>NC_137623.1:11749856-11862356 GCF_963280865.1 Gymnoscopelus braueri | reverse complement strand
CTACACCATTTTCACGTGACTCCTCTGAAACCTGAAACCTGCAAGTTCATGTCATGGTTCATGTACCTCTCTCTCTCTCTCTCTCTCTCTCTCTCTCTCTCTCTCTCTCTCTCTCTCTCTCTCTCTCTCTCTCTCACACTCACACTCACACTCACACTCACACTCACACACACACACACACACATGCTTTCTGCCTAGCTCTTGACATTAAACTTGCACTTTGTGTCTTGCTTTCTTTCTCACTCTGTTTCTCACATACACACACCTTCACACAACCAGAGAGCTTGACACTATGTCAGGGCAGATCAGGACAGTATAGAGTTGCACTGTCAATCCACGGAGAACATTTTCAGTAATTACAATCTGCTTTATGAATGGACACACTGAGGGACTGGATACATGATTTATACTATGCGTTACCATTACGCAAGACTGCAGCCCCAAGGGAGGCACAATTTATCCACTATAATAAAATGGATGAATGATAATAGCCTTGAATGCTCTCATTCTCAAGCGTCATTCCCAGCAGCGATGAAAAGTCAGCTTTGACTCATATCTGACCATCAGTTTGTTAAACCAACAGCCCATCTTTCAGCATGACCAGAAATGATGGGACACCTGAGCCATGAAGTCACACATTATTTTTGCAGCTTACGCAAAATGCCAATGTTGTGTTCTCTCAGCTTTGAGAGCATTTTCGTGTTTCTGTTTCTTCTTTTTTCGTGGACTTAGATTTATGCTGCAAATCGCTCCAAGGGGGCTCAATTTGTTCCAGAGAGACGGGCCCTCTAGGTGTGAAGGAAAATTGTACCGACTGCCAAAGAGGCGCAGTCAACCGGAACTTGACGAGGACCATTTATAAGCAACCAATTTGGCTTTTCTCTAACCCACGAGAGGTTGTAAGAACCGTCTGCTGAATTATGTACCAATGACATAGTTCTCACTAAGCCTCCTAGCTTGACTTCACTCACTGTGGTTTTCTTTTAACACTTGAAAGGATCGTTCATTTGAATATACTACTATAAGTTTGTTCAAATTCACATTGAGCAATGTAAATTCTGCAAAGACAAAAACATATCCCAGCCTATACTATTATGATATCAAAGAGGCTGCTGTAATGGCGATGGCGAAGATGCAGCAGGCAATCTCTGCAATGCCAAGCAGAAACATAAAGTTCTTCCCAAATTTAAAGGAAGCTCTTTCCTGTGACTTTAGCATGTTTTCAGATAAGAGAATGTATCATGTGAAATTGGGCCTCTTCTCACTTCCTTCACAGGTGTTACCAATGATACTAATGAAGGCTCTGTTCCATTCTGGTCAAACAGAGTCAGGGTGCTGGTACATGTTGGCTCACTGGAAACACTCTGCTACACCAGTGGGTCTCAAAGTGTGGTCCAGGGACCCTC
The DNA here is from genome assembly GCF_963280865.1 of Gymnoscopelus braueri. Lineage (NCBI taxonomy): Eukaryota > Metazoa > Chordata > Actinopteri > Myctophiformes > Myctophidae > Gymnoscopelus > Gymnoscopelus braueri. The sequence continues at coordinate 11,860,950 of NC_137623.1, read as the reverse complement.
ATGGTTCCCTGAGGGGGTTCCAAATGGCCCCTTGCGGGTGTGTAACTCTGAGAGTGTACAAATGGAACCAAATGGACCTGTAAGGGTCTATTTGGTTCCATTTGTATACACTCAGAGTTATGGGGGTCCTTGAAATTAAAAGGTTTGAGAACCACTGTGCTACACAAAATGGAACAGAGCCTTCATTAGAATCATTGGTAACACCTGTGAAGGAAGTAAGGAAGAGGCCCAATTTCTTTCCAATATGGCTGCTGTGCATAAAGCCTATTAACAGCTTCACACATGCCGCTTCAACCGCTTGCGTATCTCTGTGTCTCATTCAGCTTTAGGTTCTTCTTCCTTGCGAGCGAGTGAGGACATGAGTCTGAAGAAGAGAGCGGGCCACAGCGTGCGGAGGTAGACGGCGAGGGTGGGCAGCGCCGCGGCCAGCAGGACGTCTTCGCTCCTCTGGCGGTCGGCCTTCAGAACTGCCCGGGCCACGTCCCCGGGGTCTCGGCCCGCCGCCGTGGTCTTGTCTAAAACTCCATACTTGGAGCCGTCCCCCGTGACGGCATTGAGCGAAAGGTTGGTTCGGATGTAACCGGGGCTGATGACGGTCACCGGGACCCCGTAGCGCTCTACCTCTGCTCTCAAGCAGTCAAAGTAGGCCTGGGTGGCATGCTTGGAGGGCGGCATAAGCTGATCTGTAAGGAATAGCTATTTTCCCCTGAACACTGCTGATGACCACGATATGGCCACTGCGACGGCGAACCATGGAGGCCAGGATGGCGTGTGTAAGAGCAACGGGCCCAAAGTGATTCGTATCCATGACGTTCCGTTGCACCGACAGATGCGTCTCGAGGATGCTGCCGCGATAACTGATGCCGGCATTATTGACGAGGACGTCCACCTGGCCGTAACACCTCAACACCTCCTCTGCTGCGCTCTGCACTGCGTCAGTGTCAGCCAGGTCAAAGGTCACCACGCGGGGGGTGTGCGTCTGCTGTCGCCGAATGTCTGACAGGCTTTCTGCAAGTTCCTGGACCACTGCCTGTAGCCGGGTGGCAGTGAGTACCAGTCGAGCTCCTGCGGCGTGGAAGACCCGCGCGCACTCTTTCCCAAGGCCAGAGCTGGCTCCTGTGATGACCACTACAGCATCCTGGATGGCAGCTCCCGCTCGGAGACGGACAAGCATACGATAAAGCAGCAAAACGCCCACGCTGCCTACGACCAAAGGCAACGTGCCGCCTGCTGCCATCACACGCTCCCTGAACCGTGGCCCTGCCCCCGCTACGCCACCCAACCTATCCAGAACAGAATAAGGTTAATAATACTAGCGACAGAAATATGATATTAGCTAAGAAGCCAACACTAAATAGCCTGTAACAGTCACCACAAGCCCTCTTGAGTTGTTGTTGTGGTGGTGGTACACCGAGGTCCAAGTCCAGTCTAGCATTTCTAATTTTGGAGACATTGACAATGCCTCTCAGCCAATAACCATACAAGGAACTGTGACATCACTGTGATTTGTGATTTCACCACCTACATAAAAGGGAGACAGACAGTGCAAGAATTTCAGTCTGTGTGAGTTAAGTGTTGCTTTCAGATCATATAACAAATATTCTAGATTCTCTTACGGCTGTTCACATTCACTGTACACAGTCACTCAACTTGCAAAAACATGCAGATTTTTGTGAAGACCCTCACCGGCAAGACCATCACCCTGGAGGTTGAACCAAGCGATAACATAGAGAACGTCAAGGCCAAAATACAAGATAAAGAAGGCATTCCCCCCGACCAGCAAAGGCTCATCTTTGCTGGAAAGCAACTCGAAGACGGTCGCACCCTTTCTGATTACAACATCCAGAAAGAGTCAACCCTCCACCTCGTGTTGCGTCTGAGGGGAGGGATGCAGATCTTCGTCAAGACGCTCACTGGCAAGACCATCACCCTGGAGGTTGAACCAAGTGATAACATTGAGAATGTCAAGGCCAAAATACAGGATAAAGAAGGCATTCCCCCCGACCAGCAAAGGCTCATCTTTGCTGGAAAGCAACTCGAAGACGGTCGCACCCTTTCTGATTACAACATCCAGAAAGAGTCAACCCTCCACCTCGTGCTGCGTCTGAGGGGAGGGATGCAGATCTTCGTCAAGACCCTCACCGGCAAGACCATCACCCTGGAGGTTGAGCCAAGTGATAACATAGAGAACGTCAAGGCCAAAATACAGGATAAAGAAGGCATTCCCCCCGACCAGCAAAGGCTCATCTTTGCTGGAAAGCAACTCGAAGACGGTCGCACCCTTTCTGATTACAACATCCAGAAAGAATCCACACTCCATCTTGTGCTGCGTCTGAGGGGAGGGATGCAGATCTTCGTCAAGACGCTCACTGGCAAGACCATCACCCTGGAGGTTGAACCAAGTGATAACATTGAGAATGTCAAGGCCAAAATACAGGATAAAGAAGGCATTCCCCCGACCAGCAAAGGCTCATCTTTGCTGGAAAGCAACTCGAAGACGGTCGCACCCTTTCTGATTACAACATCCAGAAAGAGTCAACCCTCCACCTCGTGCTGCGTCTGAGGGGAGGGATGCAGATCTTCGTCAAGACGCTCACTGGCAAGACCATCACCCTGGAGGTTGAACCAAGTGATAACATTGAGAATGTCAAGGCCAAAATACAGGATAAAGAAGGCATTCCCCCCGACCAGCAAAGGCTCATCTTTGCTGGAAAGCAACTCGAAGACGGTCGCACCCTTTCTGATTACAACATCCAGAAAGAGTCAACCCTCCACCTCGTGCTGCGTCTGAGGGGAGGGATGCAGATCTTCGTCAAGACCCTCACCGGCAAGACCATCACCCTGGAGGTTGAGCCAAGTGATAACATAGAGAACGTCAAGGCCAAAATACAGGATAAAGAAGGCATTCCCCCCGACCAGCAAAGGCTCATCTTTGCTGGAAAGCAACTCGAAGACGGTCGCACCCTTTCTGATTACAACATCCAGAAAGAGTCAACCCTCCACCTCGTGCTGCGTCTGAGGGGAGGGATGCAGATCTTCGTCAAGACCCTCACCGGCAAGACCATCACCCTGGAGGTTGAGCCAAGTGATAACATTGAGAACGTCAAGGCCAAAATACAGGATAAAGAAGGCATTCCCCCCGACCAGCAAAGGCTCATCTTTGCTGGAAAGCAACTCGAAGACGGTCGCACCCTTTCTGACTATAACATCCAGAAAGAATCAACCCTCCACCTCGTACTGCGTTTGAGGGGAGGGCAGTAAATGATTCCATCATCTGTGCGTGTGGTGTGCGTGTGCCCAAAATCTCTTCTGCCCGGTTCTCTTCAGTGGCTGGAGCAATTGATCTGCATTTGCACACAGCCATTGACCATTACCATGTGCACGGAACACCCACGGAACATCCATTTTTCGCTTTCCCCAAAAGTCAGCTGTTTATTAGCGGTTTTGTGTTCGCTGGCTCCCGGGTTTCCAAATCATGTGCGTGAAACAAGCGCCGGTGTTGCCACATCGGTGAAACAAGCGGACCATGACGCATATCCCCCAACGGGTATGGTCTAGTTTTAAATAAATTGCCTAATATATATCAACCAAAAAATTGTATAACATAAACTGAATACAAATAAAACAGCTGGCCATCTGGGCAGGAGATTTTAGATCCATGTGAATCCGAGGATGTAAATTGTATTCTAAAACATAAAACAAAATAAAAATACATAAAAAGGGGTGGGTGGGGTGGTTCACTGAGTAAGAGCGCATGCCATGATATATGCAGTCAAGTACCTCAATACTATAGCTATAGGGACTATAGCTCTTACTCAGTGACCCACTGTGTCCAACGATAAAAATAATAAAAACATTTGTCTCTCAAAGTCCAACCCTACGTCCTCGTCGTGAGAGGTGGAAGCAGGTAATGCTGACCAACAGGGCTCTGGTACAACTAGGCTAATCACATGTGGATGATCTCACTCTTGCACAAAAAGCAATCCCTAAAGTGTGGGAGTGAGTGAGTGGGCAGTAGGTCATATCTGTCTGTCTATCTGTGTCCCTTTCATGCCCATATATGGAGATCTCTGTATCTAGACAGAAGGAAAGACTTCAGTCTGTCTGTGTATCCTTTATGCCCAAATATGGAGATCCTGATGTCATCAATACTGACATCATAGTACTGACTTCAAACTAGCCGTGCGTATCACAGAGGACCCGAGGGCGTGGTGCGCAGTAGTTCCAAACATTACAACATACAAGGTAAATGCATACATCAAATGCAGAGAGACAGTGAAGCGCCTCAGAAAACTAGGATCACAAGTAAAACAAGAACATCAGTCTAAACAATGTACTATCAACATAATAACCTAGCATCAGTCTAAAGTAAACAATATACCCTCATCAAAATAACTTGGAACTATAGGATACGAGGTAAACAATGAACCTAGCATCTAAATAACATGCTATCTAAATAAAAAATGGAACCTTTGCATCTGTATGGTCATCACTACTGTATACTATAGTTCCAAATATTGAATCCTGATAATGGGTGTTGAAGCACGCGTCATACATAAACCATATGATCACGTCCAGGTAGGTCGCGGCCAGATTAAAGAGTGTCATATCTCTTTCAACGGGTCTGGGAATCCTCACCTCACTCTGTATTTCAGAGACAGTTTTAGCAAACTGAATCTCAGAGGTCTCTGGTAGATGAGAGTAAACACTCTGAGAGATGCTCTTCTTTCCTTCCTCCTTGTATTTGACCTGAAAAACACACAGAATCACGTTAATCTCAATAATCTCAAATCTATATACCAGGATTAACAAATGTTCATAATTTATACGTGTTCAAAAATATTTTGACACGCAAATATTTCAAATTTTAGTCCTAACTGTGTAACATTCATTGTCTTTTTGGCGACACCCGTGGTAGCTGTCCATGGTCTGGTAGAACTGCAATTCCCAGAATTCAGTTCAAAACAAAACTGAGGAAGTAGCGCTCCAAAACGCCAATGTACGTGGTGCTAGGGCTCATGGTTTGTGCCAGGCCTGATTTATTCTTAGTTGTGCGCCAGTGTTGTGCAGATCTACAAGCTCACAAAGTGTCGCAGCTTGTAGTTTGGCTACCACGCACCTATGACTCATTCTTTGGGATCACGATTTGCTTGTCAAAACCCAGGACAAAGTGTCAAACTAACCAAGCATGTACCTATAGGTGTGTGCCTTTGGGGCAGCCCTTATACAAATCTGATTGTCTTACACATCCATCATTACATAGAATTCCATAATTCTAATAAAACAACACACGCACAATACAGATGATATTGTATTAACATACTCTACCATACAGATTGGACAAAATTACATTTTATTCATAAAAACAGTTACATAAGAACTGGTTGGAATAACGTGTTCCTACCACGTGCTACGTCCTACCGGGGGAACTTCCCCCTGTCAGGTGATAAGAAGCGGCCTGCTCACTCCTCATGCATTGAAGGAAGCATGAGCTCAGTTCGGGGCTTTCCCCAGGCTGGCAGAGGGAGAGTAGCGCCCAGGATTACAAGCTTAGGCATTTGGCACTGGGTGAAAAATGGGTTACAAAATCGTGGGATAAAAAGTATTTAGAAAAAAATAAAGATAATAATAATAAATAAATAAAAGGGTTACATCAAAAGTTACATTTAATACTTCACCTCAACACTTCACTCTTTAAAAAAATGCACACCCACATCCTGTATGGTGTACGTGTGAGTTGTTGTGGGGGTGTGGTAGGTGGGTCATAAAATGTATGTATCATGTGAATGTGTGGGTGGGTGAGGTTTAGAACGGTTTTATGTGCGTGGGAGGATTGAGTTTGCTTTGTATGAAATGTACAGTACTATAAAAATGTAATTTACTTGACTTGACTATACTGCTGTGATGTCTGTGCATGATATAAGGCTAGTGAAAATAAATGATATAGAAAGTACAGAAAATAATTCTTGATTTATACATCTGTGTTCATACAGTATGCAGTTACATTTAATACTCTGTATGAGTACGGTTTGAACTGACTTATATTTTATTTTCTGCGCCTTCAGTTCAGTAGCCTGCTGAAGGAACTTAAACTTCATGATCTAGTTAGGCCACTCTCAGCAAATTTGTATTTATCATAGAATGTATGGTATCAGACTCTCAATGACCTCAATTGTTTTCAATCAATAATTTGTTGGCGTTTTTCTTTTTTTTCTTTATTATTGTTTTTTATTTTGTATTATAGGCCTAACTATATTTCACGCACCTTATATGGATTTGTATATTGACTTGACTGTGCCTTCCTGTTATTTTTGTTTCAATAATTTGTCCCTGTTCTAACTCTTCCGGTAACTGCAATGTCAAGAGCCTGGACAAAAAAGAATTTCGCCCAATTTCTTACACCTGTAAATAATGAGAGATGCAACAATAAAGTTGATTCTGATTCTGCTGTCCATACTGTACATACTTAAGTACAATTTTGAGATATTTTTTTACTTTACTGGAGTACTATCAATTTTCAATAATTTTACTTTTTAATTAGTAAAAAAAATACTTGTTAATTATTTTAAGGCAAATATTGTACTTTTACTCCGCTACAATTATTTGAAAACTTTAGTTACAAGTTACTTTGTAGATTTTGATTACTCTTAAAAAACACTTCAGACTTAAAGTCTGGCAATTTGAAATTAGCCGATCTATAAGCTCACACAACATATTGCTTTGCGAAAAAAAATGTTTTTGAGCTTGTATATCGGCTATTTTCAAAGTATTTTTATACATTTTAAATCTTATAGGACCTTCTGCACTAACTTTTGGTACTTTAGGTATATTTTGATGCCAATTCTTTTGTAATTTTGTAAATTTTGAATGCCAAACTTGTACTTGTAACAGAATATTTCTAAAATAGGGTATTGATACTTTTACTATAAGTGCAAATTGTGAGTACTTCTTCCATCACTGGGTTTAGCCATACCAAAACATAATGGTCAGCACCCAGAACGACTTCTTCATACAGAGTGACACTTGTTTGAGCCTGTCTTGGTGGTGCTCAGTCAGAATGCCATTTACAGTTTTGCGCTGCTGCTAGGCTGCCACAGATCTGTATCTCATCCGGATCGTCTCCCCGTACGGTTAACAAGCAATCCGGATTCTTAACAATCTACATTCCTTCAAACGCAGCATTTAAGGGGCGTGTGCGTAGTCGTGCAACTTTCTTTTCGGGGGGAGAGCAGTGATTGCCATTCAACAGGGAGCCGGTATCTCTCTCTCTCTCACACACACACACACACACACACACAGGGAGATAATCATCATGGCCTCCTCATCGGCACAGAGTTGCACGTCTTCCACGTTGTGTTTTATGTATTTGTCGTTACTCGTTGTGATGATCGGCGGCGTGTTTGGCGAAGATGCCGATGCTGCCGAGGAGGAGGAGGACCTGCACGCCAAGCACAGCTACACGGTGGACATGTTCAACGAGGCTGTGCCCACGGCGCCGCACTTTGTCATGTTCTATGCTCCCTGGTAAGAAGACGTGGACAAAAAAGAACAGATCTACAAGCGTAGATCTGTTCTCTTTTTTTTGTGCGTGCGCCCTAGCTCGAGCTTTGTTTTTTACCTAGCCCTGAAACATGACTGTCATCATATCATGGGGCAGTCATGGATGAACTTGAACCTGGTGTTTGCACTTTCTCCCTTTCTGGTCCATACATCTACTTAAAACGTTCAGATTTCAAATATAAAGTGCTTACCTCATGGCCACAAATGTTACAATTATGTACAGTTCCTCAGAAGTACCCGTATCTTCCGTATTGTTCAATAAAAAGCATTATAATCCGATCGGTGGCCATCTTAGTATTTTCACCATGCTTTAAAATTCGTGACCCTATCGGTTGGGAGGTGTATTGCATCCTGATACATTATAACTCTATGAGAAATGGCCACCGATCGGATTAAAATGCTTTTTAATGAACAATATGGAATATATGGGTACTTCTGAGGGCCCGTAAAGTATTGTAACATCCGTGGCCATGGGGCAAGCACTTTATATTTGAAATCTGAACGTTTATGTAGATGTACGGGCCAAAAAGGGAGACGGGTCAAACATCAGGTTGAAGTTCATCCATGACGGTCTTTTGACAGATGACCGTCTTGGATCCATGGTTATAGTTTTTTACCCAGTCATCATACATATAATGTGTATTTTATTTGCACCACCAATACGTGTAAATAACTGTCCCATCATGACTTGAGATGGAGAAGTGATCAATAAAGGTTTGTTTAAAAAAAGAAAGGAGAAAAAAAAGTTAGCATAGCTCATTAGCTACCCGGTTAAGCTAGCTAACTTGGGTTAGCACTGTGAAAAGGGCTGTAAAACTATACAACGCCCTTGTGTTGATTTATATATAATGTATATAAATACTTTTTCAACCCTGGTGGCAGTCAATATTCCAGTGACTGAGTGACAGTTCATTATTAAATGTTGGTATTTATTTGTGTGCTTCTCTATCCAGGGTAAAGTGGGTGGTGCTGTTGGCCGCTTACGTGGCAAGCACTGATTCACACGCTCTGTCTCTGTCTGCGTGCTTCTATGGCGTTTACTCATTATAGCATTATTTACACTTTGTTTTACTCAGTGGTGGAAAAAGTACTCAAATGTTTTACTTAAGTAAAAGTATCAATACTGTAATGTAGAAGTACTCTGTTACAAGTATAAGTCCCGAATTCAAAATTTACTTGAGTAAAAGCACAAAAGTATTGGCATCAAAATGTATTTAATGTACCAAAAGTAAAAGTACTAAATGTTTGAAAATAGCAGATCTACAAGCTCACAACGCGTCGCGATGCGACGCGTTGTGAGCTTATAGATCGGCTATTTTCAAATAGCCTAGGTATAAAATAGGGCTAAAGTGGTTAAAGGGGTAGTTCACCCCCCAAATAACTTTTTTTCTATTAATTACTCACCCCATGGAGCCTTGAATTCATGGATATTTTTTTGTTTTTGTCGCATTCCTTCCTTTATTATTTGATTATAATAAATTTAGCCCCATTGATTCCGGTAGGAGACACAAATGCATTTGTGTCTCCTACCGGAATCAATGGGGACACATTTATTATAATCAAATTATTGGCTTAGGAATGTGACAAAAACAAAAAAATATCTATGAATTCAAGGCTCCAGATGGTCAGTAATCAATAGAAAAAAAGTTATTTTGGGGGTGAACTACCCCTTTAATGTATGTTTTATAATGTAATAATCTATACCTGCAAAGTAACTAGTAACTAAGGTTTTCAAATAATTGTAGTGGAGTAAAAGTACAATATTTGCCTCTGAGATGTAGTGGAGTAGAAGTAGAAGTATTGGAAATTGGAAATACTCAAGTAAAGTACAAATACCTCAAAATTGTACTTAAGTACAGTACTTAAGTAAATGTACTTAGTTACTTTCCACCACTGGTTTTACTGTACAGCAAGGGTTTCCAAACTCTTCGGGCCGCGACCCCCCAAAATATTATTTGAACTGGGGACCCCCCACCCTAAATATTGTGAAAATAGCAGATTTACAAGCTCCAAACTTCTCACACTTCAAGGCACTGTGAGCTTGTAGATCTGCTAATTTCACAATGTTTTCCGTCTTTCTTACGTAATATTTGGCAATTTGGTATTAAAAAGGGTCTTAAAAGTCATAAAATTGTCACTTTAGAAATGTGCAGATACCCTGTATACACTTATACACTTAACACTGTATGTTGGTTTGTTTACTGTTGAGTGAGAAAACAATGTTGCACATTAAGCTAATCATCTGGGGAGTGGGGACCCCACAAAATAATTTGGGGGGTCCCAACATACTGCTGTCACAGTATGTTGTGTATTGTAAAGATGCAAACACTGTCTGCCCCTGCCTATGGCATTTGACATGAGTTATGTCATGACATAATACTTACACTTGATTGTTCGGATCAGTTGTTGCTATATTACAACTGTGAGATGACCTGGACCTCTGGCGTAGTGGTCCAGGCACCTATTGACAGTGCGTCGCTGGTTCGAGTCCCGATCCTGATGACCTCTGCTCCGTGTCACACCCCATCTCTCCCATTTCCTGTCATCCTATACTGTCCCATCTATAATGAAGGCATAACAAGCCCCAAATAAATCTTTAAAAAAAAAAAGAAGTAAGATGCAAGCTCCATCTGCCTCTATGGCAATTACACATGGTGTGTACTGGCACGTTATATTATATCTTACAACTGTAAACATGCAAGCGCTGCGACCTTTACAGTTTATATTGTGTCATATTAACACTGTAAAGATGCAAACACTGGCTGCCTCTGTGACATTTCATAGAATATCATATTTACACATTATCTTACAACTGTGTCTCTGACATTTACACTTATCATATTACAGGAACGGGAACTATCACCTGATCCCATTTCAGCAGGGAAGTGACCCACTTCCCTGCCCATCTCTCCCAAGCCATGGTGTTCTTTTAGCCTAGTCGGTTATGATAGCACAGAAGTAGTATGATCCTGTATCATTTATTTACAGATAATTAGGATCGGTCTGTCTAATAAGCGATAATAAAGGGATGGAGATATTGTCTAAAGAAGTAGGTCAGATGTTGATAGATATGCAGATAACAATCACTACACACATTGCATAACTGCCTTTGATTAATAGAATACCCAGTTTGAATGCCCCAACAAAGAGGTAAAGTGGGCAAGCCATGTGGGCTTACAGGTGACACCATTGGATCTGCAGTACTGTTACTCCAGGCCCAATTGAACCTAACATTCATATACATTTATCCAGTTTTTTTTTTTCTCAGTTGTCACTAAAAAGTTAGCTTTTTTTAATAAGGTCCCATCTTTCCCTAAATTGCTCAGGATAAGAAATTGCACATATCAGTGAAAAATCTGACTCACCTTGGAGTGATAGAATTCTCAGTACAAAGCTTCTCTGTTCCTCTTTTCCTATGTCCAGGTGTGGTCACTGTCAGAGGCTCCAGCCTGCATGGAACGAACTGGGAGACAAATACAACGGCATGGACAAGCCCCCAGTATACGTGGTGAAGGTGGACTGTGTTCAGGACACCAAGTTCTGCTCCAACGTCCATGGAGTCAGGGGCTACCCCACGTAAGTGTACTTTAACATGCTTCCTCTGGGTGGAATTGTTACCCTGTCCGGACACAATTTACACAAGCAATCAATCGACCTTCATTTGTTTACCGGGGCCAATGTGGTTGCAGCAACTTCACATTACCGTAATCCTGGCGTCCCTATTTTGGGAAAAGTTTCAAAAGTTTGACATTATGTGTTGTGAGCTTGTAGATTGGCTATTTTTGCTATTTGTTGTACAATGAAGTATATAGGGCTTAACCTGTTAAGAAAGACATACAAACAAACAATACAGAAACGACATAGGCATGCCAAAACCAAACGCCCACATAAATTAATATAGTGCTCCATACTGTAAGTAGCATTTGGGCACCGAAGAATTTGAAGAGCACTGGGTAACCATAAAATGATTGAATTTTGTCGGTTCCTAGACTGTTCATTTTTGCAAACAAAGGCTACATCTTCAAGGACATAAGCAGCTATCTGCCAGGACCTGTCACTGACCATGTCACGCATCAAGTCACGCATCAACAAAACATCTGTTTGTTTATTGGAGCAACTAGCTCCCCTTTAGCATGCGTGATATTTAGTCTTGCATGGCCAGACGATCAGAGAACTATGACTACCGACCGACTAATGCGTCTGGTGTCATCTAAATTCAGTATAGGGAGTTAAACTGGGTGGAAACAATTCAGAAATGTAAGAATAACACAAAGCATTGCAGAACCAATAAAAATACTTTAGTGATCCTTCATATTGGCACAGTATCATGATTGGTTTTCAAAGCAGAGGGCCTAGGTTTGTTTGCACTTATTTTCTCTACTGTTCTAGCCAGCCGGTACATTGAATATAGCTTTTTGTGTGTGTAGTCTTTCATTACTAATTGACCAGTTAACAGGTGCATTTAGTTGCATCTTGAACCAGTGCTTTTACTGAGTCCTCTTAAACCTGGAATGACACTTGCTGCAGACTCAGCAGGCAGTAGTCAATCATTGACTACTAAGACATTTTTATAAACCGATTAACTAGGGATGCGCTTGTGGTACACTTGGTAGTATTCACGGCTATCCGTTGTTACCCATGGCATGATGTAATGTTTATTCAAATTCTGAAACTACGATTTCAGAACAAAGCCTTTATTTTAAAAGCCAAGCCAAGCCCTCCTCTTGCTTATAGGTATTGTGGCATCAGCAACATAGGATACTTCATGCACTAATGCAGTACCCGTTTTCAGTGCTTAATATGTACTATGATGTCAGTACCAACTGTCAAGAGTACCAACTAGTGCAGTACGTGATTCGTGGATGACGTCGTCCACCTTTGCATTGCCTTAGCAATGGCATGTAATTGTGGCGCACAGCGTTTCCAGAGAACCGCTGATCTGACCAACTCCGCTCTGCACTGCACTCCCTTGGGGCTTTGGCAATACAGACGCTGATATGCAGGTGTTTGGTTGGACGGTTCTCGATATGTGAAGAACGTACATACACAGTCACTTAATCGTTGTGGAATTTATAGATGCATTGGATAATTCTTATAACGGAGGGATTTATTTTCTTGTACATGGTTAATTGTGTTGCCTCCCCCATTCCAACTTGAAACATCTCTAAAGCAGAGGTCTTCAACAGGGGGTCCGCGACCCCTAGGGGGTCCGCGGAGGTACTGCAGGGGGTCCGCGAAATTGTTGTTTGATTAAACAATATTTTTTTTTTCAAAAATGTCAATTTGGGAAACAAAAAACGTGATCGCACTTCCGGTTGACTTCGGGTGGTGTTACACTGAAAATGGTCCCCGTAAAAAAATGAAAAAAATAAAAAATTTCGAAAAAAAAGGAAAAAACACCCGGACCGTAGGACTACGGTTTCGGCGCTTAACAGTTGGATTTAACGGACCGTAGGACTACGTTCTTGGCGGTGGATGTGTTAAACATAACATGACATATTTAAATTTTACATTTACAACCAGCACATCTACATAAACCCACGCCCCCCCCCACCGCGCACTGGTCTAAGTACCCGTAACCTCCGTATTGTTCAATAAAAAGCTTTTTAATCCCATCGCTGGCCGATCGCTAAACCGAAATCGGTTGGGAGGTGTATTGCACCATGATATATTATTACAAAAAATGTAAAAAATTGGAAATGGCCGGTTATCGGATTAAAAAGCTTTTTATTGAACAATACGGAAGATAACTTGCGCTTTAACTTGTAACATCCGTGGCCGGGGGGTCAACACTTTAAATCTGAAATCTTAACGTTTATGTAGATGTACTGGTTGTAAATGTAAAAAAAGAAAGAAAAAAGGAACCAGTAGCGTCATGACGCTTGTGACAGACGAGAGTCATGTGAGCCATGGCTACTACTGGGACAACCTGTATAGGAGCAGGCAACCATTGTTTCATATAAAACACAATGTTATACATAAATATACGATATATGTGGTGGCCCCCCTAACCTACGAGATAGGGGGTCCCTGCTCCATCACCCCATCAGTTTGGGGGTCCCTGGCCTGAAAAGGTTGAAGACCCCTGCTCTAAAAGAATCCCATTGTTTAAACTGCAACGGGTTGGCAAGTTAGTTTGGCCGGGGGAATATTTTCTTCTATTAGATGGCAGGCCAGCCCAGAACATAATCAATGACTAATTTAATAATTGGAATTTGCGACAGACCACCTTTTTATATACGTTAATGACTACTATATTCCAAAAAGATTTGTATGGGCCACATGCTTGAATGTTACACGTGGAGGACATTAAGTTAATTTAAAAACAATAAAAGAACACCTTTTATCTGGAGACAGTCGTACTCCTTTTCAAATAGAGATCAACAAGAGCGCTTTTGTTTTTAATTAAATGAGCGTTCTAATTTGAACACACTCACAGGCGTACTTCCAAGGTGGTAATCATCTGAATCAGTCGCAAGGAGTCGTTTTCTGCCCAACACTTTGTTGAAGGGCCCGCCCTCTCCATGATGCCACGCCAGGCCCCAGCGCAACTACACCACCCACACTGTAATATCTATGGCCCTGGTGCAGGCCACCCGAGCTTGAAGTTGGCTTAACTTGGTGCTGGTCAACTATTATAGCTTTAACCTGCTAGGTAGCAAGAGAAAAATGTCATCCCAAAGGAACCACAATAAGTGTATATAACTGTCCCATGATCACTTGAGATGCAGAAGTATTGGTCAATAAAGATTTGTGTAAAAAAAAAAGGAAAGTTGACATGGAAAACAGGGCATTCAAAGAATTATGGAAAGAGAAGAAGAGAACTCTACTACCTGGTTTTTATCAATGCAAGGCCTTTGTGTCTTATCTGTCGACATCCTACCTATTGATTCCACTATGAGTGGTTCAGCATCTAACTATTGATTCCACTATGATAAGGATAGGATAATTCCTTTTAACAGGTCATTCATGAAAGTCCTTGCGGTCTTGTTTCCAATGAGAACCTGTGAGCAATTAGGGGTTAAGAGTCTTGCTCAGGGACAAATTTCATTTCATCGACACATATGCTCACTAACCACTCAGCTATGGCCGCCCCCATAAAAGGGTTTAGCACCAGTGCTCCCTGCTGCATGATTCATGATTGTCTGTGACTGTCATCCACTCTCAACATGCATAAAAGTATAATAGCTTTCTTCAGGTGGGGATAGACTCTATTGGACATTGTAGCCTATATGCAGTGGTGGAAAGTAACTAAGTACATTTACTCAAGGACTGTACTTAAGTAAAATGTGGACGTATTTGTACTTTACTTGAGTATTTCCAATACTTTGACTTCTACTCCACTACATCTCAGAGGCAAATATTGTACTTTTACTCCACTACAATTATTTGAAAACTTTAGTTGCTGGTTACTTTGCAGATATAAATTATTACATTATAAAACATACATTAACCACTTTAGCCCTATTTTATAACTAGGCTATTTGAAAATAGCCGATCTACAAGCTCACAACGCGTCACGTTGCGGTTCTAGTGTGCCAGTGGGAGCCTGGTGCCTCCCACCGGTCTATAATGATGGAATGACCACTTACAATTCAGCATGATTGTAATGTACAGTATACATCAATGGGCCATTATTGTTTTTAACGCAAGTTCACCATAAAACAATTCTCTTCTTGTGTATGTGTTGTGTTTGTGTCTAGGCTAAAACTTTTTAAGCCAGATCAGGAGGAGGCAGTGAAGTACACGGGGCCCAGAGATCTCCATTCTCTGGAGACGTGGATGCTCAACGCACTCCAGGAGGAACCTGCGGTCAGTCATCGTTTGTGTGCTGAAATGAAACCTATCCAACCCCCACCACATGTATACAATATCGTTGTTGTCGGGCAATAACCTCATAACCAAAGCTGTTCCTTTATTATTTATTTTTTAATAGTGAAAATAGCCAACCTATAAGCTTGTAGATCTGCTATTATATAGTGCGTTAACCTTTTAATACCAAACCTTTTGTTTTAACCCAAAAATATCACTTACCCTACCTTTTTAATAAAAAAAAATAAAACATGCAAAATGGAGATACAATGTTTATGCCCGACAGCAACGATATGTGGTAGGCAGGGGATGGATAGTCGTGTATATTATATGTGTGTGAGTTAGTCACAGAGTACAGCAAAAGCCTATGGCAAATCCCCAAGCCTCTCTCTGTGTGTGCCCGTCTGTCTGTGTGTACACATCCGTCCAATCTGCAGGCTTGTCTCGTCACAGACCATGATGTAACGTTTGTTTGTCCTCCAGGAACCAGAAAGCGACCCAGAGCCTCCCAAAGCCCCAGAACCCAAACAGGGCCTGTACGACTTGACCAGCTCCAACTTCAAGGCCCACATTGCCGAAGGTGAGAAACCTTCAGAATGAAGCTTCACCTATATGAGCAATTTGACTGGGTTGGTCGGTTCTCTTTCTCTCTCTCTCATGAAATACCATAAAACAAATTAGCAAATTATTAAATAAAGGCTATATCGAATGAAAGCTGGAGGTGAAAGCTGGGGTTCCCGTCTTGAAAGGTGTAGTTACAAATGGGGGTTCCCGCCCAAAATGGGTTAAGAAGAGAATAAATATAGTATGTGCTTAGGTCACATTAATCACAGTGCTTGTAGGTAGTGTGTGCTTGGTTCCTTCCAAATGTTCATTTCACATGTGAAGTATGCGTGTATAAATATTTATTTACATGTATCGCTATGTGCAATGTATATACATTTGCATAGTGTGCAAATGTTTTGATATTCAAAGTGGCGTGTGCCAGTGTGCATGGTATGTATCTAAACACGTAGACTTCCTCTGAACACACATACTGTAGACAGGCAGGCTAACGTGCAGGCTTGAGTTGATCCATCTTGCCACTGCGTATACAGTGGAGTTTATCTTGATCTTATGTCAACGCGACGTTTCTGCAAAATCCAGCAGCAGCCCATGTTGTGTCGCACACCAAAAATAGCAGGTCTACAAGCTCACAACGAGCTTGTAGATCTGTTTTCGATGCACGACGGTGACGACACCGGTGCGCAACTAAGTACAAGTATTGTGTGTGGCCCCATGCAAGTCCTGCTTCCCGTAGCCTGCTCTTGCATTAAGCTAAGTCCAAATACTCTCAGACTTGACATAAATGCTAATGAACGGCATAAATGTGAGAGAATTTGAAACTCGGCTTAGTCAATCCCTGAATTCCCTCATATGACATTTTCCAATGATGGAAAAAAATAATGCAGACAGAATTTTCTCAATTTTACCGTAGGATTTTCTCCCCTAACCTCCTGTTTTTCAGACAGCCAGTCCAAAAGTAAAGGTGGTCACGATAATTCTGTCATTGAAATTACACCTCTTGAAGGAGATTGTATGGGTTCGGAAGTAAAGTAAATGGTTTCTTATTTTGAGAGTGGGAAAAAGGTCAAGACATTACAGCCGTTTTAAAACTGTGTTTATAGGCCCTGCCTTCGGATCTTGGCAACAGTGCTGCAATAAGTGTTGTGCAATTATTCACCTATAGCCCGTATGCAACAGCTGTATATTTAATTCAAGGCCATCTATATTGAGTTTGTAGTGTAATTCCGATTTTATGGTCCAGTGGTCCACAAACCTAAAGCATTAGTTCCTTCAACCCTTTATTGTTGTATTGCAGCGTTGTGTGTAATTCTGCTATCCACATAATAATCAACGTACATTGCGATGTGTTTTTTTTGCATACCCTTTTCTGTCTATCCGTAGTGTATATGTATAATTGTGGGCTTTCCTTCGTTCCTATGTATTTAAGTTTCGTAGCCATTTCCCTACTCATTTGTTGTTATTTCTAACCGCCAAATGTTTGTCCCCTTGTCCTCAGGTGCCCATTTTATCAAGTTCTTTGCCCCCTGGTGTGGCCACTGCAAAGCCATGGCCCCGATGTGGGAGCAGCTAGCCTCCACCTTTGAGCACTCTGATGACGTCAAGATTAGCAAGGTGGGCGTATGACAAAACATCAGGGTTCATAGAGGTTTGGGAGATTTCGAAACGGTTCAGATGAATCGCGCATAAACGGTGATCTCAGGAATGTTTTGTCACCATGCATGGGTTTTCATCTCAAGGGTCTTTAGTTTCACCTGTTGGTGACATCTCGGCTACATTAAGCAATCCAGTCAATCCATTGGATCATAAGGACTGAACAGGAGGTTGCTCGGTCTCATCTCGCTCTTTCAAATAATGTGACGTCTTGTAAAAGACGGCACACAATATGTTGACAGACGGCACAATGCCTTGTTGAACCAATCAGAATGAAGTGTTCATAATCGCGTTAGATAATAACAAGCCGACAGATGACAATGCAAGTATTTTCTTTTATCTGTCAATATACAGTAGTATTTTACTTATGTTCTATGTCGTGTAAAGGACTTTGTGTAATTTTTGATTGTGTATTGGGTGGAAACCGTTACTTTTCATGAAATGGAAAAAAATAACCTGTGTTCCAAAATGCGACCCATTTCTACCAAGCAGTTTATTCTCCTTTTATACTGCCAAAATACCATTTGAAATTCTCCCAGTGCTACATATTATTTCACATCCTGTCTGCAATTATCGCACTGCCAGTTTATTCATGTTTGCTGTGTACACTGATGATGGAAGAGCCGGATACCATCTGTTGGCTCGCTCATGTCAAGTCATGAACACCTTCTAAATAAACACGTATGATAAGGGTTGGTAGTGTTTGTTTTAGACTTAATCCATTTAGACCTGGAACCCCAATACGTTATTTCAATCCGGTAACCCATTTTGGTGTAGTTGTTGCTGTATACAGTATATAGCAAGTAGCAACATAATTTTTTTTGTAATTTATTTGAATAAAAAAAAAAGTTTTCTAGAGAACTTAGGTCAGGATTTAGAAGGCGTTTTTAGAATCGGCCTCCGGTCTAAATTGGGTTCATGCAAATGATGCGTTTCTGTATTTCTATTTTAAGGAATAGCATGAAATGTCTCATAGGGGATGCTATTCTAAACTTGATGTAAGCCAGTTTCAATTCATGCGTTTCACTGCGGTCGCCCTGATCTGCTGAGACGTAACCCTCTTGTGTCTGATTGGTTAGGTGGACTGTACACAGCATTACGAGGTGTGTTCTGAGAACGCCGTGCGTGGATATCCCACCCTACTGTACTTCAACGATGGAAAGAAGGTATGATGATCGGTGTTTCTATCTATCAATGTCTTTTACTACAGTCTTGATCTCAATATTGTTGAGATGCATGCTGAGTATGAAAGTTTTTTTTTCCCCCGGCATCAACAGTTCTTGGGCCACTTCATTGATAGATTCTGAGCAGGGTGTTGCGTAACAAATTCCTCCCAACATCGGTAGGCTAGTCCAGGGGTTCTCAACCTGTGGGTCGGGACCCCCAGGGGGTCCCCACATGATTTTGGGGAGGTCCCCAGATGACAGACTCTTAAGACCTTTTTTAATACCTAAAATAAATGACCATTACAGCATCAAAAGTAATCAACAAACTTTACTATAAAAACTGGTCAAACATTGGCCAAATGGACATAATATAAGAAAGAGGTGAAAATAGCAGATCTACAGAGGCGTTGTGAGCTTGTAGATCTGCTATTTTCACAATATTTATCTGTGCAACCGAGGCAAACTAAATCTAATGCCTACAATTCAAAGTGCTTGTCAGGGTGGGGGGTCCCCAGTTCAAATATGATTATTTTGGGTGGGTCGTGGCCTGAAAAGGTTGAAAACCACTGGGCTAGTTCACTGATTTGAATTTTAAAACACTTAAAAACTATTCAGCTTATCCTTTTCTCTTATTGTATATGTTGGCTGCAGTCAGAGGCTATGACTAGTATTTAGTCAACAGCACCTTTTACCATTCCACCGGTAGCAGTGAGTCGTGCATGTGGTTCTCTGTGCAGGTGGACCAGTACCGAGGGAAGAGGGACCTGGACTCCTTCAAGGACTTTGTGGACGGTGCAGTGAAGGCCGCGGTGGAGGCGGAGGCTGTACCTGAGAAAGTAGAAGATAACGAGATCCCCATCGACGAGCCAGTCAAAGAAGAGCCAGCCAAAGAAGAGGTAGAGGGGTGTGGGTGTGTGGGGGTGTGTGTGTGTGTGTGTGTGTACACAATTACTACATTTGTTGGGGCTAAAGGTCCCCACAAGTATAGTAGACCTTGGCCTGGTCCACAGAAGATGAATGTTTGTTTTTATGGTTAAAATAAATGTTTAGAGTTGGACTTACAATTGGCAAAAGATTCAGGTTGAGGTTATAGAGTTAGGATTAGTAATTTAGTGTTTAGGTGTTTGAGTTATGCCTAATTTTACTTAGTTACTCGCCAGTGTCGCATCCTGAAAATAGCAGATCTACAAGCTTGACGTGGGGAAGGGTAGTCTGGAGCTCTCTGCTGGAACTCTTGCTCCCGCGACCTGGCTCCGGATAAGCGGTAGAAAGAAGATGGATGTAAAAATTGACATTCATAAAAATGCCATCCTAACATGTTGACGTCCTCACAAGTATATCTGTGTGCGTTTCCCTCCCATCACACTCCGTCTTGTTTATCTGAGTATAATTCCGCCAGAACTCTGAGCTTAGCACCAACGCCACCAATGCAACAGTAACAATTATGGTTAGACTAACAATTTCCTGTCAGTCAGTGCCAGATGTTCAGCATGTAAGCATGACATCATCTTACATGGCTTGACATATAGCAGAGGAGGTGTGGCAGTGGGGAAGGGTCGTTTGTGAATAATAAATAATGTGGGAACAATAGCACAATTGTATGTTTTTTAAACCATTGGGTTTCAGATTTCTATTACTTTCCTTATACCAGAAGGTGCTGCTTCTGACGCTGAAAACATGCATCTCAAGAGGAATATGCCATGTGGGGTTTAAACAGAGAATGTGTGGGAACAGAAGGGCATCCACACACTCGCCTGCTTCAGTCCTCCTTTAATATTTTAAACATTTCAAGCTTCTGTTTGTCTGAGCCTTTTAGCTGATGCTCTTAACCAGAGCGGCTGTCGGAGTGTCCTTAAGCAAGGCACTGAAATCTTAATTGTCAGTTGTGGGAATTAAAACTAAGGACCAGTCGCAGGAATTGACACTGAGCATGTCTCTCCTTCTTGCAGTCCAGCGTGGTGGTGTTGACGGAGAGCAACTTTGATGCGACGGTAGCCAAAGGTCTGACCTTCATCAAATTCTTTGCTCCATGGTAAGTGTGTAGTTTCTGTAACCATTAATAATAGACGTAAAAGAATGCAAGGGACGCAACAGACTTGTTTGTATATTGTAATTTTTTTTAGACATGGTTCTTCTGACTTATTTTTTGTTGTTTTTGAAGACCATACAACTGATGCCATTCTTGTGTGGTTCTAGGTGTGGGCACTGTAAGAACCTGGCTCCAACCTGGGAGGACCTGTCCAAGAAGGAGTTTCCCGGCCTCACTGATGTTACGATCGCCACATGTGACTGTACAGTGGAGCGCACGCTCTGCAACAGGTTCTCTGTAAGTGAATGCAGTAGATCTCTGTCTTTTAATTTTCTCTCTTTCCAACTCTCACTCTTCCTGTCTGTCTCATATCCATTTCCGTGCCTGTAGTAATGGAAATCTAAGCTCTAAATGTACAAGGTAGGCATTTAGCAGACACTCTTATCCAGTGTGACTTAAAAGTGCGAGATCAGAGTAAATAGCATGAATCGTAGTCAACAAAGACTCGGTAAATGGTCACGTAAGTACAGGCAAAGATTTTTTTTTTAATGCTTCAAAGTAACAGGTAAACATCAAACCTAGCATCTGTCTAAACAAGCAATAATAAAAAAGCGGTATGTGTCGATTATGTGTACACAAAACACGTAACCAACATACTGTATGTCTGCATAGTATAACTAGCATCTATCAAAACAATAGGCAACAAGAAGGGATGCAACAAAATAGGAGTGCTAGAGGGTGAGGTAGAGTCTGAAGAGGTCAGTGACTGTGGCAGAAAAATTGGGAGTGAGTCTGCAGTCCTGACTGAGAGAGAGAGAGAGGTCATTCCACGCTTTGGGAGCCACGAGGGAGAAGAGTCTAGAAAGTGAGTGTGGGCCAGGGTATTTTAATAAACGGAGGGAAAGACGTCCTGTGTTAACTAAGTGTGCAGGAACGGGTGTGGGGATGGATCATGTCCCGAAGGTCCCATGTCCTCGTCTAGGCCATCACCTGTGTTTTGTACTGAGTGAGGACCAGGCTTGCTGCGGCATTCTGGGTCAGTTGAAGGGGTTTGAGATAGTTGGGATAGTTGAGCCAATTTAACTACTTTCTCTATCTCTCTTCTCAATGTCTGCCGTTTCATCATTTATTTAATAGAAATATAAAATCTAAACTTCTTTCTCACTTGGTCTCATTCTCTTTCATGCTCGCTTCTGTCTTTCGCTCAGTCTCTTGCAGCCCCTCTCATTCCTTTTTGTCAGTGTCTGTAATTTTGTCATTTTGTCCAGACGGCTTCATACAGGAAGTAATAAAATTGAGTTACTGGTTTTTATCACAGAGCCATAAAGCAATGCAACTACCTCATACTGTAATTGTAAGAGGTTGGGTTCACTGTTATTCAGAGTATGAAGTGTGTCAGAATACTCCATTTTATGGTTTGAACCCAAGTTTTACATAAACATTTGAGGCATTCAGCTGGTGCTGGTATTTCACTGGAGAAACTAAAGCCTTGTATTTCATTCTAGCTGGCATTAAAATGTCTTAAAATTAACTTGCAGGAACAACTCACTGTTATAGTTTTATTTTGTGAGGATCTACTGTGCTATGTGGGTTTTTATGTTGATGAGCATGTAGCTGTGGTTCAAACTGAAAGTTGCCGTTTGTTCATTCCCCCTCCAGGTACGAGGTTACCCCACTTTAATCATGTTCAAGGCAGGAGAGCAGGGAGAGGAACATAACGGTAGGAGAGACCTGGAGAGCCTGCACGCCTTCGTGATGAAACAGGCAAGAGATGAGCTGTAGAACATCACCTCAACACGCGTCACCTTTCACCTCCTCGCCCCATCCACACTGCATATCTGACCCTCCTTCAAGGGGCCAGCCGTCTCTCCCCTCCCTCTCTGCGTTCAGGTGGTTTCTCTATAGCAGTGGTTCTCAAATGTTTTTTATTTCAAGGACCCCCATAACTCTTTATTGAGACCCCCCCCCCACTGCTCTATAGAAAGAGCCGTGTCAGTCGATGACAAATTGCTGTGATCTCTTCTTTCTCCAGTGTTAATGTCATGTGAGTAAGGATGATATGTTTCTGTTGTGTGCTTGAGCTGTGAATGTTTTGTTGCCGTTGCCCAAATGCCTCTTTTACAACGGAGAATGGCGATATCGGGGCCTCTGCGACCGAAGTAATTTGTTTGACAACCACTTTGTAAGCACTGCTAAATTGGTCGGGACCTTAACTCCTAGAGCAAACGGAGATAGAACTTGTTCATAAGGGCGGGCAGAAATCAATGACATTTTGTCTTAAATGTACAGTAATGTCTGCCTTGAACTGTAAGAAAAACGTATATTACTCTTACCTGACCGAATTTTTGTAGCCATTTAAAAACGTTTTAAATGAACATTTTTCCTTTTTATAATTAAATCATAAGCCATTAACGGAACAACGTTTCCGCACTTAGGACCGGAAATGTTTGACACGTTGTCCTAGAATGTTGGCGAGTGTTAAGTTGAAGGTACTTTTTAATCTATGCCATTGATGGCCTAATGAACTTAACTCTCAGGGAAACACTCCAGACTAGTAGGGGAGTAGAGATGGAGGAACAACTGTCATCATGGGAGTCGAACAAAAAACAAAATCTCCTCATTTTATGCTACCCCAGTTTCCTGCTCTTAAATGATGTCACTGATCCATCCTTCCCTACTCCTCCTAGCACAAGGAGTCTCGGGCCGTCACCAACCAAGTGAGCCCATGTCTCCTATTCACTGACCATACATACAGCTACTGTACCACTATGTCTATTATGCTTAATATAGAGGACCCTCCCGATGCACCGTGTACTGTACATCTAGCTTTAATGCTTTCATCAAAACGGCACTTTGTTTTCCGCGAGGCTACATAATATGCACCACACAGTCTGAATGTGAAGTTTTCCCATTTCATTGTAAAGGTCACATTGTACTTGGTTTGCGCACTGGTGTCTCACGTGCGTCGTGAGCTTGTAGATCTACGCTTTTGTTGGGGTGTGTGTGTGTGTGTGTGTGTGTGTGACACTGGTGGCGTGCAACTAAGGATAAATGACCCTTACATCGTAATGAGGGCTAGCGCCAGCCAGTTTCATATCACTTCACCTGCTTGTGAATGTCAGGTCTGGTCTTACCTTTATGGTTGAACCAGGTGCATAAAAAATGGCAGCCTTCTGGATGCATGTAATTTACTTCTGTGAGCCACAATGGAACAAGATTACCCAACAGCTGGCCAATGTTTACATTCTGATTTTTCTACTGTGAGACAACTACATGCCAGGAGATGCCTATATATTTAAGCATCTAAAGACGGACTTATACAGTACTTTAGTTGCACACGTGGTGTTGCGCATCAGAAATGGCAGATCTACAAGCTCACAATGTATCGCAACGCGGCACGCAACTAAGTATAGACTTCATTTGTTGGGGCGAATGTTTAAGCCCAGCTTCGGCCTATGCAAATAACATTTCATATGAACCCCTTTGATATCAAATCGCTTCCCTTTTGATACTGCACCACACAGTAAAGCAACAGAAATTGAGGACAAAAACAGAATGAATAAGAGTAAAGGTATGCTTTAGGATGGAAAATGGTACACACATTTGTACCAGCTGATTACATTATACCACCTCATTGACCTCAAGTGACTTTTAGAAGAACCTTGACGGAATTGTTAGTTACTGTACATGCCAAAGTGGTTGGTTAAGAAGACAAACTCACCAGCTGTAGTCAAAATTTGCCATTTGTCCATGAAAATGAATTCGAGGTATCTGATGGGCAAGATGTTTGCGAAATGGAAATCACCTTCTAGTCCACTGAATATCATCAGCATCAACCCAGAATTACAACTGCTTTTTTTTGCAGGTTTGTGTCTTTATGGGTGACCGAATGGAATCAAAGCTGGAGAAGAGTCGTATCTGTAACAGACCTGGGTCAAACTGTATTTGCAGCTACTTTTTTACTTTGTGAACACATTTGAAAGGTAATATGTAAACTAAAACCGAAAAGTACCTACCCAAGAACTTTTTGTGAGTTTGGACAATTTGACTCGGGTCTGATCTGTAAAGTAGGGTAGAATTCGATGCATAAACAAGGTGCACAAAGTGAGTCAGACACAGCATATTTTTGTTAGTTTTTATGGATAGCACATGGTTTAGGCAACTCCAGTGACAGAAAGCAGTATTTTTTTTCTTGTGAGTCATGGGTCCTACACTACCCATGGATTTTGTACAAAAGAGATAATGGCAAATTGTAAAATGAGATTTTGTAATAAAATTTCTTTTTTTCCAAAAATAGGTTTGCATTTCATTTTGTTCTCTTATCCGTGTCTGTTAATATTTTGTGATTTTTCTTTTTCTTTGTAATAAAAGGTGCAATAAATAAGCTGAGAATGTACAAGTATTTACACACAACAGTCTAACCATGATCACAAATGTAAACAGCAGCTTACCAGAGGTATATTTTGTAATTTCTGATTGGTTAGGCACATAAGGTACTGATTCTTATTGGTTATTAGTTCATTAAAATAAGGTCTCCATTTAGAAAACAATAAAAAACAACTGTACTCTTAAGACAGAGCTCACACTTAACCACTTAAGCCCCTATTTACAGATAGCAAAAATAGCAGATCTACAAGCTCGTGATGTATGAGCTTGTTGATCTATTTTTGACAACATTTTTAAAAAGATTGACAATTGACACATTTTGAAAATGTACCCAAAATGGGGACGGCCGGGTTAATGTGGTTAAACATTGCTCATTTTGGAAATACATTGACACCAATCTCACAATTAACAATTATACCATCAATGTCCAAAGAAAGAGAAGGCTGGCATGTTTTTCTGCTAACTCTTGACGGGGAATCGCCTGTTAACCTTGCGAGTGCAGCGACATGGAAATGGCAATTTGCGGTACGTCAGAGGGATAAGGCCGTATTCTTCAGCTCTTTGGAGAAAAACATCACTTTCAGCCACAACATGCATCACGTTGAGCCAGCTCGGCAAAGAAAACGGGGCTCAGCGTGAGCTCGGCAAATATTGACACACACTGGGGATATTTGGAGATATTTAGACAACTAAAATAGCCTGTGGCCACTTTGGTTCTGTCCATATTATATTTTAGGAAGGTAAACATGACTCCAGATGAAAATACACTGGGGTGCGGGGGGCATCTGGATCTGTGTTTACTGTAATGTAGCTAGGGGTCTTCTTAGAAACAATCCACCATATTTTCTTTTG
The DNA here is from genome assembly GCF_963280865.1 of Gymnoscopelus braueri. Taxonomy (NCBI): domain Eukaryota; kingdom Metazoa; phylum Chordata; class Actinopteri; order Myctophiformes; family Myctophidae; genus Gymnoscopelus; species Gymnoscopelus braueri. The sequence goes on along the minus strand of NC_137623.1, from coordinate 11,834,928 downwards.
TGTGTGTGTTGGGGGGGGGGGGGGGGGGGTAGGAGAAGGAAAGCAGCACTCTTAACTGGTCCCACAACAGTTCAGCCCCCCCACAAACGCACGCACATACATACATACATACACACACACACTTACATAAACGCATAATATACAAATACACTTACACGCTACACATACATACAACCATTTACTCACTTTCAGACCCAGGAATAAAGGCTCCACCCCACAGCCAACAGGAAAGGTTAGGGGAAACATAATGGCTCAATATTGGTGCAGGGTGAAGTTGCCCACAGGTACGTACTCATCTGGGGGTCAGTCTTGCAATTATTCCCCCACAAGTCTTTTCTCCTCGGTTTCAAACTTTGAGAGACGGATGCATACTTGTCAATGTTCATTTAAATAACAGGAATGTTTTTTGTTGGGTGGATTATCCCCTTTGGGGGCTAGACAACAGGGCAGGGGAAACTGAGCTGTAAGTTAAGGGTCAACCTCACCCAGGAGCCCCAACATTAGCCCATATGTGACCCCGTTGCCGCCAAGAATCGGCGACCAGCAGCCACCGGGGTGGTCCGTCCACAGCGTTTTCAGTGGCAGCCACACGCCCGGACCACCATGTTCTTGTATTTCTTCAGGATGACGTTGGAGTTGTCGTCGAAGTAGAGCACTGATATGGCGTGAAGCTTGGTCGGGGCGCAGCAGGGCTTTGGGACGTTTTCAGGGTTCATCAGGTGCACCTGAGGAAAGAATGGATTCCATGCATTTACATTTCTTGCACCGTTTGCCACCATTGATAGACTTCACACGGTGTCAAAGAAGCGCTGCATGGAAAGTCACTCGGTGCCAACAAAAAAAAATGGATGTGACTTGAGTCGTGTAAAATGTACAACATTTATGATTACAGTACTATGCATTTATAACATCCAGGAGGGCAGTGGTGGACAAGGTACTCAACCCCAGTACTTGAGTCAAAGTATAAATACTCCTGGTCAAATATTACTCAACATCTACAAGTGAAAGTTCCTCAGTCAAAATTGTACTTGAGTTAAAGTACTGGAGTATATCAATGCATTACTGAATGAAGAATATACAAAAATATCAATAACTGCATAGTGAAGATAGATCTACAAGGTCACAACACGTTGCGATGCGTTGTGATCTTTTCCCTTCCTTAAAATGAAGTGGACAAGAGGGTTAGTATCTTACCAATGTCTGAACTATGGCATGGTTGGTGGCATTCATGTGAGCGTTGAGGGGGAAGGAGCATTCTCCATCACAGTAGTTGGCTGCATACCCCTCTGGAGCAATGATCCAATCCTGACAGAGAGAAAATATAAACGCTCCATGATACTGACATAATACTGATCATGATACTGACCATAATACTGACATAATACAGATCATAATACTGACCATGATACTGACATAATACTGACCATGATACTGACATAATACAGATCATTATACTGACATAATACTGACCATAATACTGACATAACACAGATCATTATACTGACATGATACTGACATAATACTGACCATGATACTGACATGATACTGACCATAATACTGACATAATACTGACCATTATACTGACATAATACAGATCATGATACTGACCATGATACTGACATAATACTGACCATTATACTGACATAATACAGATCATTATACTGACATGATACTGACCATAATACTGACATAATACAGATCATTATACTGACATGATACTGACCATAATACTGACATAATACAGATCATTATACTGACATGATACTGACCATAATACTGACATGATACTGACCATAATACTGACATAATACAGATCATTATACTGACATGATACTGACCATAATACTGACATAATACAGATCATTATACTGACATGATACTGACCATAATACTGACATAATACTGACCATGATACTGACATAATACTGACCATGATACTGACCATTATACTGACATAATACAGATCATAATACTGACATGATACTGACCATAATACTGACATAATACAGATCATAATACTGACATAATACTGACATGATACTGACCATAATACTGACATAATACTGACCATGATACTGACCATTATACTGACATAATACAGATCATAATACTGACATGATACTGTCCATTATACTGACATGATACAGATCATGATACTGACCATGATACTGACATGATGTCCGCTCTTATTACGTTACACCACTGGCTCAAACAACTATAATATTACTTTATACACATACAGCCTTTATTTGCCCTGAATGAGGGGGTGATACAATGACAGCTGCTTGCACTCATTGGTCAGCCGCTAGGGCAGAGACGGCAGCTGACCAATCAACACAAACTAAAGCTGTTATCGCTGACCAACACAAACTAAAGCTGTATCGCTGACCAATCCATGCAAGCTATTTCCATATCAGCCTCAGGGCAGATATGGTGCCAATACAGTTAACCATATGAACCATAGTGTCCCTATTCTGGGTCGAACATTCAGCAAAAAAAGCATTCCTTACAGTAGAAAGACATAAGAAAATAAAATAGGCCATGAGGTCATCTCTCAAGGTCATTCGACTATGGCCTAGACAAGAGAGACAGTATATGTGGATAAGCTCAGGCAATGATGAATGCCCGCGTGATCTAATTTACTGTGTATATTATACACAGAACAGGTTCTCTACTGCAAGTATTCTTAATTTCCAGCAGTGCACTATGTACTGGAGCATTCATTGTTATTGTTAACCTCATGTCTTAGGACAAATCCCTGCTGAAATAAACTCCCGTCTGTGGAATCGCTCAGGGAACAGACTCTACAGTTATCCTCTCTCTCTTCCTTCCTCCCGGACTCTTCACTTCTGCTTCTGTTTCTCTCTCTGTTCCTCTCTCTCTCCCTTTGGTGATTTGTCTTTTATCTCCTTCTCACTTGTTCTTTCCCTTTTCTCTATCCTTCCTCTCTCCGTTTGCTAGTGTCTGGCTGCATCTCCATTCTCTGACAGTGTCTCTCTAAGAGAAAAGGCATGGCTTCTTTTGGGTCTCTTTCGCTCATTTTATCTCTCTTTTCACTAGCTGTGTTTATACACTTTCTATCTGTTTGTATACAGTATACTGTACCTATGTGTTTGTGAGAGCATGTAGACAGTCTACCTCTAGATGTCAGTGTAAACAGCAGACAATTTGGGTATAATGTTGTAGTGGGCCTCTGCTCTTCTCTGCTACAGGACAAGCACACTCACACACTCACACACTCACACTCACACACACGCACACGCACACGCACACGCACACGCACACGCACACACACACGGCAGTATCTTACCTGCCAGCCCAGCTCTCTGAAGCTGACGTAGAGCTCATGTCTCCTGCATGCTGTCTTCTGGTCGCTGCTGTTGAAATCTACAATGGAACAACAGAAAGTAAAATAAGGGCTTTGCACACTCCAAATCAGTCATTACAATACAGGAGCAATGGTTGTCTTTTTTAGCCACGGTTTAGTTGTTGTTTTCATTTTCTCCCCTAATTTAGGCGTCGCCAATTCCTCTCATGTTTGTATAGTACCAGACGCTGCCAACCCCTACTGTTTGGTCTTGGGGAGGATGTAGACAACCACACGTCTCCTCCGATACACATGGAGTTGCCAGCTGCTCCTTTTCACCACGACAGTGAGGAGTTTCACTGGGGGAGGAACATGCCACACCTCCCAGTTCCACTCCCAGGTGAGCAGGTGCCCCAACCAACCTGTTGGGGCAACTGGTACAGTGTCAGTGATCGCCCTCCCCTGCCAGCTTCACCCCTGCGAAAACGGGCAATTGTGTTCAGTGGAGCGAACAATGCTTGTGTAAAAGTCTGAGTCAGTGAATGTGAGAACTAGACTGTTCTAATATCTGAAGTACTTCATTCCAACATATACCATGAAATATGTTTAGAGGTCTATGGTTCTATCCTCAGTGCAGAGAAGGAGCATGTGTGCTCAGCATATTAGATGTCCTTTTTTTTTGTGAAGACCGTTCACGCCTGTACACATAATTGTCTGCCACGACTGGCCGCTGCAGTAGTAACTGTAACTGTTTTTGATAGGTTTAATGTCAACATCATCATGTCTAGTCCACTCCCTTCGTGTTGTCAAATGCATTTAACACATGCCCACATCACTAGACATAAATGATGTATTTTCAATTGGAAAGAAGTGGCGATCAGACTCATTTCATTTGAAAATACTACTCTTTGCTGAAGAAAGTGACACTGAAAACCAAGCATGTCAATAAGGTCAGGAGGCCCTAACAGCAATTAATCAGGATAAAAACCTAAATTGTGAGTGAGTGTGTGTGTGTGTGTGTGCGTGTGCGCGCGTGTGTATGTGTATGTCTATGTATGTGTGTGTGTGTGTGTGAGAGAGAGAGAGGGGGAGTTTTAGGGAGAGAGACTGTAGCTATGGCAGTCTGTGTGTCTGCGTCTGTCCGTCCGTCTATCTGTGACCAGCTAATCTCCGGCACCGTTGGCCCAATCAGTGTGGAACTGTGCACGCACACTCCCTGGATGCCAGAGCAGAACCTCTGACAGAAATGTTTCACATCGGCCTGTTTTAGCGTCATCAGGAGGCCGATTTTTTCAAAACATTACTCCTACAGATTTTGTCCAAACATCACGCAAATCGGTACACATTATATCTATAGTCATGTGATCAAGACAGATCTGTCTGATTGCTGTGAAACATTTACATGCACATTCCCACTAAGCCAAGGAAGAATTGCCACCCTACATTTTTCATTCGGCCTCATGGCGGCGCTATAACAAGCAGATTCACGTTTTGCCCTATAGCTCTTGAACTGTAGGTCATACAATCAAATGTATTGTCTCCGCCAGGCCGAAAGGCATAGCGAGAGAGTATGTTCTGCCCCCTGTCTGTCCGTCCGTCCGTCCGTCCGTCCGTCCGTCCGTCCGTCCGTCCGTGTGTCCGTCCGTCCTTCTGTCTGCGACCAGCTAATCTCCGCCACCATTGGCCCGGCCGCTGTGAAACTGCACACACACACTCCCTGGATGCCACAGCAGAACCTCTGCCCCCATATTTTTCATAGCGCCACCATGAGGCCGACTTTTGCAAAACACATTTTTGGATATTACTCCTACAGATTTTGTCCAAACAACACACCAATCGGTACACAGTATCTCTATAGTCATGTGATCAACACGGATCTGTCCGATTGACTATATTCCATCCTGATTGGTTAAGATTGGCTTCCAAAGTTTGCAGGATTGGTTAGTTTTGAACAAAATGCCTCAAATCATGAACGCAGCATGCGATTTCCGTGAAATCTTCCACGTAGATTCCCACTTGGCCCATGAAGAAATGCCACTTGAAAACTTTCAAATCAGCCTCATGGTGGCGCTATAACAGGCCGATTCACGTTTTTACCTATAACTGCACCAATCTGCGTGAAACTTTGCACGCACACTCCCTAGAGGCCAAGGAAAAACCTTTGAACTGCATTTTTCACATATGCCTATTAGAGCGCCACCAGGAGGCTGACTTTTGTAAAACATTTGTTTTGCTCTTACTCCTTCAGATTCTGTCCAAAAAACTAAAAAGCAAGTCAAAAGTACGGAGAGACATGTGAAGGGAGTGGCTGAGAGATGGTGTATTGGTCTAAAGGTCGGGCTCTCAGCACAGAGGTTCCATGTTCAAATCCCAGTTGTCCCATACTTCAAAGTTGTAGTACTTTAAAATTTTCAAGGCCAAAATACAAAAAAGCAAGTCAAAAGCACGAAGAGACATGTGAAGGGAGTGGCTGAGAGATGGTGTAGCGGTCTGAAGATCAGACACTCATCATGGAGATGCCATGTTCACATCCCAGTCATTCTATGGTTCATTGCTTTTCAACTTTACTAACTGAAGGCTGACATATAAATACTTCAAGAGTACGAAGAGACTTATTATGAGAGTAGCTGAGAGATTTTTCAAGGCCAAAATACATAAAGCAAGTCAAAAGCACGAAGACACATGTGAAGGGAGTGCTGAGAGATGGTGCAGTGGTCTAAAGGTCGGACTCTCAGCACAGAGATTCCATGTTCAAATCCCAGCCCTTCTATGGTTCATTGCTTTTCAACTTTACAAACTGAAGGCTGACATATAAAAGAACACTTCAACAGTACTAAGAGACATCTGCTGTTAGTCAGTGAGAGATGGTGTAGTGGGATAGTGATCAGACTGTCGGCACAGAGGTTCCATGTTCAAATCCCAGTCGTCCCATACTTCAAAGTACTTTGAAATTTTCAAGGCCAAAAAGAAAGTCAAAAGCACAGAGAGACATGTGAAGGGAGTGGCTGAGAGATGGGGTAGTGGTCTGAAGGTCGGACCCTCAGCACAGAGGTTCCATGTTCAAGTCCCATACTTCAAAGTTGTAGTACTTTAAAATTTTCAAGGCCAAAATACAGAAAAGCAAGTCAAAGGCACGAAGAGACATGTGAAGGAAGTGGCTGAGAGATGGGGTAGTGGTCTGAAGGTCGGACTCGCAGCACAGAGGTTCCATGTTCAAATCCCAGTTGTCCCATACTTCAAAGTTGTAGTACTTTGAAGTTTTCAAGGCCAAAATACAAAAAAGCAAGTCAAATACACTAAGAGATATGTGAAGGGAGTGGCTGAGAGATGGGGTAGTGGTCTAAAGGTGGGACTCTCAGCACAGAGGTTCCATGTTCAAATCCCAGTCGTCCCATACTTCAAAGTTGTAGTACTTTGACATTTTCAAAGCCAAATTACAAAAAAGCAAGTCAAAAGCACGAAGAGACACCTGCTGAGGGCCCAAAGGTGCGTTGGCGCAGTGGTGTGGTGTGCTTGGTCGGTTGCCTCTGCTACAGACAGTTGGCAGGTTCAAGTCCCATGCCATCAATGTACTGGAGGACCATCGGGGGGACTGTGTCCCTCCCCTGTTTCCTGATAGTTAAAGGTGGGGGGTTATGTCTGAAAGAACTCTGCCCAGCTAGGGTTTTACAGAAAGAAATTTTAGGTTTCATTTTAGGTCTAGCAAATTCATTTGGCTGATTACACTCCTGACCCCTTCCGTGGAAGCTCAGCAGGGTGTTCTTTGGGGATCAAATGGTTTTGCTGCCTTGGTGCCTCTGAAGGACTCGTATGGTATCGCTGGTTTGCAAACAGGGCCATCTGGTGGATAATCACTGGAAGCGCCAAAAGCACGAATATAAACATGGAAAACACATCAGAGGCACTCGGAGCTATGAGGCACGTGGTGGACCTCGATGGCACTGAATGAGTTGGAGTGTCCTTCTGTAAAACCTTAGCTGAGCAGAGTTCTTTCAGACATAACCCCCCACCTTTAACTGTCAGGAAACAGGGGAGGGACACAGACCCCCGATGGTCCTCCAGTACGTTGATGGCATGGGACTTGAACCTGCCAACTGTCTGTAGCAGAGGCAACCGATCAAGCACACCACACCACTGCGCCAACGCACCTTTGGGCCCTCAGCAGGTGTCTCTTCGTGCTTTTGACTTGCTTTTTTGTAATTTGCTTTGAAAATTTCAAAGTACTAGAACTTTGAAGTATGGGACGACTGGGATTTGAACATGGAACCTCTGTGCTGAGAGTCCCACCTTTGGACCACTACCCCATCTCTCAGCCACTCCCTTCACATGTCTCTTAGTGTATTTGGCTTTCTTTTTTGTATTTTGGCCTTGAAAATGTCAAAGTACTACAACTTTGAAGTATGGGACGACTGGGATTTGAACATGGAACCTCTGTGCTGAGAGTCCGACCTTCAGACCACTACCCCATCTCTCAGCCACTCCCTTCACATGTCTCTTCGTGCTCTTGACTTGCTTTTTGGCTTTGAAAATGTCAAAGTACTACAACTTTGAAGTATCGGACTTGAACATGGAACCTCTGTGCTGAGAGTCTGACCTTCAGACCACTACCCCATCTCTCAGCCACTCCCTTCAAATGTCTCTCTGTGCTTTTGACTTGCTTTTTGGCCTTACAAATTTCAAAGTACTACAACTTTGAAGTATGGGACTTGAACATGGAACCTTTGTGCTGAGAGTCCGACCTTCAGACAACTACCCCATCTCTCAGCCACTCCCTTCACACGTCTCTTAGTGCTTTTGACTTGCATTTTTGTATTTTCACCTTGAAAATGTCAAAGCACTACAACTTTGAAGTATGGGACTACTGGGATTTGAACATGGAACCTCTGTGCTGAGAGTCCAACCTTTAGACCACTACCCCATCTCTCAGCCACTCCCTTCACATGTCTCTTTGTGAATTTGACTTTCTTTTTGGCCTTGAAAAATCTCTCAGCCACTCCCATATTAAGTCTCTTCGTACTCTTGAAGTGTTTATATGTCAGCCTTCAGTTAGTAAAGTTGAAAAGCAATGAACCATAGAATGACTGGGATTTGAACATGGCATCTCCTTGCTGAGAGTCTGAACTTTAGACCGCTACACCATATCTCAACCACCCCCATCATATGTCTCTTCGTAATCTTGAAGTGTTTATATGTCAGCCTTCAGTTAGTAAAGTTGAAAAGCAATGAACCATAGAATGACTGGGATTTGAACATGGCATCTCCTTGCTGAGAGTCTGAACTTTAGACCGCTACACCATCTCTCAGCCACTCCCATCATATGTCTCTTTGTCAGCCTTCAGTTAGTAAAGTTGAAATACGTCAGCATATAGAGCTTCATCATGTAACTTCACTATTCTACCCCGAATTTGTCTTTTAGTGCTTTTTAGTATTTTTTTTGTAGTTTAGCTGGCAAAACTTGACAATTGAAACTCTCTGCTGAAAGACTGATTATTACTACACCATTACACAGTAATTTTGAAATTTATAATTTCACATTCAACTACAGTAGGTCTGGGACTTGAACATGGAAACCCAGTGCTGAGAGTTTGAGCATTAGTCCACGACACCATCACATGTTTAATGTATAGATGTAGTCTTCTAGCGCTTTAAAGTGTTCTTTTGGACTGACCAGCAAAGCCCAGCTTCCCAGCTTGGCTTTGCTGGTCATTCCAGCCAGCCAGCTAGTTACTTTACACCACTGTTGTTCTTTAATTTTAATTATTGTCTCCGCCAGGCCGAAAGGCATGGCGAGAGAGTATGTTTTGCCCCCTGTCCGTCCATCCGTCCGTCCGTGTGTCCGTCCGTCCTTCTGTCTGCGACCAGCTAATCTCCGCCACCGTTGGCCCGGCCGCTGTGAAACTGCACTCCCTGGATGCCACAGCAGAACCTCTGTCCCACATTTTTCAGATCAGCCTGTCATAGCGTGAGGCCGACTTTTGCAAAACACATTTTTCGATATTACTCCTACAGATTCTGTCCAAACAACAAGCAAATCGGTACACAGTATCTCTATAGTCATGTGATCAACACGGATCTGTCCGATTGACTATATTCCATCCTGATTGGTTAAGATTGTCTTCCAAAGTTTGCAGGATTGGTTCCTTTTGAACAAAATGCCTCAAATCATGAACGCAGCATGTAATTTCCGTTAAATCTTCCACGTAGATTCCCACTTGGCCCATGAAGAAATGCCACTTGAAAACTTTCAAATCAGCCTCATGGTGGCGCTATAACAGGCCGATTCACATTTTTACCTATAACTGCACCAATCTGCGTGAAACTTTGCAGGCACACTCCCTAGAGGCCAAGGAAAAACCTTTGCCCTGCATTTTTCACATATGCCTGTTAGAGCGCCACCAGGAGGCTGACTTTTGTAAAGCATTTGTTACTCCTTCAGATTCTGTCCAAAAAAAGGAACAATTTTGAAATTTTGCACGCATATTCCCACTAGGCCGAGGAAGAAATGCCCCCCTTTTCACATTGGCCCGTTATAGCGCCACCAGCAGGTCTAATTTAGCAAACCAGATTTTTCTAACAAAATGCCTCAAATCATGAATGCAGTGTCCGATTGCTGTGCTAGGCCTAAGAAGAAATGGGACCCTTTTCACATTGGCCAATTATAGCGCCATAATAACCTACCTGACCTGGCGGAGACTTGTGCTCCGAGGAGCACTTTTTCTAGTTTTCCATTGTATTCCTTGGATTATTACAAAACTTCCCAAATAAGCCACGCCCATTTCCACCTGACAAGGTTTCCACTATGTTGTTGTTTTTTTTCAACTTTGCTGGCCCACAATAAACTACCTGGGGCCTGTTCCTCAAAAGGTGAATTAGAGCTAAAGCCTGGCTTTACCACCTATCCTGGCTTAATTTAGCCAGGATTAGAGCTGACTCGGTTCCTCAAAAGGTGAATTATCTTGAAGATTAGTTTAGCCAGTTCACCCTGGCTAAGTTTAGCCTCATCCGATTCCTCAAAAGAGAATTGAAGCAAGCCTAGCTTAGTTACCATGGCAATTTAGCTGTGAAGTTAGCCTGGTCAGGAGCAGGCTAACAGCCAAGCTTACTTAAGCCAGTGCCTTGTTCTTCAAGTTTTTCCACAGTTAATTCAAAACATGTGTTTGTATATGGACTCATTTTAATGACCCTGCATTCAAATAAAATGAAATCAATACAATAAGATATAATCAATGTAATTATATTACTGAAATAGTGTGTGACCATGAATCATAATTGTTTCACAATGACTCATGTGATATGTCATTGTCACTCTGTTAACACTATAGTTCATATTGTTGTTAGATGTTTGATAATATATTACCATTTTTTAAAAATATTATAAAAAATGTCTAACACATACATATACACACACACATATATATATATATATATATATATATATATATATATATATATATATATATACATATATATAAATATATAATATAATATATATATATATTTAAATATATATATAAATTATTAGTTACGGGTTTAAAGGAGCCTCTGTGTAAGTCAATAAGGAGCATATTTTAAATTATCAATTTCTAGTCAATGGAGAAATTGTTTTGTTTTTTATTTCTTGTCCACCTTTGGAGTTACATCATGATGGCAAGGTAACTACACAACCCAAACCTCTACTAAAGTGGTCTTGCAAATGTGGGGTTATTGCGTGTCTCGTCCCGTCCCCCGCTCATCCCGTCGGTCAACCCCTCCCCCCCCCCGTGCGTCCCGTTGCGGACCCCGTCGCAGTACACCGCCGTCCCCCCGTCCCGTCCCGTCCCGTCCCGTCCCGTCCCGTCCCGTCCCGTCCCGTCCCGTCCCGTCCCGTCCCGTCCCGTCCCGTCCCGTCCGTCCTGTTGCCCGTCCGTCGCAAACACACACACACACACACACACACACCGACACACACGCGCGCGCGCGCGCGCGCGCGCGCTCGCACACACACACACACACACACACACACACACACACACACACACACACACACACTCTGTGTGTCTTGCAATACTTTGCCACGCTTTCTCCCTGGATTTATTAATAACAGCCGTGTTTCCTTTTCTGTTGATAACATGTTTCACTTCCTCATATGCTTGCATGAGCTGCTGCTGTTCGCCACAGAGAAAAACGCTGCGCGAGTTTTGTTCCCCGCTGCCATGATTGGTCAAGTTCAAGGAATCTGCGCTCGAGTTCATGGTCTTTTATAGAAATACGTCGTCGGCGAATCGCCGCCCATTCAGCCTGGCTTCATTATCCTGGCTGGACACAGCCTGGCTTGACAAGGTCTAGCTCGACAAAGTTGCTCCTTTTCAGCCTGGCTTGGCGTCTGAGGAACGGAACAAACGAGGCTTTTCGGACCCGACTTTGTCAAGCCTTGATTTGGCTTAAGGCCAGGCTTTGTTAATTCACCTTTTGAGGAACAGGCCCCTGGCCTAGCGGAGGCCTGTGCTCCGAGGAGCACATTTCTGTAGCTTATTTAATTCTTTGGGTCATCTTCCTCTCTTTTCCAATTGCCCCCCCTAGTGGCCCCCACTTTGAAAACCATTGTTACAGGAGGATAAAGACAATAAGACATTCTGAAATCCACGACTGGGACAATAACACAACATGCCTCATGCATCAGACTGGGTGGAGACCCGTATAAGGGCGTAGACCTTAAAGCGAGGGCCTTAAACGACCATGCGCTCATTGTACCGCGCCGTACGTGCCTCTTGCACTCTGAGCGTTTTTCTGAGCGCATGCCTAATTGAATTCATCAGCGCTCGCAAAAGTTTGGCTCGAGCACAAGTGGTGACACAGTGACAGCCGTCTTCACGGTTCCCCCCCTTCGTCGTCCTGCCCTGGAGCTCCTTCTTAATTATCTGGGTTCCATTCCGTAGCCGCCCAGCGGCGGCGGGGCAGCCAGAGACTCGCTGTCCCAGGTAGAGGAGGGGTTCCGTTTGGTTCTCTGAGTCCAAGGAGGTCATTCCTGGCACGGGTTGACCATGTTGAAGTCAAGAGGGTGACGAGGTCTTTCCAATGACGTTTCAAGTATGTGCTCTCTCTCTCTCCCTCTCTCTCTCTCTTTCTTTCTCTCTCTCCCTCCTTGTTGATGCTGTTGTCTTCACTCTTTTCTTCCAAATCCCAACACAGAGAAAGAGAGAACAGAATTATGCCAGCTAGAGTGAGTCGTTTTACTTTCCGAGCTAAATGACCACGGCTTGTGCAGCGCTGTAATCACACCCATGAAGATGACATGCCCGGGGGTCAAAATGTCAGGAGCTGTGAAAATGTCTCACTGAGCTTAACACATTGCATGCCAGTCGCGTAGATCTACGCGAACCTATTTAAAGCCGCAGCGTGCCAGTCGCGTAGATCTACGCGAACCGCCGATTCCCATTGAAATTGCCCCAGGTGCACTTTCCGAATTTTTTTGATCCATTTCCGTTTCCGTTTTCCGGTCGGAAACGGAATTATTCGGGTTCCGGTTTTTTCGATCGTATCCGCTTCCTGTCTGGGATCCTGTTTAAAACTCGATTTTCTCGGTTGTTGTTTTTCTCCTCGCTGATCACTGTTTAACGTTGATCGGCTGTATCTTCAAGATGGCGGCTCGCATTTGGAAACTGTTTTCGCTGGCCGTTTCTCACAGATCCGCTGTGTGTTTAGAACCAAATGAACGCGCACTTTTAACTTATTTAGCGAGGGCTGTGGCGACATGAAAAAAACAAAAAAACAACAATAAAACGCTGGCACTGGTGAGTACATTATGAGATTAAACTCTGGCATGGAATGTGTTAATGAATGATGTGTCTCTCCAGCGAGCACTTTGCTTTGGCCTGCCGTAGCTTTTAAACGCCACGCCGTTCCAAAATGTGCCCATACGGTACCCCCATGTCCTGCTGCAAGGATTAAGATGAGAGGGGGAAGTTGTATAATGTCAAAAATCTGCAAAAATCAGTTTCCATGTGTTTTTTTTGCTGTTCAGACTTGAGAAACCCAATCTGACACCAAACTGGATAGGCCAAAAATCTGATTTGGGGTGTCAGTGTGAACTTAGCCTAAGAGTTACATTAACGCTCAGGAGTTTTACATGCTGTGTAAGCCAATTGTTGTCATTCATTGTAGCTGACGCTCATGGGCCTGGGCAATGCTATGAAAAATGTAATTCAACGTGATGATGACCTCATAATGCAATTAGCGCGGATGAATTCATATTACGACTCTACTGTTAACGAGGGCCTCTGTGGATTGGCTGGCGTACAAATAAATAGCTGGTCATTTTCAAAACCACTCACTGTGTGTGTGTGTGTGTGTCTGTGTGTCTGTGTGTCTGTGTCTGTGTCTCTGTGTGTGTGTGTGTGTGTGTGTGTGTGTGTGTGTGTGTGTGTGTGTGTGTGTGTGTGTGTGTGTGTGTGTGTGTGTGTGTGTACTGGATGTGTGCATGTGTGTGTGTGTGTGTGTGTGTGTGTGTGTGTGTGTGTGTGTGTGTGTGTGTGTGTGTGTGTGTGTGTGTGTGTGTGTGTGTGTGTGTGTGTGTGTGTGTTTGTTTATGCGTGCGTGCGTGCATGCGTGCATATGTGTGATTGTGTGTGGTACTGGGGCTTGATAGCATTGTACAGACCTGTGTGTGTGTGTGTGTGTGTGTGTGTGTGTGTGTGTGTGTGTGTGTGTGTGTGTGTGTGTGTGTGTGTGTGTGTGTGTCCAGCTGACGAAATAATGCAGCTGTTAGTGAGGTGAGCCGTAGAATCTGGGTGGTGGTTGTGAGTGACAAATACCCGTCTGCAGCCTGAGTCACACACACACACACACACACACACACACACACACACACACACACACACACACACACACACACACACACACACACACACACACACACACGTTGCTTATTCTTTCACTAACATTTTTTTTTCTTTTCAGTTTTTCTTTTTTAACACATCCACTGCCAAGGGCTAATCTCATAATGTACTCACCAGTGCCAAGGTGTTTTTGTTGTTTTTTTGTTTTTTTCATGTCGCCATAGATCTTGTTAAAATCCTTAAGATTGAGCGCTACACAGTCTGTTTACATCCGCGCGATCTCCCTGTATCTCCCAGTGAAAACCACGTGTCAAACGGGGCATCCATGTTTGAGTTAGAGCGGATTACGTTAAACAGTGAAATGCGAGGAGAAAAAACTACAGGAAGAGAATTGAGTTTCAGTTTCGTCTGTAGAACGAGGGCGGGCGTGATCGTGAAAACCGGATCCCAAATAATTCTATTTCCTGTCATCAAACCGGAAACGGAAGTGGATCAAAAAAATTCCGAAAGTGCACCCGGACCGCGCATGCGCGAAAAGACCGCAGCCCGTAGGGCTACGGTCTCGGCGCTTAACAGTTGGATTTAACGGCCCGTAGGACTACGGTCTTGGCAGTTAATGTGTTAATAGAAAGGAAACAGAGGGGAGGGAGGGGGAGGGAGGGGGAGTGACATGACACACAGGTGTCCAGCCCAAACCAGAGCGGGGACACTGTGATGATGGGTTTGACAGACTATCCAGTGAGGTACTGGCAGGAAGCCATGGGCACAGTCTATGTGCCCTTCTATCTATCTATCTACAGTGTATCTATGGGATTAAAGGGGTGGAGCTTCCCGCTGCCGCGAGCTGACCAATTTGAAGCTTGGATTTCAACATTGGTGAAGTTTGACTAGGCATCGACCAATAGGAAAGAAGCGCCATGGTTGACCCCACTTGGCAGGCATTTCCCTTGTAGTTTTCTTTCAGTGGGCCAACCACTCTAACGTAATTCAAAGAACTACACACCAGAAAACCGACACGTCTGGCGTCTTGGCATGCGTTGGCTACAACGCGCCTGACGCAGATGTGTGACTTGAGGCATGCCTTCAGTATCACGTGGTGGAAAATCTAGTCACACGCAAATGGCCGTGGCCTATATGGTTGCTACGGTTCAAGAGTTATAGGCCGAAATGTAAAGTCGGTTGTTATAGTACCACCATGAGGCCGACTGGTGTCTTTATTTTTTCCTGCGTAGGCCACTGGACTGTGAACCTCTCTTCCAAGTGTTGCAATTGTAGCCATTGTGGTTTCCGAGAGAGAGAGAAAAATACTAAATACTTGAATGGAAGCTGTCCCCTATTCCCATTCATGTCAATGGGAAATTCTTATTCACTAAAACATTCATATAAATCTAATTGTACAACATATCACTTAGCGAAATGCAAGCACACGATTCCCGATGAAGCCGGTCGATTCGACATATGACTTGTGTGTGTGGAAGGTGTAGCGTGCCAAAGTTTTGGGGTTGCCCTGTGATAAAGTACTATAGTACAATACTGTGTTGCCCCTCGGGGCAACCACACTAATAAATGTAGCCATCTGATTGGAGGGAGAGACAGGAAGTGAAAGGTGTGACTGGTCGTGTCGGGGGCTGTCAAAGGGTCATCCGTAACCGCCGGATACCATCAGGTGTTTCCCCAGTTCTCTGTTCCTTCCTGTCCAATATGAGAGGCAGTTAACTGTCTGTCTGCTGATCTGGAGATATGCAGTGTGTGTATGTGTTGTCCTTGGGGCTGTGTATTTTGTATGAGTGTCTCTATGCCTGCATGCGATCATGCATCATTTAGTTAATTTGAATGTCTGTCTGTCTGTCTGTCTGTCTGTCTGCATGCAAGCATGCATGTTTTGTGTGTATAATATATGATTCATATACATGTATGCAGGGTCATGTGCCCTGGCCTGTTTCTCTCTATAGATAGAATGAAATGCAGAACGCCTGTCAAAGTCTTCAACAATACAAACACATTGGTTTGTATTGTTGGTCACACAGACTTAGGACAGGAAATGTGCAAACGTGGAATAAGCATCACTTTAAGATTTAACAAGCTAAAAAGTATAATATTGCAGCCTGCGGCACATTCTGCGATGTTTACTATATTGCTATCCAAAATGCATAAAAGTTTGTCCAATCTGTATTGAAGAGTGGTCTCCCTGCTCTTCTATTGAGACAAGAATGGTCCTATACCATCCTGTGGTTTGGTAGGACCACTACAAGTTGACATTATGAGGTAAACTTGAGGTATGTCAAAATGCAAATGAACCTCTGTTACAAAAAGCTGTCCCTTAATAGCTCAACAGTAGAAATAATGTGGAGAGCAAAAACAGGAGGGGGCCTGGTATAGAGCCCTTGGGAATCCAGTCAACTAAGGGTTTAAAGTCGTTGAGAGAAAAATTCCAGGGCTGAAAGAAAACTTTATTGCACTGTAAAACCTGTGTATTGACTATTCATCGAGACAAAGTTCTGACAGAACGTAACAGACAATGTCCTTGGGAAGAGGTGTTTGCACTAACAGTAACGGTGAGTTATCGTTCTGCTTGCACGGTTCAAGCACCCTCACCGCTAGAAGGCCTCAAACAGACAGCTTTTCTCTTTAATCTAACAGGCTCCCGTCAACTTGGCTGTAGAAACACGTGTCGACAGGTTTTTTTTGTAAATAGCTCAGACTGTCCACACTGCTTTCAAACACTGTCTCACACGCTCGCTTCAAAACCGCACACACCCATATTATTCACCCCAAACACGGACCCCCTGCTCCGACATGTAGGCCCAGTTTATGGTGCGTGACATGCAAGCTCCCAGCCAAATCCCTGGGTGGAGAAGCATGACTGAAGCTCTGCTGCTGCTCCCTGCCCTCGCTGGGCTGCCTGGATCTGTCCCACAAGGCAGACTTCTACGCTGGTAAGCCAATGTTAACCCATTCAGACCGGGAAAGAATCTGTGTCATTTTTTGATTTCTTTGGGCTATTCAAAAATAGCAGATCTACAAGCTCATAGCGCGGCACCATTTGCACATGTTTGAATATATATCTATATTTTTAAAGCGAACATTTTTAACTCAAATCTTTCCACCTGGGGGTCCCTGGAACAACATATTTTGAGATGGGGGTCGGCGGCCAAATACAAAATCACTTTGGGGGTCCTTGACATGAAAAAGTTTGAGAACCACTGATATAGAAACCTACGTTTTTCCAAAAAAAACTGTTAGGATTTAGAAGACATTTGTAGAATCCCCCAGAAGCAAAGATTTGAGTTACAAATGTTCCCTTTAAAAAATATATATATATTCAAAGATTTGCACAAACTTTCACGACTTTTCAAAAATAGCTGATCTACAAGCTCATACTCGGTGTGAGCTTGTATATCTGCTATTTTTGAATAGCCCAAAGGAATCTGAAAATGACACACAGATGCGTTCCCGCGGTCTTAAAGGGTTAAATTACTAACGATGGATCAGCGTGGAGGCATCTCGACTAGCGTTGCCAAAAAAGACAAAACGTTTTGACCACACCTGATTAGTGTGACCAGAGGACTGGGTTCTTCAGGTTCCACCACAGATCACTCTATACACAGCATGCTGCTCGACAGATTTGTACATTTATACACAGAGACATGTGCAGATAATATTACATGCAGCCAGACTTTGTCCATGATATACATCAAAATAGCTTCAGGTAAAAACAAGCTTTGCTTTCATGCAGCTATAATAAGCACTTAAACCCTATACTTCGTCGTAAGTCAAATGGCCGAATGGAAATAGCCGATCTACAAGCTCATTACGGGCCTACGAGTTGTAAGCTTGTAGATCTGCTATTTTTGCCGAATGTACGCCTATTATGACATGCTCAGAACAGGAACGCTAGTGGGTTCATGTGGTTAAAGGGCAATTGCACCTAAAAGGTGCATCCTCCAGGCCCGGACAAAATATAGCCAACCTTACTGTAGGTGAAACACATTGTTTTATGCAGGCCGAGAAGTATTGTCAGATTTTCATGTCCTCCTCACAACAGAACAATTCAAGTAACATTTTCTTAGCTTTTTTATTTTCAATGACCCCCATAACTCTGAGAGTGTACAAAAGGAACCAAATGGACCCATAAGGGTCCATTTGGTTCCATTTGTACACTCTCAGAGTTACACACCCACCATAAGGGGCCATTTGGGAACCAAAATGGAGTGTTTCTAGTGAGCCAACATGCACGATATCAGCACCCTGACCAGAATGGAACAGCGCCTTCATTAATATCATTGGTATCACCTGTGAAGGAAGTAAGAAGAGTCCCAATGTCTTTCCAATATGGCTGCTGTGCATAGAGCCTATTGTGTTTGTATTGACACGTGACAAAGCCGGATGTGAACACGCGGTGGATTCAAACCCCCAGACTCCGTGGTGGTGGGCAGCTACTTTATCAGTGCCAGGATTCAAGTTTTTAAAATTTAGCAAACGCTGCTGACCCCTGCCTACCAAATCTCTTTAGTAAAACCAGAGGATCACGTTGCCAATTTTTTCCAGCAAAGTGAACCTCAGTTATCCACTGAAGCCCTATACTTTGTCATATGACGAATAGAGAAAATAGCTGAACCCATCTGTCTGTCTTCATCTATTATAGTTTTGTCTTTCTCTACGTTTGTCTCCCTTTGTATCACTATTACAGACAGATACTGTACACATTCTGTAACACATCAAGGCCTCACACACACACACACACACACACACGCACGCCCGCACACACACCCCCACACACACACACACACACACACACGGCTCATTTTCCTCACACCTTTCGGCCCTCGGTCCTTACAGCCATCAGTATTTACAGTCCGCGGGCCTCTTTAAGAGGAATAAAGCTGATATTTACTGTGGGCTTTCATTGAGTGTAAAGGCCCAGATTTGTGGTGCCCATAAACCACATCTCCCCTTCCTGCCTGTAAAAATTTAATGCCACACAGCTACCGCTGAGCACGGGCTCCCTGGAGGCCTCCATACCTTCCCTTCTTTTTTCCTTGAAAGAGGTGGAAAGCAGAGACATTCGCAATTACTCTTATTCTGTACCTCAGCGGCCTTTTAGAGCAAAAACCCTCATTTTCTGGGTGCTTTAAAAAAGGTCTGTATTTTAGTTTTCTTCTTTGAACAGAGTGAATTTTCATTCCAGAGACAACAGTAATGAATATGGACAGTGTAGTTCTATTTCACACAGGCTAACGCCGTCTAACGGGGTTCTATGGGTTAACCACTTATCTCTGTCTCTCTGTCGCCCTGTGTGACACAGAACTTAACCCATTAACACTTTGCCTGCCAATAACGCATATATGCGTTCTTTAGAATCCATCACTTGCCTGCCAATAACGCATATATATATATTTTTAATTTGACCCAAAGACCAAGGAGATATGATTTTTTGAAGATCTAGACTCCTATCCACTTCCTTGTTAACTTAAAACTTAAAAATTCTGTATCTCGGCTCCTCTCAACGCAATTGCTATCTGTGAACGTTTCCCCGAGAATAAGGATGCTAGGACTCAAGTGGTTAGCCACTTTCAACCTGCGTACATGTCACTGTAGGCAAAATCTGTAGGCAAAATCTTTCAAAAATGTACAACAGATTTTAACATGTTAAAAAAGGCCAAAATAGCAGATCTACAAGTTCACAACACGTCATTATGTGATGTGTTTTGAGCTTGTAGATCTGCTATTTATGCTATTCGTCATACAACAAAGTATATAGGGATTAAGTGGTTAAGTTTCAAGACATCAATATATATGAAATTAATTGTAGTTACTCCAATAACATTTTAACCACCTAACGATATCTTGATATCTCTTTACTATGACCAATTCAAGTTAAATTCTCTATGCAATGCAGTGTCTCCTATTTAAATCTGTATACCTACCTGAGTTGAGTTGGCCGACATTAACCCTGCACTACTCGTTGTTCAGAAAGCTCTGACATGAGGAAGAGGCAGTAAATCTCATTTATCACTTGTCATTCTGAAAATATAACAATCAAAATGGTGCCAATTTAAAAGTTATAGTCTGTACCACAAAGGAATGTGTGTGTGTGTGTGCGTGTGCGTGTGCGTGTGCGTGTGCGTGTGCGTGTGCGTGTGCGTGTGTGTGTGTGTGTAGGGGGGGGGTCATTTTAACCCTGGCAGGCCTCATTCTCCGGAACCACACACTGGTCATACTGTAATTCCAGTTTGCTCCAGAACTTTGTCAAAACAGGAGCCATTTTGGGTGGTGAAAAAAATTGCCTCTTTCACAGTAGCAATTACACAAGCTCCTGCAGAGGTGGCAGTGACAGGACGCTTTGGGCAGCAGACCCCTGTGGTCCAGAGAAGATCGCTGATCTTTCTCCCCAGCAAGAAGATGAAAGAGTATGGGTGACCACATTTCAAAACTCCAAACCGGGACCCTTAATCACTCAAAATATAGTGAAAATAGCTGATCTACAAGCTCAAAACACATCCCGGTGCAACGCATTGTGACCTTGTAGATCTGCAATTTTAGCTTTTGACAATTTCATTGAGCTTTTTTTTCACCTGGTGTTTTCATCAGGATGGGGGACAGTTATGTTAGCCCCTAGCAGTGTGACTTCACCTTACAACAGAACAGAACATGATGAACTTCAATGTTTAAAGCTCTTTGTGGTGAAAGCCGGGGACAATTTGGTACAGTATGCTGAGAACCGGGAAATGTTTGTGTTCTTGAGATATTTGTCTGGACTCGGGACACCCAGCTTGAAACCGGGACAATATCTGAGAAAACCGGGATGTCAGTGTTGCCATGTCTGCTGATTGTAAGCGACTTTGGGCTAGTTTTTCTGTAAAGTTGCTTGTAAATTATTGGTAATTGTGGAATTTTGGGCTTGTTTCTAAAAGTATAGTTGCTTATATGGGCTTGGTTCAATTAATGTATATGTATTTGTTGTGAAAATGTTTTGGAAAACATTCAATTTGTTTTCAAGATTTGTTTGAAAATAGCAGATGCATAGGTTAAAGTGCTCATGTGGCCTGCCCTATAGTCGCTTCTTTGGGGCTTGTTTTCATAGACCTGATTGCTTATTTCTCTCGCAAAGTCCGGCAACGCTGGCCACCATACCCCAGAATAACAACAAGAAGGAGATGGAAGAGTCTCCCAACCCCACATGACGACACAAAAAGCAACAATGTCACTGTTCTCCGTGCCATTTCTCCTCTCCCTGCCTCCCCGCCCTCGCCCCCTCCCTCGTTACACAGCACTCCCCTCCGACTGAAGTTTATCTTTCTTCCTGTCTTTCATCACAGAGGTTATTAAACCCTGTGAGGGAGCTCCGCCATGTCTAATTACTCCGACGGTAAACAAAAGGAGGTCGGTGGGGGGTGGGGAGGAGAACAGGGCGGGAGGAGGTGGGAGGAGGAGAGGGAGAGACAGATGAAAAAACACAGCTGGCCGAGTGCCGTGTTATTATAATTCTTTAAGCGATACTGTTAGCGTGGTCAGTCTTTTAGCAGGCGGCTAATGACTGGCTAGACCTAATTACAGGCCACTGGTGCTGCTCTGGGACCTAGTACTCTCCATCCCCCGGATGGTCGTTACCATCCCCCGCAGCCACAGCCCAGCCCGACTCCCATTACGTCCCGTCCCCCACGCTCTCTCTGCCCCCACAAAGCCCCAATTACCTTTAAAGGTGTCATATTGTTCTTTTGGCTATGGTACAGTATGGCCTTTTTTCACTTTTCACAAACCAGGCACACCCATTATTACACAGAGACGTGTGACTGGGTTTGTACTGTAATGGTGCTTTTTTGAGGGCGTTTAACGGGGAGAAAAATCCCCGTTCTTGACACGATATTCAATGCGTCCTCGCCGCTCATTGCAGATTTGTGAATAGAAGTGGCGACTTATCTGCCCAGCGTGCTATAAGCCTGGACAAATCACCGGTATCAGCTGTACCAACTCATCTACTACAAAATAACTAGCATGACGGGTTGTGCATTATTCTTCAAGGAAAACCAAACTTATGTTTCTCAATGCAAAATATTAAAACCAAAACAATGCATTATGCCTTATGAAATGAAATATATGCTTACATTTTGTGTAAGCATTGTTGCAAGACATCTAGTGTTAAATACAGCATGAAATTGAGAAAATGGCATGACAAGCCTTCTTTGGGGAATATATTGTTAGATAGTTTGTTATGCCGGTAAAAAAACAGCATATGAGACACGGAAAGTGTGAGCTATCGTTTGGAAATTGGAGACAAAACACTCATATAGGGGGGGAAAAAGCCATTCTATACATTTCTGTGCAGGTTTGTTCACGATAAAACGAATAGAGACAGGTTTCTGCCTGCTACGGCAGGGCCTCTAAAGGGCAGGTGGGTGTTTGTTAGGATAATAGAATAGAGATGAATTATTAGCGAATTACCCCTTGAAGACAAAGCTGCCACACTGAAGAGAGAAAGGTTGGGGGGGGGGGGCAAGGTCCACATTATGTTTCTCCCTCTGAGCGCGCCACAAGATGGATGCTTCCCCCCCCCCCATCTCTCCTGTCCTCCTCCCTGTCTCTGGAGTGAGTGATGCGGTATTGGAACCATATGCCCTACCGAATTCCTAGCGGATCCTCCCCATCCCGTCCAATCCCAGCAGGCCCGCTGGCCTCCGCTGGCCGCGGACACACGGCTGTCGCGAGAGAGGTGGGGGGGGGGAGAAGGGGAGTGCGGGTTGGGGGGGGGGCCTCCCCGCTTCCTGTGTTGGATCTAAATATTTACACTCCCTGCCGTCCCGAGCGGCGAGGCGGAGAGGTCTTGATGTTTTGGTTATGTAAAGTCCAATCCACCAGGACACATATTTAACAGATTGTCCTTGTTAAGAGTCTCCGAGCGGCCAAAGCCAAAAGCTTCACTTTCGGAGAAGGTTTTCTCATCTTCCTCACCGTTCCGGGACGCGGATGGGACAGAGCAGAACAGAAGTACGATATGGCCTGTATTCAAGTATCGTCACATTTTGGTAACAATTTATAATGTTAAAAGCCAGCAGTAGCACGCATTCTGTGTGTGAATAACACACATTGTAACACTATCCAATGCTATATTAACATATAAATATGATATGCGATATTTTATAGTTTCACTGATGAAGAGAAGAAAACGTATTAGCCTATTACAGGTTCAAACAGCCTCATATGAAGAATAATCCCATTATTAACCCATGTGAAATATGGGGTGGAGGGCAGGAGGGCAGGATTGATTGATTGATTGAAATTTTTATTAGGCAAAAGAATGTAAAACAACACAGTTACATTAATAATGCTTTTGTCTAAAAGGTCCGGCCAAAAAAGTCCTTGCGGACTTGTTTCCGTTGAGGTCCTTGAGTTAATTTCATAGACATATATAGTAGCAACCAAACAGTTCAAAAATCAACATGAAAATACAGATAATACAGAAAAAATACCACTATGTACAAAAAAAAGCATTTAAAAAATATATGTACAAAAAAGGATGACGCGGCGAGGATCCTGAGCCGGACATAAAACTGCCGTTGTGAGGCTGTGGTATGCGGCTTAGTCCTCGGGAGCCCTCAGGACACTCCCGTATCACTCATGTATCAATATCATATCTTCAAGACATCTTAACTTAATGCCTTAAGACATCTTAAGGCGCCTCCTGCCAAAGGTGACGGTTAGGTCTGACAGCGTAGGGCCGGAGCCAAAAGTGAACATATGGTAAACTCTGGATGTCCTGCAGTATAATGGATGATGAGTCTTTGTTCTCTGTTTGCCAAAAGCTTTCATCTAACGCAATGACTGAGGACAAGCACAGCAGGAATTTAACCTACAACCCCTTGTGATAGCAGCAGCGTATTATAACCCGCTGAGCCTGTGCTGGGGAGAACCACTGCGCAAACAGAAAACGGAGCCAACAACATCTCAGTGACAAGACTTTTCAAGAAAATGTAAAGACTCAAGATAGTAGCAGCCCCTGACAAAAGCTTCTGTATCGCTTACGGATGGTAGAGCGATCAAATGACTAGCTGAAGCGACGAGACAGAGGTAAATCACTTAGCTTCCGCTATAAACTCAACAGTTTCAACACGGACCCAGGGCTTTCTTTATATGAGAAATGAAATGCACATATGCTGAATGTGTAGGGCTCCGGCCCCCGATACAGCCAAGATCCTGTTATAATGGCTTAGTGTTAGCATTCGACTTCACCTGTCAAATTAGCGAGGGATCAGGTATTAGCCAAAAAAAGCTCACAGAGCGCTAGCTGTGCACTCGCCGCTAGCTACACAATGACGCATCACAGTGGCATCAGCTTAGCTTCGACCCGCTATACGAACGCTAGCCAGATTTATGCAGTGGGTGAAAGGTGGGAGGATTAGAGCTTGATTTAATTTCGAGGGGCTTACGCTGTTCATAACATCAGGATTATACCTGCTCACTGCATCTGCTGCTGAGTGGGAGGAAGGGAGGGGTGAGAGGCAGAAGTTGATGAGGGAGTTCAGCAGATGAGGTCACCTGTCAAGAAAGATTCTCTCCCTCTTTTCATCTCCCTCTCTCTCTCTCTCTCTCTCTGACATCATAGCCGTCACCCCCTCTCGCCGTCTTTAACTTCATAGCAATCAGAATGCATTTTCTTTACCATTCTACTTTTCTTCCATCGAGTCTGAAAGGTTCTCTGTAACACTAATTGTCTGTCTCGCACTATCAAGTCTTTCTGTCTTTGACTGAAGCTAAACTCCCACCCATCCTCTCGTCCTTTGGTTGGAGGGATGCCGCAGACTTCCCCAATCAGACGCTAATGCTCTAAAACTCAATAGCAGGCAGACTCAATAGCAGTTTTCCTACCCAGGATGCAGGTGTTGGGTTTAGTCAGCTGAATGTGAGGCGTGACACTTTGATGTACAGATACATCCATCACATAAGGAACATTTTTTATGTCTATTACACTGCAGTCCCCCTCCCTCTCCCCTTTGGGTAAGGGAAATGGAAATACTCGCAGCACTAACTGTAGGATAGATGTACAGTATATTTGGGGGATGTGCGGATGCAACAATGGCTACTACTCTATTCATCTACCCATGTCTGGATCTGGTGTCCTTTATTACAGATTATCTATAATAAAAACATATTTTAAACCTTATTCAATGGGCTGGAATGTCATCTGATGTGAGCTGATTAGAGGAAGATCCTACCGAAGTCAGGTCCAATTCATCAAGCCTCTCGGAGTAAGATACCCCAAACCACACTTCAAACGTATCCACTGATCTCTGGGTTCATAACATGAACCATGAACATGAACTGTATCTGGGTGAGACGTAGTAGGGCTACAACTATCGATGATTTCCGTAGCGATTATTATATCGATTACTTTGTCGATTAATCGAATAATCAAGAAATGTTTTTATGTATTAAAAAAAAAGTTATATTTCAACAAATTGATGAACTTCTTAAGCCCTATACTGTGTTGTGCAACAAATGCCCAAAATAGGGATAGATTATTAATCGATTCGTTTACACAATTATCAATCATTTCTTATAGTCGATTGAATCGATTAGTTCGATTAACCGTTGCCCCCCTAGCGAGATGAGACCCACCTGCCGGGACGGGCCCTCGGGATCCCTCCTGCGGTTGTGTGGAGCGGTTGCGGTTCTGCTGGCGCCTCTTGCCGCCCCCCGTGGAGCGCGCAGAGCGGATGTGCACCTCGCTGACCTTGAAGAACGCCACCATGAAGGGCTGTTTCTCCAACGCACCGTCACGACCCACTAGCCCCGCCTCCTTGGAGCTGATGCTTCGCCCTGTTGCAGAGAACACGAACACATTCAAGGTTCAAGGTTTCTTTGTTTTGACAACTTTTAAAAGTTTTTTTTTTTTTAAACATCTGTTTATTGTAGTTCTTTTTCCTCTCACACAGGTATTTTTCAGATATTAATAACAGGATTTGCACAGATAAAAGAAATACAATACAAAATATAAATGAAATTAAAAAGACAAAAACAACATGGGACAAGAAACAAAACAGAGTCATACATAACAGAACAACAACATACATAACTTAACTAAACAAAACGACAAACAAGCAACATGAGGCTGATGATGGCACACACCCGAAGGGCAAAACGAACAGCATCACAATCTAGTATAATATAAAGGCATACAACAGGTACTACCCCGGGGGGCAACACAACATTATATTGACTCAATTCAGCTCATCGAGTAGCCCAAGAATAGGTGCCCAGATCTTCTGAAATAGGGGCTCCCTATCAGAAAGGGTGAACCTTATCCTCTCCAGGTGCAACACTCCTCCCAGCTCCTTTATCCACATATTGAGGCCTGGAGAATTAACTTCCTGGCTAACAGGGTAGATAGTGAGATGGCCTGATTTTCATATTTTT
Source organism: Gymnoscopelus braueri (assembly GCF_963280865.1). NCBI lineage: Eukaryota > Metazoa > Chordata > Actinopteri > Myctophiformes > Myctophidae > Gymnoscopelus > Gymnoscopelus braueri. The sequence goes on along the minus strand of NC_137623.1, from coordinate 11,808,396 downwards.
TGTGGACCATTCCTGGTTCCACAATTCCAAAAAGAGCGGTCAGGGGGAGGGCGAAATTCTCTTTTATAAGCTTTGGATAGAAAGTCGAACAGCTGACTCCAGAAGTTTAGCAATTTATGGCATGTAATGAATTGGTGAGAAAGAGTTCCCTGTTCAATAGAGCACTTCAATAGAGCACACAGGGGAGAAGAGTTGGGAAATATCTTATTCAATTTAGTTGGGGGAAAATGCAGCCTGTGAACAATTTTAAATTGGATTAAAGAGTGTCTGACATTAATTGAGCTGCGATGTATGTTATTGATAACTTTTAAAAGTTATAAGAATGAAATGTGTTGGTTATGGTACTTCTCATACATTTGCAGCAGCAGAAAAAAGAACCAAGAAAGAACAGAAAAATTAAAATGAAAACAGTAAAACGGTATCTGTATGTCTGATGTATCGTAGATAAATCCATCAACACAAAAGCTCTAAGTGCATGTAGATCACATTTCCTGTAAATTCCAGGAATCTCTTTATGTATGTATGTGTATGTCTGTTCTTTACAGATCTCGAGAACCGCTCATCCGATCGACTGCAATGGATACCCAAGGAAGACAACCAAGGAAGTGCAGTGTTGAGTACGTGGATCTGATGAGTGGTTCTCCAGAACCGGCCTGCTCCGAACAGACAGGCGCTCTGAACGGCCCGCCAAGTACAGTACGCCCCCAAACGGGCACTGCACTAGCTTTGAGGTCACAACTTCGTTATAAATCCAACAGGTTGTTCTGATGGGGAGGAACGTTCAAAGTGTCCAACCAGATAAAAAACAATACACTGGATGGACAAGAGCACCATGTAGTGTCCATTGGTTTTTATATCTTACCACTGCTGGTCTCCACACTGATCTGCAGTCCCAGGTTGTGGACAGGACTCATCACCCACAGGTTGCTGGTGGCTGTGATGTCAAACTCCAGCCAGCCGTCCTCAGCCGCCCACAGCCTGCGAGACTCCAGCAGGAACAGGTCTGCCTCTCTGGGAACATAAATATGAGAGAAATTCTTTCATATATACTGTGTATATATATACAGTATTATACATCTACACTATGTCGTCACTGTTGGGCAGAAACCTTGTATCTATATATTTAATCTATTTATGTCTTTTCATAAATGAATGCCCTATTTTAAACTTTGTCCTGTGACAGTGTCATGAAAAAGTAGAAAATGACCAATCTACAAAAGAAATTTGAACATTTTCACCGATAATGACAAGGTTTGATAATGACAAGGTTTCCACCCAATATTTTCTGTTGTGCTGTTAAGTGGGAGTTTCCCATTTCTCTGTCAAACAATCTAGGAGCAGCCCCAATGTCACTAAGTTCTATAAATTACTAATATGTTACTATTAGCTATAATGCTCTATGCTACCTGGCATGGTACAGTGTATAAATAAATGAATTAATCGATTAACCATAAATACTGTAGGTAATTATATACTAGTATAGATGTGTTGCATGTCAGAAAAACAGGTTGACTGGTGAATTGCTTAATATCAAATATATCCATAAATATCAAGATACAAAATGTTGCTTTATTTAAGGGAGAGGTTGAGGGTGGGGGGCATGCAACACAGGATTCCAGCCGGAATCGATGGCTGGAATCCTGCCGTTGATAACCATGTTGATCTTAATCACTTAAACCATACATAGTTGACTGGAGTCCCTCAGAGCTCTATACTGCGCCCCCTAATTTTTACCCTCTACATAAAAAATATCTTTACAATCTGTGAGCTTGCAGACCTTCTATTTTCGCTTGAACGTTTGCCCAAGAATAGGTACACTAGGTTCAAGTGGTTAAAGGGATAGTTCACCCCAATATGACTCTTTTCCTATCCATTAGTCACCCCATGGAGACTTGAATTCATGATTTTTTTTTGGTTTTTATCGCATTCCTAAGCCAATAATTTGATGACTGGCAGCGGTTCCGGTAGGAGACACAAAGAGTCTCCTTTGTCTCTCCTACTGGAACCGCTGCCTACCGGTCCGCTAGTCATCAAATTATTGGTTTAGGAATGTGACAAAAACTAAAAAATATCCATGAATTCAAGTCTCCATGGGGTGACTAATCGATAGGAAAAAAAAATAAAAAATTGGGTGAACTATCCCTTTAACGTCACATCGTGGCCCTGCTCTCGTCATGACGGAGAAAAAGAATAGAGGAAAACAGAGAAAAACAGAGAATGAATGAATGAGTAAGAAGAAGGCCTGTCTTCCCGCTGTCCCCATTCCAGCTGTAATAATGACACGGTGTTGGGCCTCCTGCCACCGCCACATCAAAGGCCCTCCGTCACCCAGGTGTGCTGGGAATGCCCCTGTAGTCATGCATGGCCCACTCCATCTTTATTGGTCATTAATGGGAGTGTTTCTGACAGCTTCCATATGAGCCTCTGCTCACCGTTTGAGACACACACGTGTTTGTATTCATATACTTGCGAGGACTTCAGCATTTTAGGAATGAATGTCATTTTCAAATCCTTTTGCCCATTTGAACCCTAACCCTGCAACATGTTGTGAGGGTGTAGGTATTCCTAAACGTAACCTCAGTAAAACTATGCCTAAAACTAACCTTATTCCTAAACTTAACCTCAGTAAAACTATGCCTAAAACTAACCTTATTCCTAAACGTAACCTCAGTAAAACTATGCCTAAAACTAACCTTATTCCTAAACGTAACCTTAGTAAAACTATGCCTAAACCTAGCCTTATTCCTAAACCTAACCTCAGTAAAACTATGCCTAAGCCTAAACTTATTTCTAACCTTAACCGCACTAAAACTAATACAAGAGGCGGCCCATGAAAAAAATTATGGGCAAATGCGTTTTGGGGCAAGCGTTCTGGTTACCCTAAATACTAATTAAACACCATAAAGATATATTAGTATAATGGCTGTTGCTCAACTTCTACTATACTTGTGGGGACATTTGTACAAACACACACAATCTTTCTCTGGCGCACACACACACACTCCACCCCACTAGTAAGTTCACACGTTAGACGCAGCGTGGGCTGGTGGGTAAGTGTTGCTGCCTCATCACTGGAGTCGTTTGGCCCACAAAATGGCGGCAGGGGGGTCGCGGTCATGAAGCCACCCGTAGGGCATGAGCTTCTAAAGCCTTACTGTAAAGCCTCTTAAGTCTCATTTATGCTCTGTGTCACTCGTCGAAAATAGCAGACCTACAAGCTCACAACACGTTGCATTCGCGACGCGTTGTGAGCTTGTAGGTCTGCTATTTTCGGCGAGCGACACTGTCGTCCGACGAAGCATGAGTCAGACTTTATTGACTGACGGCTTAAATGAACTGGAATAATAAGGTCAGGGGTCAAGTTGTGTTTTTTGTTACAATAAATCTCCTTTATAGTTCTTGTGGATGACCGTCGTTAAAGGCATGGTGTGTTGTAGGTGGGTTACGTTCACAGCTGGTCTGTTTATTTCACCCACTTTCATCTTTTAAACTGAAAGACCGAAGACTTTTTTAAAGGATGAATTTAAGTGTTTTTCTGTGCTTTATGTAGACAGCGGAGTAAAGAGAGAAAGGAGAGGGGGATTTAAAACCGGGATGTTGTGATTACACGGTCAGTGCAATTGTTCCAAATGTTCTAAAACAGTACTAATTGATTAAGCCAATAGGATGGCACAACATCCTGCTTTTAAACACTAAATCTAAATATATATATAAGTATAAAGATATAATAGTATACACCAAAAGTTCATACTTGTCCTGACTATAGAGCATCGCAGTTCCCGCCCACTTCCTGGTTTTTCGTGGTGCCGGAAGGAACAACTCAATGCATTTTTCCCATTGACATTTCCAAAAATATTTATATCTATTAATTTAAGCCTCGAATCAAGCCATCATGACATGACATGAATCATGACCATAAAACGTTTTTTTCTGTGATTTTTTTTATTTTATATTTAATTATATGATATACTATATTTAATAAATACCCTTTGTTTTGCCGTTTTCAAAAAAATAATAATCACAGAATCAAACGTTTTATGGTCATGATTCATGTCATGTCATGATGGCTTGATTCGAGGCTTAAATTAATAGATACAAATATTTTTGGAAATGTCAATGGGAAAAACGCATTGAGTTGTTCCTTCCGGCACCACGAAAAACCAGGAAGTGGGCGGGAACTGCGATGCTCTATTCAAGACAATAAGAGATATTGGAGACTGTAGAAAAGCTGTGCAAATTGAAAATGTTGATGAATTGGATTCAAATGTGATAAAATATTTATTGTTAATGTGTCAACAAGCGCATTTAAACTACTGTCAAATAGAGCTGGTTGTTATTTTTCCCTTTTGTGATGTCACCACTGTTTTTATGCTGTTGACGGTAAACAGCTGTATACTAAATATTGTGAAGCACGGAACTATACAATTATGGAAATAGCTACAAAAATAAAGTTTATTAAATTCATCAATAATAGTAATAATAGCCTACATCAAACTTTTAGCACTTTTCAAGGTAGTCAAAGATGCTTTACAAAACCAAATAACCTTCTTAAAGCAAAAAATAAAAAATAAACGAATACAAATAAAATATGCACCACAAAATAAGAAGAGACTAAAAATAGAACGTTAAAACAAGAGAAAAGGGATTAGGTGTGGAAAGCCAGTCTGAAGAGGTGGGTTTTGAGGGCAGTTTTGAAAGAAGATAGGGTGGTGGCTACCTTGACGAAATGAACTACTATTAAAAACAAACGTAATAATGAATAAGGGTAATATCCCTTTCACACTCATGAAATCATTGTGGATAGTTAACTGTAGGAAAATGTGTAGAAGCCCAAAATGGTTGTGCAGAAAAAGCATTTGCAGTGACCTGCCCGTTCCCGTAAAACCTCCAGCATGCCACATTTTCTGCATTGTGATCTCTCACATTCCTCACCCGATGTCAGAGAAACCACCCCAACCAAATTAAAAGTACAAAGGGTGTCAGGCTAATTAAGCGCTCTATCATTATATGGCTCACAGTTGGAGTGGTAGGGAGTGGTGCGAGAAAGGTAACAGCAGAGATAGATGCTTCGCTAAGATCACAAAGGTATAATGCTACACTTAGAATCGGCAACGCGTCGTGTGTTTGTGCGTTGGCGTTCCCACGGCAGTAGGACAATTGTCTTCAAACTTGGCACAAACATAAGTCATGGGTCTGGACTTTGAAGAGGCTACCTTTCATGCTTTCAAGTGTCATACCACTTTGATTCAACAGTCAGATTTTGCACCAGATTTTGGCCATTAGGGGGCCCCCCCCCAGCACCCTGATGCGCATGCGTGGACCAATGACCTACACAGCATAGAAGCTACTGGGATGTCTCCGTGCCTGTGCGCATGTCTCGCGGTCAGAGAAGCGTTCTGTTACAAAGTTTGGACAAAATACTCTTTTCAAATACTCTGTTGTTAAGAATACGGCATAAGTATGCCTTCAGCGTACTCTCACTTTCTGAGACGTGCGCTCCACAGAAGCAGGTCATTATTTCAATGCATTGCGTGTGTGAGTGCAGTGCTGCTACATGCAGTGCCACAAGACACTGGATCAAAAAGTGTGCCACCACCATCCCTAATCAAAGTTAGGGGTGTGGGGGGGGGGACTGCTCGATAATACTCGAAGGTGATGGAGACAGCTGGGAGGAGGACCGGCAGGGGTTCAAGTCCGGGCAGGGGTGGGGGCCGTTTAAGGTAGGAAAGGGTCAGTTTAGCTCAATGTGAAAAGAGAGAAAAGAAGAAGAAAAAAATCTACAGTAAGACATTTCTCTTTATCTTATGACTCTTGGATTTTAATTTAACTCATCTTTTGTTCCCATGAAACTTCAGTCAGTTGATTAAACTAAACTTAAAACGTGATTGAAGATTAAAATGTACGGCACAATCAAAGCAGTTACTGTACAACTTTGTGGCTGTATAAAGCTTGCCAAATTAATTTGACATTGATTACAAAAATACGCCTTGCTTTTTTCTAACTTGGCCCCAAAGTAAAGACTTCTAACCCTCCCCCCATCCCACCATCCAGGCTGTCATTTTCTTCAAGGTAGAAAAACGGTCTTACAATAATACAGAAATTGGAGATGTATGGGCCCTTTAATCTCCAAATATCTACAAAAATAAAAGGCTTTGCCTCCAGGCCACAGTGCACAAAACCACCCATTGTAGGTATAAAGGAATGCAGCAAATAAGTAACTCATGATACGCATGGAAACCCTTTGATAGACGGAAAAATATACCAACGAAACCTTTTCAATCAAAGAACCCCAAAAGTGGATCAGCGATATCCGAGGACCCCCCCACCTGTTGAAATGTTATTTTGCCTTTAGGGAGTATTTGTCTTAGGTTTTACACCTAATGTAGCATAACATGTAATAAAGTCTCTATAATGTGATCAAATGGAGGATAATGTTGACATGGCTGCTTTGACTACAATATACATTGATACAGAACACGAGTTCACCAATTTTCTTCCTTTCTCAAATGACAGTGAGATCTTCTTTATTTATTTTTTATAAACTATTCTTTATTCAAATAGTGGAATGCCTCAGGAAAGCCTAAGGGTCGCCAACTTAATTGGAAGCACTGGTCTTAAGGACAACACTGACTTAATTAAGCAATTGGAAAATTAAAGAACTAGTCAGCAGTTCATTTGAAAGACTGTTCTACATTAGTTCTAAATAAAAGACCAAAGCGACACTGTTAACCAAATTAAACACGCCTGTTTTTAGAAATGAGTTACAGCCCCCTCTGTCTCTCACTGGTCAGGGTTGATACAACACAAACACCATTCAGCAATGTTTTTTGGTTGTTTTTCTACCCCCACCGTAGTGTAAATGTTTGGCATGAGTTGGCCTTGCTCTCTTTTTGGTCTGTCCTCAAGGCTCACTCTAGTCTACATTATAAATATGACAAGAAATGAGACGGGGGGAGAGGAGAGGAGAGGAGAGGAGAGGAGAGGAGAGGAGAGGAGAGGAGAGGAGAGGAGACTGACATTGACTGATCTATATATATGCTTAAAAAAAAAAGAGTATAAAAGTACCTCTAGCGGTCCATTGAGGCCATGCTGCTCCTTACACCTAAACAGACCAAGTTATTTTGCACAGACTGACACTGGCATCCATTCCATACGGCCCAAAAAGATGTAATGTATTCAAGACGAAAGCCCATGGTTTGACCAAAAGCAGTAGGATTTATAGATAAAAGACAGACAAAGCGCATGTGCGCGCAAGAGAGAGTGTGTGTGTGTGTGTGTGTGTGTGTGTGTGTGTGTGTGTGTGTAGGTGTGTGTAGGTGTGTGTGCGTGTGGGTTTGTGTGTGTATTTACGCGTGTGTGTGTCGATGCGTCGTACCTGTCGGGGTGTTCCTTCACCACCTGGTACACTTTGATGAGGAAGGTGTCATTGCGGAAGGCGCGGCTCACGCACTCTTTGAAGAGGCGGAACTCGGCAGCGGTGACGGCCTCTCCCTCAGGGATCTGAGACAGGTTGAACTTAAACTCTTTGTGGTGCCGTCGCTGCGGAGAGAGCTCCCTGTCGTACTCCACTGTACGGATGGACACACACACACGCACACACACACACACACACACACACGAACATACAACCACAGAAACACAAACAAACACAGAACACACACGTGCAGAAACACACAAACACGCATACACACCACAGAGAGAAAGAGAGAGAGAAACGGAGAGAACTTTCAGTGAATATAGAAGAACCAATGGTTTAGAAAGTCATATGGCTATGGTTCAATATTGTAAAACTTTCCTGGATACAAAGTTAAACAGCACATTCCCCTCGTGCTCTCGTTTAGGCTGGTGAAAACGGAGCAGACAGCGGGGCAGACATGGCAAACCCTATAGAGATATCATAGGTCACATCTTAGACATGGCAGGACATAAACATGTAATTACGTTAGCATAATAACTGAGAGTGTGTCTGAGATGGCTCTTAATTTAAGGCGCCACAATGCCAAAGGCAGACTAAAAAGGGAAGCTAATGTCTTCCCTCTTTGTACAGCGGTCCGCGCTCTGCGGCCCAAACCCTGAGTCTCAGACTTTTTGGTACATAAATGAACGAATGGATGAATGAATACCCTAAAAGGTCTCTCGCATCTCTTTGGGTGAGCATACGACTGAGAGCGTCGGATGAAAACCTTTTTTGGAAAGCCATGTCTTTATTCTGGTTCGATTCCAGTGCCGTGAATTATTTTCCACCAGTGGGAGACGATGCGAGCTGTCGATCTGAGCAGGAAAAAAAAACGCTCAAAGTGAAAACACGAGGTTTTCTGCAGGACGCCAGTTTAGCGACGAGCGGATATCCTATTCACAGACACAGCGCTGAGGTTGACCATAGAAGCCTTTTAAAGTGATCACATGTGATTTATGCACATTGACTAATAGGTTTTTGCGGCTTACAGTTTTCCCTAAATAAACCCCTCTGTTATCATCCGTCCGACGCAAAAAAGCCCATGTTTTTTTTTCTTCCCCCTTGGCGGCAGCAAACATGTGTGTGCGTCGTGACCACTTCTGAGGGCGCAAAACTGACAAAAACCAACAAATGCGCTCCCTCCAAAGGCCTCCTCCACTTTATGAGCGCAATATGTGCCGTAATGATTATGTGTTTGCCCCGGAGGAAACGAGTCCCATCTCGGCTGGAGGTTTGGACCCGACCCACAGCTAAGGGGCCTGTAGAGTCTATCCATCCACCGACACAGCACCACACAGAGAGAGAGGACAGGGAAATGAGAGAAAGAGGGGAAACCGTGGACCACAGCCTGGAAGTCCCTTCAACATCACACACGTGAATGCGGTCTCACACCGTTTCCCACACACTCTCTCTTTCGCAGGGTGGAAAAAGTACTCACATTTTTTACTTTAAGTAAAAGTATCAATACTGCAATGTAGAAATACTCTGTTACAAGTAAAAGTCCGGAATTCGAAATGTACTTGAGTAAAAGTACAAAAGTATTGGTATCAAAATGTCCTTAAAGTACCACAAGTAGAAAGTAGTCATTATGCAGAATGTCCTATTTCACAAGTTTTCAAATGTATAAAATGTACAAAAATCATTTGAAAATAGCAGATCTACAAGCTCACAATGCTTCACATCGCGACGCATTGTGAGCTTGTAGATCAGCTATTTTCAAATGGTCGAAATGTATATATTATTGTTTTTATATTAATGTTTTGTTATCAATAAAATGTTTGTGTATTGCAATTTTTGGGGGGCTGACTTGCAATATCCTCACGGCCCACCAGTGGGCCCCGGCCCATAGGTTGGGAATCACTGTAATAGCCAATAATGTACCAATAATGGTGACTTTTTCTATGACCTGTACAGTAAAGGCCTTTGTTGGTGATGAAACAAGCACAACTCAGCTAGTTCAAATCTTACATATAAACATCTGTGTCATTTTTAGATTTGAGCTCAAAAGCATTATTTTACACTTTGGCTATTTAAAAATAGCAGATATACAAGCTCATGAGCTTGTATATCTGCTATTTTTGAAAAATCGTGAAAATGGGTGCAAATCTTTGAATCTATATTGTTTAAGCGAACATTTGTAAATCAAATCTTTGCTTCTGGGGGGTCCCTGGAACAAAATATTTTGAGATGGGGTCCGCCAAATACAAATACAAGGGGTCCTTGACATGAAAAAGTTTGAGAACCACTGACAAAGAAACATAGGTTCTTCAGAATACTGTTGGGATTTAGAAGGTATTTGCAGAATCGACTTCAGGTCTTAATGGGTTAATTAAAAATGTGATTAGCCAAAAAAAAATTACCCCTTTTTCTCCCCAATGTTGTCGTTATGCCAATTAATATCCTACTGACTCACCTGCCAGTGAGGAGCCCCCACCGGGAGGACGTAGAGCCTTTCGTCCTACTCCTCCCACCCAACACTCCCTGCTGACAGGTGACCGCCCCAAACCCATAAGAATACATGCAGTGACACATATCAACCTCCTCCCCGCCCCGGCTTCCCTCCCCCGAACACGAGCCAATTGTGTTCTAGGCTGCACTAGCCCTCCTTTTTTTCTTACCTAGAGGGGCGGGTTTAACATCTCCTGATCCCATTGGTTCACCGATCTGTCCGTCAGCCCCCGCCCCGTCAACACAACATTACGAGCGACGCCCACTGCACTCTGGTTGGTTGGGGGAATGAAACACTTCCTATACCGGGTACACCGACACACGCTGGTCCAGGCTTTTATTTTTTAGCAAAACTAACAATAAAAGCCTGGAGATCGAGGCTAATTGTGTTGTAACCGACAAAGCCGGATGCACCACGGTGGATTCTAAAACCACAACCTCCGTGGTGGTGGGCAGGGCCTTTACCACAGCGCCACCCGAGCGAGCGCCTATATAACCCATATTCCATTACAAATCTGCTCCGGTCTTTCCAACCCGTGTGATTCAGATCTGATTTTTTCATTACTAAAAAAAAAATCATATTCCATGTGGTTTATCATTTCAAAGACCGCAATGAAATGATCGGATGTGTGTCACTTTTACGCCATATAATCCGATTGGTGAAAGTAAATCAACCCCTGGAAACAGGATCTGACCTCTGATGGGATTTCCATGTCTCTCTATCTGTGTGTGTGTGTGTGTGTGTGTGCGTGCGTGCGTGCGTGCGTGCGTGCGTGCGTGCGTGCGTGCGTGCGTGCGTGCGTGCGTGTGTTTGAATTGCGTGTACATTGTGTGTCAGTGCTTATGTCGGTAGCCACAATCATAAAACTCAATAATTATTTTCAATCACATTTAAGTTGATTATTGTTAGTTTTACTTGATGGAAACCACATTATTTTCTTATTTTTTGTAAGTTTAGGTTTTTATGGCATGGCCAAAGGTCAAGCCATCTAGAACACGGTTTGTCTGTATGTATTTATGTATGTACTGTATCTATGTTTGTATTTCCCCTAAAAAGTAGACCGATTACGGCCCATGCCTACCATGCATGAAGTCTCGAAACAGAACCACTTACGGCTATGAAAGCTTGAACAGTTCTAGGAAATGCATGGTGAAGTATATAAGTCATGTGGTTAGATGGGTGGGCTGTGAACGCTTTCAAGGGTTTCAAGTGGGACCTGATCCAGAGAAAGTTGGGAACCTCTGAGTTAAGTGAAACTCATGAAGAGCGTTGAACCGTGACATGGTTCCTTAGAAGCACTGTTTTGCTTTAGTATGTTTTACTTAGGTGAAGAATTTATAAAAATCATTATTGTCAAATGGGACATAAACCATCGCCGCCATGCCCACAAGCACTGAACACAGCATTGTGATTTGTGAGGCTTTGTTCAGTTACCCATAGCTAAATCGATAGCTACTCTGTCACAGCAGAGGACTGTGGACCATTCAGAACCCTGGCAGGCAGGATTGATAAATTCAAGCAAGATTTGTATTTGTATTTTTTTTCAAAAAAACATTCCCACGATTTTTTGTAACCCCATTTTTTTTTCACCCAGTGCCAATTGTCTAAGTAATCCTGGGCACTACACTCCCTCTGCCAGCCTATGGAGAGCCCATAGCCGAGCTCACGCCTCCTTCAATGCATGAGAGCTAACAAGCCTTCTTATCACCTGACAGGGGGGGAGTTGCCCCAGTAGGACGTAGCGCGTGGAAGGAACACGTTATTCCAACCAATTCCTTTCCCCTCCATCAGGCGCCCCGGCTGACCAGGGGGAGGCAGTATAGAGACCAGGATAACTGCATGTTTTTGTGAGGTTACCTACCCTAGGGGATACGGGGGAGAACATGCAAACTCCGCACAGAAAGGCCCTTTCTGCAGCGCTACCGACTGCGCCACCGTGCCCCCTCACAATTTTCTTTATTGATGCAAGAACAATATTTCAGCGTGTCAACTTTCCAGGAAGAGAAAGGCTGTCGTTTCTAAAGATTTCCTTTTTTGGGTATTTTTGTGCCTTTATTGATAGGACAGTAGGCTGACAGGAAATGGGGAGAGAGAGAGATGGGATGTGACACGCAGCAAAGGCAGTCGGGATCGGGACTCGAACCCGCGACGCGCTATCGCGCTACATTGAGCCTAGGTGCCCGGACCGCTACTTTGAATCTCCACCGATTATGTCATTGGGCGGCAGGTTTCTGAACATCTCATAATGAGCATTAATGAGGAGTCGGACCAATTATAACATAACGGTTAAAAAAGGTGTTGAATATGATGAAGATGTGCTCACATCGAAAGGTTAGTCATTCTGTACTTACAGTAGCACCTTGTTAATAAAAAGGCATTTGACTAGTCCATGCTGCTCCAGTGCATTGTTTCTTAGGTTTGTGTCCAGTGGTGTAAAGTAACTAAGTACATGTACTCAAGTACTGTACTTAAGTACAATTTTGAGGTATTTTTTACTTTACTGGATTATTTCCAATTTTCAGTACTTTTACTTCTACTCCACTACATCTTAGAGACAAATATTGTACTTTTACTCCACTACAATTATTTGAAAACTTTAGTTACTTTGCAATTATTATATTATAAAGCATACATTAACCACTTTAGCCCTATTTCATACCTAGGCTATTTGAAAATAGCCGATTTACAAGCTCACAACGCGTCGCATCCCGACGCGTTGTGAGCTTGTAGATCTGCTATTTTCAAACATTTTAGTACTTTTACTTTTGGTACTTTAAGTACATTTTGATACCAATACTTTTGTACTTTTACTCAAGTAAATGTAGAATTCTGGACTTTTACTTACTTACAGAGTATTTCTATATTGCAGTATTGATACTTTTACTTAAGTAACATATCTGAGTACTTTTTCTACCACTGTTTGTGTCCCACACAACTAATCCTATCCAACGATGCACCGGATCTGCCTTTTAGTAGCTGATGCTAGTGTTGGAGCTCCCTTTCTTCAGAGAGAATAAAGTGACAGAAGCCCTCATTCTCATATCTCGCTTATACACCCTCCTAACGCTCTATCACTCACACAAACCAGAGAGTACAGTACAGTACAGTACAGTACACTTCCGTGTCCATTCTTACACCCTCAGAGTTAAATTAACACTCAGGATCTTGGGGTGTACCGCACATGGTCTTCCTGACTTGATAAACGACAGCAGTAGAAACGTCAGGGAGTGTCCTCCGGTGGACCTGTCCCCTTCAAACACCAAGAGACTCCCACACATACTGTACCACATGGCTTACACATCAGCGTGTGTGTGTGTGTGTGTGTGTGTGTGTGTGTGTGTGTGTGTGTGTGTGTGTGTGTGTGTGTGCGTTTGTTTGTGTGCGCGTGCTCGGCGTGCACGAGTGTGCACACACAAATTGTGGGCAGCTCAAAAGTGGAAACAAAATGCGTAAAACTGTATTGACGAGCTAAACTCCAGTAGTTTATTCCATCTGAATAATGATAAATAGGCACTGATCACACACACACACACACACACACACACACACACACACACACACACACACACACACACACACACACACACACACACCACATTACAGTCTGTTCTCCCAGGAGAGTGTCTCATTGCACAGCATGCACACACACACACACACACACACACACACACACACACACACACACACACACACACACACACACACACACACACACACACACACACACACACACACACACACACACACACACACACACACACACACCACATTACAGTCTGTTCTCCCAGGAGAGTGTCTCATTGCACAGCATGCACACACACACACACACACACACACACACACACACACACACACACACACACACACACACACACACACACACACACACACACACACACACACACACACACACACACACACACACACACACCACATTACAGTCTGTTCTCCCAGGAGAGTGTCTCATTGCACAGCATGCACATGCACATGAACACACACACACACATTACAGTATGTCTCTAATCATTTAACAGAAGTCATGGTTCTAAGGTCCAGGTCTGCTCCCTGGAGAGGAAAGGAGGAGTGAGGGATAGGAGGAGGATGCGCCTCAGCTCAGCTCCCACATGTGGAACGACAGACCAAGGTCATCATCTCCTCCCTCTCTGCTCTGCAACCAGCAGGCTCACTCACGTTCATCTACATCACTCCTTCAATTAAGTAGCATTTCATTTAGTTTCACATGAATTTGAAATACTGTTGATGTCCAAAACGGTTACAGAATAAAAATTCAGAAAGAGCAAAAATAACTAATCAAGCTCAAAACATGTCGCAATGCGACACGTTTTTTGCGACACGAAAAACCCAACAGGTAGGTTGGAACCAGCCAATCAAATGATCCTTGAAGCAGCAGCCTCACCACCTCACATCCTGGTACTGTGGGTCAAAGTTGGGCATTAGTGCACCACATACAGTGGCGGAAAAAGTACTCAAATTCTTTACTTAAGTAAAAGTACCAATACTGCAATATAGAAATACTCTGTTACAAGTAAAAGTCCAGAATCAAAAATTTACTTGAGTAAAAGTACAAAAGTATTGGTATCAAACTGTACTTAAAGTACCAAAAGTAAAAGTACTAAAATATTTGAAAATAGCAGATCTACAAGCTCACAACGCGTCGCATCGCGACGCGTTGTGAGCTTGTAGATCGGCTATTTTCAAATAGCCTATGTATAAAATAGGGCTAAAGTGGTTAATGTATGTTTCATAATATAATAATTTACATCTGAAAAGTAACTAACGTTTTCAAATAATTTTAGTGGAGTAAAAGTACAATATTTGCCTCTGAGATGTAGTGGAGTAGAAGTAAAAGTATTGGAAATTGGAAATACTCAAGTAAAGTACAAATACCTCAACATTTTACTTAAGTACAGTACTTGAGTAAATGTACTTAGTTACTTTCCACCACTGACCACATAAACACTGAATATCTAGTCAGCATACCAAAGACATAGCATTCTTCATAGCATTGGCTGACTTCGTAAAGCCGCTCACTAGGAAAACCCAAAGATGAACCATGGCGAGAAAGGCGGGGGGGGGGGTCCCATATGGGTCACAACAACTAATCCTGGTAATTGAAAGGGGGATTGAGCCTCTCTGTGCACCGTGCTTCAAAGACTTTCCATAGAGGCAGACTTCCTATACGGCCTTTTCGTGACGAAGATGTTCTTCACATCAGCTCTATGTTATGTCTATCACTTGTGACAGTGACCGTTTCATCACATTTCCCCACATGCTGCCCACACAGAAACGCGCGCCCGCACACACACACACACACACGCACGCACACACACACACACACACACACACACACACACACACACACACACACACACACACACACACACACACACACACACACACACACACACACACACACACACACACACACACACACACACACACAGAGATGTGTAGAGACATATGCAATTTTATTTGTTTCCTCCTCTGCACATAGCAGCAGATGTTGCTGTGTGGAAGAAGTCTATGATGTCAGGTCAGGTGTGGGTTTGTGTTGAAGGGATGTTAGATCTGTAAATCTCTCTCTGTGTGTGGTGTGAGGTCAAGGGCGGTCCAAATGACTTTCCAACTCTCCCCTCAAACAGGCTTCAACGCCCCGGACCTTGAAAACTCTCTCTGTTTCCTATCAAGGAAGCTCTTTGATCAACGTAAGGTTTGTGCCGTAGCAAATAAGTACTTGTCCATACCCATTAAAGGGATAGTTCACCCCCAAAATCGATTAGTCACCCCATGGATATTTTTTACGTTTTTGTCGCATTCCTAAGCCAATAATTTGATAGCCTGAGGCTACGAGCTCAATCCATGGTCTTGAAGGGCGGACCCAAACACAGCCGCCTGGATTTGTGCGTGGCTTCCTATTGCCTCACCAATCTATGTCCCCGCCTCCCCTCCCCTCCCCCCCTCGGCCTGTGCACGGAACACGCTGACGTCACCAAATTTAGAGCGACGCCCCTCTGCACTCTGATTGGTAGGGAGATAACAAGGTCCAAGACCATCGTTCGTGCATCGCTCCCCCAGGCTTTTCTTTTTTGTAACAAAAAAAAATGCATGGGTTTCCGAGGCTAATAATTTGATGACCGGCAGCGGTTCCGGTAGGAGACACAAAGAGTCCCCTTTGTGTCTCCTACCGGAGCCGCTGCCTACCGGTCCGCTGGTCATCAAATTATTGGCTAAGGAATGCGACAAAAACAAAAAAATATCCATAAATTCACTACAGTCCAATTGATCTACAGTAGGGCTGACTGAAAGCACTCTTCGTTCCCGAAAACTATTTTCCAGCGACTCCGAGTTTCTCGGCTGTGCACATCTCAACGTTGAGAGATGACCACAGACTTCCACTGTTGGCAAGCGAGCATCTCCACACGCCACTGCCGGGAGGAAACCTTGTATGTCCACAAACAGCTACTTGTCAGGAAATGAAATATGTGTTCCAATGGATCCAATGTAGTTATTATTTAGTCACAAGCCTTTCTTTTTCTTTTTTTCATTGATTTAACCCATTAAGACCGGGAACGCAACTGTGTCATTTTAAGATTTCTTTGGTAGATCTAGCAGATATATAAGCTATTTTTGAAAAAACAAATCGTGAAAATTTGTGCAAATCTCAGGGTCCCTGGAACAAAATATTTTGAGAAGGGGGGGTCCGCGGACAAATACATATATTTTTGGGGGTCCTTGATATGAAAACGTTTGAGAACCACTGATATTAAAGCAACATAAGTTTTTTTTTAAATTAGGAGACACCTCAGAACTAAATATTTGAGTTAAAAATGTTTGCTCTAAAAATATATATATATTCAAAGATTAGCACCAAACTTTCAAGATTTTTCAAAATAATAGCAGATCTACAAGCTCGTAGCACGGCACTCGGTGCTGCGCTATGAGCTTGTATATCTGCTATTTTTGAATTGCCAAAGTATAAAATAATGGTTTAAGTGGTTGCACAGATGCGTTCCCGGTTTGAATGGGTTAATAGTTATAAAATCCACAGACACACTTAACCACTTTCACTTTAAAGACAGTTCAAAAATAGACCATCTACAAGCTCACGAGGAGTCGCATGCATCGCAACACGTTGTGAGCTTGTAGATGGGCTATTTTTGCTACTTTTGTGAGACTGTTGTAGGAAGAAGCAGTGCATTCGTTTACGAAGAAAAAATAAACATAAAATGTAGAAATATGGAAATACGAGGTTTCTGCAGCAGCAGCAGCAGCAGCAGGGGGTTAATAGCCTTGCACCTCAACAGGAGCTGTTGAGAACAGGAAGAGGTACTCCTTCACCTACGCCCACCCAGACTCTCCCAGCCAGTCAAGGGAGTTGAACCCACAACCATGCATCTCCTACACTATCCCAGTTTCTCCAAAATGTCCTAAAGTCCTGTGCAGTCATACCGACGCAAAGAGGAGTACCGGCTAAGAAAATCACTTTAATGACAGAGGCATCCATTTGAACAAACTTGGCATAATACCGCTGTTTGGTATTTGTTTCCCTTACACTCAAGCACACTCTCAAAGCACACCTGTTGTACACACTCATCCATTAGGTGTTCAAGTGTATGAGAATGATTGTGCCATGCACGGTGTGCTCCTGAATGACGTGCGTGGTATGAAGCAGACAGCAGACACACACACACACACACACACACACACACACACACACACCAAAAAAAACACACGCTCTGTATCAAATGTACACAGCATTCAGATGTAGTTTTATCTGTGGAAAATCTGACTTTCCTTTCCAAAACGTCAGGTGTATTTTAGTTTGTCTGCGGACGGTGATCTGTCTTCCGCACACAGATGGCTGCAGTTGTGTGGCTATGCAGGTAGAAAAATGTTAGGTCCTTGCAGATATTTTACATTTTTCCTAGAGATGCCACATACACTAGACCTGCCCTGTTTCCCAAACACTGAAAAATATCCCTTTGTTTTGTTTCCTAAATCTTGTTATTAACACATTGCGTGCCAATCGCGTAGATTTACGCGAACCTAAATAACAGCGCAGCGTGCCAGTCGCGTAGATCTACGCGAAGTGGTCTTTTTTGTTTTTTCTCTCGCAGTGACACATTTCATTGTAGCACACCGGAAACGGAAATGAATGTCAATCGAAGATTTTCGTTCCCATCCGCCGCCGCTCTAAAGCTTCCGCTAAATCGCCATTATCTCGGTGTTGTTTTTCTCCACGCTGAACGCTGTTTAACTGCAAAATGGAATGTCGCCGATTGAAAATGTCTTCTCTGGGCCACTCACACAGCTACCCTGTGTGTCTACAAACAGTTGAACGCGCGATCATAAGGTATTTAGCGAGGTCTGTGGCGAGGTGAAAAAAACAAAAAAACAACAATAAATCGCTGGCAGTGGTGAGTACATTATGATATTAAACTCTGGCATGGAATGTGTTAATTATTATTATTTTTAAAGATATCAAAAGAAAATACACAAAAATTCACGACACAAGTTGAAAACAAATTCAAACATTTAAATTTCAACATAAATAGGTTGGAATTGTTCTGGGCATTTCATAATAGGCAAAGATTTGGTGAAAATAGGCAAACGTTTAAATAGCCGATCTACAAGCTCACAAAGCATCAATTTGCGACGAGTTGTAACCTTTTTGTAGATCGGCTATTTTCGGCAAACAGACTTTGTGTAGAGGGAGAAAAGGAGAGAGCCAAGGATATAGACCCCCTGGGGTACCTCGGTTAAACCAAAGCTTGTGATGTATGATATGACTTAATTTCCACATACAGTACATGTAATACATACTGTATAGAACTGTCTATATGGGGAAATATGGTTTTAGTCAATCAGAAATATTAAGTCATGAAACAGGGACAAAAAGAACGTGCCTGAAGCACCACTTCTAACCCTAAAGTTAACCTAACAGCACTTCTTCAAAAACTCATATCATAGTAATCCTCAATAAAGTAGTCGACTACTACAGTGTCAGCCGATAAGTATCATTCCAGTCACCTTTCCGTTCTCTGGATCTTGAATCTCAGCTGGAGTCCACCGAGAGGTTTTCGCATCGGCAATCAAAGGAAAAACCTTGACACTACGTGTCGAGGGTGCATAACCTCCGCAGTCATCTAGCGTGACTGCGAGCTTTGCGAGGGGAACGGACCGAGGGGAATCGAGAGGGGCCTGGATGTCTCTGACAGGAGTTGGATTTGAAAGTGATTCTAAAGATGGGAGGCTGTGGTTACATTAGCGGTGAGGTGCAAACACTAGGCAACGGAAGGAGATGGGAAAGAATGTGTAAAAGTGTGTGAATCTGCGCGTGTGATGTGGGATATGTGTGTGTGCGTATGTCTGTACGCGTGCCTGAGCTCATGTGTGTGTGTGTGTGTGTGTGTGTGTGTGTGTGTGTGTGTGTGTGTGTGTGTGTGTGTGTGTGTGTGTGTGTGTGTGTGTGTGTGTGTGTGTGTGTGTGTGTGTGTGTGTGTGTGTGTGTGTGTGTGTGGTGCTGCTGACAGAGTGAGAGATGGAAGTCGGAAGACACGGAGCAGAACCCAGAGGACTGGCCTGTCTGACCACACATCTTCACCACAGGGTTGTGGATTCCCGCTCTCTCTCATACACACACACACACACACACACACACACACACACACACACACACACACCGACGCAGAAATATACATATACAGTACAAACAATGGATAGTAATACACACATTATTTGGAGTGTGAAAGTACACAGTAGATCAGAAAACGGAATGGAACTCATCTGTGAATGACTCCATCTCCTTGGAAACACAGAAATAGAGGGGGGGTGGGAGAAAGAGAAGGGGAGAGAAATAAATACATGGAGAGAAACAGGAGGGGGAGAGCGAGATGAAAGGTTTGACCGCTCGATGACGCGGCGAACTTGGCAAGAAACTGGAGACACAGAAGTGTCTGTGAGTGAGAAGAGAGAGAGAGAGGGAGATGAAGTGAAGGACGGCGGCGGAAAGAAGGAGAGGGAGACATAAGAAGCAAAGCGAAGGATAGATGGAAGAGCGAAAGAACAGGAGGGGAACAGACAGAGAGAGAGAGAGAGAGAGAGAGAGACCGAGATAGAGGCCAGGTCCGGGAGAGAGAGAGAGAGAGAGGTGAGATGGACGAGATGCAGGTCCTGTTGGATGACATTAATAGGACCTGTTCTCTCCTTCTTTCCACCTGCACAACATCTGGCTGCACCGTCCCGTCCTGGTGCTATTGTTATTATGACGGCCCACACAGCACGGCCCAGGTCACTGTGCTCTCCCCCCGCACACACACACACACACACACACACACACACACACACACACATGCACGTACACATGCACGCATGCACACATGTTGGTTTTACTGTACTTGTGAGGACATCAAAATTATAGGACGGCAGTTTTTATAAAGGCAATTTTTACCTTTTTTCTTGACATTTTTAACCCTAACCCCTAAAGCCTGAGTTATACTTAGTTGTTGCGCTGGTGTCGACACCGCAGCAACAACCCAGTATAAATCAGGCTCTACCTCTAACCCCAACTCCTAAACCTAACCTCTAAATACCTAATCCTAACCCTGACCTGAATCTTTTCCTAATTATAAGCCTAACTCCCTGTATCGTTTTTTTTACCATAAAACAACAGTTTTTCTTGTGAGGGACCAGGAAACTTGTTCACACAATGACAATTTCTCACATTCTAATGTACTTGTGGGGACAAGTGGCCGTCGAAAGTATAGAAACACACGCACACACGCGCACACACACACACACACACACACACACACACACACACACACACACACACACACACACACACACACACACACACACACACACACACACACACACACACACACACACACACACACACACACACACACACACTCTAGATGAGGGGAAGGGACTGTAACACTGAAAGAATGAAGTATAGCTCTGGGCCTGGAAACTGGCTGTGCACGGAGAGACAGACAGACAGACAGACAGACAGACAGACAGACAGACTAACAGACAGACAGACAGACAGACAGACAGACAGACAGACAGACAGACAGACAGACAGACAGACAGACAGACAGACAGACAGACAGACAGACAGACAGACAGACAGACAGACTGACTGACTGACGGACAGAGTTGAGAGAGAGAAAGATGACATTCATGGAAAGGAGCAGAATATAATATTAATGGGAGCGACATGCAAGAAGCATGGACGGACAAGATGGATGGATAGCGCGATGGGGAGGGCGGGGGATGAGTGATGGGTGAGTGTGCTCGGAGTGAAAGCATGGAGGCTGGAATATGACTGTGAGTTATTATACAGAGAGTCTGGCTGGATTGGAGAGAGGAAAGCACTGGAAGGGAGGAGGGAGGACAGAGAGAAAGAAAGAAAAAATAAAGACAGACAGACAGACAGACAGACAGACAGACAGACAGAGAGACAGACAGACAGACAGACAGACAGACAGACAGACAGACAGACAGACAGACAGACAGACAGACAGACAGACAGACAGAGAGAGACAGAAAGAAAGACAGAAATTAAGAAAGAAATTAAGAAAGAAAGAAAGAAAGAAAGTAAGAAAGAAAGAAAGAAAGAAAGAAAGAAAGAAAGAAAGAAAGACAGAAATTAAGAAAGAAATAAAGAAAGAAATTAAGAAAGAAAGAAAGAAAGAAAGAAATTAAGAAAGAAAGAAAGAAAGAAAGAAAGAAAGAAAGAAAGAAAGAAAGAAAGACAGAAAGACAGAAAGACAGAAAGAAAGAAAGAAAGAAAGAAAGAAAGAAAGAAAGAAAGAAAGAAAGAAAGAAAATAACAGGCCCTATACTGTTTGACGAACGACGGATAGCGAAAATAGTCTATTTTTGAAATGTCTTGAAAATTTAGGAAACTATTTGCCTATGATGACATGCCCAAAGTATGGATGAAAGTGGTTATAGAAACATTTTTTAGAGGGAAAAAGACATTAAACAAATGTCAGTAAGACATGCACTGATAGGAGTAAAAAGAATAGTGTTCTTGGAACTGGGGCAGAACAGCAGCACTGTGTGTCGGAGAGGCAAGGCTGGCTGCTCTGTGGTTGACAGCCTGACTGCTCTGTGGTCAGTGGTCAGCTCATTCTCTCGCACTCCTGCTGCTGTCCAACCAATCCCCTTGAAGGGACAGCTGGCCGGTGGCCGCCTTTCGTCAAATCCCTTCCAGCTTCAATTTCTCTGTCTCTCACCCCGTCCCACAGCCACCACGACACAAAGCAAAACAACCCTCTCCCTTCACTGGCACACGCAATGCTCGGGCAGACCAATATCTACACGGGAATTACAGTCCAGTTATACACACTGTACAGTCCAGTATGTGCTGCAAACCTATGTGCTGTTTGTCTGCAGTATAAGGTGAGGGTGGTTGAGTCCATTAAATAAGTCTATGACAACTGCACGTACACAGGAGCAGAACAGATAGCAGGGACCACCACACACACCACCACACTTCCTTTCTGAATTAGGTCACACCACAAAACTGCTTTTTCTTTTACATTGGGTAGTAAAGGAAGCCTGAAAGAGGAATCAGTACCAGAGCAACCACTCGAGGAGATTGTGAAGTGCCGCACCGGCAAACAACCTTCGGTCAAAATGTCCTCTCAGTACAGGGTTGTGTAGCATGGAATGGCCTTCCTCTACATATAAGGGATTGTGCTACATTTCCATCTTTTAAATTCAATGTGAAAAGATAGTTGCTTGAAAACCAACACTGCAACCATTTGTGATCATATTTTAGTTTTTTTTTAGGCTATGTGATGTAATGTAATTGTATTTCACCGTTTGTCTGTTTTCTGATGTTATTGTTTTTATGTTTTTATGTTTTGTGTGAGGACTGCGGATGAAAATTAGCATCTTTGCTAAATCCGGTGTATTTACGTTCATGTGACGTTCATTAATATGCTCTGTCCTGTCTAAATAAAGAAATAAAGTAAGTAAAGTAAAGAGACAGGAAGCTGAGGGCTGAGAAAAAGGGAGTGACAATTGTGACAACCCTGGGGTTGTCGGGGTAACTAATCTGGTTGTCATGATTACTAACATGGTCTTTGTCTTCCACAGTGATTGGAGGGCGGAGTGTGTCATCAGTGGAGATCTGGCCCACCTGGATTCACCTCTATAGAACAGGCAGCTGGGCCAGTGTCTCATACTCTCTCACCATGCGTCTCGCTGGGAGCATTCCAGCCTTTTGGGTTTTAGCATTTTGGTTGTTTAGTTAGTTTAAATAACAGTAAACATTCTTTATTTGTGTGAGCTAACTCATTTTCGTTACAAACGGAGCCATTTGTAACACAAGCAACACAGGTTTCAACACATTTACATTTCTCTGAACTTTGACCTTTCACCAAACAAATTCCTCAGTAGGTCAGTTCACTTTTTCTTTTCAAACCATGTGTCATATTACACACAGCTGGAATCTAACTGGTGTGATGCGCTACGCTAGTGGCTATTTGACCAGGCCTGCTATCGGCGTGTCCTGAATTAAAATGTTCTTAATCGCAAGCAGTAGACAAAGCCCATGAGCTTTTTAGCTGGTTAACGGTACCACTCCTAAACGCGGAGATTGATGCTGCAGTAATGACTATAGCATACACTGTGCACTGCACAGCAGCAGCACCTGTGACCCAGATAACATAAGAGTTTGGGAAGATTTGACTGATGACAGACTAGTAAGGAAAGAGACAAGGGCTAGTATTAATATCCTGGCTTGGCTAATACCCAGCTAATGGCTGCTCAGATGGGTATTGGGCAGGGGCTTTTGATTCCCAGACGGCCTCTCTCCCCATTCAGCTACGCCTAAATTAAACGGATGGAGAACTCCCATGTGTATGTTTGCCCTCCTTCTATCTGGTAGTCACTACAGGCGCATACATGGCCACCTCTCCAGACTGAGTCAGTGTCTCTTCCCGTGGGCACTGAACTATGCCTTCAACCCCCCTCCACATTTCAACTAACTATACCCTCTGCACTACAGTACCTCTAGGAAACTTAAGTTCTTTTACCATTTCTACTGAATGAGACTTCACCAAGTTCACTTTAGTTTTACACTTTATACTGTGTTCGATTCTTCTTTGCTTTAGTAATATAAGTTGTTTTTGGGGCTTTTTCTGCCTTTATTGATAGTCCACAGTGAAGAGAGTCAGGAAATGGGGAGAGAGTCAGGCGTGACATGCAGCAAGGGTCCACCGGGCTCGGGAATCGGGAGCCTATGTGGTACGCACGCGTCTTAACCACTCGCCTATCGGCGCCCCCAATTACACCATCTCAGGGCGCTCAGGTGGCGCCTGTCCAAAACCTTGGAGTCTACAGGCTCGAATCCACCATGGTGCATCCGGCTTGCGATCGTCTACACAACCACAATTGCCAGTGTTCAGGAGAGGGAAGTCGGGTGGGGAGAGCAATCTTTGTCGCTGTGCTAGTGACTTCTAGGGGCTGGGGCGACACCTGTCAGCGGGGAATGTTGCACGGGAAGAGTAGAATGGAGGTGCTACGTCCTACAGGTGAGCCAGCAGGGCACAACACAGAAATACATGGGGTGGGTTATTTGGAAAAAGGACTACATTGTGAGAGAAAAGGATAAAAAAAGTATTGGCTGCTCAAAAAATGCCATTCTTTGCTTTATTATAATCTGAAATATTTATATTTCTCCTAAATAATTATTTATATTTTTCTCCAATTTGACTGTTTTGCAAAAATTGCAACTTTCCTGCAATGACAACAAAGGAATAACATAGAATGTAGCTCTGGTCCATAGCGTTAGAAGGAGTTCTCCTTAACGCTATGGTACTTTCGATCCGTTGCCTGAACACCCGCGGTAGCGCAGCCTCTCGTCTTTAGTAAACATAAAAAATACACTTTCGCTACTCACCAAAACAAAGACGGTTTTAAGATTTTGAAACACTCTCCGAGCCCCCCACCTCACGTCTAAAACACTTTTTGACTAAAATGTAAAATAATCCACCGGATGGGGAAAAACAATTGTTAATAGTCCCCTGCGCCCTCTACAGATCTTGTCAATAGTTGTCAAAAATTCCATTGACCGGATCTGTAGAGGGTGAAGGGGAGTAGCTAAAAACTTTTTTCCATCCGGTGGATTATTTTACATTTTGGTCAAAAAGTGTATTTTAGCCGTGAGGTGGAGGGCTCAGAGTGTTCCCACTAAGGAAAGTAGGCTTTCAACTCGAATGTAGCGAATGTGTATTTTTCATTTTGACTAAAGACAAGAGGCTGCGCAGCCTGGGGTATGCGCGCAACGGCTCGAAAGTACCATAGCGTTAAGGAGAACTCCTTCTAATGCTATGGACCAGGAATACATAATGCAAGCACTGATCTAGAAACAGTCAGGATACATAACTACATGGGCTTAACTACTATATAACTTCAGAATCGGGTCTTGGATCAGGAATAGTACTCATGCAACCCCCCCAATATTTTCTTTGGTGTCATAAAATACAGAAACACGTGGAATAACACTTTCCCCTGTTTAGACAGAAAAGAAAATATTGTATCTGTGTGATATATCCATCCTGGTGGTGTGGATACATCCAGACATTTCCCTGTTGGATTCTGATCCAGGGAGGAAGACTAATTATTTATGTCGGTGATTCTTTATAATAAGAGTGCTCTGCTCCTGAACTGTCTCAATGATTCTCTCATGGAGAATAAAGACATTTTAGCAAATGTTATAGACCAGCTGCTTAGACATAATAGCAGGGTAATGTGAATGACCTAATTTGATCTAATCTACCCATCCTAAACGGACGAAGGCGAGAGGTGAGAACGCCGGGACAAATGCTGACCAGAGAGAGACAGAAGAAGACACCAAGAAAATAAAAAAGACATGCAGACATTTTGAAAAGCGTACACTCAATTAAGTCTTTGCACACCAAGAAACTGTCAAGAGTGTAGACTCGAACGGATGGTTAAACCAATAAAAAGATGGCGCTGGAGTCCAAGGCACGAGAAGAATCCATCTGTGTTTATGTAATTACAGTCCAAATTCAGTCTGCTTTTTCTCTCAAGACTCGCTGGTTTCTGAGGATGAGGCAGATATCTCTGTGTCTTCCCCTTTGTTGTTAATTGCTCCAGAGACCCATCTAATTACAGCTTTGATTAAAATGTGACTTTCTCGGGGAAGTCAAAAGCTCACTTCACACAAGCGGCGCTCGTCGGTGAATACCGCTGGTTCGTTTCTGAAGAAAAACATCTAATTAAGATGAAGCCTTCACGCTGTAAATGCTACTCTTTCTGCACAGATTGATGCCAAACTTCAAACACAAAACTTTGGCGTTTAGATCATGTTGGAAAGATTGGGGATAAAAAGACTTCACGTGATTCTAACAACACAGATGCTTTGTCCCTGGCTCTGACACCTTTTAGCCTACGGGCACGCACACACACGCACACGTATACACACACACAAACAGATGTGTACTACTACGTTATACTTGTGGAGACAAAAAATGTATGACAGCAATTTCATACTTTTTTTCTTTTGTTTTACAATTTCTTTACCGTAAACCTGAAGCCTGAGTTATACGTAGTTGCATGCCAGTGTTGTGCTCACAGTGCGTCACACTGCGTTGTGAGCTTGTAGATTAGCTATTTTCGGTGCACGACACCGGCATCCAACTAAGTACAGTATAAATCAGGCATAAAATCAGGCAACTACAACACCCTAACCCCAAACCTATAACCTCCAAACAACCTATTCCTATTCCTAACCCCAAACTGAATCTTTTCCTAATTGTAAGCCTTAGTAATGTGTCAGTGTGCAAGATCCTTAAAGGGATAGTGTTTTTGTCGCATTCCTAAGCCAATAATTTGATGACCAGCGGACCGGTAGGCAGGGGTTCTGGTAGGAGACACAAAGGAGACTCTTTGTGTCTCCTACCGGAACCGCTGCCGGTAATCAAATTATTGGCTTAGGAATGCGACAAAAACTAAATAATATCAAGTCTCCACTAATCGATAGAAAAAAAGTGATTTTGGGGGTGAACTATCCCTTTAACTAAAAAAAGTGTTTAACCATAAAACTCTTGCAAAGACCAGGAAAATTGGCCTCACTATGTGTATTTCTCAAATTCCACTATACTTGTGGAGATATTTGGCCCTCACAAGTATACACACACACACACACACACACACACACACACACACACACACACACACACACACACACACACACACACACACACACACACACACACACACACACACACACACACACACACACACACACACACACACACACACACACACCCATGGTGGGATGTGCCTGATGTGATACCGTAACGCTTGGCTGCCCCCAGGACCCCCGGGTTTCCGCATCCCGCTGAGGTTTTGGCTCTTTGTAGTGAAGGCAGCTGGTAGGACAGCTATAGTGGGGTCCTGATAGGGATGGAGGACCTGTGTGGATCCATGGGGACTCATCAGTGCTCTGACCCACTGTGTGTGTGTGTGTGTGTGTGTGTGTGTGTGTGTGTGTGTGTGTGTGTGTGTGTGTGTGTGTGTGTGTGTGTGTGTGTGTGTGTGTGTGTGTGTGTGTGTGTGTGTGCGAGCGAGAGGGAGGACCGTGGGGAGACTTATTCTGTGCTCTGATCTTCTCCTCTGACCTGAGCACGCGAGCACACACACACACACACACACACACACACACACACACACACACACACACACACACACACACACACACACACACACACACACACACACACACACACACACACACACACACACACACACACACACACACACACACACACACACACACACACACACACCATCCTCTCCTCTGACCCAGCATCAAAGCCTACATACTAGGCACCACAGGATCGGCCACGGGCCGCTGAGAGGACTGTGAGTTTAAAGCATGCAAATACGCACGCACATTCACACACAAATCCATGAACATCCGTGTGTTTCAGAAACAGGATGTAATAAGTACACATGCAAATGGCAAAGCCAATATACTGTACAGTGTACACTACCCTCTCACAGAGTTAAATTAACATGGAGGATTTTACAGATGTAAAATGTACCAATGAGGGAAAAAAAAGTTCACAGGTGCATTATGGGTCACCGACATACTGTACATACAGACATACAGGTGCTTACATACAGTATCGTTCATACACAGATACCCAGAGCGTAGTGGTGTGAGACTAGGGGGGTGTCCATGCAGGAGAAGCTCTCCATGGCAGGGATATGAGACAAGAAAAGCAGCCCATGTAACAGACTGTGTCAAGCACCATTAGTAAACACACAGGACGGGAGACGGGAGCTCAGAGCCTGTGGGTCCGGCAGAGATGTGGCCTGAATGGGAATGCACACCAGATGCATTGCGATACTGGAATGGCTCCGGTATGGAAGCCTGCGTCCCATACAAGTGCATTAGTATTTTTTGACGGATCTGCTTGCATTTTAACCCATTCAATCCGGGAACGCATCTGTGTCATTTTAGATTGGCGCTATGGCCATTATTTTATACTTTGGCTATTCTAAAATAGCAGCTATACAAGCTTTTAAAAAAATCTTTAACTCAAATCTTTGCTTCTGGGGGTACCTGGAACAAAATATTTTACAAATGTTCGATTTAAAATATGTTCACATATTTTCATGTTTTTTAAAAAAATAGCAGATCTACAAGCTCATAGCGCGACAGAGCTTGTATATCTGCTATTTTTAATAGCCCAAAGAAATCTAAAATGACACAGATGCGTCTTGTATGGGACAACGCACACGCAAGGCTTCCGTACCGGATCCGCTCCGTGTGGTAATGCATCTGGGGTACGTTGGCCTTTACATCTTTACTTCTTTTTCCTCATAGTTTTTCATGCAATAGACCAGCTGCTCAGCAGAGCAAGGAATGTATTTAGGGCCGCTCAGTAGATAAGTTATTTTGTTATTTTGTGTAACCTGGCCTGTTTTTAACCCCGCTAGCAGGTTGGGGCTCTAAGGATGGCGATATCAGTCGGTCAGTCAGCTAGTCCGTCAATCTGTCTACCACTTTGGTCTCAAACAATGAAAACTACTGGCACCTGTTGTGCACCTTCATGATACCCGGAGGATGACCCCTATGGATTTTGGTGACTCAATGGCCTTTCTTCTAGCACCACCTTTAGGCCAAACTCTCTACTAGCACACATTATTGCAAAATATGATTGGAAGATTGCCATGAAACCTGCCCCATGACATTTCCCCTAGTGATCAAAATGTAAACTTTGCACACACAATGTCTCAATCTAAATAAATAGATCATACTCAGGAGAGTGGCCGCTTGGTAATCGAAGGTTCCTGGTTCGATCACCGGCTCCTCCTGGCTGCGTGTCGAAATGTTGAAGAGCTACTAACTAACTGCTCCTGATGGGCAGATTGGTACCTTGGATGGTCGCCTCAATGTCAGTGTGAATGGATGAACACTGTAAAGCGCTATATAAATGCACCATTTACCATTTAGATCACAACCTTTGGCCAACATTTCCAGATGGGTTGTGAGGAGAAGCACAACCTCTTCGGGCTGCTAGCAGGGTTGTTAGACTTAATCTTATGCAAAGTGAATAATGCCTTATACAGAAACCTGATAACACTAATCGACGTGTCGCAAGTCAGCACTAACCTCGGCAGCTCTGGAGCTGTGAGTATGAGCATCCCCCAGTGGCCCGGGGTAAGAAAGCAAACAAAAAAACATAGATAATCATTTTAAAAGCCCTTCTATTGTGAACGTTGGTCCAACAAACGCCAGTTCAGCCTTCATTTTGACAGTGAAAATGATTTAGTGCTGCGGAAATACTTGCAAAACTGACGTTGCATCCAGAAGTACTAGAGTGCAGTGAATGTGTACACACATACACGCACGCACACACATGAACCCACACACACAAACTTGATGGCTTGGCTATCTAGCTTATACGGTTCTCCCATCCCCTCCCACAGGTTACATAATGACCTCAGTGGAAAGGATTCCTCTAAGAACACAGGCATCATTTGAGCCATATAATCACATTTTTTTCTATAGCCCCCATACTCATACAATCCTTTAAAAAACATCCAGGGTTTCAGAGAAATCATCCAAGACTCTGACACACTGTCAGGCTGCTGTCCCAGTACACACATTCACACAAAATACTGTCCAGCTGTCTATAGTGCAAACACACACACACACACACACACACACACACACACACAGGCACAGGCACGCACACACACACACACACACACACACACACACACACACACACACACACACACACACACACACACACACACACACACACACACACACACACACACACACACACACACACACACGTACGCACGCACGCACGCACGCACGCACGCACACACGCACGCACGCACACACATACGCAAGCACAGTAAAATCCTCAATGTTCATCTAATTATGAGATGACCCTTACTTTTTATACTCTGTTAAATTATGGGGTACAGTCCTGGTCTATGTAGGACACGCATGCACGCACGCACACACACACACACACACACACACACACACACACACACACACACACACACACACACACACACACACACACACACACACACACACACACACACACACACACACACACACACACACACAGGTCTGTCAGCACTGAGCAGCATTCCATCTCCCAGTGCCCACAAGATAAAATGGAATCTGGACACATTTCTTTATGTCTTTCTTTGTACAATCCTCAGCAGGAGGAGGGATTCATCCTCAGGATGCATGCGTGTGTGTGTGTGTGTGTGTGTGTGTGTGTGTGTGTGTGTGCGCCTGTGCAGGCGTATCTAACTCAGAATGTAGGTGGATAATTTGCTGTAATTGCTTGTCCGTCCGGCCTTCGCTAACAGACAGACATCCAAAGTATGACTCCTGCTGGACCTCAAGTCTTGGATGGAACAACCGCACACGCACGCACGCACACGCACACGCACACGCACACACACACACACACACACACACACACGTACGTGTGTGCAAGCAAGACAGATTAGTCATGAAAAATGAGAACCTTGCAAGATTGCAAGTTTTCTAACAAGAAGTAAAAGTGTTTTAGTACATTGTGACTGACCGGATTAATTTGCCTCAGCTACAGTTCATCCTTTGCAATGTCACTATAGCACATGTGTGCATTCCGATGACAATGCTAAAACGAGATATTGTGCAGCCCTAACACACACACACACACAAGCTAACACGCTTGTGCACACGCACGGGCAAACACAAATGTGTGCGCACACACAAGATACACAGACAAGAGACTATCATGATTTCCCATCGATGGGCTGACAGCTGAATGGCTGCAGTCATGAAGTCTTCGCTGTGTCTCCTGCAGACTCAGCTTCCTGATAGCTGGACAATGATCCACACACACATACCTGACTGTGTGTCAGTGACAGATTTCATTCCAGCTCTTCAACGGCTCTCAGACAAGGGCTTAGAAATGGACCCACAAGCTCTCCTGTGAGGAGTTACTGTGCCTGACGGATGGAAGGCTTGGAGAGGGTGAACATTGTGTGTGGGTATGCTAGTGTGTGTGTATGTGTGTGTGCGCATGTGTGTGGTGACAATGGTGGGTGCACAGAAGCGATGCTGGGTGCGGTATGTTTTTGGGGATGTACATGTGGGTGCATGCATCCACATGTATAAATCATTTACATGTTATCAAGTTAACTGCCATCTTTTCCACTTACAAATCCTACTGCAGAACAAGCTCCACCTACAGTACAAGCAATCAATATTAAGACTGAAAAGGTCACAGCCATACATTAAGTGCGTTCAGTTTGTCTGTATGCATTCATAAATCATGAATCACAATCAATGCTTGTCTGCTTGGACATTTTAATCTCTCTGAGACAGAGAAACACTCCTGGATATTAACGTCTGTTGCAATTCCTCCTACAGCACTGAGAAATGCTAATATTCGTGTCACTGGACACCCTTTCGAGCCAATGACCTGTCAACAAAGTACAGCACAACTTTCTATTTTTTTAAGTTTAAATGGAAATTCCATGAAATCGAGGCCTAAATGAGCTGGAAAATAAATAGCAACCCAAATTCTTCTTCGCCTTCTTGACACATGGAGATGTTAGTAAAAATATAATTGTACAGCAGAGCAGCTGTCACAACAGGCTATCCCATACAGAAGATAAGTATATAAAGAAAAACAGTTTGGAGTGAGAAGATGTATTTTTAGTGGTCAAAATGATTCATGCATCTAAAATATATAGTGAAAATATATTTACACAGAGCAAAAAATATGTTCAAATCTGTGAACTACATTTCTATATCTTATTTTTCAGTATGGTTGTTGCCAAACTAAGGGTTAAGCAGGGTGAGAGAGACAGTATAACCTTTGGTATTCAGTTAAAACATAGGGCTTTTCAAACCCAAATAAATGACTGACCTATTGTGAAGACTGGTTAAGATAGGTGAATCAGGACAATAACTAGGGTGATCATCTTCATATCTGTGACAAGGTTTAGTCAGTGTAGCTCAATGGGTAGAACTGGGTAGAACCAAAGTTAAGAGTTGGGTTCTCACAGAGCAAGCACTATTAGGGTCAAGGGGTTCCACTCCATGGGCAGTTTGATGTGATATTTTGGTCTTTAGAATTTGTATAACAGAGTCCACAAAAGCATAAGTGGGAAGGGTTTGGCGTGTGCATTGTGTTCTCTCACTAACATCTCAGACCCTTTGGGAACCATTTTGAAGGGAAAATCACTAGCTTGTTTCACTTAGACACGAACAAGAAAATAAACGCTGCTAAACACTCGAGTCATAAACAAAACGAGTGACACCAAACACTTGGCTGTTCAATGTATACAACTAACAACAACAATTCCAAAGCCAGAATCATTAATCTGACGATACCATAGCACACTCATCAATATATTGTTTACTGTAGGCCTTGAGTTTGCTATCCCTTAGTTGCTATAGGATACAAGGAAAACGCATCTGGGTGGCCAACAGAGAGGGAAACAACCAGTGGTGGAAAAAGTACTCAAATGTTTTACTTAAGTAAAAGTATCAATACTGCAATGTAGAAGTACTCTGTTACAAGTAAAAGTCCGGAATTCAAAATTTACTTGAGTAAAAGTACAAAAGTATTGGTATCAAAATGTACTTTAAGTACCAAAAGTAAAAGTACAAAATATTTGAAAATAGCAGATCTACAAGCTCACAACGCGTCGCGATGCGACGCGTTGTGAGCTTGTAGATCAGCTATTTTCAAATAGCCTAGGTATAAAATAGGGTTAAAGTGGTTAATGTATGTTTTATAATATCATAATTTATATCTGAAAAGTAACTAGTAACTAAAGTTTTCAAATAAATGTAGTGGAGTAAAAGTACAATATTTGCCTCTGAGATGTAGTGGAGTAGAAGTAAAAGTATTGGAAATTGGAAATACTCAAGTAAAGTACAAATACCTCAAAATTGTACTTAATTACAGTACTTAAGTAAATGTACTTAGTTACTTTCCACCACTGGAAACAACCCATTCCATATAATTTATGCATAGTGACATACTGTAGTCAGAACATGTCATAATTTACAACAAACCCCTGATCTTAGTCTTCCTGCAAACCGAAACCTAAAACTTCAAATAGATACCAAACAATATTAAATCAAAAACATCTTAGGATCACGTTCAAAGTTGGAGTGATTTTTCTTTATTTATGACTTACCCTGAAAATGAAAATCCAAAACAGGCGTTAGAGTCCAGTAATAGTTTTCTAAGATGCCATTAATGTCAATATTTATAATAAAAATCAATGACCGTAGCATTTAGGCTGTCTGATCGCTCGGGAAGAAAGAGTAACTTTTTGTTATGCTTCTTTCCCGCGTCCTTGATGTTCGGCCCCATTTCCTCAGCGATTTATACGGGCGATGAAGGCTACAGCTTTCCTCTTGGGTCAAGACCACAGGCCCTTCGTAAAAAATGGCTCCCCTGGCTGCTATTGGAGATTGGATGCTATTTAGCGCTGAGTAAATACTCCGTAAACAGAGATGGACTCTCGTGGTTTTTTCGGAGTCAATTTTTGAACAAAACAAAACATTGTACACAAGCTTAACATTTCTAACAGGGTTTGACTTTCTAAAAACCACCCTAAATCACCGACCAGGATGCTGGTCAAGGAAGTCCTTTTATTAGCCTGCCAGGCTTTGTGGAATGCCGTTTAAAACCGGCCTCCTGGGGTCAGTGAGTGTGCATGTGTGTGCGCATCCTAACAGGTGTACAATGGACTCCTCCTATACAGTATGTACGTATGTGCCATTCTACGAGTGCATCACCGATTCACCGTGCATCATGAATTTATATCTATAGGCATTATCCAGGTGTGTGTGTGTGTGTGTGTGTGTGTGTGTGTGTGTGTGTGTGTGTGTGTGTGTGTGTGTGTGTGTGTGTGTGTGTGTGTGTGTGTGTGTGTGTGTGTGTGTGTGTGTGTGTGTGTTTGTGTGTGTGCGTGCCTCTATGATGAGACGGCAGCCGGGAGGTCTGCTATAGTGATCTGCTGCGTACGTCTGCTGCCAGGCAACACAGCAGGTGTGTGTGTGTGCGCGTATATGTACAGTATGTGTGTGTGTATATATATTGTGTATATTTGTGCGGGTGTGTGTGTGTGTGTGTGTGTGTGTGTGTGTGTGTGTGTGTGTGTGTGTGTGTGTGTGTGCGTGTGTGTGCGTGTCTAGGTCAGGCCAGCGGCCTACAGATTTAGAGGAGGAAGCTAATGTCAGAGCAGGGAGATGGATCTCTCCTGAGGGATCTGATAAATAAGGAAAAAATATCTTTGAAAAAGGGAAACGCAGCTGTTTCCAAAGGAGAGTCAAAATATTGGTGGCTTTGCATTCCACGGCCGCGAGGTGTGTGTGTGTGTGTGTGTGTGTGTGTGTGTGTGTGTGTGTGTGTGTGTGTGTGTGTGTGTGTGTGTGTGTGCGTGTGTGTGTGTGTTTGCGTGCATGTTGTTTAGGGCTCCCTCTTTTCTCTCTTTACAACTATATCCTGTCTATCTCACACATTCCCTCAGCTTTTCCCGCAATGTCTCTTTCAATCTCTCCCTCTTTTTCTCGCTGTGCAATACTCGCATAACGCTCTCACTTGCTCTTTCCCTCTCTCTCTTACTGTACATTTTTCTTCCTCCATCTTTCTCACTGTCTTTCTCTCTCTCTGGGCCACAGAGAGAGTTGAGTCTCAGTGCTATTCCCTTTGGAAAGTCTGCGTTGACCACAATGCATTTCAGCGGCTTAGGATCGGAGCATACGATCCGCTGATAAATCAGCCGAGCTTGGCTTCCACGTTTCCCCTGAGCTGACTTACATGTAAGTCCTACCGCTTGTTTTACACACACACACACACACACACACACACACGCGCACACACACGCACACACACACACACACACACACACACACACACACACACACACACACACAGCAGGAGAGCTGGCCAGCCAGAAGGAATATATATATATATATTTTTTTTTAAATCAAGTAATGTTTCTAATAATACACCTGTCTGCAACATCAACATGATATTGGCGTGGTAAAATCTTAAGAGTCCGTATTCCTTTTTCTTCAAGTCATCCATGACCATGCAGTGGAAACTGCCAGTCACGATCCACTTTCAAAATCAAGAGCGGATGTTTCTTTTTTTTTTACCAAATTTCTCCCAATTTGGTCAATGTCAGTTCCCCATCTGTACTGCGGTCCCTGGCCTGTCGCTGCCAACCCCCACTGTTGGTCTGAGGAGGGTGTAGACAACCACATGTCTCCTCCAATACACACGGAACCGCCAGCCACTTCTTTAACCCATTAAGACCTGGGGCGATTCTTAAACATATTTTCTAAATCCTAACAGTTTTTTGAAAAAAATCTAAACATTTTTTTTCAAGATTTTTCAAAAATAGCAGATCTACAAGCTCATAGCGCGGCACTCGGTGCCGCGCTATGAGCTTGTATATCTGCTATTTTTGAATAGCCAAAGAAATCTAAAGTGACACAGATGCGTTCCAGGTATTAATGGGTTAAACACGAAAGCAAGGAGTTTCACTGGGAAGGCATAACACATGCATGTTATCTCCACTCCAGTCCCCCCCCCCCCCACCGTTGAACAGATAGTCGGGTATACCAACCAGTAGGGGTCGCTACTCGCTAGTGCAGCGATTTCTTTTACGCCGTGGCTCTGTGGAGTCTAGCCGTCTATAAGAGCGTTGGTCTGTGTAACTGTGTGTGTGGAGCTAATCCTGCAAACCGCTGTACTAAGCAGGGCCAACTTTCTTGTGCACACTGCCAGTAGGCAACAGTGTGTAACGTATAAAACATATGTTTCATACGTTTTCAAATATTTAACTTTAATTTCATAATGGAATTCAAAGGGGCTCTAATCGGGCTGAAACCTTGCCCGAATTTGGAGTCAAACCTCAATAGTGATATGTCATGGATGACTGATATCACAGCTGGCCACGCGAAGTCCGAGATCAACATTGGAGCCAAGCTGTTCTCATGTGGACCCTGAGATCCACATGAGATCTGCTTGATGTTGCCGTGAAGCTCAGCAACATCAAGCAGATGCACAAACGTGCTCGTTGAAAGGGTGATACATGCACCCAGACCTCTACCACAGCCCCATCAGGCCAGGAGTTCACCAGTGCACCAGAGTTGGCAAAAAAATCTGTCGGTCAAGGATTGGCTTATATGGACATCAACGTGCCTGCCTCAAAACAAAGCAAAAGGACCACAAACGCTAAACTCCTCCTATGATCTTCGCAAGCGAAGAACCAGACATCGTCTGCGTTTTCTTTTTTTCAAATGTGTTTTATACTTTTATAACCAGAGAGATCCACATGATTAGATTGGCCTACAATAAAGAGGTCCATCTGAAACTGTATGGTAAAGGTACATGAGGAGTAGAAAAGCACCTGCCTCGTTCATTCATTTGAAGGGTGAATGGGATAAGTGGGAACCAATCCGAGAGACCGCATATAATAAACCAACACGAGAGGGAGAGATGTTCTGCACCTGAAAACCTATTCCTGTGAAGTAGGTGAAAAACTGTATAGAAGCAATAATGGGGAAACACACTCTCTTAAAGTCTTCTTATAATGTGTTTGTTTCCGTTTTTAGTTGCGACCACGCAGGTAGCATGGGTCACTCTGTCAGCTGGTCTGTCTTTCCAAAAGTTCAAGCGCAAACAGAGCCGTTTCTTTTTACATTTCATCACATAGTGTACACTATGCTATGTAAAAGGTGCTTCACAAATAAAATGCATTACTTTTTAAATACATAAACCAGTTTTTATCAGATGTAACGCTGGTTAAAACAATCAACCTCATCTCTACACAAATCCCCCACCCCAAATGATTTTGGCCATCAACAAGCACGCTGTGAGATGAGTGAAAAGGTTCTCATATACTGTAAACACTTTTAAGTGGCGATACTAAATCGTATGTTTGCTCTGCACGTCCGTCAGGTCCACTGCACTCCCTGTCCCTGCACAGAAACACCCTCTCTATTAATGTCTGTTCACCAGCACATGGAGGGGAGAGTGATGGAGAGAACAGAACACAGGGAGAAGGTGTGACAGAGTGCAAATACAGGGGGAGAAAGAACGAGCAGAAAGGTGAAAGAAAGTGAAGGAAAAATGAGGAATGGACGTGAGAATCTATTATTCCAGTCATTAGGAGACAAGTATTGAGGGTTACATTCCTCACAGTATACTGGGGCAGAGTCTGAAGCATGATTTATACGACGATGTCGCGCTGTGAAAATAGCCGATCTACAAGCTCACATAAATCAAGCGAGTGTGAACAATACAAAGGACAAGTAAACTAAATGGTGTGTGTGTGTGTGTGTGAGAGAGAGAGTGAGAGAGAGGGAGGGAGAAAGAAAGAGAGAGAGAGAGAGGGAGAGCGAGATAAATTATTGAGTCTGTGAGAAAGAATGAGAGAAACATTGTGTGTGAGTGACTCTGTGTATAGTACAATATAGATGTATATATTTACATATAAACACAACCTTCTATTCCAAATATGACCGATCCCCAATCGAGAGTGTTTATGTATCACGCATCTGAACACCCACAATTCAAGTAAACAGCCATTTTACAGTATCCATAGAGCGAGAGCAAGACAGACAGACAGACAGACAGACAGACAGACAGACAGACAGACAGACAGACAGACAGACAGACAGAGAGCATACTCACAGTCAGGACTGAGGTGCCAGGCAGGTTTACTCAAAAACATCTTAGTGATAAGATGGGATCCTCTGCGTTTACATTTTTTAGTCGAAGGAAAAAGATCAATTTAGTGCTAATGAGACTGTTCCATCCACCTCCTGATGTCTGTTAGCTATCAAATCATCAGCCATCACCTCAGTCTTTTCAACCCTTTTATCTAACTTCACTTTCTACATCTATTTCTAAATCTAATGTATTTCCATGTATAATATTGAGGGGATGTCTTTACCCAGATTGCACTGGTGAATGCATATATTTTGATTTAAGCATATACATGAACATATGGACTTAGGTCGACTGTGGCGGCTCACACAATGCCTTGTGGGTATGATACTGCCGATTCTGTGTGGAATATGACTCCTAACAGCATGTAAGTGATTTCCACTGGAGTTGAGCTCAAAAGAGGGACACAGGTGGTGGTGCTCGTTTTGGTTCACCCGATAACCTATTCAATCCACCACCACGGCTTGCTTTCTTGGACGGCACGGGCACGCTCGCTGCGTTGTTGTCAAGTGATTTAACAACTTGAACCCCAGGAACATTCGCCAAAAATCGACAAACACGTTGCGACACATTTTGGCGAAGAGATTTGGTGTAGACAGAAAAAAGCAATACTGTACAAGTACAGTTGTAACTCAGGTCGGTTTTAATAAGACTAGAGGGTTTTTAAGTGGTTAAAAAGTCATGCATTTGCACATACAAAGGACATTGAGCGAATCAAAACGAGCGCTCCTGAGCTCAACTCTGGTGGAAATCGGACGTTCTCTCTCTCTCTGAATGTTATCTGCTATCTGCCATCTGCACTCCCTGTACTTCTCGCTTTCTTTCATCGGATGATGTCTCTCTTTGTAGGCCTTAAGTATGATCCCATCACGTCTCTCCCTTCTCCCTCTCTCTGCATGATCTTTTCCTGATCTCTCCCTCTCATCTCCAACTGTTTTCCTGTTAGTATCATGTTTGGAAAGTCAGCCCTCGGGTCAGCCAAGGGCTCATAAATTTGTCAGTGGCAGCCTAGTTTAAAGGGAGGCTTCTTGCTAGGGAGTGTCAGGATCGCCGGAGCACGCAGGGGGCCTTATTCTCGTGGTTGTTGTTTCAGGCACGTCCTCTTTGGAGGGCAGACCGAGCCTAGAAACACAGGAGAGGCGCTGCGGGGCGTTGCAACTTTCCCCTGTGACACAGTGTCAAAAGACAGTTTGGACAACCAGATGAGAACCTCGATTGACAAATGTTGTGTTTCCACGTTTACTGCAATGCGCGCATGCATAAAGCGTCCACCATACACACATGAATGTACATGCAGTATATGTACACTCTCACACACATACGTGTGCATACACACAGCCTTCCTATGACCTTCCTAGGACCCTAAATCAGTGCTGGCCTGCTGCTGATCTCCCCTCCCTCCACATCTGGGTGTGTGTCCCCATTGCCCCCCCACATCTGGGTGTGTGTCCCCATTCCCCCCAACCCATTCTTTTTATTGGCCAGAGATAAATCCTGGGGCCGTCCCGGTGGCTTGACAGAAGAATGCTTGCCGTGACATTTATGCCATTCCTGTCCACTGCTGTCATCTCCATTAACACAAGTACAGTTACAGTAGCTCTTCTGACAGAGCAAACCATGGGAATGATTGGGGTTAACTGGGTACGCTGGGAACATGCAGGTCCTGAAGTGGCTCATTGGTACTCACAAGTCAAGGCATTCATTGTTAGATCATGTAAAAGTCATTGTATGTGACAGTACTAAATGAATATCTGCTGACTGAGGAGTCCGCACTGTTAACTCTCAGATCTGATATATGGGTTGGTTTGACAATGTCAGGAGGAAATTGGTAATAATTCAGATTCAATTGAATAATTACAACACGAAAGGTAAGAACAGAACGGTCAATCTCGTATTAGGCTTTGTCAGACCTGAACTTCAACAGCCACATAGTATTACTAAGTCAGCCTATACTATCACCATTAGAAGATATCAAAGATTAAAGACAGCGTCTTGTCTCCCTACAAGAATCGATAAGACAGCTGCAGCTGATTCAGAACGCTGCTGCTCGAGTCCTTACCAATACCAAGAAAGTGGATCATATCCCATATCAGATGTTTACGCTGGCTCCGTTTCTGTCAAAGAATTGATTTCAAAAATACTACTGCAGATTTATAAAGCATTGAATGGTTAAGAGCCAAAATAAATGTCTGATCTTGTGATACATCGTGAACCATCCAGACCTCTCAAGTCATCCAGGACAGGGTCTGCTTTCTGTCCCCAGAATCAGAGCTAAAAGGTGGAGAAACAGTGTTCCGTCTATGCTCCACATGTGGCGCAAACTCCCAGAAAACTGCAGGTCTGCTACAACTCTCAGTACTTTTAAATCAAAGCAAAGGCCGTTCTGTTTGCCGCTGCCTCTGAGTTTTCTTATTCTTGTCATTTTATACTCTTATTTGTCTGTTTTATTTTAATTTCCTCTTATTTCAAATTCAATTTAAATCTAATGTTTTTTCTAAAGCACTTTGAACTGCCTTGGTGTTGAAATGTTCTATAGATTAGAAATAAACTCCCCTTGTCTTGCTGTGTGTGTGTGTGTGTGTGTGTGTGCGGGTGTGTGCGGGTGTGTGTGTGTGCGGGTGTGTGCGTGTGTGTGCGTGTGTGTGTGTGTGTGTGTGTGTGTGTGTGTGTGTGTGTGTGTGTGTGTGTGTGTGTGTGTGTGTGTGTGTGTGTGTGTGTGTGTGTGTGTGCGTGCGTGCGTGCGTGCGTGCGTGCGTGCGTGCGTGCGTGCGTGCGTGCGTGCGTGCGTGCGTGCGTGCGTGCGTGCGTGCGTGCGTGCGTGCGTGCGTGCGTGCGTGCGTGCGTGCGTGCGTGTGTGCGCGTGCGTGCGCGCGCGCGCGCGCTGCGCGCGAATGAACACACAATAGAATGAGCTGCATAACAATTTACATATGCCCATGTATTCCCGCAGCACACGCACGTGCACACACGCACACACACCTCCTCACTCACTTAAACACTACTGTCTTTATAACTCTCTGGATGCTTCTGTCCAACTCTTGTTTGTTCTCCAGCGCCCAGTACAAGGCCTCCTCCAGGACTGACAAATGCAAGACAAAGGTTGACAGGTTTACAATGAACAGCAAGCACTATTAGTGAGAGAGCGCTAACCAGGACATGTAAACACTCTCACACATTTAACCCCTTAGTCCGACTCTGACACTGCCTTCAAATGTGTACAGTGTTAGTTTACTCCCGTTTCAAATCACATCAAGTAATTCTTGCCCAGGTGCAACAGGTTCAATCTGGCATTCTAGCAGTAAGTTAACGTGCAAGGCTAATACCACCACCTAGCAGAATTGCAAAAGACTAAGCTAAGCTCTGCGATTGCAACACAGTCCCAGCAGCAAAAAGCATGTACAGAACTGAGTGAAAGACGTACAAATGCAGAGGAGTCACGTTAAAAATAATAATAGAGAGATGTAGAGAAAGAGAGTGAAGGAGAGTAGACTTAACTTAACTAAGGCCCTGTTTAGATGACAACGGTCTATAGAGAAAACCGAAATATAAAGTATCAGCTGTGCCTTCCGTTTAGACGGCAACAGCGTTTTCGGGGGTTGAAAACGCAAAAAAAGTGAAACCGCCTTCCAGAGTGGAAATCTTTGAAAACGCTCCGCCTTGCGTCTCCATGTAAACGGGCATTACCGGGGGAAAACGCAAAACGTGTGACGTCATGGCTGACGTGGGCTTACGCCGCCTATGCTATTACATTGGTGTAAATAAACAGCTGTGATAGGAAGTAGAAGTGATGGTTCTACGCTTGCGTGACTGGTCTGTCTGGCAGCGCGTCACACCTCCACCTAGCCACCTGGCATGCACACTACAGCGTTTTCAATCACTGTTGCGTCTCTGAGTAAACGCAGAATAAATAAATAAAGGTACTGTTCTGATCGTTACCGTGTAAACGTGGCCTAATTAAACCACAATATATTTAGTAGACCGGAGTCCCACAGGGCTGTAGACTAGGCCCCCTCCTGTTTTGGGTCTAAACTAAATATCTTCTGCGAAAATAGCCGATCTAAAAGCTCAAAAGGTGTCGCAACACATCGTGAGCTTATAGATCTGCTGTTTTCACTGAATGCTCACCCCAACATAGGGGCGCTGGGGTTCAAGTGCTTAAAGGTTTTGTCCTGTCCCGTAGTCCTCGAGGCGTAGCAGAGCAAACAGAGCAAATTCCTGCACGCCTGCACAGCAGGTGATAAATGGGGGCAAGCGGGCTGTAATCAGATGTTCCGTCTGGGTTATCAGCTCCACTCCGCAGATCGTTAACGTTTCGGGAGTGTGCCGTGTCTCACGTTCTTATCTCCTCTCTCA
Source organism: Gymnoscopelus braueri (assembly GCF_963280865.1). NCBI lineage: Eukaryota > Metazoa > Chordata > Actinopteri > Myctophiformes > Myctophidae > Gymnoscopelus > Gymnoscopelus braueri. Next base: position 11,765,822 of record NC_137623.1, on the reverse strand, counting down.
CTCCTCCGTCCCGACACACTAGCAGCTATTTACACCAGCTGGGATAGAGCTGGGACTTACGTCCAGGGTAAGGGACGAGGCCCTAGGGAGGGAATCAGGAAGGAAGAAAGGAAGGAGTAAAGGAAGGAAGGAAGGACGGAAGGAGTGAGAGAAAGGAAATTACAAGGAAAAACACAACAGGGGGCGTTTAGATAATCCTCTGGCGTAGCCAATCGTGGCAGCTATCTTGTCAGGTTGGAGAGTTATTTCGTGCAAAGGACTGATATCATCAGTTGGGGGGGGGGCGGGGGGGGGGGGTTGTAAGAGCAGGTTGTGTGACAGAAAATGGAATGCTCTCTTAACAACGGCTATCTCCCGGCCTCAGGGTCAACCGTGAGTGGTGTGTGCGTGTGTGTGTGTGTGTGTGTGTGTGTGTGTGTGTGTGTGTGTGTGTGTGTGTGTGTGTGTGTGTGTGTGTGTGTGTGTGTGTGTGTGTGTGTGTGTGTGTGTGTGTGTGTGTGTGTGTGTGTGTGTGTGTGTGTGTGTGTGTGTGTGTGTGTGCAGTGCACGCATGCCTTCATCCCTGGCTGTGTACACACCTAAACAGCTTTTGGAGGCAATTCTCTCGCTTGCTGTGGACAATAAAGTAACACAAACAAAGACATCCACACACACACAAAAACACACATACATACGTACATAAACAAACACACTTATATCCACGCACATCAATATAAGACCTCTGGAAAATAAACTCGAATCGCATTGACAATGGAGTTGTTCTCTAACACCTCAGTGTGCGCTTTTGACAGAAATACTGCACAACTGGAAAAGTCATAATGCTGTGAAACAGAGATGTTTCCTCCATTAACCATGTTTGTTTCTTTGAGGCAGCAGAGTGTTTGGGCCAAAGAGCTTGACAACCAATACAATCCAAACAGGAGAAAAGGGAAGCACTTATAAATGCTGTAACTCAATAAGCGGAATCATTTGTATATCTTGGGCCGTTCCTGTACTGCATTCAGAGTTCAAGGGAACTTACAGTATGGCGGCAGTGGCATTTTTGATGCTTTAAACACATGAAAACAAACATAGTTTATAGTTTGTTAGATGTAGTTCTTCCCACCATTGCTAACAGGTACCAACTGCCAAGTTTACGTCTCAGAAAAGATTTATTCCATTGCAGCATATCTTGAATTCCTTGCTCCATTTCCTCCTAATACTGTTTACTGTACTTGCTAAGTTGGGGTGGAGTGATGTGTGCTATTGTTTTATTTTAAGGTTCTCTGCAGGAAGCATTTCATGATGGTTTAGCAAGACTTTTCCAAAGCCCCCACCGCACACACACATGCATCCAACAATTAACTCTTTGATCGCGCCCAACTAATTATTTGATCAGGATAGGGCTTTGGGACATGTTTCGGTGCAAAAGAAGTGGCTTACCTGAGCTTAGGGAGCTCAGAAATGCAGCGGGCATCATAAGACAGGGGAAAACAGCCGTTTAATAAGGGCGCTGCATTTCAGGATAAGCCAGAGGTTGTCTAGACCCAGCTAATCTACTGAAAACCCCCCTTCTTTTTGATTTATGGCTTATTGGCCTTTAGTGTGGGAGGATAGTTGGGCCTGATGTGGATAGCTGTTGACTTGGGTAAGAGGGCTAAGTGACAGCTCAGCTATAGCAATGCAATGAAGTGTGCAGAAAATGGGATGAGAGGAGGAGGAGGAGGTAGAAAAAGAAGGATGAGAGTAGACATGTTGGCAGACATATACAAACTATTTCAGAAAATATTATCAAACTTGCATTTAAATAGCCATATACAGTATATAGAATCATCTAGCTTCAATGGGCCCATTGCTTGCAAGAAGAGAGAAATCGAGGGCTTTTTTGCTTTTGGAAATATCCTGCTATTCTAAGCAGGTCAGCTAATACGGCAGGAGGGTGGGGACAGGTTCACCTGTGAATCATGAAAACCACAGAACAGAGGAGGGTATTTGAAACCACAGGCAAAGTTAGAACAAGACCGACCCTAAAAGCCGAGAACGGATTTTCCTGGATTATTATGGGACCTTCCCTCTCCAACCAACCACCCAGCACACAAACACACATGGATGGGAGTGTAAACAAGAGATGGCAGCATCCACTGCCAAGCCAAGCTTAAGGAAGGCCCCCTCACCTGTCGCTCTGTCAGTCAGTCAGTCAGTCAGTCTGTCTGTCTGGGCATGGGAGAGGCAGGGCGAAAGCAAGCCCCATCACATTTAAACATGGGCGACACAGGAACAACATTTGGAGTTCTCGTTCAGTGAACCGTGAAACCAAAGCCATTTCTGTGCATCCTTTGAGACACGGCTGCCAGATAGTAATAACTTCACCACAGTAACCAAACCTGATATAGGAATAGCAAATGAAAACCTTTCCAATACTGGTCTGGCCTTGAGGTTGTTGTTTCGTTTTGTTTTTGTTTTGCACAATAAGATCAGCTGACGTAGCTGATTAAGACGCTTAAAGGAGAATTCCGGACATTTTAAGTGTTATCTTTGATGTGTCGTTACTCACCTACCGACGTAAACAGTGGCATTGTTTATTTCCAGATATTCCCCTGTCGTCATATTTTCAACCTCCTCCGTTGTCATAATGGGAGCGCGTGTCATAGGGAAATTCGTCTATTATAACCGATGCAAAGTTATTTTTTTCTCTACTACTACTCATTGTGGAGTCTGATGATAGTCAAACATGCAGTGAAAGTTCCTGAGAGGCTACCGCTAATGACGAACGAGCTAACGCTAGTTGCTTGTTTCTCAACATGGCAACACCAAGTTGCCAGGTTCTGGGAGAGAAACAAGCAACTAGCGTTAGCTCGTTCGTCATTAGCGGTAGCCTCTCAGGAACTTTCACTGCATGTTTGACTATCATCAGACTCCACAATGAGTAGTAGTAGAGAAAAAAATAACTTTGCATCGGTTATAATAGACGAATTTCCCTATGACACGCGCTCCCATTATGACAACGGAGGAGGTTGAAAATATGACGACAGGGGAATATCTGGAAATAAACAATGCCACTGTTTACGTCGGTAGGTGAGTAACGACACATCAAAGATAACACTTAAAATGTCCGGAATTCTCCTTTAACTACTGTAGAATTCCAATTAAAATCTGAATTTAAAAGTCTATTTTCAACCAATGTAACCAACTTAATCATGGGAAGGGGGGGGTTGTGTGTGTGTGGGGGGGGGTGTTCTGCCCTGTTTTGGGCAGAACATTTTCCAAAGAATTTTAAAAAGTTCCAAACATTTTCAAGATTTTTTGAAAATAGCAGATCTACAAGCACAACACATTGCATCTTGACGTGTTGTGAGTTTGTTGGTTGGCTATTTTCAAATAACTAAAGTATGTGTGTGTGTGTGTGTGTGTGTGTGTGTGTGTGTGTGTGTGTGTGTGTGTGTGTGTGTGTGTGTGTGTGTGTGTGTGTGTGTGCTTTAGTTAATTGACTGCTACGGTAGCTTTAGGAGCAACTGGCAATGCAATAGGACAAGTCGGGACCTGCAGTCTGTCACACAGCATGAGTCATGCAGAGCACAGTGTCACCTCAGTCAGACCTCAGTGGAAAACGTCCTCAAAGGCAAAAGAGTGATGAACGCGCTATTTTAGGAATGAAGATGAAAAAGGTAGCTAGGAAAAATATGCTTCTGGTCACCCCGTGAATGTGATGTTTTTCCACCACTTGCTCGCTTCTCTTTTCCCGATGAGTCAATGGGTCATTCTGGACCAGTGATGAAAGCTATGGAAGAGAGAGTGACTGAACAAGAGGTCCACATGAATCACGCTGGCAAGGGATGGGAGAGGGAGGCATCTGATTCACACTGTAAGTGCACTTGAAACTGGATGTTGCGCTGGGGCTCTTAAATCTATCCCCCTCTCTTTCACTCTCACTTTCTCTCTCTCTCTCTCTCTCTCTCTCTCTCTCTCTCTCTCTCTCTCTCTCTCTCTCTCTCCTCCCAAGAGAATCATCTCTGAAAATGAGCACTCTATCTGCGCGGCTGCAGTAGCTGGCTGTGAAAGACATCAGCACAGACCCATGAGCCTAAATCATAGCCAACGTCTTCCATGGCTACGGGTCGGTCTGCGGCTATTTGAAATCATACTTCTTTACATGGAGGTGATGAGAGATGTCTTTATAGTGTAAATAGGTAGAATCTGGGTTAGAATCTGATGTGAACAAGTTACACTTCGGTGAAAGCAAGAACTACTGTCATCTCCTTTCCCTTCCCTACGGGTTGGTTCACACAGAAATGTATTCAGTCTGGTCCTGTGCTAACAAGAACCTTTCAGTGAAATGTCTAATGAGCGACTATGGCCTTGGCTTAATACATGCCAGTGAAACCTGCCCCAAATGTTTCGAAACTTTTCAGACGGATTGTTTGGGATCTTTCATTTGTTCCTGGTTACATTTGTCTCGGTTTTAATTTGTTGCTTCATGTTTTGGCCACACGTGATATCCAGATTTTAGAAGTCGTTTTTGAAACAAGGACCACCCAGAAGTATTGTTGGACTTTTCTTCTACAGCTTTCTAAGTCACTCAACGCAAACCACTCCAAGAGAGAGAAAGAGTGAGAGAGACAGACGGGGGGAGTGGGGGGAGAGAGAGAGATGGGGAGAGGGAGAGAGGGCAGAGAGAGAGAGAGAGAGAGAGAGAGAGAGAGAGAGAGAGACGCATTAAAAACTAATCGGATGGCGATGACACACGGTAGTCGTGCAGGGCCTTATTTGCAAAGCAGATGGGGAGCCTTGGCCTGTCCGACATTAATTACAATCACATTTGGGGAGGAAGCAGTCCCTCCTCCAGGCCAGTTAGGACTCTGTGTACGACTGGAGGAGATGGCAACCTAATCCCCTGGACACCAGAGAAATCTGAGGGAATCGTCAGAAGATGCACAGGACGTGATTAATCAAAGTGGACGGCCAGATGTGCAACAAAGCAGCGGGACTGCGAATGCGGACCGAAAACGAGCAGAGGAATTGCACAAAAAAAGCCCACAGATATACAAACACCACCACCACCACCGTAACACTCCCACACACAGAAGCCAGCAGAGACTTTTGGTTATTTGAGAACAAAACGGCGGCCCCCTTCTGTCCCACTATCTGGTTTTCATCATCGCGTGTTGCAACAGGAATACTCGGAGGACCAATAAGTACAGGGGCATTTGCTTTAAGTTTATAACTAACTCTACATCATGACCAATTCTGTCCCAAAAAAAATTCCCTCCTTCATTTGTGGTATTATTGCAGGCTATGCCTATTAAGCTGGGATTTATGGAGGAAAGAGTCAGAATGTGGCAATCCATATTTCATTCAATTCATATTTATTGCCATCAATAAACCTACACTGTGATGGCTCAGTAGCCTATAATTCAAATTCTGGACCCCCTCCTTTTCTACATATATCTAACTATGGGATCTAACAGTTCAAGAAAGGTTTAAATAGACAGCTTTAGAATGCACTCCTATTCAATGATACTTTCCCATGGCCGGATAATGACAATGTCCCTTGAAATTCCCAAGAAGAATGACGATCCATCTAAGCTCTAAGCCGCCTTGTCCAACGCGCCTGGCTCTGGCAGGGCCTGTTTATCTTCACGCACTCTGTTTAGAGTCTCTCTGTAAACAAGTGGAGCTGCTAATGGAAGGAGGGGGGCCGGAGGCTTTTATGTTTCCAACCCGTTATGATTAAAGTGTCTCTCTTTATCGTCATCGGTTCTAATTAGGGAAAATCGAGCGAGGGCAACACAAACAATGCGACGCAATTTACGCACGAAACCGCAACTCCGTACGGATGGCCCCCGGAGGTCAGCGCCAGGAATAGCCTTTTATATACAAATACCAGCGGTGGTGGTTTGGGGTGGTTGTTGATAGTTCGGTGAGGATACGAGGTCCATTTCCCTCCTTCTTTACCCGACACATAAATCATGGAGGAGATTGCACAACAACACTCTGACCACATGCATTTCCAACAGAGAAATGAGCCGAAGGGGGGCCCCATCTATCACGACAAAGACCAAATGCAACAATAAGTTTAGTCTTCATATATATATATATATATATATATATATATATATATATATATATATATATATATATATATATATATAATCAAATCTCAAAATAAATAACAAACAAACAAAAGTGCATAAGAGTAGTTTTTAGAGCGATTTTAGGGCGACTTTTTGTACGTGGGGCCGTGGTGCGCGTAAAGTCTCATTTGGTTGCATGCTGGTGCTGCATGCAGTTAACAGCAGATATACAACAAGCTCACTTAGCTCAGCAGCTTGTAGATCTGCTGTTTACTAGGCACGACATCGGGGGAACGCAACTAAGTATAAATGACGCGTAAAGTAAGTGGCCCCTCTCCACGGCGCGTAATTAACCGCTGATGCGGAACACCTGTTCACTCCTCGGCGATGTGACGCACTACATATTAATAATGCTTCATGTCAAACTGCCATCAATCTCGTGTATGAAACAATGTTAAAACGCCATTATTGGCTGTTTTGTTTCGTTTAGTTCGCTATATAACGTTTGACTGGCTTCTTCTTACCCAAATTGCCGAAGCTCATCACCATAATATGGTGCGCGAAATTAATCGCTGCAGAACACCTGTTCTCTCCTCGGCGTGACGCACCACATATTAATGATGCTTCGTTCAAACTGGTAATTTTTAATGGTGTATAAAACGTTAGTTAGTCAGTTTGACTGGCTTTCTTACCCAAATTGACGAAGCTCATCACCATATCGGCGTCGTTCAGGAAGGCATTCTCCTGATACGTCGCCAGAGGAGGACCCTGGGTCGTCGTCAGCAGACTAGACTGGTGATACTGGTCCAATAAAAGGCCGTCCACCTCGTTCTTCTCCTCGTTCGATATGGTGTTGTACAGATCCAACATGAAGAGCGGCGCGGAGTTGTACTTTCCGCTGGACAGGTGGTGAGGTCTGGGTCTGTGCGGCAGCCCGAGGATGGACAGGATCTCCTTCTGCATCTCGCGCTTCTCGTGCGTCCGCAGCCGCCGGTGCTGGATGAAGCTCGGGTGGTGCACGACGACGTCGTTGTTGTTTCCGTCGAATAAATAATTGCTACCTGCGACGAGGAACGTGCAATAAGCGCTCCACCACAATCCAACGAAGGCGACAAGCCAGCAGCTTTTTTTTGTCATGGTGTGTCCTCTCCAAGTGTCTCTCCCACTCCCAAACTGTCCCTTTTTCGGTCCGCTATCCAATTTGAAAATGGCAAATTTTGCTCAAATAAAAAAATATAATAACAAATAATTTAAAAAAAGGAAAATGTGTTAAAATAATAATAATACAAAATTAAAAATTAAATAGTTTGTTGAAATAAAAAAAATAAAAGGAAACCACAGAATTATATTCCGGTGCGCAGATACCTATCACAGCCGTAGTTTAAGATGCAATTAAAAAAGTATAAAGCCATTTAAAATACTTCCCATTACAAAATGCGTAGAATAGCGTTGGCACCGTTCTCATTCTGACTCCGTATTAAGCGCACTGTCCTGCTGCTGCTTCAACTGGCACCATGTAAAACTTATTCTGAAAGCTTCTCCTCCAAGCAAGCAAAGTCTAAATTAGACCCCAGTCAAAAAGTCTCATGGAGCCAAGTTCACCCGTAAAAGAATAACAACTCTCCTGAAAGAAGCCATTTTACTTTAGTGGATATATTTGCTTTCCGAAATATATCATTTTTCCTTTTCCAAACCCTGCAGAGAAAAAGGTGAGTCTTTTCCAGTTGCAGTTTCCCCGGCCGTGCACGTCCTCCTGCGCACTGCGTGTGTGTGAGTCTAAATAACGGGCATTAGCAGGTAGTTGGTGAAACCGCCCAGTCAGTCAGTCAGTGTGTGTGTGTGTGTGTGTGTGTGTGTGTGTGTGTGTGTGTGTGTGTGTGTGTGTGAGAGTGAGTGAGTGCGTATTGCGCACATAGCGGACAGAGGTGGAGCTCTGAGCTATAAGGAGTATAAGGACAACTCCATCAGAAGGTGAATGTCATATGCAGTGGTGTAAAGTAACTAAGTACTTAGTATTTACTCAAGTACTGTATTTAAGTACAATTTATTTTAAAGCTATTTTTCCTTAACTGGAGTATTTCCAATTTGCAGTGCTTTTACTCCACTACATCTCAGAGGCAAATATTGTACTTTTTACTCCACTACAACTATTTGAAATCTTTAGTTTCTAGTTACTTTGTAGTAGGCCTATACCCAATTAACCCACTTCAGCCCTATACATTTCGGCCATTTGAAAATAGCTGATCTACAAGCTCACAATGCAAAAGATTTTATACATTTTAAAACTTGTGAAATGGGACATTCTGCATAATGAGTACTTTAAGTACATTTTGATACCAATACTTTTGTACTTTTACTCAAATACATTTTGAATTCCGGACTTTTACTTGTAACAGAGTATTTATACATTACAGTATTGATACTTTTACTTAAGTAAAACACTTTTTTGCTTTTTCCACCACTGGTAAGTAAGGACAACTCCATCAGAAGGTGAATGTCATATGATTATATGTTTTTGTTCAGTGAACTGTGTTCAAGAGCCTTCCTATCGAAGTGCAAGTGTTCATGGATACAAACTTCGCCGTTATAAATCTCTAGCTCTCTCTCTCTATTAACACAGACCTCTATAACAATCACTCAATCAATGTATAATCTCAACTTGTTATAGTTTATAGAATGGCTGCGGAACGGTGCAATAAAAGAAATAAACCTCGTCTCAGTCTGCACACACACACTTGGAATAAAATAAACGCACGAGGGGGTTCCTGTTTGGGGAAAGCCAGTGTTGCGGTGCGTTATAATGGTCAGTGTGCTTCTTCAGCTGACGCACGACCCCTACTGACGATGGAATGGAAAACAGCAAGCAGACAGGACGTGGAGTTTAGAACTCAGCTTTTTTAACAGTGGTGGGAAAAGTACTCAAATGTTTCACTCAAGTAAAAGTATCAATACTGCAATGTAGAAACACTCTGTTACAGGTAAGAGTCCAGAATTCAATTTTACTTGAGTAAAAGTACAAAAGTATTGGTATAAAATATATATTGAAAGTACCAAAAGTTAAATTAGTCATTGTGCAGAGTGTCCCGTTTCACAAGTTCAAAATGTATACAATTATTTTGAAAATAGCAGATCTACAAGCTCACACTGCGTTGCCATGCAAAGCGTTGTGAGCTTGTAGATTGGCTATTTTCAAATAGCCAAAATATATATAGAGCTTAAGTGGTAATTAAAAAGTAACTAAAGTCTTCCAATAATTGTAGTGGAGTTAAAGTACAATATTTTCCTCAGAGATGTAGTGGAGTAGAAGTAAAAGTATTGAAAATTGGAAATACTCCACTAAAGTAAAAAAAAAAAAAACTCAAAATTGTACTTAAGGGCGTGCTCCCACCAAGAGTTGGCTGGCCGCTGTTTGCAGAATCTGCCAATGCATTGTCAATGTAAATGCGTTGATTCACGCAAGAGCAGATTTTTCTGCTGGTCGCGCAGACCTTGCGTTTATCTGCTCTCCGCGACTAAGCATAAAACTGCTGGAGGCAGGCGCTGATTTTCTCCCTCTGTCCAATCGGGTGAGTCGAAGGCGGACCGTCTCAAGACTCAGGAAGCAACATGGTGCTCAAGGCAGCAGGCGTTGCGGGCTACGGGGAGGCTCCTGAAAGTGAGTGACAGGCGCGACACTCCCGTTTTTTAGAATCCGCTGGCTGCAAAAAACTGTGGCCGCGCACAACCTGCGTTTAACAGCGGCCAGCCAACTCTTGGTGGGAGCGCGCCCTAAAGGGGTAGTTCACCCCCAAAATAACTTTTTTTCTATTGATTACTGACCATCTGGAGCCTTGAATTCATAGATATTTTTTTGTTTTTGTCACATTCCTAAGCCAATAATTTGATTATAATGAATGTGTCCCCATTGATTCCGGTAGGAGACACAAATGCATTTGTGTCTCCTACCGGAATCAATGGGGCTAAATTTATTATAATCAAATAATAATGGAAGGAATGCGACAAAAACAAATAAATATCCATGAATTCAAGGCTCCATGGGGTGAGTAATCAATAGAAAAAAAGTTATTTGGGGGGTGAACTACCCCTTTAAGTACACTACTTGAGTAAATGTACTAAGTTACTTTACACCACTGGAAAACAGCAATCAGACAGGACGTGAAGTTTAGAACACAGCTTTGGAGGGGTTTAAAGGGATGACCTCACTTGTAAACATGGCGACGTGTTGTCCATATAATTAAATACAATTATATAGCCTATACTGTGCATTGAATAAGTAGAGGGTAAATAAGACTTTACCTACAGTATAGTGTCATAGGTGCCCTGTGCAATTCATACTTAAAAAGCGCTGTATACAAATATAATTATTATCATCACAATGTATTATATTTCTCTATTTTTTTTGTTAAAGAGGCCCATAGTTAATGTGGAAAGGTGTGTGTGGGGGCTCTCAATTTTGTTATTATAAATAATAAAATGGTAGATCACAGGGTAACAGGATAGGTGGGCACCCAGGAAGAGTGGGCACCCGATGTTAATTTGGCTATTTGTTCCTAAATGTAAAACAAATAAAATATTTGGAAAATGTTTTAAGTAAAGTAAAGTATACATGATTAGAACATGCTTAAACATTCTCCAATTAAGGTCTAATATTTCTGCAATTACTACAAAACCTGTATATCCAATCATGTTGGGGAATAAACAAGTTGAAGGATAAAATTAAGTCTGATAATGATGTAGTGCATGTTCACATCATGTATACTTTACATTACTTAAGACCATTTTTCAACAAAAAAAAATGTTTACATTTTGGACAAAATAGCCAATTTTACATTGAGGTGCCCAGATGTCCCTAGTGCCCACCTATCCTGTATGTATCCGATCACAGAACACATTTAATTGTATTCTTAATGCAATGTGGAAGGAGAATAAGAGATAAGCCTAGTATCACAATCTCTCTGTGCCTCTCTCTCTCTATCTCTGTCTGTCTGTCTGTCTGTCTGTCTGTCTCCTGTTCCTTACTTTTCAGCCCAATATGTTGTGTCTCCACGTGCTCAGATGTGTGATGGCCCTGCTGATAAAGAACCAAGGGGTGTCCATATCTCTCACTACTGCTGCTGCTGCTGCTGCCAAGGTCTGTCTTAACTGGAAGTGCAGAGTGATAACCTACATCAGAGCTGGTTCAAACACACACGCACTCACGCACTCACGCACGCACGCACCCACAGATTTCATTATAGTTTTGCATTTTTCATTAGATCATTTTATTTTGTCTTGACTTTTTTGTTTTTTTTTAAAGCGGGTTTGCTAGTTAGTTTATAGCTTTTGAAAAGGCTTAGTTTTAGTTTAGTTTGTATTAGTTTCAGTTTGTTTTTGGTAATATAGGGTAGTCAGCAGCGAGCTGACTACCCTATATTGTGAAATTAGCAGATCTACAAGCCCACGACGTATCTTAGCTTGTAGATCGCTTATTTTCACTATTTTTGACAATTCTTGACAAAAAAGCTCAATTAAAAGTGGCTAAATTATTTATGCATGAAAAATATTGACGAAGGCCTGTCCATACTGTCTCCAACCGCCAACGTTTTGTTCGGGGGGGTTCTGTTCAAAACTGAGGACATTTTCTCTGTGATTTTACTTAGTTTAGTAAACACACAATATAGTTTGAGTTAGTTATCTTAGTTATATTTAAAGCCTTGTTTTCATTTTGTTACTTTCAGTTAACAATAATCACACACACACACGCTTGGACAGACACACACTCACACAAATTCTGGTCTTGTGAATAATGTCCTCACGGTGATGACATCATTATCTGGTCCTTCTCTCATTGGTTTTGGCGCTGAACCAGGAAGTATGTGAGTATAGTGTCCCACAGGACCAAACCAGAGGGGAAATGTGTCATTTTCAGTCAGTCAGTTTGTTGTGAGTCATTTCAGTCATACTGGGTTCAGATAAAACAAGAGGCTAATGGACATCTTCAAAGAGGAGCTTCGCTGGCCTTGCTACTGTTCAGTAGGTAGATGACATGCACAATGCACCAACCGGCTCATATCTTTCAACCTTGACATTTTGAGTGCTTGAGTGACTGTGTGTTTGAGTGACTGTGTGTGTGTGTGTGTGTGTGTGTGTGTGTGTGTGTGTGTGTGTGTGTGTGTGTGTGTGTGTGTGTGTGTGTGTGTGTGTGTGTGTGTGTGTGTGTGTGTGTGTGTGTGTGTGTGTGTGTGTGTGTGTGTGTACCGGGGAGAGAAGGGAGAAACACTAAACAGAGTCTCTGGATTCTGTCATCACACTGTCTAGACAGGACACCTCACCCTAATCATCTCTCTCTCTCTCTCTCTCTCTCTCTCTCTCTCTCTCTGTGTCTATCTCTCTCATTTAGGGCTGTCTTTCTTACTCTCTCTCTTACTTCTTTATTCCCACTCATTTTCTTCATTTGTTTCTCTTATTTGCTCTCTCTCTCTATCCCTGTTTCTTTATGTTTGGGCTCTATTTCTTTCTCTCTCTCCTTACTGTATGTCTATTGCATTCTTTTAGACCAGCCCCCCTCTATATCCATTTATTTTAGGGCTTTAATTCTTGGTCTCCTTCTCTCCTCTCTCCATCTCCCTCTCTCTTTCTTTTAAGGCTCCATGTCTTACTTTTAGGGTTACTTCTCGCTCTACGTCCCTCTTCCAAGTCTTCCTCCATCTCTCTGCCCACTCTCATTTATTTCCATCTCATTTGCTCTCCCTCTTTCTCACACACGCGCACACACACACACACACACACACACACACACACACACACACACACACACACACACACACACACACACACACACACACACACACACACACACACACACACACACACACACACACACACACACACACACACGTGGTTTTCATAGTGTGTGTGTTTATGTGATGGACATAGAGCCTCTCCAACTCACCAAATGAAGGGGAGGTGTGCTCCAAAGCCAAAGGAATGCTCACACCTCGCAAAATGCTACCGGGAAATGCTGAATCTTAAACGCTAATTACAATGCACAGGTTCCTAGCATGCACGCAGAGAGAGAGAGACACACACACGCGCGCACACTCACACATCTTATCAGAATCATCAGGAGCACCTCATTCTGCAGCTGCAGGTGTGGTGCTTTTGATGTCTTTTTCGTCTTGTCTTAATGTTTTGTAGTAGCTCCGCGTCTGTTAAGTCTTTGTACATCCCTACCAGCCTCCCAGTGGGTTTACATGTGTGGTATGTCTGGCAGACAATGAAAGGTTCCTCACTGAGAAACTGCATGAAAAGAAATCCAAATATTGCACACATCAATCTGTGGAGGTGCCAACTGAACTCCTTTGTGGAAGAAAAATACTATAATTCATATGCAGTTAAACAGTGTGCATAATGTTTGTCTGGGAAACATGGTCCCTATAGTGTTTTAATGCATCCTTAACGACAGTAAAATAACAGTAACAACTTATGGTAAAACACCAGCCCAGAGATTATAGTGTATATACTGTATATTAGGGATGCACAATTAATCCGGTCATCATATCGGGTAATAAGAATGCATAGTTTTTTAGAAGTCTGCATCTGCACCCCAAATCACAGTAGGGCTGCACGATTAATCAAAAAAAGATCGTGATCTCGATTCAGACACTTATGCGATCTCGATTTTAAATTATGACGATTTTTTTTTTCCCTTATATTTTTATATTTACAAGAGAATTGTGTGAGAATCGTGTGAGAATCGTGATCTCAATTCTTATGGAGGAAAATCGTGATTCACATTTGAGCAAGAATCGTGCAGCACTAAATCACAGTTCCTAACAGGTACACATACATATAAAGGTAAACCCTAATGGAAACTTGTATTGCAATATCAGTATTGATAACGGTCAATTTGACATGCAATTAATTGGTAATCAGACGTGTGTGTGTGTGTGTGTGTGTGTGTGTGTGTGTGTGTGTGTGTGTGTGTGTGTGTGTGTGTGTGTGTGTGTGTGTGTGTGTGTGTGTGTGTGTGTGTGTGTGTGTGTGTGTACACCACACACAGAACCATGAATAATATCCCCACAAAGCTTTGATTTCCTAAACTACCAAAGTCAGAGGTAGACCTCCCTGACCTCCAACCCAGAACATGGATGCTGATACATTTTCATAAGCCTGGGTCTTAGGGTAGGATCTTAATATTCTTATTTGGGCTAAGTTAGAAACATTTAAGAGCACTTAACTGTATGGTGAAATTATACCAGGTGCACTAATGGTTCAGGTTTGGTTAACGTGAGGGGTGAATATATATGTGCCCTCACCACCCCCTCAGTGACAACTCCAATTCCGAATACAAACTAGCTTCTAGGAGAATTTCCCTCCTCTTCCTGTCCCCGAACTGAACCTGGTCGCCCCAGCGACAGCCTCAGATTGGATGACAGGGGCTCCATGGTCCATCTCATACTGCATGGCCTGGATGAAGAAACATACAGTAAGATGAACCAATGAGATCAGAATGAGAACTGACATTCCGTTCTTTACAGAAATATGTATAAAAATGTGTTTAATAAAATAAGACTGTTGACGGGGAGATTTGATGCATTCAAGGATAGCATTTGTTCTGCAATATATTTGGGGAACTGAAAATCTTAATTTCTACCCTGGAACCAAAACACATCCATCCAAATAAGCAATCTACTTTAAATACACAGCCGTCACTATCGTTTTGTACCAAGAGTAGAAAATACTTTTATCATACAAATAAACAAATTATTAATTATAAAATGTTATTAATTTAATGTCATCTAATTTGGCAGCATTAGCCTAATGTCTCGCTCACACCAGTAGCGGTGTGAGCAGCAAAAAGTGGAGCGTCAATGTTGAGAACATTTGAACTGTGTGGTGAGACAGGCCAAGGCCAGCAGCCATCCAGAAGTGTACTATGCTCTGAAGTGAGCGTGGACTAGGCATACACAATCGACACCACTTGAGATGGATAGAAACAGACTATTGTATGGAAGTACTGAATATTGATAACGTTTTAAACTAGGAGTTGTAGATGTGAAATTAATCAAGATTGAGTAACTGCATGGCCTATTTCTTATACCTAAAATGTATAGGTAAATTACAAACAAGCTGCCAGATATAAGTGTCTGTACTTCTCCTTCCTGCATGCCAGTGAGCACTTGTACAGGGCAGAGCTGTACTGCCTTGAACGCTTGGAGCAGTGGAGCTCTTGCTGGACCACAACTCGCTTATTTATGAGGGGTGTCACTTATACCTCGTACATAGCACAACCCCAATTTATTGCATTTTGTGAGAAAAATGGAGAGTTAGAAATTACTGCCGCTACTGGCGTGCTTGTGGCTGGAAGGTTCCTGGTTCAGTTCCCCGGACCGGCAGGAAAAATCTGAGCAGATTCAACACTCACCCCTACTGTACCTAAATACCAACCCCTGACATGCCCTTGATCAAGGCACAAAACCCCCAAACTGCTCAGTGGCCAACGGTAGAAGACTGGTTGTAGAGGGCAGCTCCCAGGTGTGTGAATGTCTGTAAAAGTACGAGTGTGGAGCAGGGCGTTGCTGGAAAAAGATTATTTGTGCTCAGCGAACCTACCCTGGTTAAATAAAAGTTAAAAGCTGCAATCATGATTCACTTCTCCTGCGCAGGATTTCTACCAATGAGTTTAGACAGAATTCCAGTTTGGGCAGTGGAGATAATTGTGCTTAGAGCAACTAGTGTTCCTACCCAAACACAATTGCTAGATTTCTCAATATAATAGAAGAGCACTGCAGATCCTGCAGTTGATAAATTAACATACTCTATCAGATTGGTTCAAATAACATTTTATCCAGTGAAACCCAGTTTATCCTGGTTTGCAGATATAAATCTAATCTAATGTATATTTTTTTCAGATCATAGACTTTACTTAAGGAGT
>NC_137623.1:11706428-11749656 GCF_963280865.1 Gymnoscopelus braueri | reverse complement strand
TGAGGTACTTTTACTTTACTGGAGTATTTCCAATTGTCTATACTTTTACTTCTACTCCACTACATCTCAGAAGGCAAATATTGTACTTTTACTCCACTACCACTTTGAAAACTTTAGTTACTAGTTACTTTGCAGATATGAATGATTACATTATAAACATACATTAACCATTTTAGCTCTATTTTATACCAAGGCTATTTGAAAATAGCCGATCTACAAGCTCACAACGCGTTGAGAGCTTGTTGTTGAGATCTGCTATTTTCAAACATTTTAGTACTTTTACTTTTGGTACTTTAAGTACATTTTGATATCCGGACTTTTACTTGTAACAGAGTACTTCTACATTGCAGTATTGGTACTTTTACTTAAGTAAAACATTTGAGTACTTTTTCCACCACAGCCTATATCAGGTGTACCTCTGTGAAGGAGGGAGCATCAAAGGCGCTGTAGATGGCCGAGGACCGGTCGGCGCGTAGACACTGCTGGGGAAGGAGCTAATCTGCTCTGCTAGCTCCATGGCAGCCTGTAGAGCTGACAAGCACAGACGTTATGTAAGTGCACCAGCAAACACGCACATTATTCACAAGCATACATACTCATTATTCACACAACCACACGTCTACGGTGCACAAGCATGTTCTCTCTCATACATACGTACGTACATACGCACAAACACAAACCATTAAATAAGGCCATAAATACTATACCTTCAACACACACATTTACTCACATAAATTAGATGCTCAAAAATAAATGCATAAATATTTACATATTCTTTGTGTGGCCCTCTCTCTGAAACACACACACACACTAACATTATGTGCATTACTATTCTGTTCAATTATTCCATTAGCTCAGACCACTTCACAGTTAGCGGCCCTCAGTGACGACCGGTATTCTCCATGTCCGCCTATAGCTGCTGTGTCTGTCTGTGAGCTTAAGTTAAGCCACTTTGTTCCCTCAGCCACATGAAAGCACTGGACCACATCCAGATCTGAAAAAAAGCGGGCCTTATGATGGTAGACTTTGATGCCCTCTGTGCGTATGGGTGTGTGTTTTTGTGTGCATATAGGGTAGCCTTTACGTACGCGCGCGCGTGTGTGTGTGCGTGCCTGTGCGTGTTTGTGTGCACACACACACACACACACACACACACGCATCTGTGTATTTGTGTGTACACTGCAATGTGTGCGTGTCTATTCGTTACCGCCTCTACGTTTCGCTCTGATCTCTCCCTGTGCTAAGTGATCAAGCTCAGAGAGACCAATTAGACGGAGGCCTGGTTGCAACTGTGGGAAGGAGCACTTCCTAAAAGAATTAGCTTAATCTTCTTCTAATGTCTAAGGAGGGAAGGAGTGAATCGGGCAGAGAACGGAGCTGAGGAAAGCACATGGAAAGGCTTTTTGGGGATTTGAGGATGGAGGACCGTTCATGCATTAATTAACACAGGAAATTGCACGCATAACTTAATCTTCAGCTGCTTGTCTGAGTGAGGAGTGGACAGAGAGTAATAGTGAGTTATGGCTTAGACACGGCACCGGAGCCAAACAAAGAAATCAGATTCTTTGGAACGAATTCAAGATTATATATGATTCTCTCAGATCTCACCCTGCAGCAGTGTATTTCTGGAACTATGGGACTCGACCCAAAAGTGGATTATGCGCCTGTTTCTGTTGGGTCCAAACACGACTAGTCCAACTTAACGGATGTTAAATCCCTCTGCTACACCCACCAATTTGTCCTCACATCTCCGCCAACTGCCTTACTGTATGTGGCCCCACGTGGGGTACAAGGGAAACCGAGTTCCAATTCACGTACAGTACACACTGAACAGCACCCGACAACTAGTAGTTTAAATATGATGCTCTGCATGGTGATTGGTTGGGAAAAAATATGAATTTGTCAGGCATTATTCTCATTTGGCAATGGCTTTTTCATATCTGTCCTAGTGCAAATTATGTTTATTATTATTACACCTTTTTCAGGTCCTGCTGGGGCATCACAAGAAAGAATAAAATAAGTGAGTAGAGAGTTCTGTCTGTGGGAGATAATCAAAAGTCAAATAGATCCAGTGACATGACACTGATAAAGGCTTATTTTGTGTTTATCATACTTATAGATTGGCCACCATCAGTGGTGTAAAGTAACTAAGTACATTTACTTAAGTACAATTTTAAGGTATTTGTACTTTATTTGAGTATTTACAATTTCCAATACTTTTACTTCTACTCCACTACATCTCAGAGGCAAATATTGTACTTTTACTCCACTACAATTATTTGAAAACTTTAATTACTAGTTACTTTGTAGATTTTGAGTATTATTAGAAAACATACATTTCAGCTCTATATACATTTCGGCCATTTGAAAATAGCCGATCTACAAGCTCACAATGAGTCGCGATGCGATGCATTGTGAGCTTGTAGATCGGCTATTTTCAAACGATTTTTATACATTTGAAAACTTGAAATGGGACATTCTAGAGTACTTTTACCTCTGGTACTTTAAGTACATTTTGATGCCAAAACTTTTATACTTTTACTCAAGTATATTTTGAATTCCAAACTTTACTTGTAAGGGCGCGCCCCCACCAAGAGTTGGCTGGCTGCTGTTTGCAGAATCTGCCAATGCATTGTCAATGCAAATGCGTTGATTCGCGCAAGAGCAGATTTTTCCGCCTCTCGCGCAGACCTTACGTTTATCTGCTCTCCGCGACTAAGCATAAAACTGCTGGAGGCAGGCGCTGATTTTCTCCCTCTGTCCAATCGGGTGAGTCGAAGGCGGACCGTCTCAAGACTCAGGAAGCAACATGGTGCTCAAGGCAGCAGGCACAGGCGGTGAGGGCTACGGGGAGGCTCCTGAAAGTGAGTGACAGGCGCGACACTCCCGTTTTTTAGAATCCGCTGGCTGCAAAAAACTGTGGCCGCGCACAACCTGCGTTTATCAGCGGCCAGCCAACTCTTGGTGGGGGCGCGCCCTAACAGAGTATTTCTACATTGCAGTTTTGATACTTTTACTTAAGTACAAAAAAAAAGTACTTTTTCCACCACTGGCCACCATGTATTATTTTTTTACAATACCATGAGTTCTAAAAAGGCAACAACAGTCACAACAGTGACCACACAACAGAGGTGAACTCAACTGTCTCAGATACCTTGGCCGTCAGGAACAACTCTGTTGGCCAATCCATAGGCGAGAGCTTCCTGGGCTCCGACTGGTCGTCCAGTCAGAATTAGGTCCAGGGCTCGGGACAGGCCAATGAGACGTGGAAGCCGTACTGTGCCCCCATCAATCAAAGGAACTCCTACAGTGAGATAATATTCATTTTAATAATGCAGTTTATAATTAACTTTGAATTAATGGGAAACCTAGCAGTTGCCAGATATAAGGGGAAAAGGGTGTGTGTGTGTGCGTGTGTGTGTGTGTGTGCGTGCGTGCGTGCGTGCGTGCGTGTGCGTGCGCGTGCGCACGCGAGTAATTGGGTTATCGGTCCCTGAATGAGAACATTTGGGCGTTTGAGAGGAGACATATTTCAGCCACGGCCAGTCAAAGGCACCCCTATAGAAACCGTGGATATTTTAACAGACTCAAATTATAGGTTGATATATTTCCATATGCATGAGATGCATTGTAACGTACAAACGATATCTTAGACCATCCATTATACATTTCATACCCATAATTCTATCGAAACATCATGTGTCTAAGAAGTCCACTTATACAAGCTTTATACATTTTGACACAATCCATATAAAGCATCTGCTTAAAGTATCCAGTTTCATACAGGCTAGAAGCACAGTTCAGAAGCTGCTGACAGAATACATATACATACACATATCGTGTGCATATTCATGTAGCCAATGTAGAATTCTCATGTTTTAGGCTGCTGCGTTTTCCCTGCAGTGTTGCTGCATTACAGCATTTTTGGAAAATACTAAAGTACTAAATAAATAATGTTGGAAAGATCCAGCGTGGACGGACTTTCTCAAATGGCTACCACTTAAGATAGGTATTTACACTGCGTAACAGCTACAGTACAGTGCTGGTCAGTGGTGTGTAAAGTAACTATGTACATGTACTCAAGTACTGTACTTAAGTACAATGTTGAGGTATTTTTACTTTACTGGAGTATTTCCAATTTTCTGTACTTTTACTTCTACTCCACTATATCTCAGAGGCAAATATTGTACTTTTACTCCACTACAATTATTTGAAAACTTACCGGTAGTTACTTTGTAGATTTTGATTATTATTACAAAACATACATTAACCACTTCAACCCTATATACATTTCGGCCATTTGAAAATAGCCGATCTACAAGCTCGTAGAGCTTTTAGATCTGCTATTTTATACTTTTGAAAACTTGTGAAATGGGACATTCTGCATAACGAGTACTTTCTACTTTCGGTACTTTAAGTTTAATTTTACCGATACTTTTGTACTTTTACTCAAGTACATTTTTAATTCCGGACTTCTACATGTAACAGAGTATTTCTGCATTGCAGTATTGATACTTTTACTTAAGCAAAAAATGTGAATACTTTTTCCACCACTGGTGCTGGTCTCAGGAGCACAGGCCTAAGAAAATTATTTAGGGAACACATATCATACTGCTGCTATCGCTCAAACTACGTGTGCCAAAGGAACAGAGTTTTAAAGTAATCAGGGGCCCTGATTCCCTGACAACGTTCAGATTCTTTCTGCCCTCAGTGATGGTAATCAACTCAAACTGCACAATGCTCTAAATCCACACAGCAATTTCATTCTCTCCATAGACACATTTGTCTATCGCTGTGTTCACCAGAGAGGGGGAAAAAAAGAGACAAAGCTGCATGAGAGTCTGTAGAGCATAGACAAAGAATGAAAAACAGAGAGAGAGAGAGAGAGAGAGAGAGAGAACAGACCAGTGAGAGGGAAAGAAAATAAGGGGTGAAACAGTTAATCGAACAAATGATTTAATCAATCATTATCATCATTATTATTTAAAATAATTGAATTTAATCAAATACAAACTCAGGCTCGCAACGCATTATGAGCTTGAAGATCGATTCAGAGTTTAGTTTGGATCGGGGAATAGGGATTACATGGTTAATCAGACTAGTTTGGTTGGTTAGAAAAAAATTAAGAGAGAGATAGCCAGAGAGAGAGACAGACAGAGAGAGACAGAAAGAAGGGGAGAAGACAGACGAGTGAGAGGGAATGAAAACACAGAACCAGGGCTGTGAGGTACAGTGAGTTACTGGCCTCCATCCTAATTGCTAAAGAGCAACAGCTGCCGGGGACTGGAAGCTCCTGCCGTTCTCCGCACCCCGCTTCACGCCACAATCCTGACTCGCTAGATCCTCAGAGCCCCTGATTCCATTTGACCAGCCCTTATTGAGAGCACATGGTCATACATGTTTTCATAAGCCAAAATTTTGAACTTTCTTCTCCTTTGTTTGTGTGCGTGTGTGCGTGCGTGTGGGTTCACAGTCACAGGGCTCTATTTTAGAAACAATGAGACGTTATTCATAATCGGCAAGTTATGTTCTTGTATGTGTCCTTCAAATGAATCAGAGATGCAATGCACAGAATTCTGGTGTTAATACATCTGCAACCAATCCAGGGGTTCAGACAGTAAGCACATATGGCAATCTGACAGACACAAGACTGTGATTTGGTGTGCGTGTGTGTGTGTGGGGGGGGGGGGGTTGTGAATACTAGATTTCAGTCTATAATTTCTCAGTCACCCCATATTAGCCAAGATTGTTATGTTTGAATTGTTATTATAGTTTATGGGTGAGCTCTACCAGCTGATGAAATGTGACACATGAATGACATCTATATTAGTCTTTTGGCTAAATAAAAAATTAGTGCATGTAGTTTCAGCACAGGTGTGTGAGTCTTTCAGTATCAAGTACGAGTTTTCATTCATGGAGCAGTCGCACGCACACACACACACACACGCACCCCCCCACACACACACACACACACACACACACACACACACACACACACACACACACACACACACACACACACACACACACACACACACACACACACACACACACACACACACTCTCTCACTCTCCTCTGGGACAGAGAATAGATTAGATAGTGCTGCAGACAGCCTCTTTATGTCGTGTCCAGCACTATCATCCATGATTACAGCAACGGAAAAAGGACGGAAGTGAAAGGGAGAAAGAGAGAGACAGAGAGAGAGAGATTAAGAAAGAGAACAAAAAATATAAGTCAGGAATCAGGATGGCCTTCAAAGTGATACAGAGAGCAGGAGAATCCTGGTCTACCTCCCCACAGGCTGTCTGTCTGACTGTCTGTCTGTGGTTGTGCTGGCACCGCTGCTATCAGCTACAGGAAGGATCTCCCTCTTATCCAGAACCTGCAACACCCCCTGCCTCTCTCTGATATTCCCGTCTCGTGTGTCCTGTTTGCAGTAACACACACACACACACACACACGCGCGTGCGAGCAGACCTGTCCTTTGTCCTTTTGGGGAGCAGGGCGGTTGGGAAGCATCTCCTTGAAGTTGTCTTAACTATAAAGGAAAACATTTTGCAGACCTGACATGAAAGGCCCAGAGTTTGAGAAATAGATGAACACATGAGTCTGAAGACTCCTGTTATATAAAAATGCGTTTCCAAAACAATACGCCTCTGTTGTGAGAAGAAAATGTATTCCTTGCTATAAGTTCTTTATTCTGTGGAGCAAAAATAAAGTAGGTTCAATCTTTACGCTATTTTCGGGAAGTGATTGAACAAGATGTAGAACCAGACCCACTTTTAATAATACTTGGGATCTCTGAACAATCAATTTGATTACATAATACTCAGCAGCAATTTCTTTCATATGGGTTAATCATGGCAAAAAAAACATATCCTAATGTTCTGGAAGAAGAGGGAAGTGCCAACTCCAAAGTTGTGGCTCTGTGAACTCACTAACACCTTGCATCTTGAGCGAATACGATTCCTATTAAGGGATAGGGCATAGGGGGCCCCACTTTGATAAGATCTGGCACCCTTTTATCTGTTATCTTGGGAAATCAGGAACTCACACAGGTACACAAAGCCTGTGTACCTGTGATCTGGTGCATCCTTCTGATGTCCTCCCTAATTTCCTGCTCTGCATTCTCTTTATTTTCCTAATAATCAGGTGAGATAGTTTAGGTGGGGTGGGTGGTTGCTCTTAGTTTTTTTCTCCTTATCGTCAGTGTTGTTCTTTGTTCTGACTGTTGTCATTATGTTATTTGTATGTTGCATATACTGCATTTGAAAAACCTGGAGATTTCTACTCTGTATAACCTTACATGTTGTACTCATGCTTCTCCAATAAGTCTGTATTGTACACAAATAAATACTTGATTTGATTTATTTAGTAGGAAAATGGCGGACATCTCATTATTGGAATGAAATATATTCTTTGCCTTCAAAGTACATACAGTACAGTACAAGCACTGTTAAGTCTCAGGCTTAGTTTTAACTGGAGGTTTTTGCGTGTGTCAGCAAAGTCTATTGTCTAATAACCAGATATAAGAGGTGGTTCTCTTCCTGTCACAGTTTATCCTCTGACTGAAATGTAGGCAAACCGGAGAACACTGCAGATACACTTTATCTACTAAATATTGGAGACTGCTATAATGTCTTGTCCTAATGTTTATGGGGTAGTGCAGGGTTTAAAGAAGCCTATTTGTTTTATAATGAAGCGAGAGTCCATTAAAAAGCCCTTTGAGACAGTGGAGGAAAGAAAGAAAAAGAAAAAAACTAACTTTGAAAAATGCAATGCAGAAACTCCTTTTCTCACCTATGGATGAGTGTTGCTGTACCTTTACCACATTGTAAGAGAGCGCCAAGATGACAAATTAACTCTTACTTTACTCTAAGTAATCTGTACTTGGTCCCCTCCTTTTTCCCCTCTATACTAAATCTCTTCGTAAAAAATAAATAAAGCTCCCAACACATCACGTTGCGACGATTCAGGCAACCGAGCTTTTGCCACGGCCGCCCCGAGGCTCTGGAACAGCCTTCCATTCCATATAAGAGCCGCTCAGTCCATAAACAATTTTAAATCACTATTGAAGACCTATTTCTTCTCACTTGCCTTTGAGCAATAAGCTAACTCTCCATGACCATTGATCCTACCTCACTGTGTTTCTGCTATGCACTTTCTAATTAGTTTTACTACCACAAATGTCTTGTATTTTTCGTATTTTTGTATTGTACTTTTTCACTGTAAGTATTTTACTATCGTCTTCTATTTGCTGTGTCGTACAGCACTTTGGTTGACGCTTGAGCTTGGCTATTTCAGCTGAATGTTTGCCTACTATGACATGCCCAGAATAGGGACACGAGGGTTTATGTGGTTAATGGGAACTACCTACAATACCAAAGAATGGGCTGGCCTAGTAAGCCTGCAGCTGTGCCAGAGGACTACCAGTGCAGACGTACGGCATGAGCTGGCGGTCGGCTCAGAGTTTAGTTTGGAGACGTGAATGCTTTCATAAGACTAGCATTGATAGACAGTAAAGTACCTTTACTTAAGTACTGCACTTAAGAAAAATCTCAGAGCATCTGTACTTTTACTTTCAAGTAACTTTCAAGTGCGCATGCACACACGCATATACGCACGCACATATGATTTAACCACATGCAAGGGGACATCAAGATAGGCAGTCGTGCCGTTATTGAAATCAGAAGTTGGTATGCAACCGGACAGCGTGAAGTGTTCTCAGCTCTGCTGCTGGTGGTGCTGGCATCTCACACCACATCAAAAGCAAAGCCCTCCACAATGGACTCCCAAGAGGGTAATGCGATTAGGTTTGATGCGGATTAGGGACAGCCACACAAATCCACACCAAACGCGCACCGGACACACGATATGAGAGCCGAGCAGAGTCTTCAGTCGGAAAGCCCGACTTTGAAGCGCTCAGCGGGGTCCCTCCGAAAAATAGCCACTGTAGGCTGGTTTGGGCTGGGTCGGGTCAGAGATGAGTGCCACAATTAACTTCATTTCATGTCTGTAACCCACTGAGAAAATACCAGGAGCACGTATTCTTTCGTTTTGAGAGCGGCGTTATACAAGACCACCAAGTCTGAAAATAGTAGCCTGTTAGAGTTAAATAGCTGGTGATTTGAAGGAACTCTAAAGAAAGAACACAAGTTAAATGAGAGTTTCATCAAGACCTAATAAGCATATGGACTGACCACACACACACCCACACAATATACATAAGTGCACACACACAGAGGTGTTGTCCAGTAAATCTCTCTTACACACACACGCACGCCCAGAGCAGCAGTCTTATCAACACACCATTCATTGACTCCACTATCTGGCTTCCGAGACTTTACAGTACATGACCCAGAGCCCTGATGACCTCTAGGGTCCAATAGCACGCACTACACACGCACATTTGGGGTACATACCGAGATACGTGACCAAAGAGAATAGTTCTTAAAAAAATACACCACTCTCTCTCTCCATTCCCTCTTTGTTATCTGTAAGAATTTCTCATTTTATTAAATAATACACACAGTATACCATATCAAATAAAATAGGCCTATTGTGTATATACAATAGGTTCACATCTAGAGTTCCCTCACACTTACATCGCACCGCAAATCTGACCGATATGCCCATACTGTATATGGAGATCTCTGTATCTGTCAGTCCTTGTCCCATGCTCCCTTTTGTGCCCATATATGGAGCCGACTGATTTGTTTGCGCCTGATGCCATGACAACACATTTAGGTTAGACAACACACTCCATATTTGGGCATAGCTGCATTTGGAACTCCTTCGTTATGGCTGAGTCATAGTGACATGAGTTCTCGCATTGATACAAAATAAAATAAAAGCTGCCAAACCTTCCTACCGATGATGTCACTGGTAGCCGGGTTTCTGAACTGTCCACAGCTCCCCCCCTCTGAGACACAAGTGAGTAGACAAAACTGGTACCATATTATAATGAGCGTTAGTGAGGACCAATTATATGAAGGTACTGTAGGTTGAAAATGGGTCACGTCATCCTTTAAGTACACTTATTCTTCTTAAATATATTGTGTATTTTCAGTGGGGTTTTTCTTCAGGTATAAATTAGCCTTAAGTGTGACGACTGTGCTAATGAGTCATTAGAGAAGAGCTACATCTTAGAAGCTACCCCCACCCCCCACCCCCGTTTTAGAGGTTTTCCCCCAGATGGTCACTTCCAGGACACAGCTGCGTCTACTCTGTCTGCCCACTTTTCTCTCATCTCCACCGTTAACAGTCGTTAATAACACACGACTGGAGGGAGGATGGGCCGTTTCCTTGGATCAAAAAAAAATCTGTTTTAACATAAGGGTGTTTAACTATTTACATTCGGCCCCGAACGGCACAGATATTTTCAGACTGTCACGGTCAGTTAAAATCTCGGTTTGCTGTCTGCTCCTGCACTTTTTCCGACTGCGGCCTCCGTTTGTATTGGGACCGCGGGTCATAACGCGGCAACGCTTTAACTACAATGACGGGTTTTGTACCTAGATGATGTCATCGCCCGACTATCCCCATCCCCTGATTGGAACTCATTGAACAGGTGTTTGAGTTGGCGTGCGTTATGTCAGCTTTGGATCCTAGTATAGCTTCCATTAAAACATGTGGCTTCTACTCTGGCCTGAAGCTTATACCCACTTCCAGGTGGGAGAGATGACTTAAAACTAGGAGGAGGAGAGGGAAGAGGAGAGGGAAGGAGGAGACACTTTGGTCAGTTTTCCACAGTACAGTGAGCTGAGGGTCTATACTCTGCACTTGAGAATGTACCGAAGGTAAGGCAATAAGTCTTTGTGGTGGTTTTCCCCTTTTTCTACCATGTAACTACACATTCAAATCCTGACTGTTCATTCAAAGTCAGAGAGTAAGGGTCAGAGTTAAATTAACCCACTAAGACCGGGAACGCATCTGTAATTCCTTTTCCCTTGGGCTATTCAAAAATAGCAGATATACAAGGTCATAGCGCGGGACAGAGTGCCGCGCTATGAGCTTGTAGATGTGATATTTTTTGAAAAATCATGACAAATTGTGCAAATCTTTGAATATATATATTTTTAAAGCGAACATTTGTAACTCAAATCTCTGCATTCTGGGGGATTCTACAAAATGTCTTCTAAATCCTAACAGTTTTTTTGAAAAAACGTATGCGGATATAATCTGTGGATATCAAACTTTTCCATGTCAAGGACCCCCCAAAATGATATGTATTTGGCCGCGGACCCCCATCTCAAAATCTGTTGTTCCAGGGACCCCCCCAGAAGCACAGATCGCAGTAAAAAAAAAAGCTTTTTCGTAAAAAAAAATCCATGATTAAAAAAAAAATCCAGATCTACAAGCTCATAGCGCGGCACTCGGTGCCGTGCTATGAGCTTGTATATCTGCTATTTTTTTGAATAGCCAAAGAAATGTTAAAATGACACTGATGCGTTCCTGGTCTTAATGGATTAACACTCAGGATGTGGCAGCGTAAAAGAGTTCAGCTGAACTCGGGGTCTGTATGCTATTCCTAATAATACCCAACGCCTAATGACAGAAATGTCTCCTCCTTCTCGTTTAACTCCTAGGTGGAAAAAAAGAGGGGGCCCCGGGACAGGAAGCCGCAGGTTCGGCAGCCAATCACGTGCCAGGAAGCTGTCAGTTCCTTGTGGTCACCATCGGGCCCACATCACAAGAGGCGTAGTGGGGACTCGGAGGCCTTTTTTTTTAAACTTTTTTTTATTATAGAACCGCCAGGGATTCCCTCGGGCTGTTCCCACATGTGCCCGGCCCAAAAGACCAGTCAGAGAAATTCAACCATTAAAAAGAAATGTTCAACAAAACCTACAGAAGTGGTAGAGATGGAGGGAATTGGAGGGGGGGAGGTGGGGGGGTCTTTAAATAAACCATGCCTCCCACAGAGCAGTGCCACAGTACACTCCTTTTCTTAATGTTGCAGAAACAAAAAATGTCTGGTCTTTACGCTATTCTGTGAAAAGTAACAGATTCAACGTATTATTACCAAGGACACAGAATGAAATAATTGCTGCATTCTTTAACCAGGGCATCCGTCTTATCACTTAAAAACTCTCTCCTCTAGAATGAATGATTTTTATTCTCTTTCAGAGCAGCTTGGTGAAAGCGCTCCTTAATCTTGGTTTGGTTTCCTTTAAAAAGTGATACATGAAGATACAAGATGTTGCACAGCTTGTAATCAACATTGCATTTTTTCCCCCCAATGTAACATTCACTTAACCACATAAACACTACATGCAGTTCCTGATTGACCAGAGTCCCCCAAGGCTTATAGTCTCGTGTAGCCAGACGATCAGAGATCTTTGCCTACAAATACATCCAGGGAAATCTAAATTCAATGAAATGGGCTTCGACACCGGAGAAAACCACCGGTAACAAACCTAAGCCCACTGCTTTGAAAACCATTCCTGATACAGTCACAATATTAAAGGTGTATTTCACTAGGTCATTTTAATGTCTAATCGGGCTTTTGTGAGCACCGCAGACAGTTTAAGTTGCTTGATTCAGTATTTACTATTTAGATATTTGATATTCATTTTATTTTACATGCCTCCTTCCTATACAAACCCATTGTAACTTCAAATTCCATTTTAACCATGTTAGATTCATTGAAAACACCTGTCCTTGGTTCTGGTATTGTCCTTCCAATGCGTGAGAAGACCGTGTTTCTTCAATTACTTTTTTTATTTATTAAAAAAAAAAAATGGGAAAATTAAAAATAAATAAACAAATGAAAACATTTAATAAAATAACTCAAAAAGGGTTATTGAAAAAACACGGTCTCCTTACGCATTATATGGACATTATCAGTCACCAGAACCAAGGACAGGTGTTTTCAATTAATCTATCATGGTTAAAATGGAGTTTGAAGTTACAATGGGTTTGTATATAGGAAGGGGGCGTGTCTGTTAAAATGAATATCAAATATCTAAATACAGTATCAAGCAACTGTCCGGGGTGCTCCCAAAAGCCTGAGTAGATGACAAAATGACACCAAACATGTTTGAAAGTGAAATATCCCTTTAGGGACCACCCCAATGTCTTTGCATTGGTTCCGTGACGCTTTTATATTTTATATTTCCGAATTGTTTCCACCAGGTTTTAGCATAACTCTTTGCATTGAGATGTCACCAGTTATATCAGTAGGTGGAGATCTCGGCTCTATCCCTGACTCCCTCACCCCCGTTTGCCCCAGTACACTAAAACTACTTTCAGAAAATCGACAAGCTCACAACACGTTGCAGAGTGTGTAGATGCATTTTCGCCAAATATTCGCTTATTATGACATGCCTAGAAAAGGGACCCTAGGGTTCATGTGGTTACATTTACAACGTAGCAGCAATGTGATGGTTTCATCTGCTCCAACCAATGCTGTCTCATTACAACTTCAGAAGTCAGCCATATTGAATATGGCACGGCCGCTGATTGGTCGTCACCAGTGGTGGAAAGTAACTAAGTACATTTACTTAAGTACTGTACTTAAGTACAATTTTGAGGTATTTGTACTTTACTTGAGTATTTCCAATTTCCAATACTTTTACTTTTACTCCACTACATCTCAGAGGCAAATATTGTACTTTTACTCCACTACAATTGTTTGAAAACTTTAGTTACTAGTTACTAGTTAAGATTTAATGATTATTATAAAATATACATTAACCACTTTAGCCCTATTTTATACATAGGCTATTTGAAAATAGCAGATCTACAAGCTCACAACGCGTCGCGATGCGACGCGTTGTGAGCTTGTAGATCGGCTATTTTCAAATATTTAGTACTTTTACTTTTGGTACTTTAAGTACATTTTGATGCCAATACTCTTGTACTTTTACTCAAGTACATTTTTAATTCTGGACTTTTACTTGTAACAGAGTATTTCTATATTGCAGTATTGGTACTTTTACTTAAGTAAAGAATTGGAGTACTTTTTCCACCACTGGTCGTCACCTTCGACCTTTGCAGGCCTCTTATAGCCTGGACGTGGCGGGCGTCCTCGGTGGTGCACGCAGTCCTGGGTGTAGCGGCCTCATCTACTTGAGGTTTTCTCCTCCTGAAATGATCCTTGGGACCAAAGATCAGTTTGTCTCAGGAGCAGGGGGCCCTCTTCCCTTGGTTACAGGGTTTAGTAGAATGCAGACCTTGTAATTCTATTAGCTGAATAGGGCAGACTGCGGTCTGTCGGGGCTTTCTTTTCTTATCCCTTATGCCGCGTCCGGGCCTGGAGGGCGACCAGAACCTGGCAACTTGGTGTTGCCAGGTAGAGAAACAAGCAACCAGTGTTAAATCGTTCGGCATTAGCAGAAGCCTCTCAGGAACTTTCAGCGCATGTTTGACTATCATGAGACTCTACAATGAGTAGTAGTAGAGAAAAAAATTACTTTGCATCGGTTATAATAGACGAATTTCCCTAAGCCACGCGCTCTCCATTAGGAGAGCGGAGGGGGTTGAAAAAATGACGACAGGGGAATCTCTGGAAAAAAACAATGCCACTTTTTACGTCGGTAGGTGAGTAACGACACATCAAAGATAACACTTAAAATGTCCGGAATTCTCCTTTAACGCTTCCGGGGGGTTTATAGATCCCATAGTGAGTGTCTCACGGAAGAACGACAAAGAACTAGAGGTTGCGTATGTAGCCCCGGTTCTTTTAGTTCTGGAGTGAGACACTCACCAAACACCCCTTTGTTTCGCCACCGCGAACAGAGGACCTGTGTTAAGAGGAAGTACTACGTCACGACCGGGCCTTATATGTCCTTCCGGAAAGGGGAAGGGACAGCCGGTGACGTGACATACCCTCTTGCCCAATAATGGGCCCCCGGGAGCGTATTGTGTAGCTCTGTTGCATCGCCAGATGGCGCTGTTTCCCACAGTGAGTGTCTCACTCCCGAACTAAAAGAACCAGGGTTACATACGTAACCTCTCGTTCCTAACTATCAGTCATTTAGCTGGGGACCCCCTGGAACTCCCTCGAGGACTCCTGGGGGTCCCCGGACCCCACTTTGAGAAGCAATGCTCTATACATGTGATTCTAATTAGGGGTTGATGATTGGATGTTGTGTTCGAGATATGTTAAGGTTTTTTGGATTAGAAATAGGTCCCAGCCCGCCCACACACTTATGAATCCAATTACAGTCAAACAGTATGGAGTATCAGGACCCTGTTTGATGCTCATTGTCACGTGACTCACGACACAATTTCTACCTAATTTGGTATAAAAAAAAAAACTGCTATCTGATGCAGTGTTTGTGAAGGGCTGTAGGGGTGGATCATGTCCTGAAGGTCAGGAGGTGACGTGACCTCGACTGCCTTGTAGGTGTCGTCACCAGTGTTCTGAACTGGATGAAGCGTCCTTGAGCAAGGCACTGAAGCCCTAACTGCTGCAGAAGCAGGTTTGTTAAGAGTTACAATTATACTGTGTAATTTACACATTCTATAGAGCATCGCAGTTCCCGCCCACTTCCTGGTTTTTCCTGGTGCCGGAAGAAAAAACTCAATGCACTTTTCCCATTGACATTTGCAAAAATATTTATATCTATTAATTTAAGCCTCGAATCAAGCCATCATGACTTGACATGAATCATGACCATAAACGTTTTTTTCTGTGATTTTATTTAATTTTATATTTAATTATATGATATACTATATTTAATAAATACCCTTGTTTTGCCGTTTAAAAAAAACAACACAGAATCAAACGTTTTATGGTCATGATTCATGTCATGTCATGATGGCTTGATTCGAGGCTTACATTAATAGATATAAATATGTTTGGAAATGTCAATGGGAAAAATGCATTGAGTTTTTTCTTCCGGCACCCGGAGGGGGCGGGAACTGCGATGCTCTATTGTAAATGCAACGCTCATTGTAAATGTAAGGATCAATCCTGTCAATCAGTGTGATTGACAGGGGAGATGATCAGAGGAGCAGAGTTTGTACCATTACGGTTCCAACATGGACTGAAGAATGGATAAAGTCTCTCAGTGAAGGAGCAGCCAGTGAAAGAGTAGAGATGGACTCTGGTCTCCACATCATAAAAGGAGACCAGACCCTCCTCATAATCCACAAACACTCCCACTTTCTGGACCTCCTCTCTTACACGGAGGAAGACAGAAGGGCTAGCAAGAGCCTGGTATTCATTTCCTTTCCTCAACCATATAGTCCAGTAACCTTTGTTGGGTTCCAGATAGAACCAACCCTTCCTGTTGATGGACTCTCTGACCACTCCTATCGTCCAGTTAGTCTTCCCTCCAACCTGAACCTCATAGTAAAACCTTCCTGAGGTGAAGCTTTGTTTTCCTAAGACACAGCTACCTAAAGAGAATCTCTCTGTGTTGCCTGGCAGATTCTTCTCCACGTTTCCACGACTCAATTGTTTTCCATCCTCAGACAGGATGAGCCAGGGATTTGCTGTATCAGGGTCCAGAGTCACATCCACCTCATATTGCTGGATTCTCCTCATCTCAGCATCACACTGCTTGTTCTCCATCCTTTGACTGAGTGTCTTCCGCAGCTGTCTACAACTGTCCCAGTGATGTCTTAAGAACCCAAACAGTGACATCTCAAGTTACGATTCAGGAACGGTCAGCTTTGACTTCCACTCGGTGCTCTAATGGCTTCAATAGGAGGATGTAAAGACTGCTTCTCTTTCACTGATGTCCTCACACTGTGTGGAATCAGCCTTTAAATACAGCTCCACTCATCAAATATGACGTCATCTTCCCAAACAA
The DNA here is from genome assembly GCF_963280865.1 of Gymnoscopelus braueri. Taxonomy (NCBI): domain Eukaryota; kingdom Metazoa; phylum Chordata; class Actinopteri; order Myctophiformes; family Myctophidae; genus Gymnoscopelus; species Gymnoscopelus braueri. Next base: position 11,732,892 of record NC_137623.1, on the reverse strand, counting down.
GACCAGGAGACCTGGTTCTGCCAGACCCAGAATGAAGTCCTAGTATGTGACACACCTACAAACCACTTTATAACTGAAGTTCATGATGTCATGAATAGTTTGTGACGAAAGGGGACGTCACAAACTTTTTTTTGGCTGGGGCCGGAGGACAAATGGCCCCTGCCCATGTATGGACGAAACAGGTACAAAGCCTCATGGTACAAAGCCTCCATACATGGAGGAAACAGGTACAAAACATGCACTACGTCACGGCTAAGCCGGACTTCACATGACGTGTCAGCCTGTGTATACCCATGTATGGACGAAAGGGGGACAGACTTTTTTGGCTGGGGCCGGAGGACAAATGGCCCCTGCCCATGTATGGACGAAACAGATACCCATATATGGACGAAAGGGGGACAGACTTTTTTGGCTGGGGCCGGAGGACAAATGACCCCTGCCCATGTATGGACGAAACAGATACAAAGCCTCATGTAAGCCCGACCCCCTTGGGTCTGGCAAAAACCACCAATGCTGTCTCATTACAACTTCAGAAGTCAGCAATATTGAATATGGCAGCTGTACTCTGTTACAAGTAAAAGTTCGGAAAAGTTCGGAATTCAAAATGTACTTGAGTAAAAGTACAAAAGTATTGGTATCAAAATGTACTTAAAGTATCAAAAGTAAAAGTACTGGTTATGCAGAATATCCCGTTTCACAAGTTTTCAAATGTATGAAATTCATAAAAAATCCTTTGAAAATAGCAGATCTACAAGCTCACAATGCGTCGCGATTATCTACAAAGTAACTAAAGTTTTCAAATAAATGTAGTGGAGTAAAAGTACAATATTTGCCTCTGAAATGTAAAAATATGTCAAAAGTACAGTACTTGAGTAAATGTACTTAGTTACTAATGCCAAAGAGAATCGTTTTAAACATTTAGCACTCTCTCTCTCTGTCTCTCTTTCCTGTCTCAAATAAACATCTCACACACGTGTACACATTCCATACAGTACATACATCACACACAAACACACGCTCTAAGGTACATAAACTACAGGTTTATTTTTTTCTACACAGCACACAGCCACAGTTTAGGGGGCTGAGAAAAACGCTGAAATGCCTGAGTCAAAATAATAATTAGTCATCTAAACTCGTATCCAACGAAGGAACCGCAGTCGTTAAAAACTGAGCCGCGGGGAATTATTCTCAAATGTGTTGACAAACAGTTTATGGCAGGAGGGGGAGTTGGGGGGGATTTTGTGGTGATGAAGAGACTGGGAATTAGTTACTGGGAGGAAATGCACCACTGCTTGATGTGCTATAACCACAGATATGCTCGATGTGCTTCTCATGCATAGTTTTGAACTGATGGAAGAGATCTGAGTGGAGGAATTAAATTAAATCAATTCAATTAACACCTAATACAACACAGATAACCTGAGGTTGCTATAGTCTGCAGTTTTTTCAGAAGGACTGGGTGTCATCGAAGAGAGAAGATATTCGTAATCCCCAAAAGAGAGGAAATGTAATAACTGTATATATTCTATGCCTAAGAAACAAGATGATGCAATCCTGCCTATGTGCCACGCTGTGACAACTTGTGTGTTACTCCTGCTGTTTAACCACTTAAACCCTATACTTAGCTGACCGGGGTCCCCCAGGGCTCCATACTAGGTCTGCTCTGCTTTCCACTCTACACCCAATCTCTTTGCCGGAAATAGCTGATCTACAAGCGTTGCAAGCTTGTGCAGTATATATATATTTCCGCCGAATCCTCGACCCCCCCAGAATAGGTATACGCCAGGGTTCATGTGTTTAACCCCCGTCTTAATTCCTACAAGGTACTATTTCCTCTTCAATGTCTCACTAAAGAGGAAAACATGGCAGTGTAGTGGTAGGCAGAGGTGAGTGGGTGTAATATGGCATGGTCTGATGGCTGGACACAAGGGACCAACCCATGTCACCAGACAGTTTTGTGAGGGGGGGGGGGGAAGAGAGAGAGAGAGAGAGAGAGAGAGAGAGAGAGAGAGAGAGAGAGAGAGAGAGAGAGAGAGAGAGAGAGAGAGAGAGAGAGAGAGAGAGACTCTGATAGAGTCAGACAAGGGCACTGTGAGGATGTTCTCTTCCTGTTAAATTACAGGCCCTGTCTGTATGATAAGCCCTATATGTTTAAAACCGCCAAATACAGCACTGCCTGTAAATTATACTACAGCAGATGTATTTATAAACACCATGGGTGTATTTATAGCCACGCCGAGCAGAATGGCAACAGCGGTGACGGCAGCACGAGGCGTTGCTCAGACACGAGCCACCTTTCCGCACTTACAGGGGGCCAAAGGCGAGATGTGCCGGGGGCGAGCGAGTGAGCGAGCAATGTTTACACAACGAGATCAAAAGCCGCATTTGTTGGTTTGAAGCTACGGCGCTAAGACAAGGCAAAGTGAATCATCATCCCCAGCTGTGCTGCAAGAGACACAATAGACAACAGAAATGCTGTTTGGGTCGGCTTAATTGTATAAACAAGCTTGTGTTGGGCACTGGGCGGTGTTGCTTCCTCTTCTAGTTTATCAAGCCTGCCCAGAAGACCCTGCCCACGGTGCCAAAAGGTCATGGTCATTGGTGTTATTGCGGTATGACAGCCTAACACACACACGCAGTGGTGTAAAGTAGCTAAGTACATTTACTTAAGTACTGTACTTAAGTACACTTTTGAGGTATTTGTACTTAACTTGAGTATTTCAAATTTTCAGTACTTTTACTTCTACTCCACCACATCTCAGAGGCAAATATTGCACTTTTACCCCACTTCAATTATTTGAAAACTTTAGTTACTAGTTACTTTGCAGATATAAATTATTACATTATAAAAAATACATTAACCACTTTAGCCCTATTTCATACCTAGGCTATTTGAAAATAGCCGATCTACAAGCTCACAACGCGTCGCATCGCAACGCGTTGTGAGCTTGTAGATCTGCTATTTTCAAACATTTTAGTACTTTAACTTTTGGTACTTTAAGTAAATTTTGATACCAATACTTTTGTACTTTTACTCAAGTACATTTTGAATTCCGGACTTTTACTTGTAACGGAGTACTTCTACATTGCAGTATTGATACTTTTATTTAAGTAAAACATTTGAGTACTTTTTCCACCATGCACTGCACACACGCACACGCACACATGGACGCACGCACGCGCACGCGCGCAGACACACACACAAACAGAAGGAGGCTGAGGAGATAACAGGGCGGATAACAGAGTTGAAAAATAGTAACAGAGTTCACTTCCTGGTATTTTGGAGGGTGGGGGGGTAACGACGTCACAAAGTTGATTTCGTAGACTCAGACATATTTAGACGCGCAAAAGAGGCACACGGTCAGAAGCAGGAATGAAACGTATTTTTAAATGCTTTAAGCGGCACATAAAGGAACGCCACACACACGACACACACACGACACACACACACACACACACACACACACACACAGAGCTCGTAGATCTGGGAGGGAAAAAAAAACGTTTTACCACAAATCTTCTCTTCCGGGGGGGCCCTGGCACAAAATATTTTCAGATGGGGGTCCGAGGCAAAATACATATCATATTTGTGGGGTCCTTCACATGAAAACGTTGGAGAAACACTGTTCCAGAAGACAGTCAGGAGGAGTGCTGTGATTAGAGAGACGTACCAAATCTGCGGCAGAACACCCCCATGACGGCGCTCTCCTCCATTACTCTCAGGTCTGCTAGCAGGGCCAACTCCAGGCCTCCAGCGACCGCATAGCCACTGACCGCAGCTATCAGCGGCTTGGACAGCACCAGCCTGGATGGACCCTGGACGATATCAAATAACAGTTAAACGTTACACATGAATGCACGCACAATTGCACAAACATCAGTGGTGGAAAAAGTACTTACTTAAGTAAAAGTATCGATACTGCAATGTAGAAATACTCAAAAGTTCGGAATTCAAAATTTACTTGAGTAAAAGTACAAAAGTATTGGTATCAAAATATACTTAAAGTACCAAAGGTAAAAGTACTCATTATGCAGAATGTCCCATTTCACAAGTTTTCAAATGTATTAAAATCTTTTGAAAATAGCAGATCTACAAGCTCACAATGCGTCGCGATGCGACGCATTGTGAGCTTGTAGATCGGCTATTTTCAAATGGCCGAAATGTATATAGGGCTTAATTGGTTAATGTATGTTTTGTAATAATAATCAAAATCTACAAAGTAACAAGTAACTAAAGTTTTCAAACAATTGTAGTGGAGTAAAAGTACAATATTTGCCTCTGAGATGTAGTGGAGTAGAAGTAAAAGTACTGAAAATTGGAAATACTCCAGTAAAGTAAAACAATACCTCAAAATTGTACTTAAGTACAGTACTTGAGTAAATGCACTTAGTTACTTTACACCACTGACAAACATACACATATGAACTGTGGTGGACAGTAACCAAGTACATCTACTTGAGTACTGTACTTAAGAATTTTTTTTTGAGTATCTGTACTTTACTTGAGGATACTTGAGACTTTCACTTCACTATATTTCAAAGTATTGTACTTTTGACTCCGTCACATTTCTAGGAAGGGAAAAAGTACATTATGAATTAGCCACTTAAGCCCTATATCAAATATAAATATTTAAAAAGAATTGCTGATACACAAGCTCACAGCTTGTAGATCGGCTATGTTCACTATTGTTGATATTTTTGTTTTGGCGGGAAATGCATATATTTCAATACAGCAACGCATTGATATTAAAAAGAAAATGTACTTTGTGATTTGTGCTTTTGAATACTTGAGCATTTGTACTCCAGTTCTTTAACTTAATTACGAGTTTGACAGAGCAGCCTTCACTTGTTGAGTAATATTCAACCAGGAGTATCTATACTTTGACTCAAGTACTGGAGTTGAGTTCTTTGTCCATCACTGTCTATAAACTATAAACTAGGCTATAAACACACTGAAATGAGCACAAAGTGAAAACTATTTTTATGTTGTGTTATGTTTCCTTTACTAACTGTTTTATGTAAAGCACATAGAATTGCCTTGTTAAAATGTGCACAAATAAACTTGCCTTGCCTTTCTAAAGAAGGCTGCGACAACGCCTCTTCCTGTACCGAAGGAATCTCTTGAGGCTCATACCACTGGCGTCAAATTAAACTGGCATAATACGAGCAATATAAACACTAACACTACTTACGCTACTTATTAATTCATAATTAGTTTCATGCTTTTCTGCTTTGCGTTAAGCTTATGCACACGCAAACGTTCTGGATTTTTCCTCCCTGATTTATGGTTCAGCGCTATGTCAGCTCAAGCAAATGACACAAATCCCGTTTGTCCAAACAAAGGACACTCTGTACATTGTAATGAAGTAACTGCTAATCTCACGAAGCCATAAATATTAATACATTGCAACTCTTTATTCTGTGTGCACACTGAAGGAGGCCAGGGGTCCATTCCGTTCCAAAGCCGTTCCCGGTCTTGGGATGCATTCCACGCTGAGTTTACGGAGGTTCCAACTGTTATCGTTTGAAGCTTTTTGCAGTACATTAGCTCAGTAAGGAGTCTCCATTCCATCTATACTCACTGATAAGGTGTGTGCCAAAGTGGCAAGTGCTTTATGCACAGCACACGCTGGACTGGGATGCACACATCTCATGCACGTGCATTGCACGAACACACACACATACATTATGTATCGGGATTAGACATGAGGGCATTGCACTAACATTCCTATATAGCGAGGGTTAATTGTGTTGGAAAAAACCCAAATCATGTGGATCTCGGTATCCACATGGGAACGGCGTGGCTTTATGTGGCCGGCCTGTGATGTCAGCCATCTATGAAAAAATAATAGAAGCCACACAATCACATGCTTCAATCAAATTTAACAATGTTTCGAGCCTGTGCTCTTCATCAGGTCAAACTCGAGAGCTGTGTGTCCCACGGTACCAGGGCAGGAATTTCAGGGAGGTCACGAAGGCCATGGCCGTCGTTGCCCCTCAGTTTGGCCTTGTGCCCCTCAAAACAATGGCACAGGGGCCTTAATGCCCCAGCTGACTGTACCACTTTCTCCTCTGTCTCTTTCTTGTCATGTAGACACCAGTGTCTCTTTCTGGACTAAAATCTTGTTTTATTTGATGGTCTTCCTGCCCTGGCATTTGGCCTTTGTGCCCTCCAAAAAAGGACAACACCAAAGGCCAAGTGTTCTTGCCCCTAAAATGACCCCACCTATCCGCTTTTCAGACGGATCTGAACCCCTTTGACCTCCATTAAATATAAAAAAATGTTTCAAAAAGTATAAAACATTACATGAAAACAAAATAGCCTCCTTCTGAGGCTTACTGGCAGTACTTATGAGGGCGCTGATTAGTCCAGCTGTTTGCGAGATTAGCTCTGGTCACAGACACACACACACTCTTATAGACGGCTCGCCTCCTGCCGAGCCATGCCATAAAAATGTAGCAACATTTAATGAGGTCTAGAAAATGGTCAGAATAAATGATCACTTTCAAGGCTCTTTTTTTTTTTTTTTGGTGGAGGCTTTTGGATCTGCCAAGATAGTGAAAACATTGATCTCACACACTCACATGCATACGTGCATAAGTGCACACACACACACACACACGCGCACACAGAGCGCGTGCGGCTCTCTCTCTCACCATCGGCCCGGGACCCTTGGTGACATCTTGCTCCAATTTGAGGGAGGCTGTGTGATTGGCCAGCTCCTTCAGATCGTAACCAGCGCAGAAATTCCCTCCTGGAGGAGACCACAAAATTACAAAGTATGGCAGCTGGAAAAGTCAGAGAGGAAGGGAAAATGACGAGGATGAAAAAAACAACAAGTTGAAGCTGGAGTCGGCTAGGGCTGCAATTTGGACAGCGGCTTGCATGAGGACGACCGCTGCACGCTGGGATGGATGACTGACTGCTGGCATACAAATGGTTTTCTTCCCTGACAAGCCCCAACACATACACATAAGATACTGTACACACACAACAGCATTATACATGCAGAATCATGCGTGCGCAAACGCGCATACTTTGCACACACTGGCACACCGTAGCGTCTTTGAAACACTCTGTGCACGCACAGTCTGCACACACATACAAAAAGGTGCATCATTTATGTGATATTGATATACAGTATCTGCATTGCAGCACACACACACACGTATGCGCATACAACACATACACACACACTTACAGTACAATGCTCTCATTAATGGCAGGCACCAAAGCCCCTTTTCGTTGGATTCATGTGGTCATTACAACATTACCCAAGAGGCCTACAAATACAGTGACATAGACTGTTAAATCTCTCTCCTTCTCTATGCTTTGCTCTCCCTTTCCCTCCTCTTCCTACTCTCTCTCTCTCTCTCTCTCTCTCGCCGTCTGTAATGAAAATAGTTATGACAGGGACGTACGCCAGCAACACCCATAGACTGTGGGCTTTGATTACAGGCATGGGTCAACGCGGGGCACTTGTATAAAAACACAGTGTCACACTGTTTATGGGAGCAGCAGTGTGACCGAGCACCTTTGTCTTCATATAAAAGAGAAAATGAGAAGCTCTGGAAAGCTTCTCTCTTTCATGGAGGGCTTTGGTGACCGTCGACGTGCTTGGGAAAGACTTTAAAAAAAATTCCCCAAAATTTTTATCCCACGATTTTGTAACACATTTTTTCACCCAGTGCCAATTGTCTAAGTAATCCTGGGCGCTACACTCCCTCTGCCAGCCTAGGGAGAGCCTAGAGCCGAGCTCATGCCTCCTTCAATCATAGACTGTATAAAAGAGATGGACAAAGCCAGACCGCTGGTTTCTACAGACCGAAAATGAAGCCGATTGTTCAGGAATTTGAAATCCGCCATCTCTAATATAAGCCCAAAAGCACGTCGGGAACAGGAACCGGAAAACAATCCCCAAAGAATGCTATTGGTTGGGTAGCTTGTCAATCAAGAGCGGGGGCGGGGAATGAATGCTATTGGTTGTGTAGCTTGTCAATCCAATCATCCCGCCCCTCTTAGAGATTAGCCTACTTTATCGTAATTTTTTGAATAAATGGGACCATAATTTAGCAAAACGCATATCATGATGATTGAAAGGAGACTTTAAACTAGCGACTGGAAGCATATAGAATTTATGACCATTTTTATTAAGGTAAGAAAATATAGTCTAATGTTTGTCAAAAACCCATCCGCTTGCGTTAAAATAAATTCTTTCTGACACCTACAGGGGTAAAACAGCGAAACTACAGGCCATTCATCTGAACTGTCTCTTCCGTATTGGAGTCAATGTAAAAATCTCAAGCTGGCCCCTTGCCTTCAATGCATGAGAGCTAGCAAGCCGGTTCTTTTCACCCGACAGGGGGGAGTTTCCCTGGTTAGACGTAGCGCGTGGAAGGAACACATTATTCCAACCAGTTCCTTTCCCCTCCATCAGGCGCCCCGGCTGACCAGGGGGAGGCAGTATAGAGACCAGGATTACTGCATGTTTTTGTGAGGGTACCTACCCTAGGGGACACGGGGAGAACATGCAAACTCCACACAGAGAGGCCCTTTCGCCAACCCTACCTAGGGTATGGGCGCTTGGGAAAGTCTTTTAAGAAGCGTTCTGATCGTAAACCTCAGCTGTTGATAAAAAAAATGTTTAAGAGAAGCGTACTTAGGTTCAAGTGGGCAGCTCTCGCAGTTTAAAGGGATAGTTCACCCAAATAATTACTTTTTTTCCTATCGATTAGTCACCCCATGGAGACTTGAATTCATGGATGTTTTTACGTTTTTGTCAGCCAATAATTTGATGACCAGTGGACCGGTAGGCAGCGGTTCCGGTAGGAGACACAAAGGAGACTCTTTGTGTCTCCTAACGGAACCGCTGCCGGTCATCAAATTATTGCTGAACTATCCCTTTAACCTGTTACGTTTTACCCCATTGCTCTGCAGGAGGCTAGCCGTAAGAGGGTCTGTGTGTCGGGAGCTAATCTCGCGAACCTCTGGGCCGATCAACGTCAACATCACAGGTTAGCCAGTAATTCCTAGTTCTACATTGGAGCCACAGTGTCAGTGTAGAGACACAGGAAACCAAAGGCAGAGAGACAGATCGGGATGCGAACCCGCCCCGGGTCCTCACACTCTCAAGAAGCCTATGGTCTGACTCTGTGTACCCACTCGCTAAGCTAACCGCCGGGCACCCCAACCTGTTGAAAATGTTGACCTCATAACTACATCCCTGGGTTCAAATCTAGCCCAGTCTGCTTTGTAAACTGTGCAATGCTCTGAACTCCAGGATGTGCCGTCTCTTTCACCTCTTTGGGAGGGACTGCTAAATCAAATTGAACGTGGGTTTACTATTTATGTGTAAGACCCTTTTTCTAACAACATTAACCTTTATTTATATGCCATTGCATGATGAATTTACTTGCTGACAAGAACTGATTTACTACCCTACAACGCGTGGTAGCATGTAAATCAGTTCTAGTTGGCAAGCGACACTGTCGTGCGATGGAGTATAAAGTACACATACAGTAAGCCTCTTACCTTTTGACTGAAGCTCATTATTACGCTATGTAGGGACTGTAGATGAAAATAAGCTATAAGCTAACTATGGTACAGGACATCAAATGGAAACATTTATGTTTAACTGACTGTACATTACCTTAGAACAACAAAAGTTTTTAAAAAATACGAGGTTGCATACACATCCAATCTCTGCACAGGAACCAGATGAAAGCAAACTATTTGCAACAGATTTATTCAAAAAATCTGGTGACAATGTTTCATTCCACATGCCCTCATGGTGACCTAGACAGCATGCCATGAAGCTGGTTCACGGCCAGATTCCACCTGACCACAGAAAAGTTACAAAATACCAGATATGGGGGACTCAGAATATGTGCCAACACATTCAAAGCCTACACAGGCCCAATTACATTTAATTTTGTCAGGAGAAAGAAAAAAAAATACGCCCTCAAACACAAACATAAAATGAGAGCAGAGAGAGAGAGTGATCACGTTAGCACTAATTTGAACAAAAATGGCTTCCTCATGTTTGGGAGAAACGGTTTCTCCTGAACAGGAAGCTGTCATCTGTAAAAAGCTTGGAACGGATGGCTAATCGCCACTGAGGCCCAGCCATCTCGTTACAGCACTATAGGTGAACCTACATAAATGAATGTGCACTGGGACTGTTAACAATGCATAATAGACGGGCAAGAATTGCACGCCCAGTGCCGTTTTTGCTATAGGGCTTATTGCAAAGCGCAACGCTAACCCATTTAACCCTTTAAGACCGGGAACGCATCTGTGTAATTTTTTAAGATTTCTTTGGGCTATTCAAAAATAGCAGATATACAAGCTCATAGCGCGGCACCGAGTGCCGCGCTATGAGCTTGTAGATCTGCTATTTTTGAAAAATCGTGAAAATGTGTGCAAATCTTTGAATATATATATTTTTTTAAAGCGAACATTTTTAACTCTGTTTCAACTTCTGGGGGGTCCCTGGAACAACATATTTTGAGATGGGGGTCCACGGCCAAATACATAACATTTATGAGAACCACTGATATTATAGCAACATTAGTTAGGATTTAGAAGACATTCGTAGAATCCCCCAGAAGCAAAGATTTGAGTTACAAAATGTTCGCTTTAAAAAATATACATATTCAAAGACACACGATTCTCCACGATTTTTCCCAAAAATAGCCCAAAGAAATCTAAAAAGTCACACAGATATGCGTTCCCGGTCTGAATGGGTTAACATGAGCCAATTATACGTTTCCACCTCACACGCTGGTTTCTGTTCAACTCTGAACAGCCTTTGTTGGCAAACCACCAGCATATGAAGTGTTGGGAGTATTTAAATGAACCGAATGCTTGATTTTTCTTTCTTTCTTTCTTTTTCTGCCAAATAACTGAGCGGGCAGTTAAATTCAAGATTCATATAAAAGTACACAAGAGTACAATTCTTTGGTTTTGGCTCCTCAACCATTGTAGCAGAAATATTGTTCAATAACAGAGATAATTTAAGAATAGCAACAGTAGTAAATAGAGGGTACAAATAAATGCCATAGTAACATTAATCATAGCACACTTTGGTGCTTGAAGGAGCTGTGTGCGAGGGTCCTATGTCTGCTGCACGGCACGCGTGTGTGCATGCATCTGTGCACACGCGCACGTGGTGTGTGTGTATGTGTGTGTGTGTGTGTGTGTTTGTGTGTGTAGTCAGGCAGACAGGAATAGGCCTAGTGGCAATCGCTCATGGGAACCACTGTACACTCGCGTGCTTCAATCAATTGGAGCTGGAGTGCACTTTACAATGCAGCCAGACAGGGAGTAAGTACTGGCGGAGCCAGGCTGAAGACATTATTTCCACTGTGGGAAGAAGGTGTTCGTTAAGTGTGCGAGTGTGTTGATTATGATTATTTTTAGAGGTATGGCATAATTCAGGTTCTCAGTGCTTGATACAGTGCAGGCCCCGTCGCAGGTGTGAGAGTGTGTGTGTGTGAGTGTGTGTGAGTGTGTGTGTGCGTGCGTGCGTGTGTGTGTGTGTGCGTGCATGTATATACGCACCTACATTATACAACACTGCTCTGGCCACCTCTGCTGGATTTTATGAGTCCAATTCAAACCAAGTGCAATTCTATTATATAGGGGCCAATGCAAAGAAGATTATGAATTGTAAAGGAAAAACAAGTGTAGAAGGAAGAGGTGAACGCACTGTGTCCAGAACAGAACGTTGTGGGTCAGCAAGGAATCAATGAACCACTTAAACCCTATATACTTTGTTGACCGGAGTCCCCCACTAGCTTTCTTCCCCTCTACACCATATATATTCGCCGAAAAAAGCAGATCTACAAGCTCACACACAACGCGTCACGTTGTGAACGTGTAGATCTGCTATTTTCGCCGAATGTTTGCCCCCAGAATCAGGACGCTATAGGGTTCATGCAGTTAAAGGATGATCTGGGGAAAAGAGGAGTAAAGGAGGCAGTGAACATGAAAGGATGAAAGAGAGATGAATTGTGTCTTTACTGACTGGTAGAATGGTATTTACATTATTTGTTTCCGTCCCATGGCTGCTTGCAAGGCCCTTTAAAGCAACGGGACACTTTGATTAGATGTTTTGGATGTGTTGTTACCTTGCCACTCCAAAAGTGGGCGAGATATCAAAAATTGTTGCTCCATTGATTAGAAATTGATCATTCGAAATGTCTCCTTATTGACTTGCATTACAACCGGAAACAGTCAGGTCAAGTCAGTCAGAGTTACGTTCCCATCTCGAATGGCGCTCAACAAACAAAGGTTTACTGTTGCTTTATTACCATGATTACATTTTTCAGCAAATGGTAATGTATCACATTTTTAAGCTGAATCCTATCATGCTACTGTGAGAAGGACATTGACATGCGACAATCTGTCATAACACTTCCTAATGTGCTCTGTGTCGAGTCTATACAATTAACCGAAAATATATCGAAACCGATATTTAGAACCAATAACCGCCAAAATCTTGCTGATGTAGGTTAATTGGATAATCGAGAAGCAGGATTATTCTTTTTAAAATGTTATAATGACTAAATCGATTAGTCTTGTTAACCACTTAACCCTGTATTATACTATACTTCATTGTACAACGGTGGCATACAATAGTGAATAGTGATTGTTCATTCATCGTAATCGAGGCAAAAGTTCAAAATAACCGTGACGTCGATTTGAAGTCATATCGCCCAACCCTAGTCGAGAGCTTGAGCTTCTTGGCGCTAGACAACCTTCATTAGCCTACATAAAACAATGCGTTTCATGTAGCTAGGCTGGCACAGAGATCAGGTTAAAACTAAATCATTGGAGTTGGACTTTAAAGGTTTCAGGACGTTCAGTTTTACCACACATTAAAAGTCTTTGTCATGGTCCTTCAAACGTGTATAAAAAGTTTTTACAAAAAATTCCACTCCATTGATCCATGGCAGGTGTTTATCTCTCACATTTCTAAAGCCTTTTCAACTGCAATGAAAAAAGAAATCTTTGCCTGCGGGTGTCGCTGTTGATGGATTTTGTCTGTCAATTATCGCCTCTGCTCCGCCCCCCCAAAGGAAAGGATAGGGGAGGGGAGGGGCGAGGAGGAGAGTGGGCGGGATTAATGGCCTGTGACTTCACTGCCCAAGGGCCAAGCACAGATTACTTTTCAGCCTAATTATTCAGAAAACCCCAGACCACAGAAAATCCACTGAATGTTCAAAGTTCAGATTTAAAAAGTGAAAATGAATGTCATAGAACCTTTAAAGCCTGATTCATACTTTGTCTTATGACAGCAGCAGCACGTGCCGAAAACATCTACAAAGTATTTTCGGCGCACGACATGATCGCATGATGGAGCTTAAATTAGGCATAGGCGAGCACACCAGGCAGTCACACTCTCACCTCTGCCATGAAGGACGGCCACGCTGAGGGCCGGGTCTCCGTCGAAGGCCTTCAGCTCCGCCAGCAGGCGAGCCGCCGTCTCCTGGTTCACCGCGTTGCGTACCTCAGGGCGGTTTATGGCCACGCAGACCACCGCCCCGCATCGCTCCGAGACCACAACATCTGAGAAGAGAATCAGAATCCGTTTTTATTTGCAGTGGTGGAAAAAGTATACTCAAATTCTTTACTTAAGTAAAAGTACCAATACTGCATTAAAGAAATACTCAAGTAAAAGTACAAGTAAAAGTTTAGAAAAATTTACTTGAGTAAAGGTACAAAAGTAGTGGCATCAAAATGTATTTAAAGTACCAAAAGTAAAAGTACTAAAATAAAGGACTAAAATAGCAGATCTACAAGCTCACAACGCGTCGCGATGCGACGCGTTGTGAGCTTGTAGATCTGCTATTTTCAAATACCTAGGTATAAAATAGGGCTAAAGTGGTTAATGTATGTTTCATAATATCATAATTTATATCTGAAAAGTAACTAAAGTTTTCAAATAATTGTAGTGGAGTAAAAGTACAATGTTTGCCTCCGAGATGTAGTGGAGTAGAAGTAAAAGTATTGGAAATTGGAAATACTCAAGCAAAGTACAAATACCTCAAAATTGTACTTAAGTACAGTACTTATGTAGGTAAATGTACTTAGTTAATGTACGTAGTTACTTTCCACCACTGTTTATTTGTCAAATAATTCAAGAAAGAGATATAGACATGGGAAGACTAAGAGACAGAGAAGGAAAAGAAAAGAAAGACAGAGAACAAGAAGGGGGGAGGCGGGAGATGGAGATTGAGAGGCAAGAAAAGAAAAAGAGACATGCTGACATACTGCAGACGAGAGATATACTCTATGGCTGCACTTAGAAAGAGAACAATCCAGAAAGAGAACAATCCAAAAACAATGACCCGGCAGACCCACAGTACGAGTGATGGAGTGTAAAATGGTCCTGTGTGAATGGTTCTGATGACAGAAGTCATCAGAGAGAGAAAGACGGATGGAGAGAGAGAGAGAGAAAAGAGAGAGAGAGAGAGAGAGAGGGAGAGAGAGATGGTGGTCTGGCTAGAAGATGGAGTTGGGCTGAGATGAAGGCCTTGGCTCTCTACGAGCGAGTGTGTGCGCATGTGCACGCACCCTACATAATTTCATGCATGTGTGTGTTTTGGCGTGCGCATGTTTCCAGCTGTGGCAGCTGACCTGACATTGTTTGGGGTCAGCACGGGGAATCCAACCCTCAACCTCAGCCTGAGCCTTGCCAGAGAGCAGTTTTACATCCAAGACAGAACGGCAACTAACGTTAAACAAGTCACCGTGTTTCACCCACAGCTCTCGTTCTCCCTTCGAAAGACAGGTGACTGCTGACGCATGTCACGATGTCAATGACAACGTTATTGAGGAATGAGTGCATGTGAATGTGTGAATATCAAACGTCAATCCAATTTAACTTTAGTATGTCTTGTCTTTTGGCAGATGAAGGTATGGTGCAGCCAATGGTGGACAAAGTAGGCCTGCTCAACCCCAGTAAGTATAGATACTACAAGTGAAAGTTTCGCAGTCAAATGTATACTTGAGTTAAAGACAAGTACTGGAGTACTTGCTTTTGAAGATCGACTATTTTTACTATTATTACACTATTACTTGAATATTTCTGTAAAATCTTTAAATTTGGGAGGATATGTCTAAATTTCAATACAGCAATGCATTTTACATTAAAATGTGCTTTGTAATTTGTACTTTTGAATTCTTAAGTATTTTCAAAAGCATGTACAGAGAACACACTCCAGTAGGCAACTTTCACTTGTAGTTGAGTAATATTCTACATGGGGCATCTATATTTTGACTCAAGTAGGCTACTGGGGTTGAGAACTTTGTCCACCACTGGGTGTGAGGAAGTAGTAGGTATATGGGTTTAGGATGGTTTGAGTGGATTTGTGTAGTTTTATTCAAATAGTTTTAATTCCCACAATTTAAGGCGGAAGATGGCAGTAATTATGGCAGTAAAAGCACCAATATGATCAGATCAGATCAGATAACCTTTCTCATTCTATAGTGCATCTCAAACCATCCATGATGACTAGCTCTCTGGTCCACAGCACAGAAGGAGTTAACTCCTTCTAGCTATGGACCAGAGCAGTGGTGTAAAGTAACTAAGTACATTTACTCAAGTACTGTACTTAAGTACAATTATTAGGTATTTTTTACTTTACTGGAGTATTTACAATTTTCAGTACTTTTACTCCTACTCCACTACATCTCAGAGGTATAATATTATACTTTAACTCCAATATTATACTTTAACTCCACTACAATTATTTGAAAACTTAAACTTAAGCTACTAGTTACTTTGTAGATTTCGATTATCATTACAAAACCTACATTAACCATTATTATTACATAAGCCATTTGAAAATAGCCGATCTGATGCGACACGTTGTGAGCTTGTAGATCTGCTATTTTCATAACATTTGTACAGATTTTACACATTTGAAAACTTCATGAAATGGGACATTCTGCAGTACTTTTACTTTTGGTACTTTAAGTACATTTTGATACCAATACTTTTGTACTTTTGTACTCAAGCACATTTTGAATTCCTGACTTTTACTTGTAAAAGAGTATTCTTACATTGCAGTATTGATACTTTTACTTGAGCAAAACATTTGAGTACTTTTTCCACCACTGGACCAGAGCTACATGATGACATGAGTCTATACCGCCCTCTTTTGGCATTACTACGTTACTGCATGACTTGGGTCACCTTGTCCTGCGCCCTCGTCTCTTCTTCCTGCGGTGCTGCAGTAGTAGTTGTGGTTGTTGAGTCGTCTCTGCACCCCACAACGCTTCACAATTGACCGTCCATGGTCTCCATACATTGTTCTGTGATATTCTGCTGCCACGGTGCGTGTCCACCACCATGTCTGACACACTTTAAGCGCCATGGTACTGGACTAGTTCCGGTACGCTCTGCCAGGCGCGCAATATAAATGACCATTGGCCAGATCTGTAGAGGCGCCCTCTAGTGGAGTGAATACAATCATTTCCGTCTGGTGGGGACATATTTTATTTTCTGCCCCAAAAAGTGTATTATACAGAAATGTTGGGGTCCTGAGAGGCTTCCCACCCTAGAGAATAGACTTTCAACAAAACAAAACTGCCTTTGTTTAGGTGAATAGCGAAATAGTTTTATTGTTTTTTACTAAAAAGGTGGAGACCTCGCGGCATTGGAATTTTCGGACTATGAAAATAGCAGAGCGCCTGGCAGAGCGTTAGAGAGAACTCGCTAACGCTAGACTCACTCATCAACAACACACATACAATAAACTCTTCAAACTATCGAAACGCAGCAGTACCCGTGTCACCTTTCATGTATTAGGACATAATTCATCTAATTAACTGTAAACTACAGTACCTAAAGTTGACTGAGTAATTTCAACAAAGGTTTTTCAAATTCTACTAACTTTACCCCACCCAAGTGAACGCGTCCAGTGTTGCCAGATTCTGCGAGAGAAATAAGTAACCAGGTCCATGAAAACAAGCCCAAAAGAACCGACTAGGCTACGGCTATATTTGAAAATAGCTCACAACGCGTCGCATTGTGAGCTTATAGATCTGCTATTTTCAAAATAAGAGAATAATTATCTTGGGGAGGGGGATAGTTCATTTTGGGGGGGGGGGAAATACATTTTAACAACACAAATCTTGTATGGGGGGGTTCCTGGCACAAAATATTACCAGATGTCCTGTGGACAAATATATATTAATTTGGGGGTCCTTAATATGAAAATGTTTAAGAACCACTGGTTAAAACTACATTAGGAAACAACTCCAAAAAACCGCAAACATCAATATTTACAAGCGACTTTACAGAAAGACAAGCCCAATAAGCGGATAATAAGCGGACATGGCAACACAGGTCCCTGTAGAATCACAGGAAGGCGCAGACAGTACTGTTGTGAAATGACTAGTGTTGTAGGGTTCAAGGCAAACAGCAGGGGGCAACACTGAGTCATTTGGTCATTCATTTTACACATAGTCATCACAGCAAACTGTTTTCATGTTTTCTTTTTTAATAAAAGAGATTCCTCTTGCGTTCTTTTTTTTTGTATACAGATCTTAAGGCATCATGCACAAAAAATAAGCCATACAAAGGCGTACGCTTATCTTCTACATAAAATAATGAAGCTCTAACATTTAAGATTGGCAAAGTTAAAAATAATTTTGTACAAATATGGCATGTAAGCTGGCATGTCAGTGAATCTCAAAGCAGGTCATCTCCTGCTTTCACAGTATTTTGTAAACATGGCTTTGAGCAAAACAGGTCTGAGGAAAAGACAGAAGAGAGAAATAGAAAGCATGCTTCAACGCGGAAGACGTGGGATGAATTTTCCCCCGGAAAGCATGCAACAATGTCCTTGTCCTCAATGGTATTTACAATGCATACCGTTTACCTCCAGCACACATGCTCAGGCCTTTTTTTTAATTAGTATAATTATAATTATCATTAAGACACCAAACAAACTGCATGAACATTAACTAACAGACAAACTAAAGCCTAATTTATGCTTCGGCGCACCACAGAGTCGCGCGCCGAGAACAGCCGACCTACAAGCTCACAACGCGTCGCGGATGCGACGCGTTGTGAGCTTGTAGGTCTGCTATTCTCGGTGCACGACAACATCACGCGACGGAGCATACATTTGGCTTGACTGACAGGGAGACACACACACACGGAGGGGTTAAAGTCCATGTATCCCACACGGTACATCCCCATCCCAGAGTCCCCACCATATGCTGAGGTCGCTCACACGTGGTCGTCGTATAAACGCTACAGCATTTTCCCCAGACACGCGTTCAAAACCTTGTAGTGTGTCCACCATGAGGGAGCGTCTGGGGGGAGGCATCAGTGGATTTGGCACCGTTGTGTCCAGTTGTGCTCTTCTATGTTGGCCTGTGTGTGCATTTACGTGTGTGTGTGTGCGTGTGTGTGTGTGTGTGTGTGCGTGTGTGTGTGCATGTGTGTGTGTGTGTGTGTGTGTGTGTGTGCGTTATACGACGTTGAAGACCATGGATAGATACTGTTCATATGACACCTGGATCCAACCATCCTGGTCCGTATCGTACCTCCTGAACACGTCGGTCAGCCTCTGTGGAAAGTGAAATGTTTGAAAGTGATTATATGTACTATGAATATGCACGCTTTCCTAAAACAAATATGGATATTCTCATATTCAACTACTTAGGCCCTATTTTGTTCTTCCTCGTACATTGGTGTCGTACAAAAATTGCGAATCTACAAGTACGCAATGCAACGCTAGATCTGCTATTTGCGTTTTAGAAAATTGTTAGAGAATTTGACATGCCTATAATGACATGCACAGATTCATAAAATCCCCAGACCAGCTTGAAAAATATGGGCACGGAAACTCAACGAATAACACTCTCCCTTCCTTCAATACGAACTGTGGAGCTGCCCTTGAGCAAGGCACTTCAACTCGCTCTGTTCACATAGCTATTCTGCCTTTATACTCCGTAGTACGACAGTGTCACTTGCCAATGAGAACAGATTTTCAAGGCAACAACTAGCTTGTGGACCTGTTCTTGTCCATAAGGGACAGCCTTGTGCAATGAAGTATAAATTAAGCTTCAGGTGTAAAGATAATGTTTGAGATAGATGGAATGAGTTTTTCCTTGCCACTGTCGCCAAATGCTTGCTCGGAGGGAAAACGCTGGGCCTCTGCTCTAAATGAAAAGTGTCTTGAGTCAACTTATGATTTGGCACTATAATAAAACGGAATTGAAATTTGCATTGAAGTTGCTCAGAGAAGACAGCTGGTCTCAAATCAATCTTCCCTGGGTAAACAAATGTTAAAAGACTGGCTGTCTGTGTAATGAAATAAAAATAAAATAAAAACACCATAACAGCATTGTACTGAGGCCTTCCTTACAAAATCACATGCAGGTAAAATAATGCAGTAGATCGGTATGCATATACTTGAGTATTTCAAAAAATATATATATACTTCTACACCACATCACAGAGGCAAATATTGATTTTTGATAGCTTTAGTTACTAGTTACTTTGCCGATTTAGATTATTATAACAAAACATACAGTTAATTATTTATACTTTATACTAGGGGTGTCACTCGTTGATGCTCATTAATGTTACATGCATCAAGGCAATTATGTTTCTGCACGTTTGACAAATTTTGAAAAATGTGAGTACTTTTACTTTTGTATTTTAAGTATATTTTGATGCCAATACTTTTGTACTTTGACTTTAGTAAGATTTTGAATACAGGCCTTTTACTTGTCACAGAGTATTTCCACATTGTTTTATTGCTTCTTTAAAAAAATCGGAGTACTTCTTCCACCACTGGCAGTGAATCAGTTACCTGTAGTACAATACAACACTGGATGAAGTCATCAAAAGCTACTTGTTGCTTCCTCTGGCGGTCAAACTTCTCTATCAGTGTTGCATAGAACTGGTCTGACAGACGGTACCCTAGATAGGACAAAATACAACGTTAGAACCGTTCTCTATTAGAGCAACCACCAATACAACAATGGAATACAACACCCATCAGCGTAAGACAATGTTCTATTTTCACCAGTGTAAAACTACAACAAATCAAATCAATCATCTGATCATTAAATGAAGTGTACAATTTAGTTTTGTCTTTATTTTTGAATCTTTTTCGTGTTATATATTCTAATTAGGTTTAAGGTTTTAATAAATAATGTAATGTTTTGTATTGTTTTTTCTTCTTTTTTTCCCTCACATGGCCGTAAACGTGGTTGATTGCTCAACCTTCAAGTTATACTGGCAGCGTACACACACAAGAAGACATTTAGGTGCTGATCGGACCAGCAGTTTGCAAGATTAGTTCTGGACACAGACAGACGGACGGAGAGTCAGACACACGCACAGACCAACCCACTCATAGACAGCTAGCCCAATGCACCATAAAAAACATATCAAGGGTGGTGCGTTAACATCTGCCAGCAAAAAAATGCAGATGAATTATCATTATTATTATTATTGTCTACTCAATCAGTCATAATGACAGGTGATGAACGACAACAAAGGATATTTTTTCTCTGTATTTTATGTTGATTTGAACTGTTTGGTTGCTACTATATATATGTCTATGAAATTAATTCAAGGACCCTAACGGAAACAAGTCCACAAGGACTTTTTTGGTCGGACCTTTTAGACAAAGTATAAATTTCTCCCTGTTCTGTACAACATTAGGACCGGTCAGACAGAGGTAGTCATGACAACCTCATTTAGAATCATCAGTACCATGATGTGTATCCATTTCACTGACCTATTTCCACAGGCTTAAAAGAAGCTCATAATAAGGGCAGTAGTCTTTTATTTTTTAATAGCTACTTCCACCCATTTAATGAGTATTTTCACCTGAGCCTTTAGAGGTTGTACATGATTAATGATGCAGCAGCATTTGGTGATCACAGAGGCACAAACAGATGATTTGCATTTAATAATGGTCTCTCGATTTTTATAGCGCCTTTATCCAAAGCACTTTACAATGTGCGTTATATTAACCCATTCACACACACATACACATTCACACACCGATGATGGAGGCACCCATGCAAGGCACCTACCCGCTCATTGGGAGCAGTTAGGGGTTCAGTGTCTTGCTCAAGGACACTTTGACGTGAAGCATGGAGGAGCTGGGGACTATGGCGGCGCGGGTGGTCGAGTCAGGATTTCAGAGGCAATTATGCGGGCTGCGGGTGAGCGGGTCAGCCGCTCTCACACGCAAAAAAAAAATATATATATATTTTGTACAACAAGCTTGTTTATTTAGCCCATGACAATGTTGTGCTACTGTAGACATTTAAAGCGACTTTGGGTACCTAAAAGAGCATATAAATCTTATCTTTTTTTTCCCACCGCGGGTCGCGGGGCGGGTTGAGCCATAGATTTATATATGGGTTCGCGGGGCGGGTTGAGGCGGGTTGGGTTCCGTGGCGGGGCGGGGCGGGTCATGAAAAAACCCGACCCGCACATCACTACTGGGGACCATACCAGGAACCTTCCAGTTCCCAGTCAGCCAGTTTACCTCCTGGGCCACTGCCATCCGAGGTACAAAAAAGGTACAAAAAGGGGGAAATACACATACGCAACATGTGAAAGGTTCAGACGCGGTCACGATTTCAACAGTTTGAAGAACACTAGCTCCAATGGTAACACACAGCAGAGGGCATGTTCTATTAACCCATTCCATCCGGGAACGCATCTGTGTCATTTTAGGATTTATTTGGCTATTCAAAAATAGCAGATATACAAGCTTGTAGATCTGCTATTTTTTTTAAATCTAAAAAATGTGTGCAAATCTTTGAATATATATACATGTTTTTGTCCGTGGAACAACATATCTTGAAATGGGGGTCTGCGGCCAAATACATATAATTTAGGGGGTCCTTGACATGGAAAAGTTGGAGCACCACTGATATAGTAACATACTGTTAGGATTTAGAAAACATTTTTAGATACGTATTTGGCCCACGGACTCCCATCTCAAAATATGTTGTTCCAGGGACCCCCATGAAGCAAAGATTTGAGTTACGAATGTTCGCTTTAAAATAAATATATTCAAAGATTTGCAAAAAGAATTCCACGATAAACATTTTTTTTGCAGATATACAAGCTCATAGCACGGCACTCGGTGCGGCGCTATGAGCTTGTATATCTGCTATTTTTTTAATGGCCAAAGAAATCTTAAAATGACACAGATGCGTTCCCGGCCTTAATGGATTAAACACACACACACAGCAGGGCTGGGGTACAGGACACATCTGACCTTGGAACCAACACAGCGAACGGTACCAGAGACGTTCACGGGGCCCTCCACCATCAAACATCTAAATTCAAAGCCCATCATACGTTGCTGCTCACCGAATCCGGTCAACGCCTGTTTGAGCTCAGCCTTGTCGATGAAGCCCGAGTTGTCCCGGTCGTAGGTCCTGAAGATGTTCTGCCAGTCCGTGATGTACTTCCACACACCGGCGAACTCGTTGAAATTCACCCCACCTTTGTTCTCCCTGTCAAACATGGCTGGAACAAAAGAGAGACAGAGAGAGGTCACAATTGAGGTCACACGCACTTTTATCTTTTTTATCTCATTCGTTGCCTCCTCCCCTCTTTTCCCTCTAACACAGCAAATTTGAGCACACAGTAAAAGTGAGGGACCTTTTTTTTGTTTTGTTTTACTTTTGGGGGTCTAATGACACTCCTCACACCACCATACGCTCCCACATGATGAAACCGTGTTATGACTAGAGGCTTGATCTCTCTCCCCCTGCTATTCAGTCCAATTACCTCCTAACAAAAGGGAGCGTTATCACCGGAAATTCGCTGTGGTGCTGCGGGACCATTCGACAATAGATTTGGATGCCCCGCAAGGAACAGAAGTGCAACGATTATATTTCCACAAATAATACAAGAAAAGAGGATTAAAGCACTTATGAGACCCAGGGAACAGATATATTTGGCATATTTTGCTGTTTGTAACAGAAAAGTAGGGAGGCTGACGGCTTGTTAGAGGCATTGGAACGCCTCACCAGTGAACAGAGCAAACAAACTACGGTAGATCAAAAGGATTCTTCAAAAGGATGTTTCCGAATGGGAAATTAATTTAAATATGTAAAGTTTACGGAATGATTTGCATGGGTGGTACTGGTTACAGTGCGACATACTTTTAGCAGTTTTTTAACACACTCAGGCAGGCCTAATAAGAATGGGCTCCTGAAAGTCTCCAGCCAGTAGCCTGAAGTGTCTTCCACAGCTGGCTTAATTGTAAAACCGATCAATATTTAACGTTAATGGTGATCGACTGCTACCTTTCAAGACTAGCTCTCCCATTTTCTTCCCCATGTTTATTTCCCTTGTTTTATTTATTGATGGGCAGTGGTGGAAAAAGTACTCACATGTTTTACTTAAGTAAAAGTATCAATACTGTTAGAAATACTCTGTTACAAGTAAAAGTCCAGAATGAAAAATGTACTTGAGTAAAAGTATTGGTATCAAAATGTACTTAAAGTACCAAAAGTAAAAGTACTCATTATGCAGAATGTCCCATTTCAAGTTTTCAAATGTATACAGATATTTAGAAAATAGCAGATCTACAAGCTCACAATGCGTCGCGATGCGACGCATTGTGAGCTTGTAGATCTGCAATTTTCAAATGTCCGAAATGTAAATAGGGCTTAAGTGTTTAATGTATGTTTTTTAATAATAATCTAAATCTACAAAGTAACTAGTGACTTTAAGTTTTAAAATAATTGTAGTGGAGTAAAAGTATGATATTTTTCTCTGAGATGTAGTGGAGTAGAAGTAAAAGTATTGGAAATTGGAAATACTCAATTAAAGTAAAAATACCTCAACATTGTACTTAAGCACAGTACTCGAGTACATGTACTTAGTTACTTTCCACCACTGATTGATGGCTGTAAGTTTCCACTTAACTGAGAGCTGACTTTGTGTCTGCCACTTGTTTACCCAAAACACAGACGGAAATGAGTCGGTCGCCATGGAGAGGGCAAAAATAAACAAACGGGGGACAAATGTCTGTTGTGTGTGTGGGTGATGAGTTTGGAATGTCAGTAGATATACTCACATATGATGGAGCGGACAGTCACCGGGTTGAAGGGCGTCCATGTACCTGTGGGAGAGAACAGAAGGATACTGGTTGAAGACCACAGCACCGGGAAGTAGTCATGGAACAAGGACTGGGCTTTGCCGTTGACCACTTTAAGCCCTATACTTTGTCGTACGAAGTGTCACACTAACATAGCCCACCTACAAGCTCACAACGTGTCGCGTCGTAACACATTGTGAGCTTGGAGATAGGTTATTTTAGCTACTTTTAAATATAATTACATGCCCCACAATAAAGTCGGCAGTTTGAAAGTGGTTAAGACTTGAAAGCAAACTGTTACAAAAGTATGACTCAAATATCGCATTAGGTGTACTGTCACGTTTTCTCCAAACCTTACACAAATCCACCATGTACCTCCATGTTTATGTCTCCATTTGCGTCTGAATAGAGTTTCTACAGTAAATCTCCACACTGACATCTTCATATTATTCATTAAATGATATCTATAGACCGCCGAAGTCTGACGTCATTTACACATCCTTTGTTTGTCTACCTGGTTTGCAGTTTTCCACCCCCGTTCTGAATCCCATAGACGTATTTAATATCGCGTCAAATAAGAACTGTGTTCCAAAAATAAACAAATGACCCCGGCGGGTTGACTCTTATGGATATGAAGCATCAACTGACGGTGAGAAAACGCTAATGTTACTTCCGCCGAATTAGTTACATTTTCGCCAGAAACAGACTGTATCAAATATAAGTGACTGACTATCATAAACGATACAGAACCTCCTCCCTGACAATAACGCCGACACGCAGTGTTTATTTTTGGACCACAATTCTTATATGAGACGATTCTAAGATGACCCAATGTTATTCTCCATAGAGAAATTACTTCCGCAAACCTGGGGATGAACGAGTGACATCAGGACTTCGGTGCTCTATTGCTCCAGGGAACTTACTATTGATCAGCCCTAGACTGAAATTATGAATTTTGAGTTAATTTAATTTGGCTGCGATCTTCCCACGGTCTATGTTGGCACCAATTCATAGTTTGGGTACAGAGGATCATTTTACATCATTCTCTAGAGGGAAATTATATTAGTAGTGATGTTCTGTACAGTCAGGTGATAGAGGTTAAGGCTCAAGGTTAAAGGTTCAATTCCCAGTGCAGCCACCAAAACTTGCTCAACCTCTAAAGATCTTAATGGATCTTAGACCATTTCTGAGTTTTGTTTTATATATGACCTGGGTCCCTAGACATGTCAATGCAGCCAGAATCATAAATAAGCGTTTTGGGCACAGGCAGAACATTCTTGCCCACTGGTGCATCGGGCATTGCTGGGTGCTCCAGTGAGCACATTTGGCTGTGTTTCTCTGTGGCTGCACTAGCAATTCCGGTTGGTCAGAGGAAGAGCATTACATCCTCCCACCCAGTGAAACTCACTTTCAGGTGAAAAGAAGCGGTTGGAAACTTTCCGTTTATCAGAGGACACCCTCTACACCCTCCAAAAGAGGCAACCAGTAACAGTACAGAAAAAAATGGGAGAAAAGGGGGAAAGTGAAAAATATATACGTATATATAATATATACTGTATGTATTGTATATACGTATATATACATACAGTATATACAGCATGTATATATACAGTATATCATACTGTATATATACATGCTGTATATAATATTCAATTCAACTTCAATTTCACCCTTGTGATATCTGACTAGAATGGGAATGGGGAGAAAAGCGAAGTGAAAGTGAAAGCGGAGAGTTGGAAGCAGTCCAATTGGAAGCAGAGACCAATTGAACCACGTTATCTCAAAGCAAAAACAGTTATTAAGAGGGTGGTACTTCGCACGGCGGGATGTTTAAGATTAACCCAGGCACCTAAAACCCTGCTGACTCACCACACCACATTATCAGAGAGAGACAGACAGACAGACAGAGAGAGAGAGAGAGAGAGAGAGACAAACACACACACACACACACACACACACAAAGAGAGAAAGACAGAGAAAGAGGGGGGGGGGCAGTGCAGTTTTTGCTGCAGTAACTTGAACTAGCTACTCTACTTTCACTGACCTAAGACACTGCCATGTAACTGCATCTGTAGACCATTAACCCATTAAGACCTGAGGCGATTCTTTAAAAAAAAATCTAAATCATAACATTTTTTGAAAAATATATAAAAAATATTTTTTCACGATTTTTCAAAAATAGCAGATCTACAAGCTCGTAGCGCGGCACTCGGTGCCGCGCTATGAGCTTGTAGATCTGCTATTTTTGAATAGCCCAAAGAAATCTTAAAATGAGACGCAGATGCGTCCCCGGTCTTAATGGGTTAAAGTGTTTCTGCAAAGATGTTTCAAGCATCTCTCTGTTGTA
>NC_137623.1:11693928-11703928 GCF_963280865.1 Gymnoscopelus braueri | reverse complement strand
GTATTTTCGTCGAGAAGTGCTATTTTCAACGGCGTATAACAAGCGAACGGGAGGTCGCGATGACATTTCTTTTTTTCCGCGGAAGAAAACCCTCCGTGATTAGCAACCATCAGGGGATCGAACATACTGGAGATAAATATTCTGTGACTACTTGAAAAGGTAAGAACATTTAAAAATCACTGTCAGTGGATGGTTCATTTATTCTGTCAGTGAATGAGTTAATAACAACAATCAATCATTCTATTCCACACCAATAGGGATCAGGGATCTCAACTACAATAAAAAACATAATATAGACGACACAACCTAAAACTTTTTTTACATAAAAAAAAATAAAGTCACTCTGATCTGGTCTGACTCAGACCAACGTATGTTCAAGGGGCCCATTCAGTCACAAAGAACCCAAGGTCCCTCCGGCCCGTAGGACCTCTGGCACTGCTGGCGTCGCACCACCCTACCAGTTTCTGATCAGACAGCAAGAATTACGAGGACACTGGATGAATCCAAAAATAGCAGATCATAAGGCCTGAGCTTGTAGATTGGCTATTTTCAACACGACGCAACACTGTAGTACAAATGAAGTGGCTTAAGTGGCACACACACACACACACACACACACACACACACACACACACACACACACACACACACACACACACACACACACACACACACACACACACACACACACACACACACACACACACACACACACACACACACACACACACACACACAGTGCGTTTTAAGTTGACAGGATCACCAGAGGCCATCCCAACCCCTTAGCAAACAGAAGGAGCACAGCGGGTTTATAAGATAGCCGCTTATAAGATAAGCAGGAAGCGTATAATGAAATGGTCTACACGTCAAACCGTCCATCAAAAAAAATAAAAAAAACGATTGCTGCCGCTGTCCTGCTAGATCAAATCCCAGCGTGTTTTATAGACAAAACTGCCATAAACGTAAAAGCATTGAGGCGGGTCGGGTGTGTTGGACTTGCTCCTTGAGTCCTGACATTCGGCCAAGTATGAAATCTGCACAGTAAGTAATCTCTCTCCGTCTCTCTCTCTCTCTCTCGCTCTCTCTCTCTCTGTCTATCTCACTCTCTCTCTCTCTCTCTATCTCACTCTCTCTCGTCAGCAATTTCAGTGGCCATTACCTCTTCTATACGCACACTAAAATAAATAACTCCGGGCAAATAAATCTACGCGTGGGAGAAGAGTGGGCGACTGACGGCCACTCACGGAGGAGTCAGGCCTACAAAATGTAATAAGTTCCATGTTTTATGGATGAATGGCCGAGGTAAAAGGCAGGGGGATGCACGTGAAAACATACACACACACATTCTGTGTAATGAAGCGGATTGTGAAATATGGCACATTGAGCCAATCACTTTCTCATCAGGGACGGGATGCTGTCACACCCAGGGCTGATAGAGGAATGAACACAGAGAGAGAGAGAGAGAGAGATGGATGTATATATGTTATATTATGGATGTATAACTATTTCTGACAGGAAATGCACAATTTTTATTGTTTCGTAAGAGCTTCCCTCTAAGTTGCAATGTAAGACAGCTCTGTTTACACATTTCAGTGTTTCATTGTTTTTTTGAAAAAACCTATGTTGCTTCATCAGTGGTTCTCAAACTTTTTCATGTCAAGGACCCCCAAAATGATATATATTTGGCCGCGGACCCCCATCTCAAAATATTTTGTTCCAGGGACCCCCAGAAGCAAAGATTTGAGTTAAAAGTGTTCGAATATATATTCAAAGATTTTCACACATTTTTAAGATTTTTCAAAAATAGCATACATACATTGTTTTGTTCTGATTGTTTTGTTCCACTTTTGCTTTGGCAATGTAAGCATATGTTTTGTCATGACAATAAAGCTCCTTTGAATTGAATTGAAATTGAGAGAGAGAGGGAGATAGAGGGACGGAGGGAAAGAGACTGGGAAAGAGAGAGAGAGACAGAGAGATGGATAGAGAGGACACACATGCTGAGTGAGGACAAGACCCAGCAGGCTCTGAACTGGTGCCACCATACCCCCCCTGAGGAATAGAGTAATGAAATGAGAGAGCAGAGGAGAGGAGAGGAGAGGAGAGGAGAGGAGAGGAGAGGAGAGGAGAGGAGAGGAGAGGAGAGGAGAGGAGAGGAGAGGAGAGGGATGATATCAAAAAACAGAAAAAAAGAACAGGACTGTCAGAGGAGACCGAGCTTGAACAATGTTTTTTTTTCATCCACATGAGGGAGAGACTATTATGTGAGTGTATATTGTGCACCTGTGCCTGTGCGTGTGCGGGTGTGTGTGTGTGTGTGTGTGTGTGTGTGTGTGTGTGTGTGTGTGTGTGTGTGTGTGTGTGTGTGTGTGTGTGTGTGTGTGTGTGTGTGTGTGTGTGTGTGTGTGTGTGTGTGTGTGTGTGTGTGTTTTCCTGGTGCACTGAAGGCAGGGTGAGAATGCATGCAGACGGTGGCCTTTGCTAAGCAGCTATCTGCAGTACTCCCCCCCCAAACCCCCAACACACACACACACACACACACACACACACACACACACACACACAGGTATATGACACATCATAAACACGGTTATGAATATGAAATAACACACACATTTGACACACATCACAAACACGATTATGACTATTACAGAACACACACACACACACACACACACACACACACACACTTATCAGTATGCAGAGTGTGAGACGCTGCACAGCCTGATAACGGCTTCTTTCACCCTTGCCGCCTTCAACACTTTTTTCTTCTGAGTGTAACTGGACAATAATCTGTCCGAAACCCTTTGAAAAACAAGTCACAGAGTCTCTGAGAGCAATTCGACGCGGAGAACGCAAACTCAACCGTATTCTGCATTTTTTGGTGGCTGCCGGCCGGGCTTGGTGAAGACAGGTCTCATTAATCACCACCAAGATTGTCTTGCCTTGATGACAACAAGGTCATGTTAGCAGATTGTACAAGCCTGTTAGCCACTGGCAAGTCTCGTGCAAAATTTACTTTGCTACATGGCCAGACTCCGGATGGAGAGAACATGGCACACGCCATTAATTCAACCATTTGACACATGCAGAGCCATGAAGGCTTAATGCTTTGTGTCTAACTGGGTAGAGTAGGACAACCCCTACTGCTGACAGTAATAGTGCCACAGCCTCTCTCACACTAGCGGTGTTATTGTTGAGGGATCACAGTTGCACCAATCCATCCAATTCCATCACACTTTTTTGTACTATAGCCTATTTCCCCAGCTGTTCCATGTCTCAGATCAAATCGAATTCCTACAATACAAGTCAACACGCTCCGCACTCCAGGAGCTACTTTAGTGATTTCATTCAATAATGGTTGATGTTGTTATTTATACAGTGGGTCTTGGATCAGACTTGCAATTTACTCACTAGAATTAAGGAGTGATTAATCCATTAAGACCGGGAACGCATCTTGTGTGTCATTTTTAGATTTCTTTGGCTATTCAAAAATAGCAGATCTACAAGCTCATAGCACGGCACCGAGTGAGCTTGTAGATCTGCTATTTTTTTTAAATCAAGTTTTTTTCCCGCACATTTTTTACTCATGTTACAACTTCCGGGGGGTCCCTTGAAAAACATATTTTGAGATGGGGGTCCACGGCCAAATACATATCATTTTGGGGGGTCCTTGACATGAAAAAGTTTGAGAACCACTGATATTACAGCAACATTACAGTTTTTTCAAAAAAAGTGTTAGGATTTAGAAGACATTTGTAGAATCCCCAGAAGCAAAGATTTGAGTTACAAATGTTCACTTTAAATATATATTTCAAGATTTTAACGATTTCCCCCCAAAAAATAGCAGATCTACAAGCTCATACCGAGTGCCGCGCTATGAGCTTGTAGATCTATTTTTGAATAGCCAAAGAAATCTTAAAGTGCCACAGATTCTTTCCCGGTCTGAATGGGTTAAGCTCTTTCCCTGATCGCCACTCATCCTGGGGCAAGAGAAACTTCAACACTGAACAGCACACTCCAATTCCAATTCCTTTAGGATTTTTTTTACGGCCAAAGAGTGCAGCAGCAATGCTGAGAGGGAGAGAGTGTGTAGCCTAGGGGGGAGTCACAGGGAGGGCTGGCTCTGAGGGGCAGCGCGACACATGGGTACAGACACATTCTGAAGCACTGCACCATCACCATTCACAACAGCTCATCACAAGGAGGGCGGGCAAAGTGTTGTTGATACTCCCATCTATCTGGATCTTGTCACAAAACGTACCTCCATATTTTTTTACATCATGTCTTTAATACTACACATATTAAATGCTTTTAGACACACGGGGGCGTGACAGATAAATGATAAATGATGATGAAAATGTGAAATACTCGCTGGCGAATATCTGCTGTGTAGAGTTCAGAAACCTGCCTACCAGTGACATTATCGATGAGGATTCCAAGGTAATAGAAACAGCAGCCTTTCTCTTCTTGGAAAGTTACCACGCTCAAATAGAACTAGAAGCCATTGTTCTTGCGTCAATACAAAATACAATATAAAGTTTGAAAATCTTATTTGAGATTACCAAACCTGCCCAGTGCCTACCGATGATGTCACTACTAGGCAGGTTTCTGGACTGTCCACAGCCGTCCTCTGAGACAGTGAGTAGACAGAGATGGTGCCATCTTATAATGAGCATTAACGAGGACCAATTATATAAAAGTTGAAAATGGGAGAAGTGGTCCTTTTAAAGGGAAAGCAACATAGAAAGATGTTTTCATATAGAGCACGAAGTCTGACGTAATTTACGCATCCTACCTGGGTCACGTTTTTTTCCCCCTCCATTCTGAATTCCCATAGAGGTGTTTAATATCGCGTCATATAAGAACTGTGTTCCAAAAATAAACAAATGAGCATGGTGGTTTGACTCATATGGATATGAAGCATCAACTGACGATGAGAAACCGCTAACGTTACCGCCGCCGAATTAATTAATCGATCATACCTGTAGCCTTTGGACATTTGTTGTTTGGCAAATTTTTTGCCTCACTAGCACGTAAAATCCTCAATGTTCCAATGTGTCCAAGTAATAGTCTGTGATATATGCGGAACTGCCTTTTACACCAGCAGTGATACATCACACACTTCACCTATGGGTTTATCAACCCATGTAGTGATCAGCTGTTTCACCGTGTGCTCTTCAATGACATAATTATGCGTCTACTCTGGCCACATGGACAGTCTGTCTCTGTCTCCGGGCTTCAGACAGCAGCCATAAATTTCACTTTGAAAAGTTGATCTGTGTAACTTAAGTAACTATTGTTTACTCTGTCCCTACCAGTGAATATATTTTTTCTCCAAAGTCAACGCGACAGAACTTCTGGTATTTCACGAAGTAGATTGCTTGCCACTGCAGCTTTCAGGGCATATCTTCCTCTCCCAGACAGCAGAGACAACACATTCGTTCCGAGTTATATATTACATTTAGTTTTCTCTTTTCTGCCTCAAAGCCAAATGAAGCGTAGTAGAGATGTGAGTGGTATTTTTTTACTCTCTCATCAGAACAGAAGTACAATCCTCACTCCTCAGTGTTCATAAATAGGCTATCCATTTTTCACTCAACAGTGTAAATGGAACCATTAAACCCTTTTTATCTGCCTATAAACCAAACATGTAGCCAACATGTGAGGTGCGTGTGTACAAGGAGGACACTTGAGCTTTGGAACGCCATATACAGCGACAGTTATGAAAAGGAAAAGGATTTCATGTCGTCATTGTGATAATAGTATATAGCCTATAGGGTTGGATGACAGGTGGATAATGAACGTTTACACGCTCTACCGTCACTGTCTCTGATGTGCGGGCCAGGCTACTCGAAGTTCGGTCCGTCTGGTTTGATATATTTGCCTAGCTTTAATCACTTTTCAGCCTGTGATGACACTTCATGTCCCACTCCCTGTCCACAGCTTTAAAAACTAGTCCCTAGTTTGCATGCATCCTGTGGCAGCGATAGTGAGACTTATTTCCTCGTCTTGTTCAGAAAGCAGGAAATGTCTCCATTGAAGCTATAACTTTTCACCTGCCTGTATTGTGATAAAAATAAAGCTCCACTCCCTTGTTCTGATCACCGGCCATGCTGGGATAAAAATAAATCCCCAATCCATCCATTTTCCTCTGGGGTTTGTTTGGCAGACAGAGGATTGAAAGAGGAGAGTTACAGAGAGTAAAGATGTGTGGAAAGGAGATAACAGAGGACAGAGTACACAGAGGGAACGAGGAAAAGAAAGGGAGGTAAGAAAAGATTGTGTCAAACGGCATCTTTGCAAGAGACGGAAGGCAAACAGACGGGCCGATGAAAGGGAGGGGGGAGACAGGAAGATGAAAAAGAGAGAGATGGGGAGAGACAGTACGTCCTAATTATGTGGGTGAGACAGAAGGACAGGAACAGTAACAGAGTAACAGAGCTAGGGAGTTTGGGACAGTCAGAGAGACAGACAGATGGATAGTCAGACAGACAGGCAAATAGGATACATACCGTTTGATAAGGCCTGTTGAAGTTCTGAGTCTGATATCACACCACTCCTGTCCTTGTCAACCCTGTGGAAAACACAGATGAGATACCAGGTACATTAATCTCTCTCTCACACACGCACACACACAATATAACAATCTAACATTTGCCTAATTACGCCCAGAGACGCATACGTTAATTTACACACACGAACGCGCGCGCACACGCACACACACACACGCACACGCACACACGCACACACACGCGCACGCACGCCTGACATATACATACTTGTCGTCACACACACATTCTGAGCGTGTAACACACCCACACAATAGATCTAACTCGAGCATAAGTGTGCCCACAGGCTCTGGATGGGCAACAAGACACGTGTCACTGATGGACATGCACAGAAAAAACACAGATATTATCTGACAATGGAGCCAGGGGATGACACTCGCCCACTGAAACCTCATCCTTCTGAGCTTGTTGTAAGGCTTTTAACAGCTCATTGAGGATGAATGAAGGTCTATGGCCAGGAAACACAAGGCAGCTTGTGCAGTCAGCACTCCCCTGAGACCAGTCAAAGGAGAGCGTGTGGTGGTGCGCGTGCACGCGCATTCTAAGCCCCAGTGAAAGTTGAGAACCACACACATGGTGAGCCTTACTGTAAGTAATGTCGGTCTAGTGTAATTGTAATCTCATTGCAGCATCTTGAGAAGTGAAAAGTGAGAGTAAAGCTAACAACACCCTTTTAGATGCTGTAGTGTTTCCCAAAGCCAGGACCGCAGACCTACAGGGTTCCTGGAAGAAGCTAAATAGTCCCTAAGCGAAATTGAGGCAAATCTTTAGCATCACATCATGACTGTCTGCCTCACTGCTTTCACATTATTCAGTGTCTGTCGATAAAGATTTCTGTCATATGATCAGGGTAGGGCTGCCTGCAACTATCGATCATCTTCTTAGCGATTATTCTAGAATCTATAGAGATTGCTGTTTTTCCGATTCATTGAATCATCGAGAAGTGCGGTTTTGGGGGATATTTTCATATATATCAACAAACCAAAGCGAAAAACGTCTTGTCGTGGGACAGCCCGTGCCCTATATACATTACACACACACACACACTGATTGAGGACATTGCACGCACACCACCCAGATGCGTCCAATTACTAATTACACCACCAGTGACTTGGAAGTAACTCTTTGAAGTGTCTGTAGCGCATGTTTCTTAAATATTCCGACTGCATTTCATCGCAACGACTGCAATGGTTTTAAATGTGTATTTATTGGAACTGTGGGAAGTCAATTGATTGTTGGTGGTCACCTGTTTCTCCTCTGCAGTGCTGGCACTCCTCAGTAGATTTGTGCCAAGTACTGTAGACTAGGAGGAGGAATGTTTGTCTGGCTGTATTCAAGAGAATTATTATGTTGTCTTTTTGATTATATTGGTACCTAAAAATGTGACACATTTATGTTGCACAACATCCATTCAAGTGGTTGTATCCGTCATAGGCTATAGGGAACATGTAGCGGTGTAAGATTGTTGATTGATTCTTGCCATGTGGTAGGGTCCACTCCCTATAAGACGGAGGCTGCAGGGGCAGTGAATCAGTTGGACTTGAAGTACAAAGCTGTAAACACCTAGGGGAGAGCTGCCAGGGCCCTAGTGTAAGGGTGTCACCTGTTTAACCTGTTTATTAAGTTCTTCTTAGGTTGTTGTTTGTTAGTTTATCTTTGTGTTATTTTCGTTTTCTATATTTTGGGAAGCCTTATTTATATTTTTGTTATTCAATGCCTTCACTGTTAATTAAGCTGCACTTGACTGTTGGTGGAAGATTTTGGGGGTCAAATAAAACCACCAAACTTGCATCTCTGGACTTCCAATTTTTGGAGTCTTGGCCAATCGGTCAACTTAACACTTCTAATAGATGTTTTATAATCAACTAAATTGATTAATCTGACTAGCCACTTAAGCCCCCCTATTTTATAGTTGTCATACAACATATATCATACAACATAATAGAGTACAGTATGTTGTCAAGTCAAGTTCCGGATGTATCTGAGGTACAGCTGGTTGACTAAAGCATTTTCCTGCTATTGTTGCCTGGTGTTTGAGGGTGAGTTATTTTAATGAGGCCCTTAGGGTTTTTATCTCACCTGCATGATCTGTATTTTCCTTTCCATCATTTGTTCTTGTTCGTATCACTCATGTATAAACATGAGTGAATAAATTAACTCAAACTTGATTTTGCTCAGAAAAAGCTAACACAAGGTATATGTTATACATATATATTATTATTATTATTATATATTAACATTAATTTAAAAATAATTAAGATTAGAATTTTCTGAAGTTTAGGTCAGGATTTAGAAGGCGTTTTTAGAATCGGCCCGAGGTCTAAATGGGAAATCATCCATGTTCACACCGTTGACTTTAGACCTTATTGGCTCACAAGGGGAAATGTATTTCTACAGCACTGTACTTACAGTACCAGACAACAATACATACAACAGCACACAATAACAGCAATAGACAGCAGTACACCCCTCAGGCCTATTCAGCGACGTCTGCTGTTTAGTTTAAGTAACTATGACTGCAGGTATCAGGCTTTTCCCAATTAAGCGAGCCCTTTTGCTAATTGCTTCCTCCATGTTCAGTACCAGCGCCCGGAGCGAGGTAGGGGTTCAATTGCCACTTTAAGTTTCATTTCACTTAGGCTACAACTTTTCACAAATGCATCTCAAGTGTGTTCTGTCTTAGCAACAAGACATTTCAGGGAAAACAATGTCCCCTCAACTGTAACATCTTTCTCTCAGACCTAGAAACGTGGACGCTGAAATAACAGGCCCTCACAGTTATGAAATGTCTTAGTCAATCCACCAGTGACTCAGTTGTTCCTTAGCAACCGTCCCAGCCCAACCGGTCGACCTAAGAGAACGTTTAACAAACAGTGTTTGAATTCCAAGACGGGGAGGGTGGAGGGAGGGGAGAAGAGAATGGGCAGGGCAGTAGACGCAGACCGGGGGAATTCCCAAAGGAAAACACATGGCCGGGCCAGTGTTGACTGCGTGGGCTGTGGTGGGTTTGAATCCCAGCAGTGGGAGTTTGTGTGCCGTGACGTCATCTCTCCCCAGACTATGTATGTGTGCAACCGACTCAGTGCCGGTTACCCTGCCTGTAACTTTTTTCATGCATGAATAACGGTTCAAAGAAAAGGAGGGGAAAAAAAGTACAAGGAGGCCTAGCTGACCAGCCCGGTCTCCTTGGGAAAAAATAAATGGGTCCCAGGCATGCCTCCATAAAGGGCAGCTTTGTGACATTGACGTTGAGAAGTGGTTAGGTAAATGCCGTCACAAGTGTGGAGCTACCCCCAACCTTCACCAAATACTGTTGGATAGACTCAGAGCTTTGTTTGTGTTTGTGTGTATTTCTCCTTTTCACTTCCCTACTCCCATCCATCCCTCCCTCCCTCTGGTAAAAGCTCCCCAGTTTTGTTTTTACAAGC
>NC_137623.1:11536428-11688928 GCF_963280865.1 Gymnoscopelus braueri | reverse complement strand
TGAAACCGTACTATCTACTACACTACATTTACAACGAATTTATATGTTTATAATTGTATTTCCTTTGTTGTTTAAACTAAGGGATATTTCTCTTTCAAATTAAAAAAAATGAAGTAATGGAAAAATCACGGCCCCCCTCATGCATTATATTTTTTAATGTTTGTTTTATTTGAAAGTGAAATATCCCTTTAATATGTCAAATATCTTTGTTTTGTTAATAAAAATAAACAAGAAACCCCCTCCACGGTCCACCCCTTTCCCCCCACAGCCCTTTCACCTGCACGATTTTGTCATCATAACCAATCGGAATGTAATATGAAAAATGTTCTGTATCACATACAGTGTTCAATTATCCAAGCCATAGGGCTAGAGAAAAGTGAATTATTATTGTTCATAGTAATGTGCTTTTATCATTCTTTAGGATATACCAAAATATTCTAATTAAGTTAAGCTAGTGGGACACTAGGCAACTGTAAAAGTCAATAGCTGACCAAAAGCCCACAGTAGACTCCCTGCTGAGCTACGTGCTTCAAAGGGTTCTTGCATGCCAGAGACAATAGGCCTTTGCGTGGAAGACAGGGAACAGGTCTCGCTATCAGGTGAGGGGTTTCTAAACAAAAGAGATAGCAACTCCGAGCGGGGGTAGCTTTCTAGATAAGAGACAAAAGCTTTGTGTAAGAACAAAGCAACTGATTTGACTGCATAATGCAGTCTGGCTCCACCGTGACAGGAAATGGCAAGGAATCGCAAGGCTTTGTGGGTAACCGGAACTTCCTGTTGCTAGAGGCGGACCTTGTGTGAGAAGTTTATAAATTAGGAAGGTCTCAGAACAGAGACTCAGATTCTAACTATGCCATGGGTTGTCTCTCGAATATGGGTTCTTGAGTGACCCATTGATCATCTGGAAGAGAGTGGAAAGTCAATAGTAAGTAAAGCATTGTAAATGATTGTATGTTTGATGTGTTCATAATGGGATGAAGTCATATCTTAATACTGTGAATGTTCTGTGCTTGTTTTCTCTCTTACCAGGTTTTATTACCTATTTACCTAAATGTATTGTATGTGTTATTAGTAAAATAAATCACCTTAAAAGACATTTGGTACGAGTAATGCCTTAGACTCACTCCTCTCTCTACCCTTTCATTTGGGCTTAGTAACCGTTGTTTAACTCTGCACAAAGCAGAAAACTAGGTTGGCTATAAAAGTGAACAGTAATAAAACTATTGTAATCCCCGGAGGGGATTTCTTTAGGGTTTAAGCGTTAAATTACGCAGTAATAAAACTATCGTAATCTCCGGAGGAGATTAGCTAGAGTTTAAGTGATTAAACTGTAGTGTCTCTTAAGAGAGACATCTATGAGTTTAAATTGATTAACCGTGTTATACGTGGTATAACACAGTAATAAAACTATCGTAATCTCCGGAGGAGATTAGCTAGAGTTTAAGTGATTAAACTGTAGTGTCTCTTAAGAGAGACATCTATGAGTTTAAATTGATTAACCGTGTTATACGTGGTATAACACAGTAATAAACTATTGATAGTCTCAGGGAAACTTATCTGAGTTTAGTAATTGGAACTCTGCTTGTTACACGGTAATAAGGCTGTAGTGTCCTCGTGGGGGGCATCTTAGAGTTAATAAGCGAATGACACTGTGTTTGAACTCCGCTTATTACAGAGTTATTAAACTATTAATGCCTCTGTGGGAGGCTTTACTGAGTTTAAAGCGTTAATTACGCATTTATTAAACTATGCTGGTTTTTAATAAGGCCTTCAGAGTTTAAGTATTAATTACCTAGTCATTAAACTACTAGATTTCTTTCGAGTTTAAGTGTTACGCAGTAATTAAAGAAATTACCAAGTCATTAAACTACTAGATTATCTTTCGAGTTTAAGTGTTACGCAGTAATTAAAGTAAAATTACATAGTAATTGAGTGTTACAGAGTAATTAAACAATTATGAACCCTTGGAGCCTATGTGATTCTAGAAAGGTATTAGGTCAGTCCTGTAAGCGGATCACATAATTGTATGATCCTGCCAATAGTCTGATGGTGAAAACCATTAGAGGCTGGATTTAATGTGTGTTATCTAGTGAGATAACATAGCATAAAAATCTCCTATAGCCTTAGGAGTAAAGACGCACTGTCTCTTTAAGATGAGAAGTGAGTTGTAACAAAATAAAGTATCTATTAGACCTGGTTATGGGACAGGTTAAAATAGGTTATCAGAACTAACACAGCCTGCAGAGGGTCGAATCCACGGCGGCGAAGAGGACACAGAGCCGGCGGCCTACAGCGTGACGCAAGGACCGAGGCATTGAATACTGTATGGGCCTACGAGAAGCCTACCGGGGAGAGACTCAACCAGGTTGCTATGAAACAAAGCCCCACAGTTTGCAAAAAGTGTGGAGAAAGGACTGTAGATTTGGGGATGCTGCGTGCCAACAAATTCTATTGACTGAGCTAAGAGTAAGGAGCTGAGGGAGAAGCTAGAAGCTAACCACAGGTTATGTAGCTATAGGCTACCGTTAAAAGTTTGTTTAGCGTACCAATAAGAGGGTTTAGAGATAAAGCTATCCGACCTGAGAGCTACCTTTAGCGTGGCTAGCTAAGCTAAGCAGTTCTATTGTCTAGCATATTAGTGCTAGCTGCTAGCTAACTGCCATTATTGACAGAGAGGTGATTGTTGCCCCTGACCTGGGTGGTGGGGAAATACAATTAGCATTCTCTTTGTTTACCTGGGAGACAGAAAGTCTGTCCCCCCTTTGTTTACTGATAAGGGTTGGGGGAGGATTCTGCCAGTGTAATACACTGTTTAACCAGACTTTATGATAGACTGATACTGTGAGTAACTAGATGATTAGTGTACAAGAACAGGGGATCAATGGTAATCATTGTGGGTTAAATACTAGAATGTACATTGGTAGAGCAAAATATATCCTATCCAGTATTAATTAACAAAATTAACTAATGTAAGTAGACCATTAAAAGGCTTCTTGCGTGGAATGCTGATAGGGTGGGTGCTATTTTACAGGTTAAACACAGTGTTAATTAATTATTGTTGTTATATAGCTAAAGGCTGAAACAACACTGTTACTTGCTAAAAATAACTGACGATTACTGTCACAGCCCATTGAATTAAGACTAACTAACAGACCTTGTACCCAAACAGGG
The DNA here is from genome assembly GCF_963280865.1 of Gymnoscopelus braueri. NCBI lineage: Eukaryota > Metazoa > Chordata > Actinopteri > Myctophiformes > Myctophidae > Gymnoscopelus > Gymnoscopelus braueri. The sequence goes on along the minus strand of NC_137623.1, from coordinate 11,685,757 downwards.
GAGATGGAAGTGTTAGCTGAGTTAATAGGGAAGTGTGAAGCAGCTCAAGCAGTTTTTAGGAGGGAAATAGAGTGGATTGTCATGCATGATTTACCAAAAGAAAGGGCGGTAAGGGAGCTAAGAGACAATTTAGCTAGATTCCTTGAGGTTGTTACATATTCTAACGCCATACTAGAAATTGTTGAGGAAAATTCATCTGAGATCTGCAGGATGCAGGATGACTGTTGCCAAGAGTATGAAGAAACATTGAGGCAGGTCTGGTTTGAAACGGTCCAGAGAGAATCTGGGTGCCGCTTCACACAGCCCAAAGTGAGTGAAAGCCCCCCTGCTGTGAGGGAAGAGCCATTGTCTAACCCCCCAGAGATTGCAGCAAAGCCGGTCGGACCTGAACAGGGGGTTGGGGTCACCAGTCCTACAGATGAGCCGATCGTAACTGGAGAGGGGGTTGAAGAGACCAATCCTCCAGCAGCTGTAGGAGAGGGGGGCAGGGATGTCACACCTACAGATGGATCAGATGGGCCAGCAGACCTCAGAGTCAACCTAGATGACATCACTATTGCTCCAGGGGGAGGTGAGAAAATGACTCCCACTATGCAAGCTGCTGAACCAGCAGCTGCTGCCACGGAGGTCATAGATGACATCACTACTGATCCAGAGGGAGGGGACAACGGAGAGACCCCATTCCACGCTGCGATCGAGAGAGCAGCTGCAAAGGTGCCACTGGCGATCGAAAGAGCTGCTCCTGCGGAGGCCGCCGGGAACGCGGAGGCCGAGAGGGAGGTTCCAGAGGGAACCAACGTCGCAGATGAGCAGACCGCCAGGAAGGCAGCTTCGATGGACAACGCGGCGGAGGGATATCTCCTCATCACGACACGCAGGGAAGGCGCCGAGGAGGTCGTGACGGCCGGCGGAGAGGAGCCATCGGCGGCGGGGGAGGTGCCACTGGAGATCGCGAGAGAAGCGAGAGAAGCTGCAGGGGAGACCCCATTCCACGCTGAAGAGGGAGGAGACCACGCCGGGGAGGTTCCAGAGGGAGCCAACGTCGCAGATGAGCAGACCGCCAGGGAGGCCGCTTCAATGGACGTCGCCACGGCGGTGAAAGTCTTCACCAATCCACTCAACGCAGAGGAGAAGCACGTCGACGCTACCACACCAGGGCGAAGGACCAGCCAACCGGGGGGTCCATCCAAGCGCCTGTCTCACAAAGGTGGGAGGAGACCAGCTACCAGCGGACCGGTGGCGTTCGAGAAGGAAGCCGAGTCGCCTGGCAAGGGTGGCGTTCGCTCCAAGCGCCCGTCTAAGAAAGGTGGCAGGCAGATGGCCCAAAGCAGACCAGTCAGGCCTGTCAAGGGTGGCGTTTGCTCCAAGCGCCCGTTTAACCAAGGTGGGAGGGGACCAGCTACCCCAAAACCCCTCAGAAAGAAGTCTGAGTGGGTAAATCTTGGCATCCGTGCGCCTGCTCGGAAAGAGAGGGGCGGATTGCAACGTCGGGTCCTTACAGTTCTGACCGCCAAAATCCAAGCAAAGAAAGTGCTTTATTTTGGTGGGGCTGTAACTAGAAAAAAAGAAGGTGAAGATTAAAGATAAACTATCCCTTCTCCACCCCTCTGCGGGGGGGGCTGAGAGGAGCCCCCAGAAGGGGGTTGGTGGGATTGCAGTCCCACTGGTGGCCAGAAGAGTGCCATCAGACGGTATTGCTGCTGCTGAAGAGACAGCTGCAGAGGAGATCCACCCAGAGGGCGCCGCGGGGGACGTGACGGTCGAAGTAGAGACGCCTACGGAGAAAGCCGAGGGGAAGACCGACACCAATTCACACACCGACATCACCCCAGTGCAGAGCGTCGTGGCACCACCTAAGAAAGGTAGCCTTTGCCCCGAGCCTGAAGCCCTGTTGGGCCAAGGTGGGAGGTCAGTAGCGACAAGAGCCAGACCAGTCAAATGCGATTGTGCAAACTGCAAGCCTCTTGACCTCCTGAAAAAATGCAAATGTGAAACCTGCAAGCCACGTAAACCCTTCGCACCAGCCCGGTGGGTCGTGGGGAAATTGCGAGGGAAGAAGGAAAAGTTGAAGCAGAAAGTCACTGTCCCACCACAGTCATCAGCGCGGGCTGGTGGTGGGATTGCAGTTCCACTGGTGGCTGGTGGTGCCAGCAAAGTGACACTGACAAACGAACAGGCTTGACTAACAGGTCTATCCAGTTAGTAGCTGTGAACAGTGGTACGCGGTGCGGACAATAAGCGAAAAAGATGCCAACGTGGTGTCTAAAAAATCGAAATGTCTTATTTGAGCGACTGTTTACTTAGGAATTTCGAGAGATATTGTGTAAATGAATGTATCATTTGTAGTGTTTACGATATTACCAGAAGAAATAACTTGCATAATGAAATGTATTAATTTACTGCCGACAATATGCCACTAAGTCAAAATGCAACAATAATTTGGAAGGTTCTTCCATAACAACAAAATTATTCAGTACTGATGTGGACTCATGATCTGAGCAATCAGGCCCTTTTGAATTATTATTTGTTGATTGTATAAAAAGCATTTTGGGATGTGGGTTTAAATGCAGAGTGAAGTTTCTTAAAGGTAAGATTGTAGATCAGCCATTTTTAAAATCTTTTAAACCCTTTACCCAAGTTACTATGTCAATTGCCATGGCAACATGCCCTAAATAGGACATTGACTTACTAGGGAAACAGTGGGAGGAGGAAAGGTTTCCAAAATCAATTTGGATTATTAAAAAAGTTTAAAAATTACAAATTGAGAAAGTTAAGTTGAACTGTAAATTATTCCAAAATATGGGTTTAGAGCCACTTAATGACAATGAGTGAAAACTGTGTTGAGAATGTAACCTGTATGAGTGTGGGATCAGAGCAGTTTACATAGATGAAATCGAACTTCCCAAAGCCATGATTTAAGAAGCCAAAAAAGCTCACCGAAAAATGGTGAGTAGAGGTTGGTTGTGAGAGAACTGAACATGGTTCAGTTATCTCAGGTGGGAGGTGTTCAATTATCCAAGCCATAGGGCTAGAGAAAAGTGAATTATTATTGTTCATAGTAATGTGCTTTTATCATTCTTTAGGATATACCAAAATATTCTAATTAAGTTAAGCTAGTGGGACACTAGGCAACTGTAAAAGTCAATAGCTGACCAAAAGCCCACAGTAGACTCCCTGCTGAGCTACGTGCTTCAAAGGGTTCTTGCATGCCAGAGACAATAGGCCTTTGCGTGGAAGACAGGGAACAGGTCTCGCTATCAGGTGAGGGGTTTCTAAACAAAAGAGATAGCAACTCCGAGCGGGGGTAGCTTTCTAGATAAGAGACAAAAGCTTTGTGTAAGAACAAAGCAACTGATTTGACTGCATAATGCAGTCTGGCTCCACCGTGACAGGAAATGGCAAGGAATCGCAAGGCTTTGTGGGTAACCGGAACTTCCTGTTGCTAGAGGCGGACCTTGTGTGAGAAGTTTATAAATTAGGAAGGTCTCAGAACAGAGACTCAGATTCTAATAAGTAACTATGCCATGGGTTGTCTCTCGAATATGGGTTCTTGAGTGACCCATTGATCATCTGGAAGAGAGTGGAAAGTCAATAGTAAGTAAAGCATTGTAAATGATTGTATGTTTGATGTGTTCATAATGGGATGAAGTCATATCTTAATACTGTGAATGTTCTGTGCTTGTTTTCTCTCTTACCAGGTTTTATTACCTATTTACCTAAATGTATTGTATGTGTTATTAGTAAAATAAATCACCTTAAAAGACATTTGGTACGAGTAATGCCTTAGACTCACTCCTCTCTCTACCCTTTCATTTGGGCTTAGTAACCGTTGTTTAACTCTGCACAAAGCAGAAAACTAGGTTGGCTATAAAAGTGAACATACAGAGATAATGTGTGCGGATTTGCATGAGTTTTTGACATAATCTATAGGAGTAGTAGCAAAAAGTGTGGAAAATCTTGTCAGCTGTGGCCTATAGCCTAGGGGAAGTTGCGTCATGATCTAAGTCGTTTTTTTTACTGTATGACTTACGGTTCAAGAGGCCAAAATGTGAAACAGCCTGTAGTGCCACCATGAGGCATTTGAAAGATTTGGGGCAGAGGTTCTTCCTTGGCCTACTGGAAGTGCATGATACAAAGTTTCACACTGATTGGTCCAACAGTGACTGAGCTGTTCATAGCCATGTACAGAGGTGAAAACGTCTCCAGCCTTTTCCTTAGGCCGTCCTGCCTAACAATAAATACAACTCAAATCGATGTATTGTTTGAATGTCTAAATGTTGTGAATGAGACGTTCTCAAAGATACATTCATTTAGGATTAGCAGTCAAAATTTTTCCATGTAGCGCAACAGCACACAGAAGCCAAACCATTTACACAAGTCTGTCTCTTTTTCCTCTCATCCACTTGTTCCTCTTTTTCCTTTTTCCTTTTCTGTCCATCTCATTTGTTTTCTTTTTTCCATCTATTTGTCTTTTTCCTTCTTTTCTCTGAAAACAAGTTTTACAACTTTGAAAACCTTTTAAACTGAGTAGGGCCTAAGATTTTAATCTGTACGTTACCATTGCATTGCTGCTAAATAAATATAAATGAGAATCAAATAAATGACTGCTTTTTTACAGAATCATACAGTTATGCTGCTTGCCATGGCATGGTTGAACTGACTGCTACAGGGGATAGCAAATCAGGTACTGTCCAGACAGGGGCCCACATGAACTCTAATGTCCCTATTCTAGGCATATCGTAATAGGCAAACATTTGACAAAAATACACAAAGATTTGGCAAAAATAGCCAGTCTACAAGATGAGAGTGTGTTTATAAAGTGTTATAAACGCATGAACCCTAGTGTCCTTATTCTGGGGGCGAGCATTCGGCGAACTAATAGCTCACAAAGTGTTGCAATGTTATATGAGCTTGTAGATAAGCTATTTTTGGTGAAAAGATTTGGGTGTAGAGGGAAAAAAGGAGGGGACCTAAAACAGCAGCCTGTGAGTTCCAGTAGCTTACATACCACCATGCCTGGTTTTAAGAGCATCATTTTGCTCTTGTGTTTTAATCACAACTGGCTGCAGCACAAATCAGTCACCAAATCAAATCAAACTTTATTTTATTAAAGCACATTTCATATAGCAAGTGCAACTCAACATGCTTCACAGAGAAGAAGAATTAAAAAGAAAAAGAAGAAACAAAAAATGTAAATACATTCAGCACTTTCTACCTGGCATCAGTATTTTAGACATGTAATTATAGTCAAAATTCTTTAACAGAGACAAAAAAAAGTAGCAGAATTGGCCGATCTAGTTCACAACACGTCACATCACAACATGTTGTGAGCTTGCAGATGGGCAATTTACTCCGGCGAGGCAGCATACTGCTCGCACCATGTCCCCTGAAGGCTGGGGCCACACTCCGCGCTGATCTTCACAGTCAGAGTACCGTGATTCAGTTTGAACGTCTTGTAAACGTTCAGACCTCGGGTGGGTGTGTCAGCTCCCTTGCCGAGATTTCCGTCGGACCACATCATGTCCTGGTCCCATACCTCGAAACACAGCAAGCTGGTGGAGATAGCAGGAGTAGGATGTCATTTTCAACTTTCACTGATAGAAAACAACACAATATCTTTCATATCTTGCATTTTTATTGTTGGCCAATATACTTTATCATATCACGTTTGCACCCTGACTGACTTACGTCTTGTTCGTCAGGTCCACGGTTCCGATGTTGAACTGCTCATTCCAGCGGGGGAAATCGTCGTTGTTGATCGTCCTCGTTTGAAAGCCCTGGGGGCCGTATGACACCTTGACGTAGCCGTCCGTCTTGGTTGAAACGTCTCCATACAGGGCCGAGCCGTTGACCACTGTCACGCTCAACTGGGCCACGCCGGGCCTTTCGGGGCAGCAGTCGGCGTTCACCATACGGTGATTGCTGCAATGGCACGCGCAGTTCTGGTTCTGTCGGCCAACAGAGCAGCGGGCGCGGCACTGCAGTGACACATCGCTGGATATGATGTAATCTCTGATGGCGGCTCGCAGTCTGGACTTCAGCGTGGGGTGGTCCATGACCTACATTGACGAGGAGGACAGGTTCTTTTCTGAAAATGTTTTATTGTCCTATGGCGTTTAGAAAGCAGGACATTTGTGTGTCCTGCTCAGTGTTGGAAAAGTTACTAAAACATAGTAATATAGTACTTATTACATATTACTTGTTTAAAAAGTAATATAGTTACTTTACTTATTACTCCCTGCCAAAAGTAATTAGTTACTTTACTAGTTACTGGAAAAAAGTAATATATTACTTTAAGTTACATATTACTTTAGTTAGCCTACTTTCCAACACTGTGTTGGAAAAGTTACTAAAACATTACTTTCCAACACTGTGTTGGAAAAGTTACTAAAACATAGTAATATATTACTTATTATACATTACTTGTTTAAAAAGTAATATAGTTACTTTACTTATTACTCCCTGCCAAAAGTAATTAGTTACTTTACTTTACTAGTTACTGGAAAAAAGTAATAATATTACTTTAAGTTACATATTACTTTAGTTACTTTCCAACACTGGTCCTGCTTACAACAGAGTACATCTAAACGATCAAAGGCAGTGTATTTTACTTTACACATCTGTTAACCTCCTACCTTAAAAAAAACTCAGTCTCTCACCAGATAGTGTAGGGGGCTCAGTTCGTAGGATACCACTCCTGGGACCCTCTCGAGGGACGCGAGCCATTTATCGTAGCCCTGTCTGCCATTGGGGTTGAACAGGAGGTCACCGACCTCCCGGCCTCCCCCCTGAACCTCAGTGAACCGGTCCGAGAAGGAGGCACCGAAGCTCTTGGTCATTTTCAACTTCTTGCTCTGCAGCTCACAGTATTCTGCCTCGGGGCTGACGGTGGCTCCCTTGATGGTCGCACTGGCCTCGACTTCCAGGCAGTCTCTGACGGTGCGGGTGTCGAGGCCGCTCAGGGCCGCCTTGCAGGTGCGTATGGCGGTGGTGGAGTGCACGCGACCCCCAAGGTGAACCCGGCGGAGGAAGTGGGTGCCGTAGACAGAGATGAAGTGACGGAAGGCGGAGGTGTCGTTATGGTCAGGGGTGTAAGCGAGGTGCAGCAGTGCGGCCTTCAAGTCTTTGCTCGGTGGTGGTTGCGCCTGAAGACGGAAACTGTGGGTCATAGAGGAGAATGGGGCCACTGAGAAGTCGTTACAAGGTTACATTTGAAAAAACTGAATTTCACCCTGAATTTTTGTAGCTCTTGTGCAGCAATGGTCGGGCCAGGCAATTGGAAGTGAATGTGGAAAAGGGATTAAAATTATGTATTATTTTTTGAGTGGTGCTAGCCACTCCAAGGACTGACTTTGTCCGTGTGTCTGTCCGTATGAGCACGGCCTCTCTGTATGTTTGAGCACAGCCTTAACAGCTGCGGCTGATTGCAACACAAAGATGCAACCAGTTACACTAATTATACACACACACACACACACACACTTTTGAGTAAAAATACTTAAAATGAGTAAAAATACTTAAAATGAGTAAAAATACTTAAATATTAGTTAAGATACTTTAAAGTTCCTAAACTGAGTAAAAATACTTAAAATGAGTAAAAATACTTAAAATGAGTAAAAATACTTAAAAGATGTTAAAATGAGTAAATACACGTACAAATCTGTAAAAACATTTTAAAGTACTTAAAATGAGTAAAAATACTTTGAAGTCATCAAAGTCTGTAAAAAGTAACTAATGAAATGAACTCATGAAAGGCACCACTCTCTTCACACTGGGTGTGATTTTTTATATACAATTCTGAAATTCACCACACTGCATCTATCATGATATGAAAATGCTGTAGATATTTACAGTACTGTTTACAGTAACACATTTTGATGCCAAGCTGGCTCAAACATGTGGACCTGTTTGCCATGTGGGAAGGCAGATTTCCTGATAGAAGATATATAAGAATCAGAAAACACAAGAGGGACAATCATCATAGCTGCCTGGCCCCTAATTATCTTCAAACTAACTAAATCTGATTGACAAAATGATTATGTCAGCATAAAAGTCAAACGTTAATGTGTTGAACCTGTACTTTAGACAGTACAGTACATTGTTAGTACTGACCTGTAGTACTGGCATTTGAACTCATGGGAGACAAAGGAGAACTTGTCACTTTTGGAGTGAATGCGGGCAAACTTTGAGGACTTGGATTGTGTTCCTGCGAGAGGCACATCACCAGTGCCTGAGAATCCGAGGCCAACCTTAATCATGAAAACAATGATTATCCTTTAATAAACCTATGGAGACAGGCTCTATAGTCAAAGGAAAGAACAGCGTTATACACATATATAGCTACAATCCGTGAATTTGATGTCCTCTGCCGACAGAGAGAGATAATTGCAACGGTGTCCGATCTACAGGAATGATGACTCACACTGCTTCAAATAGCTTTCTTGACATGTATCACCTAGTCGGTGTCCTACAGTACCTGACAACATTATTGAAATTCCTCAGATGAGTGGGGAGACCTCCAGCCACAGCAGATGTGCTAGTTATATTTCGTGAATACTCTTCCAAACAGATTGGTTAAACTATCATTTTAAAATGAATCCTGGATTGTAGCTTTAAAGGTGATTGGTTGAAATTGTTATCCTGACCTGAAAATCTATTTTCTGTTTATTAAAGAGCTGGAGCGACAGGAGACCCCTGTTACTGAACAAACACGCTAAATTGCAATTACGGTATTACTGTCAGAATATGGAGCTTTAAAGTTTTAACAATAATCTTTTTTGTTTGAACCAAAAATATCACAGCACCTTTGAGGATAAATGTAAACAATGGTTACCAATGCTAATGCTGACAGACAAAAGATATGTCAGAAGAAAGAGTGGAGAAGACAATTCTAGATCAACAATAATTGTAAAAAACACACAGAGACATCAGACTAACCCTCCAACTGTCTCCCAGAGATTCACTGGTATCCTTCAAGACGGCTTGGCTGGATTCTAACATCTTACTGCTCAGACTGTTACAAAGCACCTGAAACCAGACAGAACCACACGTAATCATTTTAATCCAAGTGTGTGAACCAACTGATCGATTGAACTGTGTTTACACCCATTTTAAGCACCACATATAATTTACAGTCTTGTCACCACAAAAATGTCACTACAAATCGCAAAAAAAATATGAAACTGGATGTTTTTTAAATCCCAAAAACATTTCTAGATTCTGACCATGTCGACTCAATCCATTTAAAAAAAAATTGAATCAAGAATGATTATGTGCCTATTGGTATGCAACACCAACCTTTTCAACGTGCGATGTATGTATTGTGGTTTGCAGAAACAAGTATCTGGCAATTGTGTTGTTAATTTACTAAGTCGTAATTCCAGTGTATTAACTTGTATATCAACCTAAAGTGAACCTAAAGTATTAAAACCTGACACACACGTATTACACATTACGCATTATGAAGCCTTTATAATTACTAAGAGGTTGTGCCATGGTTTTGCACTTTTTCGGTTTTTCATGTGTCTATGAGGTTGATAGAACTTCATTAAGCCCCCTGGTGGTGTTTTTATGGTGTTTTATGTCTTCTCTGACTATTTTGAGTTTCTTCCTGGGGCTGAAACCTTGAGGGTCAAACGTGCCAATAGAGAAACAGCCATTTAATGACACAGTAAAAATATACCCTCCCCCTCATTATCATAACACAACAGGTGTGGGCATGAGGAGGAGGAGGGACTAGGACAGGTGGGTGGTGCTAAGGTGGTGGAGGAGGTGCTAAGGTGAGAACCAGGTACACTATATATGAATGTATACTTAATGAACTGGAAGCGTGCCCACATAAAAACATAATTTTAACACTTTCTGTACACTTTTTTGAAAAAAAATCTTCCTCCTAGTATAACCATAATACCTGATGATTATGTTTTAGGGGGGGGGGGGAATCACTGAAAATCACGGCACCCCGTCTTTAAATGTCATGTCATAATTACTGTCAGGATGTGTTGTTTGGGCATATTGGACAGACGGACAGACATTTACATCTCCAGAGCCTAAATCCCTTCATAGAAATTGTCATCCTAAATAAAGTAAAGGAGTGAGGTGTGTGTGTCTACTGACCTTGACCCGCCAGTCCCGGACAGATACTGGGAGCTTCTGAGTCTGGTTTAGGAGGAAGAGTTGAGTCAGCATGTCCCATGGTTGGAGTGATGGACAAGAAAGAAAGGAACAACAATTATGTTAATTAAAAGCCATAAGATAAATCAGTGGTTCCAAACCTTTTCTGGATCAGGGCCCTCTTGAAAATCTTGAAAGCGTTTGCGTCCCACCCATCTGATGACTTAACACGGCAGCCATTTAGGTCAGGTGGGTGGACCATGTGCATTTTCAGAGCATATTTATTTGAATGATCAATCAATCAATTGTGCTCCAGCTTGGATCAATGGAACTAACGTTAAAATAGCCGATCTACAAGCTGCGACGCATTGTGAGCTTGTATGTGAGCGGCTATTTTAGTATAAATCAGGTATTATGACGCCATCAAATACATGTTTGTCGACAAAATCAACTGTAGATTGACTGAAATCGTATGATATTTAGTCAACTAAAACTAGACTAAAAACAAAAAACATTTCAGATGACTAAAATATGACTAAAACTAATTTTATTCAAAAGACTATGAGTAAAACTACATAAAAATGTCCTGTCAAAATAAACACTGACTTGCAATATCCTCACAGCCCAACAGGTTGTGAATCACAGAAATAAAGTCATAATGTGAACGTTTCAGACAGACAGTGGAGCAGAGAGAAAGGCAAGTTGAGAACAGAATATTCAGTACAACCATTGTTGTAATTATAAGGTTGCCGGTTCTTGATCTATAATTTCGTCACCTTCCTAAACTAATGGCTTAAGTAATATTTTTTCAGTTTTCAGAAAAAAATAAAAAACTGTAAAAAACTGATCCAAAACAAAACTATATGATATTTCTTAATCATTTCACCCAAAACGTTTATAACAAATTATGACTATTAACATAAAAATAACACTGTCTGTCAGTTATGTCACATAAGAGATTTAAATAGGATTAAACCTGACTTAGGCCAAAGGATTTACAGATTCTTTCCAGACTTTTTGGCCTAAGTCACAAAAAACATGTGACTTAGGCCAAAAAAAAATCCTATTTTGGCCCAAGTCACACTAGGGAGATAGGTCATTATACTAAAAGCGGTGGGAACATTATGATCCTTTTCAATTAGGAGATAGGCGATTTTACCAGAGGTGAAAAATTACTTGGCCATTAGTTCAGGAAGGTGACGGTTTAGAAATGTTTTGAATATTTGGCACAAAGGATTTTTTGATGGGGGCACCTGGCCAAATACATATTAATTTGGGGGTCTTTGACATGAAAAAGAACCACTGCAGTATGGTGACCTTGTTGAGCAGATGGTTTTTACAGATGGTACATTTCCCCTCGTGTCCTCCGACCATATACTTCTGGACTTCCACCACGCTGGCCCCGGTGGTCTGCAGCTTCACCACGTCAAAGCCCTCCCCGACCAGGTTGTGACCCGGGACAAACTCAGTCATCAGACACTCTTCGACCGAGCCTGTATAGCAGCCCAGAGACGGAGGAAGGAAGAAGAGGAAGAGGAGGAGGGGGAGAGGGTGGCGGGGCATTGTTGAGCTGGAAAAACGACAAGACAAAAAGAATGCCTGAAGAGTTGGTGTGAAGTATAATGAGTCGTCCTCACCAAGGTTATTATAGTTTTGCATTTTCATTAGCTTAAAATTGTATTTCATTTTGACTTTAAATTTCAGTTTGGTTTTATTAGGGTTTAAAGCAGGTTTGCTAGTTTTGTTTAGTTTTTAGTTTTTGAAAATGTTTAGTTTTATTTTATAGTTTTTTCGTTTTAGGGTTAGTATTTTGTAATGAAAATGAATGAAATAATTGACACAATTCTATAAACTAGCCCAACCCTCAACATGACAAGCAGTGAATATGGTTCTCTTAGAAATGTTGAATACAACAAATTATTAATGGAATAACAATTAATATGAAATGATAAAATGGCATAAAATAAGTCAGACTCAACGTGTGTTGTGACTCACCTAGAGGACTTGGCTCCGTTAAGGATGGTGACTGGTGAGTTTGACAGAGATGGCAGGTGACAGTCTGTTTGATGGAGAATCCAGTGGAGATAAAGACCTGAAGATGGCTTTATGTATAAAGAGGAGGGGCTCCCTCTCTCTCTCTCTCTCTCTCTCTCTCTCTCTCTCTCTCTCTCTCTCTCTCTCTCTCTCTCTCTCTCTCTCACACACACACACACACACACACACACACACACACACACACACACACACACACACACACACACACACACACACACACACACACACACACACACACACACACACACACACACACACACACACACACACACACACACAGTAAAGTATAACTTCACTCATGTGAACATCAGAGTTGAAGGTGAACTATCCTAAGGTCTAGCCAGCCTATGAGCAAAGAATATGAGATATATCTCATTAATGGAAAAAGCAGTAAAACAAAGTAGAAAATACAAATAATAACTTTCCACTAATTACATTCGTTTGACACAAGTGTTATAGCAGCTTTAAGATAGGTGCTGTAAAGCTGGGAAAGAGGTTCCCATACATTACGAGCCAAATAATCGCTTTTAGTACTATTTAGCAACACTTTTGGTTAGTGTGAGATATGATCTACTGGTTTCAACATGAAGTTAGCGGAAACGTTTACCACTTCTATAACTTTGTCATACTTCTCTCTTTTTTATCTTTTTGTACAGTTTCCTCCCACAGAGTGAAAAAAGCAAGAAATGTCAAAATATGAGATGGTTTCATAAGCCTGTGCAATACAGATCGATGGATTCATGCGGGCCCGGCTGTCTCCCGCTCCTGCTTCCAAGATGCCCCAACCATGTGTTAATAGACAGGTCCTCAGGGATAGAACAGAGCATCTCTTGTGCCACCTGCGCCTTATTGTAGGGATGGCGGGGCTTGAGTCTTTTTGGAGGCGCCGCTGTCAAGCATTTTCTATATGTAGGAATACTACACTATTAGACACTATAACAACAACAGTTACACTGACAGGTTCAGAATTTGTAGAAGTGTTGAGCAGTCATTATTTGCAAACATAGCTGTTGACTGGACTCTATGGTCAAATGACAGCAGACCCTTGCTGTGCAGCCAAACATTCTCAATATAAAGTTTAAATAGAATGAATAGACAGGTCACAGGTTCTAAAATGCAAGGAGAATCAGAATCAGAATCAGAATCAGAAGACTTTATTGCCATGACATGTAGACATGTTAGGAATTTGGTTTGATGCAGTGGAGCGCAGTTTACAACAGGACTGGTGCAAGACAGGACAAGACAGTGCAAACCACATCATAGTGCAACAACAAGTAATAAAATAAAAATAAATATGAGAAGTGCCAAAAAGTCCTTAATGCTCTACAACAGAAATTATTTTTATAACAAACTTACAATTTACAATTTAGGCATTTAGCAGACGCTCTTAAGGCCAGTCCACACCAATGCAACTCCTTGCAACATGCAACTTGCATTGGCAGTTGCAAGGAGTTGCATTGGTGTGGACTGGCCTTAAAACTGTTTTGTTGTAAGGAGTTGCGACTAGTTGCATTGGTTCGGTCTGGCCTTTAATCCGGAGCAATTTACAGTAAGCAAGGTAAACACGAGGTAATACATCAAATGCATATAGAAATAGTAATCTAGGATCATAGGTAAACCAAAGAACCTATCATCAGTCTAAACAGTATAATATTTAAAAAAAAAATCTGTACATTGAAACTATACAAACTATAGGATGCCAGGTCAGCAAATGAACCTAGCATCTGTCAACATAACATGCTATCTAAATTACATTTTAACCTTTGCATAAGCCTGCAAGGTCGTCAAGGCTAGGGCGAGAGCTACGGCAAGTGCTATGGGCTAACATGCACATTTGGCATTCTATAAAGTCCTGCCACGACAGACAGCAAAAGCATGGTCACCCATGAGCCTGAGTTTAGTTCGTGGGACAGCTGAGGACACCCAAGTCAGCAACCTGGGTGTCGGGAAGAGGTGTTAAAAGGTTAGGGTGGGGCGATGTAAATGGAGAAGTATGACTAAGTATAACTTAGTCATACTTCTCTCTTTTTTATCTTTTTGTTGTCAGTTTCCTCCCACAGAGTGAAAAAATGCAAGTAATGCCAAAATGAGATAGGGTATAGTTTCATAAGCCTGTGCAGTAATAGCCTATGGTTTTTAATGGCTCAAAGCTGAGGAAAGAGCCATTCAAATAAAAATGTGTATGGTTCACAGGATCATAAATAATACTGCACCTAAATACCTATACATGAATATTTTCCCAAGGTCAGCGCAGTACATAGGAGAGATACTCAACCAGAGGAATCTCCACCAACTTTGTGCCTCACCTATTTAGCAGCTGTATGGGCCAAAGTTCATTCCTGTACACCGCAACAGATGCATGGAAGATCTACCCACAAGCATTAAGACCACTATCTCTATGGCTAGCTTTAAGTCCTCCCTTAAGAGATGGCTCATTACCAGCTCGACCTCAAGTTACATTTTTACAACCCTTTTATTAGGGTTCTTACCCCCCCCCCCCCCGCCCCCACGTACACACACAAGCACATACACACATGCACGCATAAACATACTCACACGCACGCCCGCACCCACACCAAGATCAAAGGTACCACGATGGAAATAAGCTTTTAGCTTTCTTGTGTCTATCAATCAATCAATCAAACAAACAGTTTGTATTTATTTAATAGACTGACAGCTGATTGATATGTTTTCACTATACTTTATTATTTTTATAGTAACAAATATGAGGGCCAAAGTAATTCCCTGGGTGATCTTTGCTTCCAGTCTGCCCTGCACTCAATCATCTTTCTCTGCATACAGTGGCTAACTTTTCCCAATGCAAGCAAATGCCCCTCACTGGTGTATGACCTCAGCAACGTATGTCATAATACAGTAATATATCAATTTAAAATACATTTATCAACTTATTAGTTATATTAGCAATAGTTGTATTTATTTCATCAGCAGGGATGAAACCCACAACCTACACTTTATTCACCTTTTAAAATAGTAAAGAAAGTTCACATAGTTTTTATATTTCCATTAATGAGATACATTGTGTTGAAACAGCCAATAGTTATGGCTGATGATGGAATAACACAAAACAAACACGCGCGCACGCACGCATGCACGCACACGCACACGCACACGCACACACACACACACACACACACACACACACACACACACACACACACACACACACACACACACACACACACACACAGTTAACAAGTAACCTTTCTTTAAATGCATACTTGAGTTGGGTAAAAAATCCAATGGGGCCCTTTTGACCGAATTCAAATATGATTTAGATAGCTTGTTGTTTTGACAGATGCTAGGTTCAGTCAGTGTTTACCTGGTAGCTTAGTTCCTTTGAGGCAAAACACTATTTCCTATGCACTCTATTTATGTGATTATTTACCTTGTTTATTGGGTTCATGCTTACTCTGCTTATTTCGATCTCGCTTGTAAGTCACTCTGGATAAGAGCGTCTGCTAAATAGCTAAATTGTAAATGGATTGACCAGGGTGTCCCAGTCTGTGGTTAGACAACTAAAATAACTGGGACAGGTGAATGCAAATGAGATCTTGGGAGGGTAGAAAGCCAGCATTACCGGGGGGTCCCAAAGGACCAGGATTGGAAATCATACAACATACAACATTCCAAGAGTAAGGCACACGTCCCTTTACCCAGAATTACTCGAAAAGAGAGGCTGCTCAGTGTTCAGCAGTAGAAGACGTGTGGTTGCACTGGGTTGCTCCCAGGTGTGAAAATGTGTGCATGAGAGTGAACCAATGTGTTGCTGTAAAAACAAAAAGAGCAATGATCAGTGCTCAATTAATTTTCCAGGTTGAAGCTCGGAATGGAAAGTGAAAGCACAATTTGTTTGCGTTACATTGCACCCAAGCTGATGAATCAGCTGTATCAGGAAAAAAAGTATATATATATGAATAAATAAATAATGCAGTTCATTCAGGTGGAAATTGAGCGACTTCAACTTGAGTAACGTGTGCAGAGTCCTATCTTGCATCAATGGAGCAATCATCACAACCTGTCCACCGTCATGCTCTGTGTTCCTGCTGAGAGACAAAGAAGATTACACCACTGAATCTAATTTAGAAGCCAGTTTACAACTGATTTAGCCGCTTATCATGCAACAGCAGCTGAGCTCAACAGTCTTTGGTTTGTCCAGACATGAATCACATTGTTGATATAGCAGCCCTGCGGTTTCACGATCAATGATCATCCATCCCAACCTTGTCATGGTCACACACCAAAACAATGCAGAATGACAAGTGCCACAAACTGAGTTTTACAGGGTGATTAACAACTTGACCCCTTGAGTCTCTCTTCTGAGGAGAACATTGGGCAAAAATGTGTCACCGAACTTCCTGCAGGGAATAGATTGACTTGCAGTAGCCAGCTGATTAGATATTAATGTCTGCGGCGGGCCTTAACACACACACAAAAAAGCAAGACATTTCCTTGCCGGATTGTAAATTAACAGTACATTTAGTAAACTAATGCTTACTTGACTGGGGTCGGCTCTGTACTTGGTCCACTCCTTTTCCCCCTTTACACCAAATCGCTTTGCTGGAAATAGTGTGTGCGTTGTGTCGTGTCACAACACAGCGCAACGCATTGCATTGTGGGCTTGTAGATCTGCTGTTTTCTGCAAATGTTCCCCCCCAGAAATGGGAATGCTAGGGTTTATGAGTTATGAGTCTATTAGAATCCCCATTAGCTGGTGCATAACAACAGCTAATCTTCCTGGGGTCCACAAATAACATAAAACATGACATTCAACAGTACATTACAAGACAACAATGTACAACGTCAATTTTCCTTTGAACAGTGACTTTCATATCAACCATCATATACAGCTTTTTTCTGATTCCCCATTTCCTTGGAAAAATAAATAAATAATAATAATAGGTGTCAAGTGGTTAAATCATGCCATATAACACAACCCAAAGTTGTTCTTCTACCAAAGTTCAGCATTTCTGTAAATCCTGTTTTATAATACATTATATTTCAGTATGATTACAAACTTTCATGAGTGTCCTATTTTATTATTGGGGAATCAAACATGGACCATGATTTATAAATCTTGGTACATTGCCAGCTCTCAGAATGGGGAAAAGAAAACACAAGGAAAAAACTAGTCAGCAGTATCTTAGAGGTTATTTCATTTTCTATATTCTCAGTTTTTCAATTCATGAAACCCCAGCAGCAAATCAATACCTGACATGTGCATTTGTTAATATATTTGCATTCCCCTTGACAAACATTCTGTTGGGCTTTCTCATTAGTTCCAGACTTTTTTCAAATCACATGATCAAACATATGTATAACTATATAAAATATGTATATATATTTGAATATGTGTCTATGCTTTACGTATCCGTAGCACCTTGCCAGTATTTGTGGTATGCTTGTGTATATTTGTGTTTGCTCACAAGGTCTGTGTACTGTATGTACACTGTGTGCATGCGTACATAGAAGAGCAGGAGAGAGCAAGGCCTGCAGGACAGAGAACCAGGCAGAGATTTAAGTGGAGCCATGATCTCTGATTACCAGTAAGTCATGATCTCATAGAGACACTGAGATAAAAACACACTATCCTGCAGGGAATAGATAGACTTGCAGTAGCCAGCTGATAAGATATATATGTCTGGAGCGACCCTTAACACACACAAAAATAAAGCATGACATGTCCTTGCCGGATTGGAAAATTAACAGGTGTTATGATACCAAGAACTGGCAGACCCAAATACAGGCATAGACACAGAATAAAAGTTCAAGGGTGTTTATTAACACAAACAGGGAATGAGGGGCATGGTGGCAGGCAGGCAGAGCGGATGAGAAACAGGCAGGCAGCCAGGTGTGTGAGTGAGATCTGAGATAGATAGGAGAGGAGGATGAATACAAGCAAAAATCCAACAGGTGAAAACCTCCAAGAATAACACATTTCTGATCGTATGAGATATTATGAACCTTCCAGATCTCTCAGGTCATCTGGTGGTCTGCTTTCTGTCTCTAAAACAAAAAATAAAAACGTGGGGAAGCAGTATTTAGTTTTTATGCACCACATATCTGGAACAAACTCCCAGAAAACGGCAGGTCCGCTTTTAAATCACAACTAAAGAGCGTTCTGTTTGCCGCTGCCTTCGAATGAGTTATTTTTATTAATTATTTTTATTTCTCTTCTGCGCTGTAATTGTATTTGTTAATTTTTACTTCTTTTGTTTTATTGATTGATTTATTGAATACTTTATAAACAGTTTGCGGACACACTTTTTGATGGCTGGTGGCAGGGCATTCCACATTTTGGTGGCATAATAGTAGAATGACAAACATGGGGTTGAACCCCATGTTTGTGCCGAATCTGGGGGGGAATGAGATCAGTGGAGCTCCCTCTGGTGTTGTGCCTGTGGGCGTCTCTCACTCTTTTGAAGTAGATTGACAGGTACATGGGCACTGGTCCCTTGAGTAGGCCCAGTGAATTTGTATTTTGGTTTTCTTTCTGCAAGATACTTGTCAATCTGTTCGTATAACCTCTCCATAACCTACGAGATGGAACATAGAATGGAAACAGGGCGGCAGTTGCCGGGGTCTAATTTGCTTCCTTTTTTTGTACAGGGGGGTGACTCTCGCAAGTTTGACATCTTGTGCATTCATCTTGTTGTGCAATCTTCAATCTTGTGCAATCATTATGCATCCTAATGTCCTTTTATTATTGTGTCTCCTTTGCTTGATGTTTTGGTGTGTTAAGCACATTTAATTGCCTTGTTGTTGCAATGTGCTTACAAATAAAATTGCCTTGCCTGTCTTGCCTTGTCACGAGAACTGAGTGTGTGACAAGAGTTCACACAAAATGAAATAAAAAAAATCACAGAATAATACATTTATATCAAAATAAATAATAATAATGAACATACAAAACAGAATACAAAGACAAATAAATACAATAGTATTGTGAATGTGTGTGTTCCCAGGGTGAACAATGACATGACGGGTCAGCCTACGGAGGTGCCCATGGAGACCGTTCCCATGGTGACCGTTCCTCCCCACCACCAGCTCCGGCCCTGTGGGAAAAGAGGGAGAGTCACTCAGAGAGACAGAGTTCCATGCGGAGAGGAGGGAGGATGTTTAGTTTTCGTTTTGTTCTTTCCCTTTTCTTTATTAAGATTATGCAAATGTACACTGATGAGCAACGGGAAAGTAAGGGCACGGCGGACAAATTACGTCCTGAACTGTCACAATCCCCTAGCCACCCTCCAACGTTATAAATCCAGTTCATTCAGGCAGAAATGCATCTCCATGGGGCAGTCAAATAGAAACTAATTCTGTCTGAAAGGTGCAGAGCACAGCTAACAAGTTTTATATACAGTATACTACCCCCAGGGTGAAAGGGTGATAAAAGGACAGAGACAGGATGAAAAGGTTACACTGATTTGCTATATATATTTTTATATTTTCACTAGGCAGTTCCTCACAGTTCCTTGTTCAGAGTATAGTTAATATGTTCATTATTGCTATGGGTAGGCCTACATGATAAACAAATGATCACCTATAGCATTCATCGTTGCTAGGATAAGATAGTAGAGAGACAGGAAACTAAGTGCACTGCAGAGATGGGGAAAGAAATGCAACACAGGTCTCCAGCCAGAACAAAACACAATAAATCAGGACATTGATACCTTCAGTACAGCAGCTGTGACTACTGTCACACCGTCACACGTGACAGTGTGCATGTGCTATGGATGCTATGCATTTACAGACACACACACACACACACACACACACACACACACACACACACACACACACACACACACACACACACACACACACACACACACACACACACACACACACACACACACACACACACACACACACACACACACACACAGAACTGAGCCTAGCAGAGGGCCATTGATTTTCCAGTCAGTGCTGTTGTGTAATCAAAGTGTCCATTCAGCAGTGTTAGGTAATTAAAGTCTAACTCTAAGTTCACCCAGCCCATGCCCTGCTCATTTATTTATTATCATCCCTTTCTCTCTCTCTCTCTCTCTCTCTCTCTCTCTCTCTCTCTCTCTCTCTCTCTCTCTCTCTCTCTCTCTCTCTTCATCATTGTCTATCCATCCTTTGTGCCCTTCTTGCTTAATTTCTTTCCCTTTCTTCCCAGTTCTTCCTTTCATGTGTCTTTCTTTTTACTCCATCTCCCTCAGCTCCTTCCCTCTTTCTGTGAGATAATCTCATTCTGTCTGTCTTTTCATTTGAGGAGTCTTTCATTGGCTCTGAAGCCAAGTCTCTCTCTCTCTCTCTCTCTCTCTCTCTCTCTCTCTCTCTCTCTCTCTCTCTCTCTCTCTCTCTCCCTCCCTCACCCCCCCCCCCCCCCTCTCTCTCTCTCTCTCTCTCTCTCTCTCTCTCTCTCTCTCTCTCTCTCTCTCTCTCTCTCTCTCAAGTTCCAAGTGTGCTATATATGATGCAAAGCATCAATTACATCATGAAGTGTGAAGGTATAATTGTAAACCCACCATTATTTACCGACATGACATCTCTGATAGTTATATCAGGGATGTCATGTGACTCATGTCAGTCTGTATGAGGTTGAATCTGCATGAGTCTGATCTGTCTTTCACGCCTGTCTCCCTCCACTCTCTCCTTTGTCTGTCTGTCTGTCTGTCTGTCTGTCTGTATGTCTGTCTGTCTGTCTGTCTGTCTGTCTCGTTCTGTCTCGTTCTCTCTCTCTCTCTCTCTCTCTCTCTCTCTCTCTCTCTCTCTCTTTACTCTCCTCCCTGTCTCTCCACTCTCTCCTGTCTGTCTCTTTCTACTGCACAAGCCAGTGAATTCTTAATGAATCATATTAATTAAATGTCATATCATCATCAGCCTAATAATAGTCTTTGTTCCTCTCATTCTGAGGTGTAATTGAACCTGACCTCCTATCCATCATGAAGCTCAAGTCTGCTCCACGTAAGCTCTTTAGCGCCCCCTGTATCTGTCAGTACAGTACTACACTACACACCTACCCTTTGCATTACCTGTTGACCATTGACTGTGACAAGTACATTACAGCTGTGGTTCTCCAATCTGGGACCCAGAGTACTGTTGCTTTTAGATTGTGGTCTCATATTATCAGAGAATAATTTAGAACTGTGAAACCAGGTGAATATGTGTAAAGAATTGTACTATTTTATTAATTAAACTGATGAGCTCGTTGCTCAACCGGTGGCAACCTCTAGTGTCCAGTAAAAACACAAGATTGGCGTCCGTTGAAGATGTATTACTCCTTCACACCCACATCCACTTTTCACCACCCTGTTCTTGTTACATCATGTGGTCAATTAGTTGCACGCACACTTTGTAAAATATAATGTCCAAGGGGAAAACAAACAACTCTTTCAGATCAGATTGATTGATTGATTGATTGATGTACTTTTATTTAGTAAGACATGAGAATCACAGTACATGGAAGTACAAATTCACAATACAAGGTCTACTAAACTGGAAGACTCAGTTAAGCACGCAGCTTGTTTTAGATGAGAACCCCATGCACACAAATCATGATGACATATAAGAGACAGACAGATATACACACTACTATACAGAATGTCACACAATCAGCTTTCATGTTACTGGTATGTTGAGAGAACAAAAAAAAATACAAAAGAAGAAAATGAAAGAGGGGGGGTAGGGGGGGGGGGGTAGGTTAAGAAGACTTAGACAGGGGCCATTTTCGAATTGCAGCCTCCTGAAGGTGTATCTTTGGGGCAGTTTTGAAAGTGAGTAGGGTTTTACACTCCTTTACTCCATGCTTCAGTTCTCTCACAGAAGACTACTTTTTAATGACGCAATCTTATTTAAGCAGCAGGCTAATCAAGCATCAGGCACTGATTGACCACGGGTCATGGTGACATGAGTAGGCAGCCAATTAAAATGCCTGACACAATACTGCTGACAATAATGAAAATATGGAATGCACAACATATTCATAAAATAATTAACAAATATAATTTGAGGGTAATAATTACTGGCCTTTTGTACAACATGTTTAAAGAACGAGAGAATGATGGGATTCAAGTTAAAAGTCATTGAAATCGTTTTCTACAATCATGCAATCAGTTGCTTTGCCTTGGAACACAGAGACTTCTTGACATCTGTTTTCTTACCTTTGATCTCTCTGACCTGCTGTCACTATGTGCCACTTGCATGTTAGGTTTATTAGCCTGTCAAGGGATCGATATGGAGGCATGTTGTTTGTACTGTACTGTGCTGTGTGTGTGTGTGTGTGTGTGTGTGTGTGTGTGTGTGTGTGTGTGTGTGTGTGTGTGTGTGTGTGTGTGTGTGTGTGTGTGTGTGTGTGTGTGTGTGTGTGTGTGTGTGTGTGTGTGTGTGTGTGTGTGTGTGTGTGTGTGTGTGTGTGTGTGTGTGCAGGGGCGCTGGAAGTCATTAATTCCAAGGGGGGCTATAATGTGGATAAAGTGATGATAATATAAGGACACATTCAAGTATCTGACAATGTATTAAGTCACTAGCCTGGCATGGCCAGACTAATATCACTGTGTAGATATTAGTCTGGAATCTCTGTGTGGAACTCGCATTTCCAAGGGGCAGATAAAACAAATGTCTCTGGTGATAAACCTGGCCCATATTTTGGCCATGTCAATATAGGCTTTTTTTTTCTTCTTTTTTTTTGTTAGCTACAAGCTCACAACGCAATGCATTGCGATGCAGGCCAAGGACCCCCTAGCTGAGAGAGAGATGAAGCAGGGACCCCCTCTATATTGTATAAAATTGTGTTTCAGATAAACTTTCGCTGCTCTTTTTTCCCACTACACCTATAACTCTTTGCCAAAAATAGCCGATCTACAAGCCGATCTCTCGCGCTGCGAGGCATTGTGAGCTTGTAGATCTGCTATTTTTGGCTAAAGTTCTCCTCGGAAAAGGGATACTAGGGTTCAAGTGGTTAATGTAAAAAAAAACAAAATCATATCACACAAAGATTTGGCGGACCCCCTGTAGTAACTCTGAGGACCCCCTGTCTGTCTGTCTGCTGTGTAGAGCCTGTCTCTCTGCTGTGTAGAGCCTGTCTGTCTGCGGTGTAGAGCCTGTCTGTCTGCTGTGTAGAGCCTGTCTGTCTGCTGTGTAGAGCCTGTCTGGCTGGGGTTTCTATGATGATCAATTTACCATATTAGGGACATCAACAGGCATCGACTTCCTTGATTGGCCAGCCCGACCCATCAGCGGATTGGTCAAACTTTGCATGACACTTGTGCCAATGAACCAATATAAGTGGTAGAGCACACGTTAGGTCTCCATTCTGTTACACAACGAGACTTGAAGAATCTAAGTTGATCAAGAGCTGTTGTGAGAAATGTCTTACTGGACGCTGCATCTGAACAGAGGACCAGTGTTAGGCGGTCAAGCTGCTGCTGTTGCCGTGGGAGACCAAGTCTACTCATTTGGAGGGTACTGTAACATCAACAAGGATCAGATTGATGTTTACATCTTCAACACAGTGGCTTTACGCTGGAGAAAGTTGACCCCAGTGACAACTGGAAGAGGAGAATTTCACCTTGAGGTTCCATCCAATCGCTGCAGCCACACAGCTGTGCTGATAGAAGACATAATCTACATCTGGGGGGGTTATAAATATGACACAGGGCGATTCTGCAACGTGCTGTATGCATTTGATGTCGACGCCCACAGATGGTTCAAGCCCAAGGTTTCTGGAACTGTTCCAGAGAAGAGGAGGAACCACTCAGCCTGTGTCTTGGGGAAGGTCATGTTTATCCATGGAGGAACATCCAATAGGACTTGCTACTATGATGACATGTACAAGTTGGAGACCACCACAATGGTCTGGTCTTTAATTAACACCAGAGGCACTCCACCTCCTGCTTCATCACATCACTCTGCCACCATCATCGGGACAAAGATGTTTGAATTTGGGTGCGGAGCCTCCTCTAGCAACAACATCAGAGTGTTTGACACAGAGACCAACTGCTGGCTGAACACACCTTCTGCACAGCTTCTTCCAAAAAGGCGCTTTGGTCATTCAGCCTTTACCTACAATGGAGAGCTGTACATATTTGGTGGAAGAAAAAGTACTACTACCCTCTATGATCTGTGGAAATTCAATCCAGAGACCTTCTCCTGGAAGAGGGTTGAGCCCAAAGGGAAAAGACCGTGTGGGATGTATGGGATGACGAGGATGTGCTGTTGCATTGTGGGAGATCGTATCATCCTCTCTGGAGGAGAAAACAGACCTGCTGACCTGTACATGTTAGACTTAAGTCCTAGTCTGAAGACAGTATGCAAGCTAGCAGTTATTCAGTACGATCTGGACCAATCAGAACTCCCACACAACATCAGGTGGGAACTGGAAGCCATGACTAACAACAGCAACAAATAAAATAATATAAATAAGACGGGGTCCAATAAGGGGCGTGGCCTCACGTGGATGTCAGACTTCATGTGACCAATCTGTGACGTCAGTCAACTATGACATAATGACTCCATATTTGGGCAAGGTTTCAGCCCGATCTGACTGCCATGTGAGAATTCCAAAAATAAACCAGATATTGTTTATGTTTTTAAAAACAATTTGTCACGAAAAAATGACAAAAAAAAAATCTCCACATTAATGGTTAAAAAACCTCCTAACTCCACTTGAGCTGTATGTGGCCTGGGCTGGGCAGGGGGCTACAATTTTTTTCCACACTTTTTTCGCGCGTTTTTCCCCCCAAATTTTTCAGCAAATATTTTATTCCCCAAAGTTAAACACATCATTGTTTTAATATATATGTGTGTGTATAGACTTTAAAAATTATATGTATTTTTTTTTTGCTTCCCACCGTCAGGGGGGCTGCAGCCCCCATAGCCCCCCCTTCCCGCGCCACTGTGTGTGTGTGTGTGTGCGTGTGTGCGTGCGTGCGTGTGTGTGTGACTGTGATGTGATAGAAGCACAACTTCTACACAGAACTTTTCCGTCATCTCTCTCTCTCTCTCTCTCCAGAGTGTTCTTCAATTAAACTGAAGTGTTTGTCATAAATCTTGGTGTAGTCATGGACTCAGACCTGAGCTGAACTTCAACAGCCACATTAAGAAACGTACAAAGTCAGCCTACCATCACCTTAAGAATATACAGTATCATGGATTAAAGGACTTATGTCTCAGAGTCAGCAGGATGACTAATGTCTCCCTAAAAAAAACGATCAGACAGCTGCAGTCGATTCAGAACGCTGCTGCTCGAGTCCCTCCCTACTAATACCAAGAAAGTGGATCATATCACTCCAGTTCTCAGATCTTTACACTGGATCTCTGTCTGTCAAATAATTGATTTTAACATACTACTGTTGATTTATAAAGCATTGAATAGTTAAGGGCCAAACAACATTTCTGATTTTGTGCTACATCATGAACCATCCAGACCTCTCAGATCGTCTGGGGCGTTTTTAACCCAACGTCCAGTTTTTAGTCTTCACTTACAGCAACTATGTAATGCAGAAAAGACAACGTTTCAGTGGCACACTCGCACTGACCTTCATCAGATACCTGATGTGTGACCTTGGCTTCATCAGATACCTGATTACGGTCAGTGTGACCAAAACGTTGTATTTTTTTGAATTAAATAGTTGCTGTAAGTGAAGACAGTGTGCAGGATTATTTTAGGAATTATCTTAGAATGCGAATGCACGTGCGTGCACACACATTGATACGTTTATAACTTTTGTTTGTTTTTTATTATTTATTTATAATATATATAAGATAGTTTTCCTGTTGGAAAGAGTATTTAAAATATATCTGTGTTTGGATTTATATATCTTTCAAGCCAATAAACATTTTGTGAGCAATATAGTTTCCTTATTTTAAAAGTCCTTGACTAATAGCTATTTATATAATAATAAATTTCAAAGTATTATTTCCGTATCTTGAAACAACACAACTGATTGGATAAATAGAGGGTAAATAATGTTTGGGACAGTGATTGCTGGTCTACTGTACATGAGGGACAGCAGATGGTAGCAGAGGAAAGGCGATGTGACCACAGTAACCACAGGACAGCAATGAGGGAAACAATAATGCAAATAACGATAACGAACAGTGTTGGAAAGTAACTAAAGTAATATGTAACTTAAAGTAATGTTATTACTTTTTTCCAGTAACTAGTAAAGTAACTAATTACTTTTGGCAGGGAGTAATAGGTAAAGTAACTATATTACTTTTTAAACAAGTAATATGTAATAAGTAATATATTACTATGTTTTAGTAACTTTTCCAACACAGTGTTGGAAAGTAATGTTTTAGTAACTTTTTCAACACAGTGTTGGAAAGTAACTATAAAGTAATATGTAACTTAAAGTAATATATTACTTTTTTCCAGTAACTAGTAAAGTAACTAATTACTTTTGGCAGGGAGTAATAAGTAAAGTAACTATATTACTTTTTAAACAAGTAATATGTAATAAGTAATATATTACTATGTTTTAGTAACTTTTCCAACACTGATAACGAATTATATCAGATAACAAACAGAGCAACAAGGCTATGAAACAATATTAACATAAATTGAGCAAGTGCCTCAGATCATGTTATAATCTGAGGTGCTTGCTGTTTTAGGGGGATAAAAAGGCATTTTTGGAAGAAAAAAAAAAAGAATGGCTAGTGGGATGGTTAACCTGATGTTCTCTGGGTCTAGGCTATTTCAGAGTCCGGGGGCCTTGGCGGAACAAAGGCCCAGTCTTCCTTGGTCCATACCCAGACCTGAGGACCTCATGGTAGGACTGGCACATTTAGCTGCTAAACCTTAGCATATCAAGATAGCTAGGTGCCAGCAAAAAAATACTAGAGGTCAGTATGCACTGCAGTGGTGTGTGATGCCAACAATCCAGTTTTAAATGGGAAGAAAGTTAGATAGTTCTTAATCTTAATTATCCTTTTTCCTTCTACAACAAATTTGCTGAAAACAGACAACACGTTGCAACGTGACTCAGTTTTCGCCTATTAGAACATGCTCAGAATAAGGACGCTAGGTTTATTGTTTATTATATGGATCGTTAAGGCGCCAGGTAATGGAGATCTGTATTCCTGGGGTCTTGACATTAATAGTAATCACAACATAAAATATTTCACCATCAGTTTATCACATACAAAAATACTTCATCTTACAAAAATCAAGAATCACATTACAAAAAAAAGAGAAGAGAAACCAACAGAAATACAGCAGATTTAAAATGGCACAGTTAATGTGGTAAGTTAAGATGTTATTGTATGTTTTGAGTGTATATGATATAATGTTTAAGTTTATTTTTGAAACAAGCTTTTCCTTTGATGTTACTCATATCGCCTGGAAGACGATTCCAGTGTGCAATTGACAAAATACAGCCCTCTTCATTGAATTGAACGTGATTGTGATTATTTATTTATGATTTAGTTAACACAAAGCACTTAAGTTAACACTTCATTGATTATTGTATGGACTTTGTCCTTGGTAGAGCAGAGACACCAATTAATAATATATAAAACCTATTTATATGTTAAACATATTTAACATAGTAAAACATCTTTATATGATATGCTAATCTGATATGACACAGCTAATATTCAGGGTCAGGGATAACTCTCTGACAGGTCATAAAACATTCAATGATTTCATTTTTGTACTTGCTGGATCCATTGATATGTAAATGTTCCCCTGCTGTTATTTCAATGTATTTCTCAGGTTCCCCCATGAGTCTCAACTCAATAATATCAGTCAACCTTTTATGATTTATTATAGCAAGTTATGTTTTGTCAAGCAACATTTCAAAAGGGTCGTGTGACATACATAAACCCACAATAGTATTAGACCCACAATACCCCCTGAAGTCTACATCCCAGAAACACACTGGGCCTGTACACTGAACTTTATTATGGTGTTTTCATTGTATTGTAACTGCAAATAATGGGAGTGTGCATGTGCAACAAATCATTTATTTACACCTGTAAATCTGTAATGAGACCATATACTTCAGTTAGTCAAGTGATAACACCCTTGAATTTCCCTGCAGGGTTCATAGTCTACCTTGTGGGTTTCATAAAACTTTGGTAATATTTAACATACTGACCTTTGCTAACCATCATTTACTGTAAAATGGCATAATTTATAATGGCGATCAAAAACGTGGAACAGATATTTTATGTGATGTAACTGAACTCAAATCACACAGGAGATGTATGTGTGGTAGATGTTTATTCGATTTACAAATAGTTTCTTCATATACAAATTTCTTTCCTGTAAAATAATTTAATTTGGACTCAGAGCAAAATATATCAGTCATATTGATGAATTATTTTATGATTCCAGTTGGAGTCATGTGTTGCATGTCTTTCTATAGCGGTCAAGAGATGCACGGACATCCAAACATTTCGACGGTTGATTATATGAGCAAACTGTTTATAAGTATACAATATTAATCATATTATTCTGAAACATTTTATAGTAAAGTACCCCAACCCAGGCAACCCTCAACATTATTACTATTGTTTTAATTTACCATAACCACTTACAGTAAACCCTACTGTAAAACTATACTATGACCAGAGTTCCCCAGGGTTCTATAACTTCTTAGCAAGAAAATGGTGATCTACAAGCGACGGCGGGTTGTGAGCTTGTAAATCGTCTATTTTCACAGAATGTTTGCCACAGAATAATGACACTAGGGTTCAAGCGGTTAACCCACAATATTATAACAACCACAATTGGTTGAGTTAAAATCTTGAAAGTTTGTCATCATCATCATCATCATCATCATCATCATCATCATCACCACCACATCTAACTATGTTGTTCCAGAGTTACACTGACCTTTCCTGGTAAAATCTTCAGAGGGAAAGTTTGAGTAGTGTTAATGTATGGAAAGAGTATACCAGTGAAAGTGTGTGTGAAGGTGTGTATGTGTGTGTTAGTATCAGGATCAGAGAATGACAACGTTCCTCTGTTCCAGTCCAGCTGAACTCTGATCCTCTGGAGGCTCTGATTCAACGTGATAGCAGTGCATGACCCCGATGAGGACATTGCTTTGTATTCACCTTCACGTAACCCTACTCTCCAGAATGTATTCCCCCTGTTTCCCTTCCACTGGTTAGACCCTGCTAACACACCTACTGACCAGTATGTATTGTCTCCAACCTCAACATCCCAGCTGTGAGTCCCTGAGTTAAAGCCTTCAGAACCCAGGACATGGGACCAGTAGTCAAACCTCTCTGGGTTATCAGGAAGCTGCTGTTTCTCTCCATATCTCACACTGGTAAGATCACCAGACAGGATGAGTCTTGAATAGGCAGTGTTGGGGTCCAGAATGACAGGATTGTAGGAAACAATGTCCTTCATCTTGTTCCAGACCCTGAAGGTCAGGTTGTTCAGGTGTTTGGCCTCGTCTATCAATGCTCCTGAGACCGGCTGTGGGTCCTGCAGTGTGAACTGGACTCTTTCCATTGTGGTCTCGTAGTTCTGCAGGAATGGGATGTGTTCAGCTCTCAGATCCGCCTCTATGGCTCTGATTGTGTTTGAAAGGGAAGATATCTTTCTGTTCAGACCCTCAATCTTCTCCTTCATCATCTGACTCTTCTGCTGCTCTTCCTCCCTCAGTACTTTGATACTGGCCACCTCTTCCTCTTGTAGAAACTGATGAAGCTTCTTAAACTGTTTATTCATCTGTATCTCTGTGTGCCTGGTCTGGACCTTAATGTGTTCTGCTGTTTGATCATAGTCTGTTTTAAATGTATTGAAGACCTCCAGTTTCCCCTGTAAAGGCTTCAGTAATTCCCGGACCTCCTCCTTGTGATCCAGTGCTGCTTCATCAATGGGTCTGAAACTGTGGTTGATGTGTTTTTTAGAATCTCGACATACGACACACACTGGCTGTTGACATTCCAGACAGAAGAGTTTGAGTTTCTCACTATGCAGACTGCAGCGAACCTCAGACCCTGAGGTTGAAGCTCTCTGATGTCTCTCCTGTATGAAGGCCTCACACAGGTTCCTCAGAGCCAGATTACAGGGTGGATCCATTGAATTTCTCTTCTTACAAACTGGACATTCCTTGATTTCCTTATCTCTCCACCATTCCTGCAGACAGGCTTTACAGAAGCTGTGACTACATGACAGAATAACAGGATCTTTAAAGATGTCATGACACACAGGACAGGAATAATCCTCTTCGGAGAGAGATGACTTGGAAGCCATTTTGCCTCTGAGTGAAGCTAAACACTCTTCTCAAGACAGGAAAAAAAGACACTCCCTCTTCTAGAATATTCCCTGAAGTTTACTTTCACTGTGAATCCTGATTCTTGTTAAAGTCTATTCAGCGACAAAGTCAGGAGCAGGTTCCAGTGGTCTGGGTCAGTATTCCCTAGCTGTGGAAAGGCAGTCTGTCTTCCCTCACTGGAAGTTGTGTGTTTGATCTGAAACAAGAAAATCTTGTTTCCGATTAGTCTGCCAAGGGGTGGAGCTTTGACACACCACATACCTGTTGCAAAGGTCACTCACGTACGCACGCACGCACCCTAATGCACTATATCAAAGTATCAAAGTCAGTACTGTCTTTTATTTATTATATTTAGTATAAGACAGGTAACAATATAGGGAACTAAATGAAAGGAAAAAGGTTTTTATCATCTCAGATTGGACTTTGGCCATTCAAAGTGCTTTACAATGTACGCCTCACATGAACCCTTTCACACACTGACGGCAGAGGCAGCCATTCAAGTCACCTGCCTGCTCATCAGGAGCATTTATAGGCCCTAAACACTCCTGACACTGACCCCCTAAATTTTAGGGGTTCAGTGTCTTTTAATAATCTTTATAATTTATTCATAATAAATATAATATAGTTTCCCTCATGGAAAGAGTATTTAAAATATATCTGTGTTTGGATGTCGTTTGCTAAATGTTGAATTATTTATTTATATTTTTTTCAAACCAATAAACATTTTGTGAGCAATATGGTTTCCTTATTTTAAAAGTCCTTGACTAATAACTATGTATATGATAATAATAATAATAATAAATAATAATAATAATAATAATTATTATTATTACTTCCATATCTTGAAACAACACAACTGATTGGATAAATAGAGGGTAAATAGTGTTTGGGACAGTGATTGCTGGTCTACTGTACATGAGGGACAGCAGATGGTAGCAGAGGAAAGGCGATGTGACCACAGTAACCACAGGACAGCAATGAGGGATTTGACTTCATCAGTCATCCCCACTGATGAAGCTGGAGTTGGTGTACATACAAGCCCATAGTCTTCAGCATATTATATTCCATACAGCACTTTTCTTAGCAGTGTTACAAGGTGCTTGTACAGATAAAAGCAACGATTAAAACAAGATAATAACGCAAATAACAATAATGATTTATATCAGAGCAGAGCAACAAGGCAATGAAACAATATTGATGATTCAAGTTTCTTTATTGGGATAAACCCCTTGAGATGTGCCATCTCGTTTTAGAGGAGGTCCCAACATAAATACATGTCACAATCGTTACATGTACACGGAGTAGACAAAACAAATAACTAGACAAACGAAACAAGAACAGACACACAATAACATTATGAACCTTGACAAACATCACAGCCTTAAAATGCATAAAATCCAGTAATATAACACATTCTGAAAATGGTAATGGTATGACACCAAGCTATCTAATTGATATGCTAAAACCCTATGTGCCAGTCCTACCATGGTAGGACTGGCACCATTACCATTACCATTACCATACCAATACCATTACCATTACTATTACCATATATTGAGCAAGTGCCTAAGATTATGTTATAATCTGGGGCTTGCTGAAAAGATTTAAAACTGGCTAGTGGGCTAGTTAACCTGAGGTCCTCTCTAGGCTATTCTAGAATCCGGGGGCCTTGGTGGCACAAAGACCTGGCCTCTCTTGGTCCCTACCCAGCCCTGAAGACCTCATGGTAGGACTGGCACATAGGGTTTTAGCATATCAATTAGATAGCTTGGTGCCAGCTAAGGTGAAATAGAGAGTTCAGTGTGCAGTGGTGTGTGATGCCAACAATCCAGTTTTAAATGGGAAGAAAGTTCCCATTTAAAAACCCCCAGGGCCATATTCTTGACCCCCTCCTTTTTTCCTTCTACAACAAATCTCTTTGCCAAAAACAGCCGATCTACGAGCTGACAACCCGTTGCAACGTCACTCAGTGTGAGCTTGTAGATCGGCAAAGTTCACATATTTTCGCCTATTATAACATGCTCAGAATAGGGACGCTAGGTTTATTGTTTATTATACGGATCCCCATTAGCTGTCTTTAAGGCGCCAGCTAATGGAGATCCGTATTCCTGGGGTCTTGACATTAATAGTGTAGGCTAATCACAATATAAAATATTTCACCATCAGTGTATCACATACAAAAATACTTATATATATAAAAAACATCTTACAAAAATCAAGTATCACATTACTAAAAAATCTATTTAAAAATAAAAAAGAGAAATCAACAGAAATACAGCAGATTTAAAATGGAACAGGCAATGCGGTATGTAAGTTAAGATGTTATTGTTATTATGTGTTGAGTGTATAGGATATAATGTTTAAGTTTCTTTTTAAAACAAGCTTTTCCTTTGATGTTACGCATATCGCCTGGAAGACGATTCCAGAGTGCAATTGACAAAATGCAGCCCTCTTCAATGTCTTCATTGAATTGGACTTTAATGTGTTAATCAATCAGGTCTGCTAGATGTACCTTGGCATGGTAGGAGCACACCTGCTCTACACACTGCCACTTTTGGTTTATTTGAGTATATCTGTATGCTGTGCCACTTGCTTTATTCTCTGATCGTCTGTAATAGCTTTTATCCAAAGTTTTATCATGATTGTTCTTTTTATTCTGCTCTGTAAAGCACTTTGTGACTTGTCTGGAAATGTGCTATATAAATAAATTCCTTATCATTATCATTAACTTATTAATATATCTTAGATCTCCTACAGATATTACAAAAAGAAATGTGGATACATCCCCCCCTTTAGTCACTATGCCAATTCCCCCCATGTGTATAGTTCCTGCATAGTCCATAGTGGTCCTTGCCTCTGCCAACACCTACTTGTTGGTCCGGGGAGGGTGTGTAGACAACCATAATGTCTTCTCAGATACACATGGAGTCACCAGCCACAATCATTTCACAGGGAGGATATAACCAGTGGTGTAAAGTAACAATGTTGAGGTATTTTTTACTTTACTGGAGTATTTCCAATTTTCAGTACTTTTAGTTCTACTCCACTACATCTCAGAGGAAAATATTTAACTTTTACTCCACTACAATTATATGAAAACTTGAGTTACTAGTTACTTTGTAGATTTAGATTATCATTACAAAACATACATTAACTATTTCACCCCTATATATATTTCGGCCATCTACAAGCTCACAAGGTGTCGCATCGTGACATTTTGAACTTGTGAAATGGGACATTCTGCACAATGAGTACTTTTACTTTTGGTGCTTTAAGTACATTTTGATACCAATACTTTTGTACTTTTACTCTTGTACATTTTGAATTCCAGACATTTACTTGTAACAGAGTATTCGTATATATCACAGTATTGATACTTTTACTTAAGTAAAGAATGTGAATACTTTTACCACCACTGGATATAACACACACATGTGGAGGAACAGGTTGTCCCTCTCCCAGTTCCACTCCACACTGAACAGGGGACCTAATCAACCTGTAGGAGTCGCTAGAGAGCAGCGACATATAACACCTTCCCCAGCTGCCCATGAACAAGGCAAAAGGGCTCTATGCACAGCAGCCATATTGGAAAGAAATTGGTCCTCTTCCTTACTTCCTTCACAGGTGTTACCAATTATACTAATGCTAAGGCCCTGTTCCATTTTGGTCAAACAGAGTCAGGGTGTTGATATTGTGAATGTTGGCTCACTGGAAACACTCGGCTACACCAGTGGGTCTCAAAGTGGGGTCCAGGAACCCTCATGGTTCCTTGAGGCCCCCCTCCAAATGGCCCCTTACGCATGTGTAACTCTGAGAGTGTACAAATGGAACCAAATGGACCCGTAATCCATTTGTACACTCTCAGAGTTATGGTGGGTTCTTGAAATGAAAAAAGTTTGAGAACCACAGTGCTGCACTAAATGGAACAGAGCCTTCATTAGTATAATTGGTAACACTTATGAAGGAAGTAAGGAAGAGGCCCAGTTTCTTTCCAATATGGCTACTGTGCATAGAGCCTATCGTGTTCATTGGAGCGCCTGGAGAAGCCGGTGGATGATCAATCTCCACAGTGGTTGGAAGGAACTTTACCTGTGTGCCACCCAGACGTCCCTAAAATATATATATCTTTTTTTATTATTCAATGTTTATTAATTTTTTTCATTGTTATACACAAAAAGTAGAATATAAACAAAAGGAGAATGTTAAACACAAGAAGCAGACATACAAATAGACAACAAATGCAACAAAAACCACAACCAATACAATACAACGCCCCTAAAATATTAAGTTTGTGTTAGAAGTAGTTTAACAATTTCTTCATGACCCAATAAGTTGTTCAATTGTCGCATCACTGAAACATATATACTG
This sequence comes from Gymnoscopelus braueri, assembly GCF_963280865.1. NCBI lineage: Eukaryota > Metazoa > Chordata > Actinopteri > Myctophiformes > Myctophidae > Gymnoscopelus > Gymnoscopelus braueri. The sequence goes on along the minus strand of NC_137623.1, from coordinate 11,650,976 downwards.
TAGGAACCTACTGCATCCAAATAAATTCAAATCTTTGCGCCAGAGATTACGTTATTAGGTTTGACGGTCAGGCTCTTTTCTGACTTTTCTTTCAGTGCAAAGTTGAATCATATGTCCTCAGGCGACTGAACAGTTTAAAATGTAAAACTGAACAAAATTATATTTCACACTGACCAGCATACTGTATACACATGTACAAGGAAGTTTATTCATTAGACAAACACACAAGACTGCTGATTTTAGCCTCGTCTTAATCAAATCACTTGAACCCTATATAGCATCCCTACTCTGGGGGAAGTAGAGTGGATATTTCTGACAGAGATTTGGCGTAGCCGTAGAGTGAAAAAAGCCTACCTAGTACTTGCAACTCAGGTCCATTTCACTAAGAATAGAGGGGTTAAGTCTTCATATAAAATATAGTGAAACGTGACCTCAATCCTGTGTCCCTACATCATGTATCTCTTTGTCCTGGGGTTTAAAAAGACACAGTCCCTCTGTAGACAGGCCATGACATCATTATGCCATGCGGGCAGAAACCTCCTGTCAGATCTCATGGCTGGGTGGCTCCATACAACAGCGTTGGCTTGCTGACTAAGGTGGGGTGGTGGGGTTTACAGTGTGAAACTGTGTGTGTCATGGAGCGAGACTATCACCATACGGTTCGATTTGCTGGGGGGGGGGGGTGAGCTTGTACATTGGCAAATTTAAGCTATTTGTTGTACAACGAAGTATACAGGGCTTAAATGGTTAAGAAAATATCCTCCCCTCTGTTTTTGTTTTACAAATTGAACCTTGAAATAGTATCACATTCTAACCAACAGGCGTAAGGTGAGGTCAAATGCAGGTTCTATGCAGAACTGGGACTGCTTAGCACAAGAATCTCTCCTCAAAACAACATTCTTGATGGCGTTTTAACTCATTTGACCAAAGATTTTGTGACACTTAAAACAAATGTGGGATTTGGAATCTCATGTGCTAGCCACATATAAAACCATTCTCATGTTCAAGCAAACTCTGCCTATACTACCAATTACATCATTTTGACTTTGACCTTGATCGTGACCTTGACCTTTTTTTGACATAAAAGTGAATCATCTCCTCAGGCAGTGTAATTACTTTGAGGCAGTTAGATCTACTAAAGGACTTCACCCTGCTAAATGCCACAGTATACTGCAACAGCTGTGATCACAGGAGTGTTCTGCCTGTGGTACACGATACCCTCATGGACTGTTTATCAGGAGCAATTGGAAGGTTATTGACCAACGGATGGTGGAGTCAGCGGTCTGGATACCCACCTCAAGCAACGTTACATCACTGGTACATTGGACATGACCACAAGAGGGGTAGAATAGAACAGTGATTTCATTCTCTTTACAAGGCACAGTGTTGTCTGCTCCAACAGCACACTATGGGCCCTATTTTCGCCGATGCCTTACCCCTTATCCCTAAACTTCTTTAACATTCTGTATTATTTTTAAAAACATTTTCAAATAGTTCAACTAGCCGATCTACATCGACATGTCTACAGCTTGTAGATTGGCTATTTGAACTATTTGAAAATGTTATTAAAAAAAAGTAAAAAATGGCAAATAAGTTTAGAGATAATGGGTAAGGCACTGGCGAAAATAGGGCCCTATTGGTGCCATGGTGGTAGCAGGCAGCCAGGGTCACTGGCCCAATCCGAGTCAGGACTAAAAAACAACAACTTGATTAGCTAAGATATCTTGATTGATTGTTTGTATGTTTGTTTGTTTGTTTGTTTGTTTGTTTGTTTGTTTGTTTGTTTGTTTGTTTGTTTGTTTGTTTGTTTGATTGATTGATTGATTGATTGATTGATTGATTGATTGATTTGAAAATGTATTTGGTGATGCTCTGCTCACATTGTATCTCTCCTTGTACATTAAACCAAAGAGTGTTCTGTCTACTTTTGTGCGGTATCTCAGACTGTATGAATCTGCTGCCATGGTTGGCAGAATTCCCACCAACATCTGTTTAGCTGTTTATTTAGAAACATCAACCCATGGTGTCATTATGTGGGGAGCAGACACACTCAATCACGTTGCGACACCCCTCTGTTCCCAAATGAAAACACTATTTGTGATGCCATTCAGCTGCCGTATTCTCAGAGCATTTATTTTTTATATCAATCGATTGTGTTCCAGCTTGGACCAATGCAACTAACATAACATACTTTAAGTTCCTATTTATCAGTATCAAAAGGAAAACTCTGTTTTAAAGAAAAAATCACACCCTGTGTGAAGTGGGCGGTGTCTTGCTAGCTAATCACAATACTGAATGGAGTCAACCAATCATGTACAAAAGATAAATACATTTATTGAAACACTCTTTATGATGGACGAAACCATAACTTTAAAAAAAATTAAAGTTATGGTTTCTTATATAGGGCTATGCACATGTGTCATGTGACACTGGCCAATCACAGTCCTGAATAGATTGTGATTGGCCAATCACAGCGCAGGATAATTGTACAAATTTCCAAACCTCACTTATAGGGGCGGTTTCACTGCCCAAGATAATTGTACAAATTTCCAAACCTCACTTATAGGGGCGGTTTCACCGCCCAAAAATCACACCCTGTGTGAAGTGGGCGGTGTCTTGCTAGCTAATCACAATACTGAATGGAGTCAACCAATCATGTACAAAAAATAAATACATTTATTGAAACACTCTTTATGATGGACGAAACCATAACTTAAAAAAAACAAATTCACAGAATAGACTGTGATTGGCCAGGTTAGGCGGGGTACTTTTTGGCCAATCACAGCGCAGGATAATTGTACAAATATCCAAACCTCACTTATAGGGGCGGTTTCACCGCCCAATATCCAAACCTCACTTATAGGGGCGGTTTCACCGCCCAAAAATACCATGACATATTTTTATATTAATGTTAAATTATCATAAAAATCTTAGTGCTTTGCCAATTATTTGGGAGCCCACTGGCAATAGAGCATAGCAGTGGTGGCCATGTTTACCGGATTTCTGAAAATATTTATATGAATTATTTTAAGCCTGGAACCAAGCCATCCAGGCTCCTGGTGAATCATGACCATAAAACATTTGATTCTGTGTCAAAAATATTTGTAAACCAGGCTTTTGGGCTTTCTATCTGTGGAACCAGGGCCGGTAAACACAATGGCCGCCACGTCTAGATGCTCTATAATATCTTCATGGCCCACAAGTTGGGAATCCCTGGTGTAGGTGATACTAGGCTTTAACCAATTAAACCCTCTAGAGGCTTAGTAAACTGGACCCGAGTTGACTTTGCACTTGGTCCTTCTGTTTTTTTCCCTCTACAGAAAACCTCTTCACCAAAAATAGCTGATTTACAAGCTCACAACACATCTGCTATTTTTGTTATGTTCCCTGCAGAATATGGATGCTGGGCTTTAAAGGACGACTTCACGTATTTTCAACCTATCTTCGTTAAATTGGTCCTCACTAATGCTCATGATAAAGTGGTAAAAAAGATTTCAAAAAATGTTATTGGATTTTTATTAACACGAGAACGGCGTCCATTACAGCATGCTAACTTTCCAGGAATAGAAAGCCCGCAGTTTCTAATAGCTTGGATTCCCCATCGATGACGTCACTGGTAGGCGGGTTTCTGAACTGTCCAAAGTAGACAGAAATGGTACCATATTAGAATGTGCATTAGTGACGACCAACCATATGAAGATAGTTTGAAAATCGGTGAAGTCGTCCTTTAAGAGGTTAATGCGCCCACTCACTGGAATGTGACATGATGCATCCAGAATGCTCATTTACTGGGTAAAGTCTGCTGTGCTCTATGTGTAAAAATAAACACACATCCACACATGCACATACAACAGCACATGGGGGCACCTGGCACATGGCACGTGGCCCACTTTTGCAAACACAGGGTGAATGCTTTTTCTTTTGAGGAAAAAGTGGCAGCGTGCCGTGAATAACCCATACATCATCCGCTAAATGAGTGGCATTGCAGAGAGACAAACGATGATGAATAATCAATGTGGCTCTAAATATCTACAGGAGGTCATCCAAAGAGGTGGATTGGATCACCAACCAGGCACGTTTAATTACTCAGAGGCCGTAAATCTGTCTAAAGATGTTGTGATGAGGTAACTAACTCGTCCTGGGATGTTTTGTTCCGTGATCCGGACTGCAGGACTCTGAACAGTTCACATTAAAGTCCCAATCAGTGCAATACAAACAAATAAAATGGGTTGCCCCATCATCAAAAAATAAGATATAGCAGTGGAAACATGTTTTTAATCTCTGACTGATTCAGCTCTTGACAGAATGACACTGACTAAAAAAATAGATATATTATTTTTTAGACTTTAATGGGTTTGTTTATATACAGCATATATTTCCATCCACAAATCAAACTCTTGCAGAATGTATGTGAATATAATCTTAAAGGTAGGGTAAGTGATATTTTTTGGTTAAAACAAAAAGTATTTTGTTAAAAGGTTAAAATACTATATTCTGATAGTAATCATTGCTATAGAGTGTTTTTTCAGTAACAGATGTCTCCCTGTCTCTCCAGCTCTTTAATAAACAGAAAATATTTTTTTCAGGTGTCAAAATCTCAGCCAATCAGGAGAAAGTACCAATTTTTAAGCTTAATTTGAATAGTGTTCCAGTTCCAATTTTGCCTGCTCATTTCTTAGTGTCATCACTTCCAATTTCACTTGTTTAATCTGTATCCTGATTGAGTTCTCTGTCCTGGTTGGATAAAATTGGAAATGAAACTGAAACTGAAACGAAAATGCATTTTCTGTTTAATAAAGAGGTGGAGAGACAAGGGGACTCCTTTTACTGAACAAACACTCTATAGCAATGAGTACTATCAGAATATAGAGCTATTTAACACTTATTTTAACCAAAGCAAATCACTTACCCTACCTTTAATTGATATGTTCAAAACAAACCAGGATTTGTGCTCGCATCAAATCCACTTTCTGTCAGTTGAGAATATGAATGTTCTGATGATGCATGCCTTGAATGGGGGAGGGGTGACCCCCAGCCCCAGTCGTATGGATACAAATTCAACTAAATTGTATTATTATTTATTACAGTGTTGATTCAAGTTGACTTTACATGGAATATCAAAACACACACTGCAGAGTATAAAAATACATTTATTAATCAAAACACATACTGTATGTATTGTGTATGCATCAAATGTATATAGTGTATGTATCAAAACACATACTGTATTAGTGCATGTACTGTACATTGCAGTGGTTCTCAAACTTTTTCATGTCAGGGACCCCCAAATTGACACTTATTAGCCCGCGGACCCCCCATTTGAAAAGATATGCCAGGGACCCCCATAAGAGAAGATTGTTACGGCTCTAGCAACCATTTTAATTTCAAGGACCCCCAGTTTGACATGCATTAGGGCTACGGACCCCCATTTAATGGCATTTCTATCTCTGGGACCCCAATTTATATTGTAAAAACAATGTTAATTTAACTCTGAGAGTATACAAATGGAACCAAATGGACCTAACGGGTCCATTTGGTTCCATTTGTACACTCTCAGAGTTACAGACCCATAAGGGTCCATTTGGTTCCTATCCATCATTTAGCTGGGGACCCCCTGGAACCCTCTCAAGTACCCCTGGGGGTCCCCGGACCCCACTCTGAGAACCAATGGTATATTGTATGCGTATCAAAACACATACCGTAATGTATAGTGTATGTACTCTATGGGAGTGGTTCTCAAAGTGGGGTCTGGGGACCGCCCAGGGGTCCTTGAGGAGGTTCTAGGGGGTCCCCAGCTAAATTAGTTCAAAATCAGTTTAACCACTTTAACCCTATATATACATCAGCTATTTCAAAATGCAACGCGTTGTGGGCTTGTAGATCGGCTATTTTCACCAAATCTAGATTTTTTTAAAAACAGTTTAACAACACAAGATCTTTCAGATGGGGGTCCTTAGCCAAATACATATTCATTTGGGGGTCCTTGACATGACGGTTTGAGAACCACTTCTCTATGGTATGTATCAAAACACACCCTGTTTAGTGTATGCATCAGAACACATACGGTGTCGAGTGTATGTAATTAAAACATCACGTCATTCTTGGTCTCTCTCGCACACACATGCATTGAGGACACCTTTGCACTCTTTCTTAAACACACACCCACGCACGCACGCACGCACACACGCACAGCCGTACAAACAACATGCCTCCATCAATCCCTTGACAGGGTAATAAACCTCACATGCAAGTGGCACATTACACACATTCATTCCCGCTGCTTATATCTGCCAAGGGACTGGGCACAGGTCTGTACACACACACACCCACACACAACCTCCCAGAAGATACACTTCATCAGAGGAGACGAAGAGGAGAGGACACTAGTACACCCAAACTCTGAATCACTATCCCCGGGAGAGAGCCCAGGCAACCAACCAGGCCAGCCTTCGACATCCAACAGCGCACACGACTGAAAAACAAGTCGTTCGAGAGACACAGAGAATCAATCACAGAGATAAGCAAAGAGCTGCCGTATACCGAGGAGAGTGATAGAGACACAAAACAGCAGGAGACCAAAGAGGGTGAGGGAATAAACCGCACGTATTTTGTTTGAGATAAACGGAACAGCATCATCAGTCAAGCTGGCAGCCGACGAGCAGAGCCCTGCCACACAGCAGCAGCAGCAGCAGGCCAACGGCGGGCTGGACAGCCCTGTGGACGGGGGAGCCCCCGGGACCAAGCCCAAGGTGTTCCTACGCGCCGAGGTGGCGTGGGACATCCCCATGTCGTTCTCCCTGCCCATCGAGTTACAGCCCGACCCCATCGCCCTCGACCCCGCCCATCAGCCCTTCCCCTTCCTGGACACGACGCTGGCCGACCTGGGCATCTCAGAGTGAGTCTGCGCTGAGAGCGGCGTCGTGTGTGTGTGTGTGTGTGTGTGTGTGGAGTGGTTCCCAACTTGTATTTCTGCTACTTTTCTATTGTACCAGCTAGCTGAATGCATCCACCTGCTGTTCAAAGGCCTAATAGGCTCTATGCACAGCAGCCATATTGGAAATAAATTGGGCCTCTTCCTTCCTTACTTCCTTCACAGGTGTTACCAATGATGCTAATTAAGGCTCTGCTCCGTTCTGGTCTAACAGAGCCAGGGTGCTGATATTGTGCATGTTGGCTCTGGTACACCAGTGGGTCTCAAAGAGTCCTTAAGGGGGTTCCAAATGGCCTCTTATGGGTCTGTAACTCTGAGAGTGTACAAATGGAACCCAATGGACCCGTAAGGGTCCATTGGGTTCCATTTGTACACTCTCAGAGTTATGGGGGTCCTTGAAATTAAGGACTTTCAGAACCACTGTGCTACGCTAAATGGAACAGAGCCTTCATTAGTATCATTGGTAACAGCAAGGGGCCCAAAAGTGTACAAATTGACCTAGATGGGGTCCATTACGGGTCTGTGTTTACACTCTCAGAGTAAAATGAACACTGAGGATTTGACGTGTTCATGAAAGTATGCACGTCACGTGTGTGTGTGCAGTCCATTAGGTTATTCGTGTGTGCACGTGTGCTGTGTGTGTGTGTGAGAGATGCAACTTCCTTCTCACCGTGTGTGTGTGTGTGTGTGTGTGTGTGTGTGTGTGTGTGTGTGTGTGTGTGTGTGTGTGTGTGTGTGTGTGTGTGTGTGTGTGTGTGTGTGTGTGTGTGTGTGTGTGCGTGCGTGCGTGCATGTATGCAGGTCAGAGGTGAAGGAGCGCGTGGTGTGGGTTGACACCAAGAAGACCCAGATTAAGAACAAATTAGGGAAACTGAAGGAGAAAGAGGTCACCATTCTGGAGGTCAGCAGTGGAGAGACAGAGACTCCTAATTTGAGTGTATAAATGGAACCAAATGGATCAGTTCGGGTCCATTTGGTTTCATTTGGCTGAGTTACACATTCGTTAGGTTAAATTATTGTTAAGATCCTGACAAAAAAGTTATCATGTTTCCACGGATTGTATGGTGGGTGTTAAAAAATGATCCCTGGCTAAGCCTTATATGCCATTATAAATGCCCTGTATAACTTTAACTTCAATTTGAAATTAAAAACCCCTGGAATGTTTTATTTATTTAAAAAATAGTACGTCTTTCACTCAATTGGGATATGTTTTATTAGCACATGCATTCCATACATTCCATAAGGCTGGAACACACATGGACAAATTACATCATCAACTTGCAACTGCTATTGTAATTGTACTAACTCACGCCCCACCGTTGTTCTTCCAGGTGCGAGTGAAAGCCCAGAAACCTGGAGAGAAACAGGTCCAGGAGATTCTGTACAGCACAGAGGCCCACACCGACCGCTCCTTCTGCCGCACCGGGGTCGATATCCTGCCCTGGAAGTCCAGATACAGCGGTCTGAGCGGCGGAGAACCCGGTGAGATACGCACACACACACACACACACACACACACACACACACACACACACACACACACACACACACACACACACACACACACACACACACACACACACACACACACACACACACACACACACACACACAGACACAGTGGTGTAAAGTAACTAAGTACATTAATCAAGTACTGTACTTAAGTACAATTTTGAGGTACTTTAGCTTTACTGGAGTATTTCCAATTGTCTATACTTTTACTCCACTACATCTCAGAGGCAAATATTGTACTTTTACTCCATTACAATTATTTGAAAACTTTATTTACTAAAACTTTTATTTTTCAGATATAAATATATTACATTATAAAAATCATTAACCACTTTAGCCCTATTTTATACCTAGGCTATTTGAAAATAGCCGATCTACAGCTCACAACGCGTCGCATCGCGATCTTGTAGATCTGTTTTTTCCACCACTGCGCGCACGAGCACACACACACACACACACACACACACACACACACACACACACACACACACACACACACACACACACACACACACACACACACCACAGTCAAAGAGGGAGGGAATCCACCAAAGGTCTCTGTTTTTAAATAACTGGCAGTTGCCTGAGAAATGTGAAACATCCCGTCTGAAATCCCGTTGAGATGTCAGGGTGCCATGCATGCAGTATGTGACTGCTCCTCTTAAAGCACTTAAATAATAATGTTCTGATATGTTTGTTGGCAGTCTGGGACACATTGGCTGAGGACAAGCAATAGTAGTATTGGATCCAGTAGAAAATCAACAGGGGGTGAAGATAATAAAAAGTAAACAGAAAGGTGTCAAGTATTTAAATTAGTCTACCTGTTCCCAGATGAATCAGATGACATTTATCTGCATGTAAATGGTACTGATTCCCCACACATAACTGCACAGTAATTTGGCAGATAGTGATCATGGTAAGAAAAGGTGCTTTTACAGCTCCTCCCCATGCTGGTCTAGGATCAGATCCTCCTGTATCAGAAACCACATGACATGTACCCCATGATGCTGGTCTAGGATCAGAACCCACCAGGGCCAGACACCGTGCTATACACTCTCTAGTAACTAAGTAACTCTTTTGAGAGTACAATTTTGAGATATTTTCTACTAATTCTAGTGGAGTATTTCCAATTTCCAATACTTTTACTTCTACACTACATCTCTGAGGAAAATATTGTACTTTTTACTCGTTTAGTTACTAGTTACTTTTTAGATTTTTTATTTTTTATCACTAAACATACATTAACCTCTTAAGCTCTATATATATTTCGGCTATTTGAAAATAGCTGTTATTTTCTAAATACTTTAATACATTTTGAAAACTTGAAATGGGATATTCTGCTTAATGAGTACTTTTACTTTTGGTACTTTAAGTATATTTTGATGCCAATAATACGTTTGTACTTTTACTTAAGTAAATTCTGAATACCAGACTTTTACTTGTAACAGAGCATTTCTACACTGTGGCATAGATACTTTTACTCAAGTAAAATATGTGAGTACTTCTACCACTGACAACAGAGCAGGGGCATTCAATTCCCATGAGAAGAAAAAAACAGCCTATTGTAAAAGCAAGTCTAAAATTAACCCATAATAAAGACCTGGAACGCATCTGTGTCACTTTAGATTTCTTTGGCTAATCAAAAATAGCAGATCTACAAGCTCATAGCGCGGCACCGAGTGCCGCGCTATGAGCTTGTAGATCTGCTATTTTTGAAAAATCTTGAAAAAAAAATGTTTCATTTTTTTTTCTCTTCAAACTGTTAGGATTTAGAAAACATTTTTAAGAATCGCCTCAGGTCTTAATGGGTTAAATAGTTATCATTGGATGGAAGTATACGAGGTGGTGGGGATTGGAGCATGATGTTCTCATTTTGGCCCGGGCAGACTGTGCCATAAATACCATCCATCCCCATCATCTCCTGCCAAGGCCAATGACCTCACAGATGACAGCCGTATTCTCAGGCTGATGCAGATCTCAGTAACTATGTGCCAACGCTGGCAGCAATGTCCACCGGCCACGCCTGTTAACCAACTGATTTCATGTTAAAGGGATGGTTCACCCAAAATAATCATTTTTTCTATCGATTATTAGTCACCCCATGGAGACTTGAATTCATGGATAGTGTTTTGTATTTGTCGCATTCCTAAGCCAATAATTTGATGACCAGCGGACCGGTAGGCAGCGGTTTCCGGTAGGAGACACAAAGGAGACTCTTTGTGTCTCCTACCGGAACCGCTGCCGGTCATCAAATTATTGGCTTAGGAATGCGACAAAAAAATAAAATAAGTCTCCATGGGGTGACTAATCGATAGAAAAAAATGTCATTTTGGGGGTGAACTATCCCTTTAATAGTCTGCTACAAACTTACAGTATATCTCCAGGTCAACTACATCACGAATACACAGTGTAATGTCTTACTATATCACACTGTCAATAAATGAGCTTGGTCCACGTGTTGTGAAACACGTCCTGTTGGACATAATGTTAGCTTCAGGGTTGAATAAAGTGATTGATGGCAAAGAATTATGCCAAATATTCTCTCCCGTTGCCAGCATTGGGGTGTTCCACGTGTCATAAGCATGCCTACGGTGTCTATTTATTTGTGATGGGTGTGTAGTATTTGTCTCTCACTCAGTTCCACTAGAACACTAAGCCCGATAGCTCAATGTTCATAATTGTGGTATAATGAGTCAGTGAAGTACTATCACCCTGAGGAGAGGGTTTCGTCTGGTTCGTCTGTCAGTTTGTAAGCAATTTAATGGGGAAACGGCTCCACAGAATGCCATGAAACTTCCAGGAAAGGTGGGCAATAATCCATAGATTACAGTCATTATCAAATATGGGGTTACAGCCATAATTTTGACAAAAAGATGAAACTACAATCTACTAAATCTATCTACTAAAGATCAGTAGAGTTCTTTGTTTTGGACATCCCTTTATCAAGTGGGGAAGGGTTTGTTGTGCCTCTTATTTGAATGCAAGTGTTTGTGTTTCAGGGGAGAATGGTCTGGCCCCAGTGGAGATGACTCTGCCGTTGGGTCTGGACCAACCGAAGCTTAACGAGACACAGGAACAACGGGAGATCTAAGTTGGTGTGGGGCGGGGGCCATACGCAGTGCAAGAGATATTGAGGATCAACCAGCAACACTTTTAATTAGCTTTTAATGTAAGCCATTATTGATTTACAAACAGTCATGTTGTCGACTCTAAACTGGTTTGAAGACTCAAGTCATCTACTAACTGTTGCGTGTAAATTGTATTTTGAGGAAGCACTATATGAAGTGTGGCGAGGCGTGGTTTGACTTACCCACAGTTGTGTCCCTTTAAGATATTGTAATATTTGTACAAACATCTTGTTAAATAGGTGCAGTAGGATATTCTAGAATGGTTTGATAACACATTTTGCTTGTCTAAGCCTTAGACTCTACGGTAATACGTATCCGAATGTTAATGACCAGAAAACATGTTTGCAAAAACTATATAACAGGTGAATGAACTAAACCTTCATGTGTTTATAAAGCATAATAATGTACATTTTGAGTGTTTCTGCAACTTCCACATGGCATGACAATATGATGACATGGAAATAAAGAGCTGCTTTTTGTAACAACCGAGGGTGACCCCTTATTTCAACCAGATATAATGAGTGAGCTCGACTCACACAAACTGCTGGATGCCTGCCCTGGCCTATGCAAAGAACACACATGCGGGCACACAGAGTTCACATGAGTACACGGTTACAGAGTTGGCTTGATTGAGGAAGCCCTTAGTAAGAGGTATTAGAAACCAAAGCACCACGCTCTACTAAAACTTTAAAGTTCAGAGATCTCCAGGAGAAGATTTATGGTTGTAAAAATAAAGACGGACATGTCTTGAGAAAAAGAGACATTTATCAGGAGAACAAATTCATTACTTCACACTCCAAAACAGCAAAGCCAGAGGTTTTTCAAATCAGTGGTAAAAAAGGGGACAGCAGCAGATCAATAATAACATTGAACTAGGTCAACAAAGTAAATGAAAAAGAAAAGAAAGCAATACATCAGACATTAAACCATATTTCATAAAATAAGACAAACCGTTATGAGCACACAGGGTAAATAAATAAAAATTCTAATACTGAAAACATAACCAATTAATGAAGTAGTAATAATAATAGTAGTTGTTGTGGTAATAGTATATTCTAAGTGCTGAAGTTTGCAGGAACTTGGCCAAATTGTGGAAAACATTGTCAAACTACTGTCCCATTTTTTCCATCCATAGTATAAAAATGTATTCCTTTAAGGCTGGCTTCACGAACAAGAGCGGAAGGGCATATATTGTGTGTGTGTGGGCTATGAGGCTGTGACGGCCACACTCAGCTTGGCCTGCTGCTCGGCAGGAAGTGAGCTCACGGCACTCTGGAACTCCGCCGAGTGTCGCTGGGCGAACTCCCGGATAAGCATGGAGATAGTGTTGGTGGTCTCTGAAGACAGGAAACACGAGACACAGAGGGGCAAATAAATAACAAAAAATGCAAAGACACTGCAGCATTCACTGTAGTGCAAGTGTACGAATATTACACTAACCTGCACAAAACTATGCTATTTCCATGTAAATACTGTCTGTGGAACAATGTGGTGTGACCTGTGGTTTTCTCACCTGGTTCGACCTCCTTTGAGCCCAGGACTTGACTGGAAGCAGCAAGGATAGACTTCATTTGGCTCACAATCTGAAGAAACATAAGGTACCATCAAGTACCAATTAAGACCTTATTGCTACACAAATAAGAATCCCTGATCCACCTATGGAAGTAGCTTTGCTTCCAGTACTCCTCAGGATATAGGTACTATTTCAACAAATCCAGACATTTGTTCTGGCTTCTTTTCTATCCGTTCCATCTGCATTGTGATATCAACAGCAGATATGAATGGAGCCAGTGCAATGTGTATTTACCCGGCCTGTACTGTACCAGGTTAAGGAACAGTTCTTTATCTGTTCCTCTGCATTTGACCCATCCTAACTACGTAGGAGCAGCGAGCAGCCACAGCACCCAGGATCAACTCCAGTTCTAATGCCAGTACCGTGGTCAAGGGTAATATGAAGGTATATGTACCTAGTTGCATGCATGTCTTTTGGTGTGGGAGGAAACTGTACTACCTTGAGGAAAACCATGCAAACACAGGGAGAACATGAAAAACTCCACAAAGAAACGCCCCCCAGGGTTTGAACCCAGGACCTTCTTACCAGAGCAGGGCTGTGTGTGTAGAGCATGGCCAGGCAGCTATAGACCGTCTTGTTCTCCTCCATGTCCTCTTTGAGGGGGAGGCAGTTGATCAGAGCAGGTACAACCTGGGAGAGGAAGCAAAACACATTATACAGAGAACAACACTCAGGGATACTTCAGTCTACAGATCCTTCTCAAAAAATAAAGTAAAAGTTCATTTTCTTCTGTAATATAATTGAACAAGTTAAACTTACATATATTCTAGATTCATTGCACATACAGTGAAATATTCAAAATGTTCAATTGTTAATTTATGCACTCAATACTTTTGAACAAAATGACTTCATCAATGGGGCGTGGCATAAAGGTGATCAGCCGGTGGCACTGTTGAGGTGTTATGGAAGCCCAGGTTTGCTTTGATAGCGGCCTTAAGCTCATCTGTGTGGTTGGGTCTGGTGTCTCTCATCTTCCTCTTGACAATACAACACAAATTATCCATGGGGTTCAAGTCAGGCCACTTGGCTGGTCAGTCAAGCACAGTAATACCATGGTCAGTACACCAGTTACTAGTAGTTTTGGCACTGTAGGGCAGGTGCCAAGTTCTGCTGGAGAAGGAAATCACCATCTCCATAAAGCTTGTCAACGTACAGAAGCACAAAGTGCTCTAAAATATCCGGGTAGATGGCTGTGTTGACTCAGGGCTTGATAAAACAAAGTGGACCAAAATCTGCAGATGTCAAACTGATTTCCTTTTCCAGCAGAACTTGGCACTTGCCCACAGTGCCAAAACTACTAGTAACTGGTGTACTGACCATGGTATTGACTGACCAGCCAACTGGCCTGACCTGAACCCCACAGAGAATCTATGTTGTATTGTCAAGAGGAAGATCAGAGACACCAGACCCAACCACACGGATGAGCTTAAGGCCGCTATCAAAGCAAACCTGGGCTTCCATAACACCTCAACAGTGCCACAGGCTGATCACCTCCACGCCACGCCCCATTGATGAAGTCATTTGTTCAAAAGTATTGAGTGCATAAATTAACATACTTTTCAGATGGTCCATATTTCTGTAGTTTTAAATCCTTCTTTTGTGTGGTTTCAAGTAATATTCTAGTATTTTGAGAGTATTTAGATTTTCATGAAATGAAATGCCATAATCATCAAGATTATAACTAAAAAGGTTTTACATATTTCACTTTATGCGCAATGAATGAAAGTTTCACATTTTGAATTATATTATAAAGAAAATGAACTTTTCCACAATATTAAATAGTTTTTAGAAAGATCTGTATATATTAGATGCCATCAACGTTGTATTGTTGCTAGGAAGTGAACTATAGCACACCTGCTCCAGCGGAATAGCATCTACGTTGCTCCCAATCATCCTACAGAGGGCAGCACACAGGTTGTCGATCACCCTGAGGTCAGTCTCCTTGACCAGCAGGTTGGAGAACAGAGAGAGCATCATGGGAAAGTCTCTGAGACACACGCTAAGGAAACACATTACCATGGACGGCTGCTCAAAACACACACACACACACACACACACACACACAACAATGAATGGGGCCTTGCCGGAGTGGATACGTACTCATAAATATGTGTATGTACTGTAGGCTATATACAGAATGTATGTTAGGGTTGGGTGATATGACTTCAAATCAACATCACGATCATTAAAAACTTTTGCCTCGATTACGATTAACTCTCTCAGTGCCAAGCCACGAGTTATCCCGAGTTTTTTCTGAATGCCCTCAGTGCCAGAACGAGTTATCCCGAAATAATAATAATTATTTATTTATTTTTGAAAAAAAAAATCAGAACCCAAGATATCATTATCTGAAGATTTGCAGCTCCATCCACTCCTTGTTTAACTTATAACTGAAAAAGGCTGTATCTCGCTTCCTAAGCACTTTTTTTTTACTTTGAAAAAAAAAATAAATGCTGGCACAGTATGAACATTTTTTTATTTATTTCATTGGCACTGAGAGAGTTAATGAACGAATTAATTAATAAATTTAAAGAAAAAAATATGGAAATAGCTGATCTACAAGCTCACAACACGTCGCTATGCAATGCATCGTGAGCTTGCAGATTGGCTATTTTCATAATTTTTGCTTCTCGATTATTCTATTAACCTACATGAGCAAGATTAATTCGGTTAGAGGTTAAACATTTTGTACGCGTATGAATAAATCTGATCGTCATATGACATTGGCGATGGGAATGAAATGATAACCTAGCCCACTCACCTGAACATTAACCCATTAAGACCTGAGGCGATTCTTAAAAATGTTTTCTAAATCCTAAAAGTTTTTGAAAAAAATCTAAAAGAAAATGTTTTCAAGATTTTTCTAAAATAGCAGATCTACAAGCTCATAGCACGGCACTCGGTGCCGCGCTATGAGCTTGTATATCTGCTATTTTTGAATAGCCAAAGAAATCTAAAGTGACACAGATGCTTTCCAGGTCTTTTTAAGGTCATTTGACATTAACAACTTAAACCCTCTATACTAGTAAAACGGACCTGAGTTGCACTGCATTTCATGCACTCTTTTTGACCTCTAGTCTACATCAAATCTCTTCGCCGAAAATAGCCGATCTACAAACTACCCCCAGAATAGGGATGTTGGGGTTCAAGTGGTTTGTGGTGTGAATAGTGCATAATATACTGTATTTTAAAGGAGGCCATTCTCAGGTCAAGAGGTCAAGGAGGATACGTGACTATGAGAGGCCCTGCAGCCTGCGCCAGGGATCCCAGTCCAAACACGCTGTTGTTACGGACCTCCGCGTCGCTGTCCCTCACTCCAGCCACCAGCACCGGCAGCACCCGGTTGGCGAGGCGGGCCGCCACGGCCCTGCCCCCGGGCACGCCCGCAAGGGACTGCAGAACCTCCCCGATAGTCCCCACGGAGAATGAGCGGTCCGCTATCGTGCTCGACGGCTTCTGCAAAAAAGGGCAACATGTGAGGAAACGCTCAGAATTTGACTTACTACGTCAACCTCATTTATTTTTTACAAAGAAAGGAAGGAAAAAGTTCAGACTGCAAACTAGTTTTTTTACCCCCTTAAGTTTGTATCATTGTTACTGAGGCCTCTGGGACTCTAATTTTATGAGTCAGCAAACTGGAGAGAATAATGAGGAAGTTGCTTACGTTCCAATCACTCTTAGAACCAACTAAATATAGATCACGTTTGTCATCATATAATTTTGCAGGCATGTTCACAGCCCTGAACCAAACGAATGAATACGATTTACCAGCCAAGTAACAATAAAACTCAAGTTTAAACTCGAGTTGGAAAATGAGAGCCAACTCCAGTGGTAGACCGGAGGTGTTTAGTGGATGCCTTTAGGCATTTTTAACCACTTCAACCCTGCATATTTTGTTGACCGGGGTCCATACTTGAAGCCCTCCTTTTTTCACTGAAAACAGATCTCGAAGCTGCACACATTGTGTTGCGACACGTTGTGACTGAGCTTGGAGATCTGCTTTTGTCATCAAATGTACTCAAGTACTGTACTTAAGTACAATTTTGAGGTATTTTTACTTTACTGGAGTATTTCCAATTTTCTATACTTTTATTTCTACTCCACTACATCTTAGAGGCAAATATTGTACTTTTACTCCACTACACTTATTTGAAAACTTTAGTTAATAGTTACCGTACTTTGCAATTATCAATTATTACATTATAAAACTTACATTAACCACTTTAGTCCTATTTTATACCTAGGCTATTTGAAAATAGCCGATCTATGCGTTTTGAGCTTGTAGATCTGCTATTTTCAAACATTTTAGTACTTTTACTTTTGGTACTTTAAGTACATTTTGATACCAATACTTTTATACTTTTACTCCAAGTCAATTTTGAATTCCGGACTTTTACTTGTAACAGAGTATTTCTATATTACAGTATTGATACTTTTACTTAAGTAAAATATCTGAGTACTTTTTCCACCACTGAATGTTCATCTGTTTTTGCTGAACGTTCACCTATTATGACATGCTCAAAATAGGGATGCTAGGGGTCAATGTGGTTAATCCAGGGATTCAAACTCACAGCTTTGTTCATGATGAGGGGCAATAGGTCGTTGAGGTAAGGTGCGAAGGTGTCTGCTGGCACGGCTGCGGCCAGCAGAGGGATACCCTCACCGGCAAACTCCTGCAGCATGGCGTCATACTCCGCCTACCACAAAAAAAACACAAAATACTTAATCCTAAGAACAGGGGCAGTAAACATGAAATTCTGAAAATAAGACATTAAGAAAAGCATATCTCTGCTGTCCGGCAGAAACCAGCCAACTCCATTTTGACGCTTTTGCATTTCTTTCCATAAATCAGGGTCATCTGTGTGTTCATAGACATATAAAGGTAGACGCCTCCTCTGGCTCTGAAGCGTCTGTATGGCGGACGCGCTTCCGCTTCCGGGGGGGCAGCTGGAAATGTCCGCGTGCGTCACAGAAGGGGGCGTTCAGTAGGCCAATCAGAGGCAGGTGGGGGCGGGACAACTAGATTCTGACAAGTCCTGGAAAAGACGCGCTGTGGTTGGCCAGTAGTCAACACGCTGTGATTGGCCAGTGCCCCCCCCCCCCCCCCGGAAATATGGCGGCCACCATACCAAACAGGTCGCTCCAACGAACTGCAGAGGCCAATGAGGTATCTAGGTTTCTATATCTATGTGTGTGTTGGTAAAAAAAATATTGAACCAATGAAAAGCATTAAAAAGCGCTTCTGACAAAACCAGCTAACTCCATTGGATCCTCAAACTTTCTGCTAAACCAGCTAACTCCGGTGGAGTTAGCTGGTTTTGCTGACTCCAGGCTCCACCCCCTTTTGACCTCCAACCTCATTGTGAGCTTGGAGGTCCATTCAGCTGTTCTTATCAAAATTAACATTTTGGAGTTAGCAGGTTGCTGCCGGACAGCAGAGATATATAACAAACTTCCTGGGTTTCAGACAAATGAACCGTCTGAAATTAATCCTTTATTCACACATCACTTTATCAACCCAATATTAATTTACAGCCCTAACTAGTCAAGTGAATCTGCTCTAACCAGTTCTCCCATGTAAATACTGTTGTGTTAATGTGCTCTTCTTGTGTTAATGTGTACTTTCAGTTGCCTGACAACAAGCACCCACACAATGGATACCATAACCAATGCATCTTCATGCTGAACAAAATCCCCAAGGATTGATTGCTTCTTTCACACACAAGAGCAGTGTTGTTATGAATACAATTGTCTGTGCTATACTTTTCTATGACTAGGACAAATTACTCCAGTGTGTAAATGTACATTAGACATTTTTTATATAGACACAAAGATCCAACCTGTTGCTCTTCATCATCAGCTTCATCACCCCCGCCGTCCTGACATGCCGTCTGCACAAAAAGGGAGAGAGAGAGACAGAGAGAGAGAGACTGAATGCTGTTTTTTAATAGAACAGCCGCCTGGAGCCATGTTTCATTTAGATTACATTGTGACATTGTCTCCCCACATTATCCTGAACACCTGAGGTTCAGCAGATTTAGTCTATGCTAGGTTTGTACTAATTTAAAATGAGTAAACCCACATCTGACCACAGCCGTCAGACTCAAATCACTTAACTGAAGCAATGCAGCTTTTTTTTTGCTAAACCTGACACTAAATAAGGCCAATGTTTGCTTAATTAATATATTTCACAGTTTATGTTTGCTCAATGGAGGTCCCTAAACGAGCAGCCACTGATGTGGAGGTCAGGGTTCAAGGAAGTGGAATTTAGCAACAATAACAATGCGAGATACACAGTGTCAATAAGCAACACCAATCAAATTTCAGTTCAATCAAACACACACACACACACACACACACTCAGTTCCCCCTCTCACCTTCTTCTTCAGTACGTCTCGGATGGCGTGGCTGATCTCCTGCAGGCGCCCGGGCTTCTTGAGCGCCTCCCCCTGGCAAGACTTGATGACGCCGTTCATGGCCTCCAGAACGCTCATGACCACCTGGCGCTCGCGGTCAGTACGCACTGCCCCCACGTAACATGGCAACACCACGTCCAACAGCTTATGGAGGGCTGGGGGGATGGAGAGAGGGAGGGAGGGGGAGAGAGAGGGAGAGAGGGAAAGAATTTGTGATTTTGTGCGTCAATAACCCCTTTCCCTTAACACATTCCATGCCAGAGGTTAATATCACAATGTACTCACCAGTGCCAGCGTTTTATTGTTGTTTATTTGTTTTTTTCATGTCGCCACAGACCTCGCTAACTCCGCTAAAAGTGCGCGTTCATTTGGTTCTAAACACACAGAGGATCTGTGTGAAACGAGCAGTGAAGACCGCGTCGCTTTGAGATCCGCCATCTTGAAGCTACAGCGGTGAACGCTAAACAGTGATCAGCGAGGAGAAAAATAACAACCAAGAAAATCGACTTTTAGACAGGATCCCAGACAGGAAGCGGATACGATAGAAAAAAACGGAACCCGAATAATTCCGTTTCCGGTGGTGCTACCGGAAACGGAAGTGGATCGAAAATTTCAGAAAGTGCACTTTTTGTTCATTTCGAGAAAAAATTAAAAAAAACACCACTTCGCGTAGATCTATGCGATTGGCACGTGGCGGCTTTAAATAGGTTCGCGTAGATCTACGTGATTGGCAGTCAATGTGTTAATTAAACCACACAGCGTAGTGTGTCCTGTGTGATGTATTTGTCTTTACCCTGGTGGTTGTCCTCAGATGGATTCTCTTTCCACACTTTGTGCTGAGCTCTGCAGAACTGGCCGATGGCTCCGAACGCCGCCCTGCGCACGTCGTCATGGGGAAACTGAGGCAGGGTTGGGGGACACAAGGTCGCAGAAAGTTAGTTACGTAGGGTCGGAGAGGCGTATTGTCTGTATCACGACCACATGACCAAAACTAAACACCACATATACATATATACACACACACACACACACACGCACACAGCCACACACACACCCTTCACAGCTCATTAGTCAGAGAGGGACAAGGCAGGGTGACTTACATCTGTCATCTCGTACACTTGCTGAAAGCTGGACTCCAGGAATGGCTGGAAGGCAGCACTGGTGAAGCGAAGAAACAAACAAAAAAAAACACGATGACATCCATTCATGAAGTTGACTGATCCAGTAAAGGTCCAACCATTTAGGTTCCTAACTATCAATAATTTAGCTGGGGACCCCCGGAACGCAGGATGTTACAGCATGTACGTAAAAAAATGTGCATGTGTAATTAGTACTTAAATCATTTTTAATTCAATTTTTTTGACATTTGGATATTTGCTCTTGGACAGAAAGATAAATGTACTGGGATGCTGTTGTGTTTGCCATCACACCATGACTGAGCACAGCTGTGCAAATGTACCCTGTGTTGAAGGCGATCTCTCCCAGGGCGTCACAAGCATCCTCCTTCTCGTCAATGTAGGAGTTTTCCACACTGAACCTACAGTAAAAGACGGAGAGACGTATTGGTCACAAAACAGGCCAAATGACAAAAACGTTGTGTGTGTGTGTGTGTGTGTGTGTGTGTGTGTGTGTGTGTGTGTGTGTGGTGGGGGCAGCTGACCAACCTCGCAACGTCCCCGATATCGATCTCAGGCTCGTCATCCAAAGTGATGTCGACGCTTTTGTTGTCATCTTCATTGTCATTTTCGTCTTCGTCGTCGTCATCATCGTCCAGGAGGACGAACGCCTTGTCCTCCTCCAGGTGTGCCTGAGGGCAGGTGAGGAATGAGGAAAAGCCATTTTAATTATATAAACATTCTGAAATGGCAGCGATCTATTGGCTTGGATGCATTGTGGTTTTTGGACCAGAGCAATAATAATGGCATCGTTGTCGGGCAGAAACCTTGTATCTCCATTCTCCATATTTAAACGTTTTGAAAGTGTAAGTGGTTAAGTGTGTCTGTTGGTTTTATTAACATTTAACCAATGAAAAGTATGAACAAGATCTTGTGACGAAATAATAACTACATCGATCGGATCCACGGGTGACGATATCATAACATAATAATACTCCATACCATGACTCCCTCGGTAGACTTGAGGGCCAGCTGCATGACATTGGTGATGGCAGTGAGGTGAGGAGTCAGACAGTCAGGACTGACTGTGGACACTGCAGAGTACAAGCCGTACCTGGGTAGACAGGAGACAGAAAGATGTCTGGTTGTGATGTGATTATTTATGTACATGTTTAGAACATTAGCATAATCTGCAGGTGTGTACATGTTCTTTTAGAAACTATTAGCAACATCATATGCAGGTGTGCACGTTATTTAGAAACGTTAGCATCATATGCAGGCGTGTGCATATAACGTGCTGCCAGGCTGGGTAAAAAAAAGAAAAAAGGAGCAGCAAGTACAGTGATATGGTGCCGTTTCAAAGGCCAGTTCGTGCAACAAGGAAATGGTTAAAAAGCACCTCAGGTTGAAGCCACATCGGGAAGACAAACAGGAGAGGTTAGAGAGATATGGGATCAGAAGAAACTAAATGTAAAAAGACAATGAAGAAGCGGCAGAAAGTCTATTTCTGTCCTGTGTGTGTGCTTACGTACGTGCATCGTCTCAGGTCGGGGTCGTCGATGGACTCGGTGAGGTTGAGTCCCAGCTGAACGCACTCTGCAGCCAGAGGGCTGAACACGTCGTTGCCGATGGTGCGGGCCAGCACAGACAGGGTGTCTGATAGCAAACGACAAACCATATGAAGACGTTTAACAGCCATTCATTCATAAAAAACTACAACTATGGCTGCTGCAGTTTTCTTTGTTTAAAAGCTCCAGCTGATCTGAGCATTTAAGCTGCTGTAAATCATCTGCACCTCGTTCGAACTACCACTTGTTTTCCCATGGCACAGCAGCCTGGCACCGCGGGCTATGCAGTCCTAAACTGCGGTCACTCACACATCCAGGACACACGGCATGCAAATTTGGGTTGGAGATTATCCAATCACGTACTTGTATACAATGCATACTCGGTTGTCGCAGCACCTTAACCAATCACGCGTGTTTTAGCAAATCGAGTACACATGAAGTTCGTCCATTCTCTTGTTTCAACCGACATTCAAGTAACGCGACCACTGAAAACCGAGGTTAGGTTTAGTGAACTTTTTTTACCCAAACTGTACCTATTTGGTAAATCCGAGGTTCTAGTATTTGGCCCGCCCCAGCAAAGAGCCCTGCTGGGTCTAAACCTGGGCTCTTTAACGCCAAACCTGAAGCCCTCCGTAAGTAACCTGGGGGTCACCCTTGATCCTGACCTCAATTTTGAAGGCCATGTAAAAAAGATCATTCAGATATCCTTCTACCACCTCAGAAACATCGTGAAAATCAAGGCCTTCCTATCCACCCCCGATTTAACTAAAGTAATTCATGCATTCATCTATTCACGCCTTGACTACTGTAACTCCCTATATTCCTGTTTTTCTAATAAATCAATTCAACGGTTACAACTGGTCCAGAACGATGCCGGTTCGGGCCTTCGCTTTTAGAGCCCCGACTCTCTGGAATGCCCTCCCCTTAGAGATCAGGCTTGCAGAGTCTGTGCCCCGGTTCAAATCCCTCCTGAAAACCCACTTATATAGAGTCGCTATTACCTAAAGACTTTTACCCATTGTGTCCTACTGTATTGCTGCATAAATTCTTTTTTTTCTCTCTTTTTTTTTTTTGCTTTTAATGTTTTCTTATTTTTTTGCTCTCCTACTGTATCGTGTATTTTATCTCTGTGAAGCACTTTGTAACTTTGTTTCGAAAGGTGCTATATAAATAAAGCTTTATTATTATTATTATTACTATTTGTATCAAGTACATAACTATTGTACTGTAACATACCCGCTGTATTTCTGTTGTAGCCTATGTTTCACATCATGACACAGAATGAGCACAGTACATGTTTGCCGTGGTAACTGGGCAGGTTTCATTCTTTATATTGTCCAATGTTTTCAAAATGTAAAGCATTTTGAACATTTTATGTACAGTATGGAAGGTGCTCTGCAAATGTGTTGTTTTTTATTATTATTAGTAATAGTGGTGGTAGCATTTCTCAATGAATGGCTCTTTGCGACTAACAGGGTACACCCAGAATCTTTCCAGAAGCTGTGAAGTTCTGTGATGTTTTTTAGTTTTTTTTAATGTTTCTATTATAACCAGAACCAGGGAGGTAGTTAATTAAAAGATTAAAAAAGCAAAAATAGCTGATCTACAAGCTCACAGTGTTGTCATATTGTTATGCGTTGTGAGCTTGTAGACCAGCTATTTTAGCTATTTCTTTAAAACATTTGAAACAAATCCAGAACCTGTGAAAGGTTGTGGGCACGGTTCACTAAGTTGTTGTAGTGGAAAAGAGCCAGAAGAAAGACTTTAGTGGGAGTCATTACCCAGCGCTTGGGTCTGCAGGGCTCTCATCTCCTCTGAGGTGGCTGTGAGGAAACCCTTCAGGCTCTCGATGACGGGGGGGAAATAGGGAACCAGCAGCTCCTTGGCGGCGTTTGCTAGACAACAGACAAGACAGGAGATCAACATCAGGCTTCATTCACCGTTATTCACTCAATTTAAAAAAAGTGGAACGTCAGTTCAGTCGCTAGTGCTACAGAAAGTGTATTTGTGACAAAATGATTGCTGAATATCACAGGCTCCCTAGGCCCATTGGTTCTCAAAGTGGGATCCGGGGACCCCCAGGGGTCCTTGGGGGGGGTTCCAGGGGGTCCCCAGCAAACGTAGTTAACATAGAATTACAATCATCTTAACCACTTTATCCATTTATACGTTGGCTATTAAAAAAATTGCAGATCTACAAGCTCACAGCGCTTCACTTCGTGCCGCGCTGCAAGCTTGTACATCTGCTATTTTTTTAAATACTTGAAAAAATGTTAACCCCAAAACTTCTCCTCTGGGAGTCCCTGGCACAAAATATTTTCAGATGGGGGTCCGCGGTCAAATACATATAATTTTGGGGGTCCGCGGCACGAAAAAGATTGAGAACCACTGCCTTAGGCCATAAGGTATTTTCCATCAGTATTTCAGTTTCGAAGGAAGTCCTTTTCAGAGAAGACATGGATTAGTCAGATAACTAGTCTGCGAAACAAAGTCAAGTCTTTGGGGTGGATAGGAGGACTGCCAACGCAGTGTTCAGAACCACTGACCTATGGCGCTGATGGCCGACACGGCCAGCTCTTTGATCTTGAGGGTCTCTGCATTGTTGAGGGCAGACAGCATGGTCTCCATCAAGGTGGGCAGGTAGGGAGCGATCTCATCCCCTGTCACAAAGAAAAGGGAATAACACATTTTATCACATGCCGTTATATTTCTTTGGAGTTGTATAATGCCACTTTGAGGATGAAAGTGACAGAACAAGGAGAAAAGGCATGTGCAGATTTAAAAAGAGTCTGAGTCTATGTCATGAAGCTGATGAAAGCGTCATTATATTTGGTATGAACGCTGTTATGCCTTGAAAGCATGAATAATGTGTGGAGCACGTCAACCTTTTGCTTGTCAACTCTATGATGAATATCTTAACCATCACTCTAACCTAGTTTTCTGCTTTCAGACCGTTTCATCGACTGAAATAAACACCAACGTTATCCAAAGCATTTGCATTCCTTCATTTAGCAGTCACTGTGGATGAGTGTCTGTGCAAAACTACACCATGGTTGTTCCTATAATACCTCTGTATTATGTAAAATATGTCCTAGTAATACATTTAAAAAGGTACCATAAAAGCTGTTATTCAATTGGCATACCCAATGTTCCGATGGAAAACCCCCAAAAAAGGCCAGTCGAGTCAAGTCCAGTTCAGTCGTTACCCACCATGCAGTGGCAAAGCGCTAAAAAACATGGCTGCAGGTGTTTTTGGGGGGTGGTGAGCATAGACATATAAAGGTAGACGCCTCCTTCGGCTCTGAGGCATTGGTATCTCGGGCGCCATTTTAGAGTAGGAAAGCTTCCGCGTGTGTCACAGAAGGGGGCGTTCGGTAGGCCAATCAGAGGCAGATGGGGCGGGTCTTTTCGTAAGAGGCAGCCGCGCAGCAAAAGTCAGTTAGACGCGCTGTGATTGGCCAGTAGTCAACGTGCTGTGATTGGCCAGTAGTCAACGCGCTGTGAGCGCTGTGATTGGCCAGTAGTCACTTTGAGTGTCAGCTTGCCTACTCTAAAATGGCGGCCGCGATACCAGTTGCTCCAACGAACTGCAGAGGCCAATGAGGTATCTAGGTTTCTATATCTATGGTGGCGAGCCTGTGTGATCTTTCCCTCACAGTAACCACAACACCACCCACTAAATCTTACCCAGGTTCTCCATAAAGTTCTCCAAAGCGTAGAAGGCCTTGGTGACATGGCCCACCTTGGCCTGGTTCAGATGGGACATGTAGCCCAGCAGCAGAGGCATCAGCTCTCCACAGTACTTGCTGACCTCGGGCTGGAGAGAAGAGAGAAAGCAACAGAACGTGGGTGGAGGATAATGAAAACTTTACCATTACTGTAGATTAAGTTAATCTAGACCGGTGCCGGCCTACTTGGGGAACAATGCAAGTTGGGAATGCATGCTCCACCCGGTTATGCAATACCCATTGTACCCGCTGTCAGAGTCGCTTAAAGGAGTAGTTCACCCCAAAAATTACTTATTGTCTATCAATTATGCACCCCATGAAGCTTTTGAATTCATCAAGATTTTTTTGTTTTTGGCGCATTCCTAAGCCAATAATTTCATGACCAGTGGAGTCTCCTACTGAGTCCCATATTTACCGATGACCTGGTCATCAAATTATTGGCTTAAGATACAATGAATTTCATGTTCACTGCAACATGTGAAATAGTACTGTATGTCCCAAATAATACTAATATAATAATTTATAACGATTTATATAGCGCTTTTCTAGATACTCGCTAAGTCGCTTTACAGAGCAAATATAAAAACAACTTTATTAGAAAGAACTAGTTAGAGTAAACGGGGGAAAAAGGGTTGGGGTTTTATGTAGGGAATGCCTATGTCTGAAAAGGTGGGTTTTGAGTGTGGTTGTAAACATGTTGAGGGTGCAAATAGACAGCATACGTTAGATAATGAAGGATAACGTCAAATCTAAAAACATCTTCATTTTCATTAGTCTGCTATGACGTGTTTCCATATTTGGCTGTGTGCCATGAACAAAACTCAAAATGGTTAAGGACCATCTAACTCTGTAATGCTAACAAATCAAATGAAGAGGTAACGGTTGCATGTGTGGTTTTATGTCGTGTTAGTATGAATCCTGGCTCACCTGCAGGTGTTCAGAGAACTGTCCCAGGGCGAAAAGGCCAGCGCTGCGAACCACCTGATTACTGTCCGATAGGCTCTGACACACCGTCTGCAACATGGACGACAGCAGCCTAACACACACACACACACACACACACACACACACACAAATCTGGATTATTCTTGGAACTAGATCCTATGTTTCAGAGATGATCATTAAGCACTTAAACCTCATTTCAGTGTCAAGTACAGCAAATAGCCAATCTACAAAGCTCACAACACATTGCAACATAACGCGTTATGAGCTTGTGGATTTTCGCCTGCTTTCGCCGAATGTTCACCTATTGAACAACATGCCCAGAATAGGGAAGCTAGGTTGTTGTGGTTAAACCAATGCAAACGCATTTTAAACTTCAGCGTGATATCTATTTGGACCTGACTTGGGCCAAGACGACTTACTTGGTGCGTATGTGGTCTGCACAGCCCTCCGCCACCACAGCCAGACACATGAGGCCCCCCTTCCTCTCATAAGGGTTCTCACTGGCCAGACACGCCTGGGCCAGGGGCATCTAATGTACAAACCAAGACCCAACAACAACACATCATCAGTCAACCCCTGCCTGAGGAGAGGACACCGACCAGACTACAATATCACGACACATCACATTAATGTTCACGCTGGGATATACACAACATCACTCACCAGGTGTTGGAACAGTTTCTCCGGAGGCATGTGGAGTGCCATAGTGTCAATAATCTGCAACACAAAAAAAACACATTAAGTCCCAAGTTTGGCTTTCCTGCCCCTCCCCACTAACATGACGCTTGAATTTCCCCCCGTGGGATAAATAAAAGGTAATAATAGGCTGCTAAAACTTTTGCTAAGTTTGGAATTTTGTATTCTTTGCCATTATTTGAGAGCCAGGAAACTGAACGCAGAGAGGAGGAAAGACATTCAACACAGCTGGTAGCAGTTCAACAAAAAAATCCAGCCGAAAGTGAACCGGGGCTGTTACAACTACTTGGTCAATGCGCTATCCAGTCATCTACCTGTGTGCCCCACTGCCCCGTAACGTTAGGTTTTTTTTTCAAGTAGGGTTTGCAATCAGGCCATAGGAACAAAATGAAACATGGCCCCAACCTGAGCAGCACAGTGTTTGGGGTTCTCATTGTCTGTGGCCTCGTCGTCCTCGTTGTCCTCGTTGTCCTCTGGGTCCTCCTCGCCAGGTGGGGGCACTGCACTCAGCACAGGGAAGATGGTCTGTAGGATGGGGTTCAGCAACTTTTGCTTCAGAACCGTCTAATAGGAGGGAGAAAGAAAGGGAAACGCATGCTGTTGATGTCCATTTCAGTTAATTGTTTATTGCTTATTTACTAAAACAATATTTATGATAAAACTCATATTGACAGAGAAAATGTGATCTATTTCGGCCATTCTGTGTTCCTACAATGGAGCGTGTTCACAGACGTGTCATATGACAGGGTAAGGACAGCTGCAGCTAATTCAATTGATGAGTCTGTTTGATATACATGTAGGTATGCCAAACAGCAAGCCAAGCACTGACTGTAAGAATATGTTGTCGATGCTTACTAACAGTACATCTTAATAAAAAGAATGGCGTACCGTTTCTAAGCATTGACAACATATACTCACTATTCATTTTATTAGCTGCAGCTTGTTTACCCTGTCTGTGAAAAGGGTCCATTCCCATCATGCACGCAGATACGGTCTATGTAGGCACCATTACATCAACCTGATTCATTGTTCACTATTTGAAAGTCTGATATGAAAATTAATTGCAGTTATGGTGGGGAGTAAGCTGCAACGGGAGATTGCACTGACACAAACTGTCTACCATGTCCAACAGTTATTTTTATTATTCCAGGATATAGAAAGTTACCCGAGACCATTATGATCTTTTGGTCTTTTCAATTTAGAGGGGAAAAAAACTAAAAAACAACATCCAGTGAAACGGTGGATACCTCCAATGACAAAAGCCAGAGACAGCTCTCATCTGTGTAAATCTTTGCGAGGGCCAGCGGTCTATGAAATACATTTCTGTTGCCTTCACCTTAAATGTACATTAATTATCTATTGGCTCATGGTGTGTTGTGATACTCTAGTCTCCTCACATCTATTTTTACCATGCAAGCTGAATAACTAACATGACTGGGGAAGGAGCCAAATGCCCCCTAAATGAAAGGTTTTAAGATATACCATGACCGGGCGTGGGCTAGTAGTAGCTGACCAGCGTCGACCACATACAGCTTTCTATGCAACTTCTACACCTGTCCTTGATTACGGTAATGTTTTCTATTTCTATTTATGTATCCTCTCAGCATCTTCTTTACAATCATTATCACGGGGCACCAAGGTTTGTTAATAATTGTAGAAACCTGCAGAAATGGTCTCATTTTCAGATTTTAAATCTTGGATTAGGAATTTAGTTTCTATTAGCCTATCCAAATTATTTTTTTTCTTCTGATAGTGACTTTATTTGATGCCACGTTTGAAACTTTTATGTACTGACTTGCACTGCTGCTTACATTGGTATGGTCACTCGTTCAAAATACTTTTTTTAAGAATAAGAAAATATATATAATTCCAACATCCTTGATTCGATTCCGGCCAAAGTCCTGTGTTACAGAAGGCAGAATGTCTCACTTCTTGTCTCTCTACACGCGCCTATCTAAGTACAACAGGATATATACCATGATAAGAGCCCTCGTTCACCAAATGGTGACACACTCTGTCTCACGTAGCCAGACCATCAGAGATCTCCGCCTGCCGATATGTCTGAGTAAATTCAATGTAGTGGCTACAGAGCAATGGAGTAATGTACTAGAACAATGGAGAAAGCCAGCGCTAACAAACCTACGCCCACTGCTTTGAAAACCAATCCTGATACATCATATGAAGGACCAGACCACGCTGGCATTGGTTCTGTGATGCTTTGATTGATTGATTGAATACTTATATATTATAATATTATTCAGAAATGTAAACAGGCACCTAGCCTGACAGCGTGTCGCGGGTTCGAGTCCCGTTCCCGACGACCTTTGCTTCGTGTCACTCCCCATCTCTGTCCAAAGTTTCTCCCTCCAGAATGAGTAGATGGAGATGTCTGGCTAAACAAGACTATAACAGGGACAGAAATAGGCCATCCTTTTATAGCAACGGGTGAGGTGACCTTACCTTGCTCTTCAGCCTGATGAGAGAGGCGATGCAGTTGAGAGCCTTCACGCGCACGGAGTCACTCAGCGTGGTATCAGCGCACACCTAATGGAAACACACACACACACACACACAAATGCATGCCATTAAACATCTCACCCACTGCTCGCACAAACCCAAAGTAATGATCCACGACAACTAACCTCCAAGCAGAAGCGGACAATGTCAGCGATGTTTGGGACGATGATGGACACCTCACTCTCCATCAGCTCATCAAACACCTCCATAGCCTCGCTGGCTTTTTCCTGTGCACGCACGCACGCACGCACGCACGCACACACACGCGCACACACACACACACACACGTTATGTTGGGCTGTCGAGTGTAGGCAGTATGTTTAGACAATTATTTATTATAATTGTTGTATATCATTTTTTTGTTTACATTTTTCTCCAATGAAATAATGTGTTTAACATTAATATGATTTAATGTAAAGTGTATTTGTGTGGTGGACCACAGGCAGACTTGCATCGGCTAGTGGAGATTTCCCTATAATTTACGTCAAACAATGAAAAATAGTCATGATATTTAAACCATCTCACAGGAACATGGGACCAACAACAGCTGCAACTCCTCGGATGAAGTGACAATCTAAATCCATCCATTTACCTGATCTGCCTTGATGAGGTGTTTCAGAGCCACGATCAGTTTTGGGATGAGCGAGCGCATCAGGTTCTGAGGGACAACAGATCACTTCAATCAATACAAAAGGTGATGTTTCGCTCGTCTTAAATGACATTTTCCATATAGTGTGAACATGTAAGAGATCAAGACATGGTAATACATATAATACAAAACGTATCTTTCGCAAATAAACTTAAAACTCAAAATCAACCTCTCCTTAAAGGAGAAATCCGGACATTTTAAGTGTTATCTTTGATGTGTCGTTACTCACCTACCGACGTAGAAAGTGGCTAACGAGCTAACGAGCTAACGTTGTTTGCTTATTTCTCTCCCTGGCAACACCGAGTTGCCAGGTTCTGGGAGAGAAACAAGCAACCAGCGTTAGCTCGTTCGGCATTAGCGATAGCTTCTCAGGGACTTTCAGTGCATGTTTGAGTATCATGAGACTCTACAATGAGTAGTTGTAGAGAAAAAAATAACTTTGCATCGGTTATAATAGACGAATTTCCCTTAGCCACGCGCTCCCATTATGCCAACGGAGGGGGTCGGAAAAATGACGACAGGGGAATCGCTGGAAAAAAACAACACCACTTTCTACGTCGGTAGGTGAGTAACGACACATCAAAGATAACACTTAAAATGTCCGGATTTCTCCTTTAACCCCATTTTTTTTGCCAGTTTCCCTTCCACAGTAGCTCTACATTTACTGCATGTCCTAATATACACTTCCCCATGGTGACCTGAGAAGGGATGATGATGCCTCACCATCTCCTCTGAGCCTGTATACGCGGTGATGGCGGTGAGCGTGAGGATGCAGTAATACAAGGCTGTGGGGTTGTCCAGGTCCTGCTGCAACACAGTACCAAACAGCTGGAGCAGCTCCCGGTAGTGAGGCTTGAAGGGCTCTGGGTTGGACTCCACCACCTTGCTCAACATCAGGAGGCCCACCTGGGAACAATAAAGGCTCACCTTAGACTAAATATAAACTTTATAAACTAGACGGGATAAAAGTGTCAGTTAAAAACAGATATCTGCCCTGTTCTTACAACTGACTGAGGACAATAGAAATACAGGAAGCTGGTCTCTGGACAGAATCCAACATTGGAAGTTTGTAGGTGACGCACTATCCTGCCACCCACCGGTGTACCCTAGTACATTAGTTCTCAAAGTGGGGTCCTTGGGGGGGTTCCAGGGGGTCCCCAGCTAAATGTGTTAATACATTTTGTCATTTTATACTTTGGCTATTCAAAAATGGCAGATATACAAGCTCTCAGTCAGCACGTCACTTTGTGCCAAGCTGTGAGCTTGTAAATCTGCTATTTTTGAACATTTACCAACATCTTGAAAGTGTTTGAATAATTTTGCATTTCTTAACACAAATCTTCTCTTCTGGGGGTCCCTGGCATAAAATAAATTCAGATGGGGGTCCACGGCCAAATATATATCAATTTGGGGGGTCCTTGGCATGAAAAAGTTTGAGAACCACTGCCCTAGTAATAAAAAAATGCGCTGGACTTCTCTGAACTTGTACTTGAGGTGTATACCTGTCTGTCCTGAGGGTTGTTGCTGTGGGTGGACTGGTTCAGGAGTTGGAGGAGAGCAGGCCAGCGGTCAGGTGTCTCGTGTTTGACCAAAACGGCACTCAGCTGGGAGAGGGAGTGGCGCACCGTATGTCTGCAACACAAAGAGACTTGAATGAAGGGCTAGTTCATTCACATTCAGCCTGTACTGTGTGTATTTATGGAGAGGGTAGAATGCATCGGCGTGACACTCGTGGCAACTCACTCTGACTCTTGCATGAACGCTTGTAGCACGACGGCCTTCAAGCTGCGACACAGTAAAACAAAAAACGACTATATCAATCATTATTATTCGCCTCATTATACAAGTAGTAAGGAGATCTTCACCCATTAAGACCTGGAACACATCTGTGACATTTTTTTGATTCGAGCCAAAAAAAAGCATTATTTTACACTTTAGCTATTCAAAAATAGCAGTGCTATACTATGAGCTTGTAGATCTGCTATCTTTGAAAAATTCAGAAATCTGTGTGGAAATCTGTGAATGTATATATTCTTATAAAGCGAACATTTTTAATTCAAATCTTTGCTTCTGGGGGGTCCCTGGAACAAAATTATTTTTGAGATGGGGGGTCTGTGGCCAAATACATATAATTTTGGGGGTCCTTGACAATAATGACAACGTTTGAGAACCACTGATATAGCAACATATACGTTTTTTTTAGAAAACTGATTTAGAAGATATTTGTAGAATCGGAAAATAACTGAATCTCTCTTACCTTTCTCTATGATCCGGGCTTATCTTCTTCCAGTGTTTCTTCACCCTCATCCTCAGCATCACTGCAGCCGACTGCCGGATCTAAAGAGAGGTGAAAAGAGATAAAATACCAAAGTTACAACACAAGTAGATGTTAAGTTATTCTTGAGTGGATGTTTAGATCTCAGGTTAATAAAAAATTAAAAGCATACCTGAGGGTTCTGAGAGCCAGTCATGACAGCACACAGTGCTGGGATGATGGCTGGGTCTTTGAAAGCCAGCTTCAGCTGGGCTGTGGCCTGAAAGAGGGGAAACACCACACACACACACACACACACACACATCACTAGTTCTGTGAGGAAAATACGCATTTGTCTACTACAAACATCAGTGGTGGTAAAAGTAGCCTACTCACATATTTTACTTAAGTAAAAGTATCAATACTGCAATATAGAAATACTCTGTTACAAGTAAAGGTCCGGAATGCAAAGTTTACTTGAGTAAACGTACAAAAGTATTGGTATCAAAATGTACCAAAAGTAGAAAGTACACATTATGCAGAATGTCCCATTTCACAAGTTTTCAAATGTGTAAAATAATTTTAAAATAGCAGATTGCATTGTGAGCTTGAAGATCGGCTATTTTCAAATGGCCGAAATGTATATGGATGAAGTGGGTAATGTATGTTTTGTAATAATAATAATCAAAATCTACAAAGTAACTAGTAACTAAAGCTTTCAAATAATTGTAGTGGAGTAAAAGTGCAATATTTGTCTCAGGTCTCAGAGATGCAGTGGAGTAGATGTAAAAGTGCTGAAAATTTCAAATACTCCAGTAAAAGTAAAAACACCTTATGTTACATCATTGCTTGCCAAGACTGACAGTTTAACTTTCGACAACATTTGCTGTTATTTATTTGCTCAATAAAAGTAGCCTACATAAAAGACAAAAAAACACTCAAGGGCATAAAGAAAAACTCACAGTGAAAATCTCATGACTGAAAATGTAATGATGCACTTACTCACACAGTACTCACATTTCTTACTTAATTATAAAGTATCAATACTTAGAAATACCCTGATACAAGTAGAAGTCCAGAATTCAAAATTTACTTGAGTAAAAAGTAGAAAAGTATTGTCATCAAAATGTACTTAAAGTACCAAAAGTAGAAAGTACTCATTCTGCAGAGTGTCCCATTTCACAAGTTTTCAAATGTATAAAATGAATAAAAAAATATTTTAAAAAGACAATAAACATACAAATTGGGAAGAAAAAAAAACAATCAAAGGCTTATATGTATGTAAAATACAAATCACACATAAAAAACACAAAAGTTGGATGGATTTAACCCCTTATTTAATGACAAAATATCTTGTTACCTGCTGGATCACTGCATTGTCGGGCTGTGTCAGCTGTGAGAGAATCTGCTCCAGTTGTTCTGTCATGTCGGCACTTCTAGTGGTGTCTGTTGTCTTATTATTGTGATTTATCAGTCTTATTATTATGATTCACAAAATTGATTAAAAGCAGTTTGTTGGGAGGAAGACTCCCAGAGTCCAGATGATCACAGTGTGTTAAAGATGACAGATAAAAGAAATGACAACAAATCCTCCCTAGGTGAATAACAGTGTTAGGCGTCTAGCTTGGCAGCCAGCTGTCTAGATTGTCTTAATAATATCGTGTATTGATATTAAAGTAGGATCATAAGCCGGTGAGAGAAGACGATCGATCGATCGAAGGGAAAGGAAGGGTGGGTGAGGTTCGGTTGCAGTCGTGATCGTGACACCCTGCCTGTCCCCATGCACCACGCGGGATGAACTATGCGTGGATGGCAGTGTTGCCAGATGTTGTGGGAGAAACAAGTAATACAGGTCACACATTCTCATGCTATTCATCAAAAATGTGGAATGCCCTACCAAAAAGGAGTAAAGGAGTGTAAAAACCTACTTACTTTCAAAACTGCCCTAAAGATACACCTTCAGGAGGCTGCAATTCGAAAAGTCTTAACCTACCCCCCCACCCCCCTTTTCTTTTTTCTTCTCTGTACATATTTGTCACTCTTCATACCAGTAACCAATGACATTCTGTATAGTAGTGTGTATATCTGTCTCTTATATGTCATCATGATTTGTGTGCATGGGGATCTCATCTTAAACAAGCTCAGTGCTTAATGAGTCTTCCAGTTTAGTAGACCTTGTATTGTGAATTTGTACTTCCATGTACTGTTGTTCTCATGTCTAAATAAAGTACATCAATCAATCAATCAATCCCTGATAACTTTTGTTTGGTTTATTACCATTTTTTGTCTTCTCTATTCCCTGTTTGCTTGGTTGCTCTATGATCAGTAATCTTGCCATGGATGATCAGGTATTTCAAACATGTTGTAGATTTTTATACTGCAATCATGTTATTTGTAATTTCTATACATTTTGTTGTTTACAAATCATGTTCTATTAATATTTGTATTGTGTTATGCATAGGTAGAGGCCTCGTATAAGCCCTTTGGGCTTCTTGCCTCCTCCTGGCACTTTTATTTTTTACTGTTTTTAAAACTTTTTTTGTATTGTTTTTACATTGTGCTAAACAAATAAAATCAGGTCTATGAAAAACAAGCCCAAAACAAAACAACAAAAACTAGAAATTTAAAGAAAAATGTGGATATTTCACTTTCAAATAAAATAAACATGAAAAATAAATGAAAAAAGTAATCACGTGCCCCTTAAAAATGTCATTACTTTGTGGAATGTATTTTTCCTTGACATGAAAATATTGTAGAACCACTGGTTTAAACAACATTTAGGAAAGAAGACCAAATACAGAAAAAATTACATTTACAGAAAAACAAGCCCAAAGTCGCTTATAATAAGTAGACATGGCAACCCTGCATGTGAGGTGGCGAACTTGGCTTGATTAAAGGGACAACATCATGCACCAGCAGCGTGAGAACGGCCGAATGGCGACCTCTGTGGGAACGGAGGACACACTGCACTGCAAAAATAATAATGAAATGCTAAAAACTAACAGTACAAAAGTATTGGCATTGGCAATGCATCAAAATGTACTTAAATTACCGAAAGTACTCCTTATGCAGAATGTCTAATTTCACATGTTTTCAGAGGTATAAAAATCTTTTGAAAATAGCAGATCTACAAGCTCATAATGTGTCGCATCGCAACACATTGTGAGCTTGTAGATAGGCTATTTTCAATTAGTAACTAAAGTTTACTAAGGTCAAAATCATTGTAGTGGATTAAAAGTACAATATTTGCCTCTGAGATGTAGGGGAGTAGCCTGGAAGTAAAAGTACTGAAAAACTGAAAAATACCTAAAAATTGTACATAAGTGCAGTACTTGAGTAAATGTACTTAGTTCCTTTCCACCACTGGATAAACGTAAATCATTCCACATCAATAGTGCCACTATGGAGGGGATGTACAAACAACTAGTTGCATGATAACACACAATTAAACACATGTCTTTATCAATCTTTGTAAAAGCATTGCAGATGGTGAAGACCCAAACTTCTATTTCAAGTTTTGTCACATGTACAGGTGCAAACTACAGGAATGGGTGAAAGCAATCTAGAATCTGACATTGTGCA
This sequence comes from Gymnoscopelus braueri, assembly GCF_963280865.1. Classification (NCBI taxonomy): domain Eukaryota; kingdom Metazoa; phylum Chordata; class Actinopteri; order Myctophiformes; family Myctophidae; genus Gymnoscopelus; species Gymnoscopelus braueri. The sequence continues at coordinate 11,614,362 of NC_137623.1, read as the reverse complement.
GGGTAAAGGCTTTAAAGTTATTCACTATACTGTACTTGATGATCCCAAGGCAACACTAAGCACAGGACTAACACGGGACGGGACGAACTTGAATTTGTTCAGAAGCCTGCTGTGAGGGCAAAATGCAAACAAAATTGTTGGTTGTCTGTCTATGACGAGACCACTGGCCAATTAAGAAAACACAAGATACATTTAATAATACTACAAATACAATACAACCATTTAAGAAAACACTTTATGTAACTTGAATGGGTGTATTGTGTTCTCAGGCCCAGATACAAGCTGTACACCACAAAGCTTGCATTGTCTAGTCTGATGAGATCCTTTTCATGTAGATTAAGATATTGCATTATTTTCTTTTTGAGATGTGTGTGCTACTAAATGAGACACAGCTCACAAAGTACAATAGGTGAAGACCACAGGACTGTCTCTTAGTATTGTTGGTGAGCTGCTCAAGTTGTGTGCATACTGCATAATATACTAATACACGTACGGAATCCACAAACCTCATTCCTGGAACACTCTGTTCACTGGAGAATAATAGAACCCTGTACAGGTAAAGATCAATGGCAATGCCAATAGAACCATTAGGCTTACTGCTCTCAAGCCCTTTCAGTGGTAACTGAATCATTTGCACATCAATTGCCACCATGGGGGGAGCACAAACAACACAGGCCTAATCCAAATAATCGTCGTGAAAAGAATTGCAAATGGTGGAGAAAAAAAACCAACTTCAAGTTGGTCCACAGGTGTGAAGGAGTGGGTGATATACTTTCCAGTTCAAGCTCCATTCCCTGGCCTTCAACATGTTCAGACATTGTGCAGGTAAATTATTCACTATCTACTTGAGGATCCCAAAGCAACACTATCTTGTGAACCAGGCCAGGTAGCTGCAGGACTAACACAGGATGAACTTGAATTTGTTCCAAAGCCTGCTGTGAGGATAAATGCAGACAGTAGCTTTAAAGACACAAAGTAACAGACACAGTAAAGTCTAATCTAATCTATAATGAGGCCATTTGCACATTAAGAAGACACGGATGGTCTCACACCATACTACAAAAACAACCATTAAAGAAAACACATTTTTTGTCTGTCCTGAAAATGAAAATGTTTAAATACTTTTTAGAGTACAAGTGCCTCTTTGATCATTTCATTATAGAATTACGTTGTCTCCTGAGATATAACAGTTTTCATGTATAATGCTCACCGAGTACTTTAGCTGTAGACTCCAGGAATGTGTCTTCTTGGTATTGTTGGTGTATGAATACATTGCTGCTCAACCTGTGTGCAAAATATCACAAACACATGTTGAACCGACAAAGCTCATTCCTGGAACACCCTGTTCACTGGAGATTGACAAAAAATATATATAAAAATGACATACCAATGACAAATTATGTACAATTCTCATATCAACTACAGTATCTCAACAGTAAATCTTGAAAGTATGAGCCTTCCAAAACATAGCATAATCTGAGTCCACATTCCATTAAATGGTAATGCAGTATACATACCTTTACATAATGCTTCAGCTTCACACATACACTCCCTGTTCAGGTAGAGATCAGTGGCAATGCAAATAGCACCATTAGCCTTACTGCTCTCAAACCCTTTCAACAGTAACTGAACCATTAGCACATCAATTGCCACCATGGAGGGGAAGACAGGCCTAATACAAGCCATCTCTGTAAAAGGAGTGCAAATGGCATTCAATGTATCACAGGTGTAAATTAGTGGGTGACATTATTTCCAGTACAAGCTCAATAGTACCCTTCACAACATGTTCAGACATTGTGCAGGATAGTAACGGTTGTCTGGCTTTCACATTATTCACTACCTGTACTTGAGGACCCCAAAGCAATGCTAAACACATCTTGTGTCCAGGATACACAGGACTAACACAGGTTTAAAATGTAATATATTATGATGCCTGCTGTGAGGGCAAATGCAGCAGCTTTAATCCAAATACACAAACACCATTTTTGTGTAGCCTAAATCAGTTGAATCTGGGTGCTAATACATAATAACATAACTCTTGCTATAAACCTAAACATAGGCCTAAGCATTATATTAATCTCATTTATATTCTCTGTACAGAATTTAGACTATAAAGCTATTAGCCTTGGCCTGCAGGATAAATGCATTTGAGTTGTTTAAAGTGGCATCCTGGGACCCCGAGGGGTCCTCGAAGGGGTTCCAGGGGATCCCCAGCAAAACTTGATAATCAGTTGAACCACTGTGTATTTTACACAATTCACAATTTTATGATATAAAAAATATCTACATCTATTTGAAAAGAAAAAAAAGTTAAAATGTTGGAATAGCATATTGGCTCCCTGGCACCCAGCAGCCAAATAAAAATCAATTTGGAGGCCCTTGTCCAGTACTGTACAGTACAGGGTCCTGTAGTGTTCTATATCCAGAATATGAATATACAAACAAGTGGGACTGGACACTACACAGACACCCCAAATTGATTTTTATTGCTCCTTGACATGAGAAAAGGTTTGAGACTCATCACCGGTTTAGAAGTGGATTCAAATGAGATTGGGGGCCAATTAAAACGATGCAGTGATGAGTGAAGGAGATGATGACTGGCTGCCTGGTGCCTCCTCACGCCCACCTGGGTCCACGCCCCCACCACACCTCTCTCTTTCTTATTAACGGTTCCCCCAGGTGGTCAGGTCATCCACGTTACTTAACCACGGATACGTGCAGAGATTTTCCTCTAAGCATTGTTTTTATCATTGCCACCTATATCGGGACCGTGGAGCCACGGTTCGATCGCCTTTTATCTTCCTTTTAAACTATTTTAATTGGGTAAAGCAGTGATCGGGGTTCGACATGGCCGAGTGGAAGACGCAGCTGAGCTACAACTACCACCACGCTCACGCTGCTGGTGGTGGGCTCTACGCCGCTGCCTACGGGTACGGCTTCATGTACCACCAACCACCGGCACCAGATCATCACCATCAGAGCACCGGGGCTGCAGCGTGGACCGGCGATCCGGGCCTTGTTGTCGATCTCTCCAACTACCACCACCACCCTGGCGTGACCCAGGCGTCTTACTACACGGCCCCGGGGACCCGGGAGGCGTCGCCACCCAAAAGCCCGGCGGCGCACGTCGGCCATCATCATCACCATCACTACCCTGGCTCGCAGCCGGGTGTCATCCAGTACTTCAGCAACCCGCACGTCCCGCAGACGGGCCACATCTACGGTCTGGCCCCCCAGAACCGCGACCCGTACGAGATCAATGCTGCACGGACACACGATGTGGCTGAAGACGCCGGCAGTGACACCAGGCCTGCTACACCGGCAAGCGACTCAGAATCGCACGCGTCACCTGGTGAGTTGATTGATGATTGCATGTAGGCCTACTTTTGTGTCAAGGACCCCCAAATGTATTGTGTGTATATAGCCGCGGACCCCCCCATCTGAAAATGTTGTGACAAGGACCCCCAGAAGGAGATTTATGTAAAAATAAATTACATTTTCCCCAAATGTTCGATATTTTTCAAATCTAAAAAAATAGCAGATCTACAAGCTCACAGCATGGCTCTGCTATTTTTGTATAGCCAAATTATAAATGGATAAAGTGGTTCAAATGATTGTGATGCTATGTTAGGTACTTTTGCTGAGGACTCTCTGGAACTACTTCAAGGACCCCTGGGCCCTGGGGATCCCCGGACCCCACTTTTTGAGAATCAATGGGCTACTGTACTTAACCTTTTTATAGTTCAGTCTGAACGTTCCCTCCATTGATCACCCACGTGGTGTAGTCCATTAAAACATCCCGACTCACCCTTTTCAATGGTGACACCTCGTGGTGTATGGTGAGAATTGCATGATTTGATAAGAATTCCCCTCACAGCCTGAAAAGCAGGCAGTGATGGAAAAGTATTCAATTTTTTTTACTTAAGTAAAAGTATCAATACTGAAATGTAAAAATATGGAATTTAAAATGTGCAAAAATAGGGGTTGAAGTGGTTAATGTATGTTTTGTAATAATCAAAATCTAGTAAGTAAAGTTTGCAAATAATTGTAGCGGAGGAAAAGTACAATATTTGCCTCTGAGATGTAGTGTAGTAAAAGTACTGAAAATTGAGTAGAAGTAAAAGTACTGAAAATTGTAAATACTCCTGTAAAAATACCTCAAAATTGAACTTAAGTACAGTACTTGAGTACATGTACTTAGTTACTTTACACCACTGTGAGAATTGCATGATAAGACTCCACCTCACCGCCTGAAAAGAAGGGCCTGTTTCTCATCATTCCATAAAGGGATTGCCTGAGAAAGCATTGTGCACATTGCCAGTCACATATATCTATATTGACAAATCATCTACACATTTGCAAAAGCAATGTTTTTACCCCTGCACCCGTAACCCCAGAGCACCAGTTTTGAACTCCTGCTTTCCTCCACACAGATTCATGGAGCCCTCGCTGCAGCAGCAGAGATGGAGGTCTCCCCCAAGCAGATCCACATGCCTGGTCAAGACGGTACCTCGATGGCGAAAGGGACAGCGTTAGCCCCAACGATCCTAAACCGGCACTTCACACAGATTCATGGAGCTCTGGTCTCCCCCAAGCAGATGCAGTTTCCTGGACGAGAAGGGACCCCGATGGCAGGAGAGACAGTGTTAGCCCTGACGATCCTAAACCCGCACTTCACACAGATCCATGGAGTTCTGGTCTCCCCCAAGCAGATCCAGTTTCCTGGACGAGAAGAGACCTCGATGACGGGAGGAACAGTGTTAGCCCTGACGATCCTAAACCCACACTCGACGCAGATTTGTGGCGCTCTGATAGCGACGCCAGAGAGCGAGGTCTCCCCCAAGAAGACCCGGTTGACTGGACAAGAAGGGACCTCGATGGCGAGAGGGACAGTGTCAGCCCTGACCATCCTGAACCCGCACTCGACACAGATTCATGGAGCTCCGGCTGCAACGCAAGAGAGCGCGGTCTCCCCCAAACGGATCCAGCTCCCTGGACAAGGAAGGACCTCGATGATGGGAGGGACAGTGTTAGCCCTGACACACCTGAGCAGGTCCCCTCGCTGTTTACAGAGAAGTTGAACATCCCCACCACCGTAGGGGACGCGGACGCCCCTGACCCCATACACGCACCTTTGTCCACCCCAAAGAAGAAAGGCAAGCGAGGCAAATCGGCAGTGAAGGCCGCCCGGGCGAAGCCGAATTCAAAGCCCCGGTCATCATTTTCAGAGAGTCAGATGGACGCCCTATTGCAGCGTTTCCACGCTCAGAGGTATCTCACCCCCGCTGAGATGAAGGAACTGGGAGAAGTCACAGGGCTAAGCTACAAACAGGTGAATATTAAAGAATGTGATGCAAAGAAATATCTGTCCAGCCCAAGTGTCCTGTTAATCGGTAACGGAGAAACGGCAGGCTGAGACACACAAAAAAATCGTCCATTAGGGGAGGCCCGACCTGAGCTGTGGTCGTGGCCTTAAATGCAAGACGATATACACCCCCCCAATAATTTACAGTATCTCTCAGTGTTTGTTTTTTTGTTTGGGAGAGTAGTAGTGATAAAAGCAGGATGAGAAGGAGGAAGAGACAGATTGAGGAAGGAAGACAAAGAGAAACTATTATAGGCAATGATCTGACCAATGTAAAAAGGAAAAAAAGATAACTGAAACTGTATTGCGTTTGCAAAACACAGTTTGTCAATTTATACATACAATACATAAGCCTAGCTTTAGTTATTTTTTTTGCTGTGCCACATTTAACACTGGCACAGGAACTATTTTTTTATGTTAAACAAATAGCAATATTAATGGCTTTTATCTGGTGTTTCAGGTGAAGACCTGGTTTCAGAATCGCCGCATGAAGCTGAGGAGACACATGAAGGACAGCGACTGGGTTATTTCTTCCAAAGGCGGCCCGAAAACCAGTCCCAACGCCAGTCCTAACCCCACACACGACACCAACAACATCCAAGCAGTGAGTGACCACATAATTATAAAAGCTATTAGGCTTTCCATTTTCTTTAAAAAAATGCCTATTTTAATGCGGACTTTAACATTTGCCATAGAAATATCTGTCCAGCCCAAGTGTCCTGTTAATCAGTAACGGGAGAAACAGCAGGCTGAGACACACAAAAAATCGTCCATTAGGGGAGGCTCGACCTGAGTTGTGGTTGTGGCCTTAAATGCAAGACGATATACAAACCCCCAACAATTTACAGTAGCGCAATGTTCGGTATGTATACAGTATGTGTTTCTCTGTTTATTAACACCCATCCTGTCTCCCTGTAGTATCAAGAAGAGGTATTTCATGCACAGCTTCAGGAGCAATACACCCAGCAGATGGCGTCCGCGTACAACCAGAGCCCTAGCCAGAACCTGGCCTACTATCTGGCAGCTATGGGCGCCGCGGGCTACAGCGCCTGGCCCTCTGCTGCTCCCCAGCCTGCTGGCTCTCCCAGACCCCTTCCAACCGGCTGGACCACATTGAGCCCGTCTGGCACGCACTACGAATACAGCACTGCCACGGCTGGCAATTCCAGTGGCAACACCAGCATTGACAGCGACGATGTGGTCGATGTCTCCAGTCCCTCGGTGCATGGCGCCAACCAGTAGTGACTTGGCCAGAGACTGCAGTTAGAAGGCTATTGCGACGTTTTGCGATATTCATATATCCTTGTTTATATTCCCCATGCACAAGTTTTAAGAGGCACCTAAGTTGGTAGTTGTTGGCCCAAAAACTGTTCGCTGCTGCATGCGTGTGTGCTCTTGTTCGTGTTTTATCTTTACCCTTTTTTTGTATTCAAATATTTGTATTTTTTTACCAGAGTACTTAATCTACATTGTGTGTTGTTTGCTCTTGGCAACGCTCCCGTGAGTTTGAAGCCCTGATGGATGTGTCTGTTTTATTCTTATCACTTATCATGTACTGCCAACAATGCAAAGTACTACTACATGTTTACACATTTGCCTGGGTGGGTCTTTTTTTTTCTTCTTTTGAATAAATGCCAGTTCACTTTAGTCACTACTTGAAATGTTGTCTTGTTTACATTTGGTACACGGTCAATTAAAGAACTATATTCTGTGTCTTGAACCACAAGAGTAAGTCATTGCATGCTCTCTGGGGAAAATAAGTTGGATCTCAAGTTAAATGTTTTAGGAACGGACTGATAACACCATAAAATGAGACTGATCATTAGTTAAAGGTAGGGTAAGTGATATTTTTTGGTTAAAACAAAGTATTTTGTTAAAAGTTTAAAGCACTATAGAGTGTTTGTTCAGTAACGAGTCTACAGCTCTTATAAACAGAAAATACATTTTCCGGTAGGTGTCAAAATCTCAGCCAATCAGGAGAAAGTACCCATTTTTAAGCTTCATGTTTTTGTGTTCCAGTTCCAGTTTTGAAACTGAAACAAATGCATTTTCTGTTTTATAAAGAGATGGAGAGACGAGGAGACTCCTTTTACTGAACAAACACTAGAGCAATGAGTACTATCTGAATATAGAGCTATTTAACCCTTACCCTACCTTAACTCATTCACTGGCCGCGTTTGCCCACTGCCAGAGAATTTATTGAAAAAAAAAAAAGTACTCAGGAGATACAGAATTTTTAAGTTAACAAGTGGATAGGAGTCTAGAGATCTTCGAAAAATCATATCTCCTTGGTCAATTTTTTACGTTCTTGGCAGAATCGGAAATAACGTTTTTTACGTTCCAGGCAGGGAATGAGTTAATAGTCAAACGAAGGCTTTTGAGAAAACGGTTGACTGATCCCAGAACTAGCCAGCAAACTAAGTGCATTTTATTGAAAAGATAACGTTTATTTACATCAGAACCAAAATCAGCCAATGGTGACCACGGTACATACAACGTTGCGCCCATCACCCACATAATGCAACACCAGGCATCAGTCTCCACTGCAGACCTACATGGGGTTTGTAAGGATCAAATGTTGATTTTGCACAACAGGTAAGTCGGGGACACCGATATATCATTTATATACGAACAGTGTTGTAGCCAAATAAGTTGAACCAAATAGGTGGTGGCAAACTGGTCCCATTTAGTATTCCTGCGTCATCAGATGGTCGCTCTTTCAACAGAGCTCCTTTTAATCCGATTTCTTCTGACTCGAGAATAACAAGTGCAACATAAGCAGCCATATTATGTGCATGCAAGTGGAAGACTTTCCTCCACAAGGAGAAAACCACACCGCATGACAAGACTGGAAGTCATCTCCATAGGTAGGATAGTTGAAATAATGTCATCTGTTGACTATGAGTGTGTATGGGGGGGGGGGGATAATTCATGAGCCCTGTAAACCCATGCTAGTGTCTGCAGTGGAAACCACCAGTGTATGCTGGTGCCGTCCTGCAAGCCAGCATCATACAATGCTATAACCACACGCATACGTATCTCACCATACACATTCCATTCATTCCTGACGATGGGACACAATCATCCCTTTATAATGCAGCGTCCCCTTTTCATCCTTAAATATATAACCTCGTCCCACAGCAGCCCTTCATCTTGTCCATTTATTTGTTCACCTCCCAACCATGACAGCTTGTATAGTCTCTTTATTAGCTCCTGCCAAATCAAGGTTAAAAGGCCCCTGGTTTCTCCTGCCATTCACCCCTGCAGGAGGTGCGTTTGTGTGTGTGTGTGTGTGTGTGTGTGTGTGTGTGTGTGTGTGTGTAACCGAGATAGGAGCATGTGACTGTCTGTGTGTGTATATATGGCATGAGGCAATGCACGTTACAAAGAGTGCGACTGTGCATGTATTGTACTGTATACACTCAACGCGTACCTACGCGTAAGCACAAACCCTTCTGCACACACATACACACATACACATCTGCGTCCTGGGCATCTGCGTCCTAGGCATCTGCGGCCTGGGCTCTCTAGTCCATCTTGAGGCTGCGGTAGATGTAGCGTATGAACGCCAGCGAAGCCCAGAAGGACACGGTGCCCAGCATGAGCGAGAACACCAGCGCCGTGAGCAGCGAGTAGCCGAAGAACTCGGCGCTCTGCACCAGGCCGCTCATGGACGAGCGGTTGCGGTAGTAGAAGACGGAGTAGACGAAGATGAAGAGTCCGGTGGACGCCGTGCTCAGCACGCTGCGCCACCACCAGCGGTAGTCCTCGCCCGACAGGAGGAAGTAGGTGAGCGCCACGGAGATGCACGCGCCCACCGACAGCAGGATGGCGAAGACGCACAGCAGGATGCCGTAGAGGGTGTAGTGCTCGCGGCCCCACACCGTGGCGAAGATGTAGTAGAGCTCCACGGAGATGGCACTGGAGGGAGAGGATGGATGGAGAGACAGACAGAGAGACGAAGGTGGAGGGAGGGGGAGAGGATGGGAATGTGGGAAAGGGGAAGTGATGGAAAGATGGGAGGGAGGAGAGAGGGGGTGAGGAGGGGAGAGTAGTGATAAAAGCAGGATGAGAAGGAGGAAGAGACAGATTGAGGAGGGAAGACAAAGAGAGAACCATTCAATGGCAATGATCTGACCAATGTTTTAAACAAAACATTTTAGTTAAAAGGTAAGTAAGATAAGTGTTAAATATCTCTATATTCTGATAGTACTCATTGCTAAAGAGTGTTTGTTCAGTAAAAGGAGTCTCCAATGTCTCTCCAGCTAAACAGAAAACAGAAAATGCATTTTCAGTGCTCTCTCCTGATTGGCTTAAATGTTGTCACCTTTTCACAAAAAAACACCAAAAAATATCACTTACCCTACCTTTAATATTAAAAAAAGATAACTGTAACTGTATTTTGTGTTTACAAAACTAACTAAAACAAACTAAACTCATAGAGAAAATGCTGTTAGTTTTCATCTTTGTCAATTTATTTAGTTTTTTTAGCTTTTTTTAGCTATGCCACATTTAACTGTGGCACATGAAGAGCACTATACGTCATGAGTCACCATGACTCAGAACTAAGACTCTTTTAACATCAATGCAATACGGTCCACATCGTGTCAAACCACAATATCACAACGTCTCTGCATGGGTCAATCCCAGCTGGAGACCTGTGTTTGATGTCCTGTCCTCTCTGCACTTACTTAGTTTTTAATTAGGTTTGAACAACACAGTAGTAACCTGTATGTGGTCTCTAGATTTGTGGCATTCTCCTTTGTTTTTTGTAAAGATTGTACAGCGGTTTTTGCTTCATTTAAACTGGACGGTGTAGAAAACACTGAGAGCAGCTGGTTAAGTGGTCCATGCACAGGTCAAATCAGCTTCATCTTCTTTTTACATAACCACTACCCACCTGAATGGCAGGAAACCGCCAATGGCCATGTGGACAGCCGTGTGCTTGTACCAGGGCTGGCTGGGGATCTGTCGGGGGATGTTGCGGGTCCGGCAGGGCGCCTGGAAGCTGCCGGCCCGGTTCTTGCCCACGATGCCCCCGATGATGGTGAGAGGGAAGCCCACCAGGACCCAGGCTCCCAGCAGCAGGAGCACGGTGGTGGCCGGCAGGGCCTGGGTGGAGCCGCTCCACCAGTGGACAGAGTTCACCACGCTCCATGTCAGGAACAAAGGAGCTGTTGGATGACATGACTACAATGTAAGCAATGGAATGTAGTTCAATGGTCACAGCGAAAGCAACTCAAAGACAGCGGGAATCATTGAATTGAGATAAAATAAAGCTATACTTTACATTTATTTATAATGTAGCTATACATTGAATTATTCAGGTAGTCAGGTACATTTTTTTTAAAGCTTGAACATTTGTGCAAATCTTTGAAAATATATTTTAAAGCGAACATTTGTAACTCAAATCTTTACTTCTGGAGGTCCCTGGAACAAAATATTTTACAAATGTTTGCTTTAAAAATGTATATATTCAAAGATTTGCACACATTTTCACGATTGTAAAAAGAAATAGCAGATCTACCAGCTTGTATATCTACTATTTTTGAATAGCCAAAGAAATCTAAAATGACACAGACAGATGCCTTCCCTGATTGAATGGATTAAGAGCAACTTTATTATTAACATATACATAACATGCACCGCATGAAAAGGAAGCTGTGAGCTTCCTAGAATTCCAAACGACAGAGTGATCACAGCGGAACAAAGCAAGAGCAGACACAGAAGAATTCGTTTCTAGATGGCTTGGCGTTTGGGGCCTTGGGGGCTTATGTTTTTAGATTTATGTAGAGGTGCTTGTCTTCCAGGTTTTTAAAATTAGTTTACTGTTATTTTGTGCTGAGCACGCAGAGACAAACTTCTAACAATGTCAGATTAAACATTAAAGGTGTGCTGGTATGGCAAATTATACCACCAACACAATTTAATGCTGAATCTAACTGGCATAATGTACGATTCTGCGTTTGCTTACTTCTGCCTGGAATATCCTCTAGAGGGAGCTAGAGCTATTAGTTTCTTTAGCCACAAGCCACAAGAGATGTCCTATAAAAGGCGGATGTGGTTAAAATAGGCGTGGGTTTCTGAGGCTACTGACTGACTGACTTGAAACGCAGGTTGGTAGAAGACGGGGGTGGCGTGCAGTGATTATTATTTCTGCATTTGTTAGCTTCCTGTGGGCCCGGAAAGATGAGGGTTGAGCCATCTTAGTGTGTTTACGGCATGGTGTGAGTCCTTGCTTGAAGTGAATATTACTGTACTGTATGGAAGGCATTAATTCAAGCTCACCGTTTAAATAAAACAGTAATAGCGGATATATGTAGGGTTAAAGTTGTTCAAATGGTTTAAATGCTATATTAATAACTAATTTAGCTGGGAGCCCCCTGGAACCCCCTCAAGGACCCCTGGGCCTGGCCTGGGGGCCCTCAGAGTCAGACCCTACTTTGAGAACCACTGATATATTTACTGTCATCTTTATATGGTTTACTCCTTCCTATGCTTAGCTCTCTTCTTAAGTACAGATAATTAGCTTGTGCTACAGTGCACATTTGCCCAAGAGGTGCAGGTTGTTTTGTTAAATGTGCGAATGCATGAAATGACATTTAGATTTACCGTCACAAAGTAATGCTGAAATAATGCTGCCCTATAGGCAGTAGGGATGTGCATGACTGACCAAAATCATTTTGGATTATTCTACTGTTCTTAAGAATGGGTAATTGAGCCCCATATTTAAGATTATTCTAATGAAATAAAATAAAAATAAATAAAAATTATATACTTCAATTAGGCTAACAAAACAATTGACCTAATGCAGAACATGAAAAAATAGTTACACCCACATTACTGCGGTAACAAATAATAGTTTACTTTTAACCCTCAGGAATGATTAATCAATTATAGTTTCCAATCCCTAACAGGCAGGAAGGCTGCAATCAAAGTATTGCTACAGACACAGTTGCGACCCTTGATACCGAGAGAGGAAACTGTCGTGCTTATTTGGCAACAGCTGTGAGACGAGACTGCCAACAGCTTGAAAATGTTGCCCTATGCGTCTCATTGCCTTTTAATAGGGAGGAAGTATTTTCTGAAACCAATAATAAAAGTACCATTTATGATCACAAAGCCATGGTTCGTAGGTTTCCCTTTCTGACAGCCACTGGTCCCCACAGCTTGTGTCAGGTAGTATGTTGTGTGTTGGGTAACTGTGTGAATGTTAAAGAGGGTTCTGCTGTGAAACAGTATAAATGTTCCACAATTTACCCTGTTTAACCTCTTAAGCCCTAAATACTTTGTCATTATGATGAATAGCGAAAAAAAGCCTATTTAGAAGCTCACAACATACAGTTTACAGTTTAAGCATTTAGCAGACACTCTAAATCCAGAGCGATTTACAGTAAGCAAGGACACAAGATAATACATCATAATACATCAAATGCATAAAAATAGTAATTTTTGTCATGTACGCCTTGTGAGCTCACACTGTAGATCTGCTTTTTGCTTATAATGACATTCCCGAAACAAGGTCATCAGGATTAATGTGTGGTTGAATAAAAGGTAAATAAAGAAATACGGAAATGACATGCTTTTCCGTAAGACTGTACTCACCAGAGAAGAGAGACGAGGTGAGAATGATGTTCCACACCCATCGCTGACCGTGGATCTGCGTGTAGAAGCTGCACGACACGTAGCCGGACACACAGCTGGTCAGCGCGTACAGGACGATGGCCGCCGAGTTGATGGCGCCGTGGCGATGCACGTTGAACATTCCCAGCAATGCCATGACGATGATCCCTATGGGAGCCGTGGTCGCAGGACATTAATGGGGTTGTTCATCAGAAGAATCAAAACTTCTCAATGTGTTCCAAATGCATTTTTTTAAAAATCCTACACCACTTCAACAAAACCCGCTGTGACCCGTAATTGACCTTAATCCTAACCATAATCTCATAAAAACTATGCCTAACCCTAACCTCACAGCAACTATAATGCCCAACCCTAACCTGAAACTCACAAAAAAAATTGCCTTAGGCTCATGGGCCTAATATACTAACACAATGAGCTATCAAAGTCGCTGTTCGAACACACTTTTGGATGTTATTTGAACCCGCAAACAAATTAAAATAGCCTCCCTGGGAGGCATTGATCGCCTCCCATCGCCTGTTGGTTGTTGGGGGATGTGGTTATTCTATACATATCACTTACAGCACCTTTAATGAAGAAAGTGTAACATGACCCCGCGTGTAGGAAGTTGATCATGAGTTTACATACTTTTAGATTTGCTATACTTTCACTGGAGAACATAAACCAGGGCTTGTCGTCTGTTCACTTTGCAGGGACATTCATATATATTAACAAGAAGACTGAAAAAGTCTTGGCACTGGATGAATGGAAGTCATCTTCTTTTATTTGTTCAAATAAAAATCAAGTTGTGTCAGTTGTCACAAGCCTCAGGAACCTCAGGAATTCTTTACTCCACCCAAGCATACAAATCTCCCCTTTGTGAGTCAAGTGATTTCGGTGTCTACTTCATGGAAAGTGCAGACGATCCTAATATTTTGTACAGTACATGAATTATGCCTCGAGCGCTCAAATTGTGAATAAAACATTAGTGCAAAAAAATAAACTGCGATGTCAGCAGTGGAAAGAGGAAGAAAATGATCAATCACCATTGTTCAACTCTGCCTTATTGTTCTAGGTCCTAGGAGGTAAACCAGAGCCGTTGAACATTTAGCCCCCCTCCATGTCGCCACGTTATGGGTACGTGTACTCTTATCGGGTTTCTAGTAATGTCACACTGCCATTCAATTCAAAGGAACTATAGCTACGGGTCACTGATGCTCAGACAACGAGCCTGTTCAGTTTTCAAGCAGGACAAAGAAAGCACAACTCATATTCACTGATTTACATTACACTAGATCTGTGAGTGTGTCTAGGTATTACGGCTTGATTATACTTATTGTGTCTGTGTGAACACGAGGTGTGTCCTAGTTAACTCTATCTTACATCAATTATTTCTGTGCATTCCTGTTGAACCGCAGGCTTATGTGCACGTGTGCAGTATGCGCACGTACAGAATGCATGGTCACCGCACTTCAACTCCTTTATTGTCACCTAGAATACAACAGGTAGCAACAGATCTCCTCTCTCAACCTCGCCTAGAGCAGTGTCAGTGTTTGTTTTTTTTTAAAGATATTCTTGGGGGCTTTTTCTGCCTGGGGGGGGTGACACACAGCAAAGGTCGTCGGTATCGGGAGTCGAACCCGCTGTCAAGCTGGATTACCAGCATATGTGGTATGCGCCTGGACCGCTAGGCCAGCGGGCGCCCCAGTGTCAATGTTTTTTGTGCAGTCAGTGTACTTGCATACATACATAAAGTATGCACAGTTATAAAATCTGGGATGATCTGGGACAATACGTCACCACAGACATGAGCTGGTGATGAAATTTACTTCATATAACGCTAGGAGACCCCTCAGCCTTTAGGTGTGTGTGTGTGTGTGTGTGTGTGTGTGTGTGTGTGTGTGTGTGTGTGTGTGTGTGTGTGTGTGCGCTTGAGTGAATGAATGCTCACCAGTAGCTAGTGTGAGGAACTGTGCCCCGACTCCCAGCACAGCACACAGCAGACTTTTGTACGGAGGAAACCTGAAGACGTCGGTGTGTATGATCTTCCAGCCATTGTCCCCCTGGTCCAGATCATCGCAGCTGCCCTCCTCGTCCACATTGTACCTAGACGTGACAACAGACACTTTAATGCAGGGATGGAAATGGAAGAAGAAATTATAATGATAAAAGACAAAAGATGCATTGCTCCTCAGGAATACAAAAGGAAATAGGAGGAAATTGACTGAATGCTGTGTGCGTGGTGACTGATGATTTTGGAGGTGGTTGTGATGAGCTGGCAACGCTGTGGGGAAATTTCAACTGCGATCTCCAATAATTAATGATGCCCTGTGCAATATTTTCGATAGTCACACAATGCACTGTATGCAGTGGTGTAAAGTAACTAAGAATATTTACTCGAGTACTGTACTTAAGTACACTTTTGAGGTACTTTGAGGTACTTTTACTTTACTGGAATATTTCCAATTGTCTATACTTTCACTTCTACTCCACTACATCTCAGAGGCAAATATTGTACTTTTACTCCACTACAATTATTTGAAAACTTTAGTTACTAGTTACTTTGCAGATATAAATTATTACATTATAAAACATACATAAACCACTTTAGCCCTGTTTTATACTTGGGCTATTTTCAAACATTTTAGTACTTTTGGTACTTTAAGTACATTTTGATACCAATACTTTTACTCAAGCAAATTTAGAATTCCTGACTTTTACATGTAACAGAGTACTTCTACATTGCAGTATTGATACTTTTACTTAAGTAAAACATTTCAGCACTTTTCCCACCTCTAACTGTAGGAGGGTTCCATTAAACAGTGGCTATGTGTCACAGAAAGGGGCTCTAAAAACACAGAGATCACACATTTCAAAGGCCGAGCGAACGGACCTGGCAAAGTCATTTTTCAGGACCCTCATGAGGATGATGATGACGAAGCCCAGCAACAGAACCACCAGCACCAGCGAGTTGATGATCGACAGCCAGTGGATCTCCAGCGTCTTCGGGAAAAACGAGTAGTCTCTGAGGCGGTCGGCCCGCCGCGAGTGAGGCAGCGTGGACTCGAACCAGTGGACGCTGTAGGTGTGCGTGAGCTTCAGGCCGCCCGCTCCCACATTGACTCCCGCCAGCGCCCCTCCCCCCTCCTCCAGGGGCACAGGTTTGACGTCCTTCACGGAGACGTTGGCGAAGATCACGGAGTCGCCGTTGTACTCGATGTTGAAGTCTAGATGAGTCCACAGACCCACCTGGTAGAAGAAATGGAAAAGAAAGAAAGATGAGATAAAAACCAACTCAATGCCTTATTGTCACTCTTACACACGTACGCATGCAGAATGTCTGGTCATATTTCTGTGTTAAAAGTTTCAACATTCTAACTTATTGTTTACAAGGCTACACCGTATATGGTTCAGCTCCTGAATACATCTCTGACTCATTGGCCATTATAATTCTCAGATCATGAGACATTCATCTCCTAACTACCTAGACTACCTAATAAAATGCAAATCCGGTGCATGTATCTACTATGGTCCTACTCTCCGGAACAAACTGCATGATGACCTGAGTTTAGCTACAACTGTAATCTCATGATAAAAATGCCATGTGGGTAGACGGTGGTCGGTCATCACAAATGTGATGTTACTTCACATCTTACTGCAAAAACGTCACAAACGTGACATCAGTGAAGTAGTGCTTACGTCACAAACATGACATCAGTGAAGTAGTGCTTGCGTCACAAACGTGACATCAGTGAAGTATTGCTTAAATCGATCACAAACGTAACATCACAAGATCAATTGAAACTTGATTTTCTATCTAGGTGTGAAGGCTGCATAGCGGCCTGAACATCTATTCTTTTAAAAGCACCCATGCCTTTGGTTAGTCTCTGTGTGCTGTGTGTGAAGTTGCTGCATCCTGTGTGGGTGTGCCATATCTTGTGATTGTATGGATGGATGGGGTTATAAATGCTGTATTCTACGTTGGTGGGTGATGGGTGTTTACACTGTACTATACTATGTCTGTCTGTGTTGTTTGTTTGCTGTCCTTTTAATGTAAAAAACATTGAGTTTACTGTGTATGAAACGTGCTATACATTTAACCACTTAAACCGCATTAGCGGAATCCCCTAGGGGTCTATAATAGACTTACTTAATTACCTCCTCGTTTCCCTCCACACTAAATATCTTTTAGCCCAAAATACCTGATCTCCAAGCTCACAACACGTTGTGAGCTTGGAGATTTTCTATTGTCGCCGAATGTTAGAGAAAAATAGGGAAGCATATGGTTAATTTGACAGAATTTGTTAACAGTTTTTAAGCAATTGAAACTGCGTGCACGCACACACACACACACACACACACACACACACACACACACACACACACACACACACACACTTCACCTTGTGACTGTGAGGGAGGAAGCCACTCTCTTCCATGTACCCCACAAACCCCCAGATGGGAATGTCGTCCAGGACAAACTCAAAGTAATAGAGCTCCTCTATGGCCTCACGAAGCATGTCCACCTGAGACACACACACACACACACACACACACAAACACACCATTAGCAACTACTACACTAAGTGATGGGGGAAAAAAGCACTCATTTAAATTTACAAACCAATTAGTAAAGACAACACAAAACTAAGTATGTTTATTTTAATGATCAATCAATAAATTGTTTTGCAGCTTGAATTAAAACATTTTTTTTTTTTTTTTTTTTTCACATCATTTTCTTTTAAAATATTTACGTTATGTTATAATAAAAATCTTAGTGTTTTGACGATTATTCAGGGGCCCACTAGCAATATCCTCACGGCCCACCAGCGGGCCCCTGCCCACAGGTTGAGAAACACTGCTGCAGGTTGAGAAAGTATCTGCCTGTGATATGATGCTAAGTGTTGGATACACCATATAGAATGGGACCTCAATCTGAAAATAAATACCTGTTTCTCTGACAGACTCAGCTGGCAAAGTGTCTTCTTCTCGACGTTCTCCCTGAAGCGAATGTGATACAAGGACTCTGCCATCCTGTCGCCATCCAGAACCTCCCCCAGACTCAGAGATTTGTGGTGTACCTGGAGAACAAGTGTAAATCAATGTAAGTGAAATGCATTTCTGCTGTGGATTAGCATCTAGAACACAATGTTCTTCTTAACACAATGTAAGTTGCAGCAGGCTTGGCTTTGTTGGCCTGCAAACAGATTCCATCAGTGCTTGCATGTTCTGTATTGTCACCACATCATGAAACAACCTACAATACAAATAACTGTCACTGGGGAAGTGACGTTCAATTTGACTCTCCAGGCTCTGTCCCGTGTTTACTGTTATTGGAACCATGACTCATGAGTTAACAACTTAAACCCCATGCTGCCGGGATCCCCCACGGCTCTATACATCTGCTAGTATTTTCTCTCTACATCAAATCGAAGCTCACAACACGTCACGTTGTGAACATTTTTGACGAATATTCGCCCCAACATAGGGATACTACGGTTCAAGTTACACAATTAGTTTCATAGAAAAATGTTCACTGTACAGACATTTTTTGTATACACTGTATACTGTTGGGTAAAGCCTTGGGCCTCACTAAGCTTGGATCCACACAGATTATCCGTCTATCCGCCCTTTCCACGTCAGAGTCAGATTCTTCTAAATGTTTTTGTCTGTGGATTTTGGCAGACGTACACTCAAACTCAAGTCTGTTCAGGAGCAGACTTATATGCCTCAGACATTGCGTATAGGTTATTAGAATGCCTCATTCCGGCCCGGATCGCTGGCCTTGCGGTCCGGGCACCTAGGCTCATAAGCAGCCTGACGGCGCGCCGCGGGTTCGAGTTCCGATCCCAACGACCTTTGCTGCGTGTCTCTCTCCTCTCTCTCCCTCTTCCCTGTCTATTTTCACTTTAAAAAAATCTAGCAATAAAGGCAAAAAGCCAAAAACAAAAAAAGCATGCCTCAGTCTTCATGCAAAATCTACATTTATGTGCCCAACATTTGTCATCACATAAAAGAAAAGAACGATCTATTGCTTGGATGCATATTAGAGACATGATGCAAATTCAAACAGATTTCTATTTATTTTCAGTTGACGCATTTAGAGAAGATTTTTTAGGACCCTCGCGTGTTTGCCGTTTCTGCAAGTGTCCACAATTTCGTGTATTTTGACTCGACTGGCAAAAGGAGCAGCTCCAATGTCGCGCTATTAATTTATAAAATTGATCACATGAACGCCATACAATAGCCTAATAAGTGTTACCATCTGATGAAACTGATTAAATCTAGCGGCGTTCCTGGATTCCAGCGTCATAATGTTACCTCAAAGGTGAACATTCTTTAATAGAAAAGGGGCTTAGGCTATATAATATCCTTTCCACATTTTATTAGCCTATTATTTGGTGGTGGGGTTAAACTCTGTAAACTTTGTATTCTCATTACACATGAGAGCCTTATTTTATTAACGTTCAGTTGATCCATCGTGTGATCGAAGCAGAACTCGCTTCCAGACAGAACAGATGTACAAGTTATCGACCTGACACGTTGTAAGCTTGCAGATCTATTCATGAATCGCATGTCAAAGTTTGCTTGGGATATATATACAGTATATACCACTCTTTACACTCTAATATTGTCGGAACAGCTTAGTGAATGAGGCCCACTCTACTAGGCTGTGTAAGGAGCGGTCTTGAGACAAACATTGACATGACAAATGAAATGACGATGTCATGCATCCTTGGCCTAATGATATGTTAAGAATGAAGACACCAATTCATGCTGACCTGGTATGTATTGTTACGAGTATAGCTTGTGACTATAACACAAACTCCACCCCATCTATGTGTATAAAGGATGATCTGGTCTCTTTATCGCCATAGAACTAATTGACCACAAGCCTGTGTGTATCAGGTACTTCTCCCCTGAGCTCTTGTAATAAACTTCTATCTTAGAAACCCAAAGCACTCTGTTTGCCTCAACATCCTGCCTGATCCATAATTCCCTGACGACACAACTGTATGGTGCCAGCCAGTAACAGATCTAGAATTAGTGATTCAATTGTATACTAAATAAGTAGTGATTACACTATTTGACAACATTTCAATCCAATGTTCTCTGTGGTCCAACAAAGGGCCCCATCGGACTGAAACATCGTGACATTAAAGAGCGAAGCAGGAAGAACTAGTAGTACGCTGGCTTTATTTACTCGGGCATACAGAAAGTCAGAAATCATCTCTAGGTATCCTGACTGAGAGGATTACCGGCACAGTACGACAGCGGAAAACAAACATGGCCGACCTTCTCTGGACTGCAAACTGGCAGTGTGTAGTAGTGGTACGTCTCCTGGGGGTTATGGTAAGGACCCACTTTGTTGACGTACAGAGTGACGTTCTCCCCTTGCTTATAGCTGACCGCCCCCAAGCCAGGCAGGACACACAGGACCAAGACGCAGTACAGGCTCATCATGGTCCGCCAGCCGCAGGGCAGGTGTCCTACTCCCAGCTGCATAACTCCTGGAGCAAAGACATACATTTCATTAGTTTCTTCTGGGAAAGGGGACATTTCCCCCCCTGGCTGTCTATATCCTAATTACTTTCTGTCTCATTTCACGTCTAGAAATAAGCGGCATTGCCTGTCGGTGCTGTTTGAAATAGAGCCGACATACAGGTATATCAAGTCCTACAAAAGACACGGCAAGGCAAGGCAAGGCCACTTAGAGTACCTTTCATACACCAAGGCAACTCTAACTGCCCAGCCAGGCAGGACACATGTCTCTTTTTAAAGTACTGTTGCACTCTGTATTTGTTTTTATTAGAATAAAAACAAATACAGAGTGCAACAGTGCACTTTAAAAAGAGACAGGCATGCATACTGAGGAGTTGAGTGAGCCACTCTTAAGGATAACTAATTTATTAACCAGCAAACTCATTGGTATTTCCACCCAAACGTATTGGATTGTGTCGCCTCCTCATCCCTGAACTGCAGAGCACTCACAGTCATACACATACAGTTCATGCCCTAGACCAATGGTTCTCAACCAGTGGTCCAGGGACCACCAGTGGTCCTTGAGGGGGTTCCAGGTGGTCCCCAGCTAAATGATGGAGAGTTGGTAACGAAATGGACCCTTATATAGATCTTTAACTCTTGAGAGCGTAAAATGAAACCATTTGGTTTCATTTTACGCTCTCAAAAGTTACATTATTGTTAAACATCTGCATTACTTAATTAAAGAATTGTTATTTTGATCAACGTTTGCCTGTCATCTCTCCTATGGTACCACATCAATACAGCATGGAATTGTGCACAAAATCCTATCCAACGATAACAAAATATTCTAAGTTTTAGGTCTGAGAGGCTAAATCTCATCAAATGGTGGTCCGTGGCTCAAATGCCGAATAAATAATGGAACTTGATATGAAAAGGGTTGAAAACCACTGAGCTAGATCACTCTCTCTCTCTCTCTCTCTCTCTGCCAGCATTTACACTCCTTCCTTCTGGCCAAGTGGCCATACATGATAGTCTACCCATGTCCAGGAAGGCATATGTTATTAAATATAAATAAATAACCTTCTCTCAATCAACAATTATGACCAACGATATCGTTTCATTACTCTATATTGTTTCTTGTAGCCCAGTCTCCATCACAGCTGAAAGCCATACTCCTCTTCATCCCCTTCACCTAAAACTTGAACTGTGTTCTATCACCATTTCTACGGTTCAGTGCTCAGGCTTGATATAAGATGAAGATAAAAAAAAACATTTATACATAAGGAGTGCTTATCTGTCGTGAATACTCAAATACTAAACTTACTGTCATGTAGGGGTGAGGGATAGATAGCATACTGAATGTCTGACAGCAGAGCCCTGCAGAAGCTAATCTTTATGGTTAGTGGGTTCCATCTGGAGTTTGTAAACTGCAGTTATTCTGTTTCAAACATTTGTATTGTGAAGCACAGGATAAAAACATACATTTGCAATTCAAACGCTTATGAAGTGCTTCCCTATTTTCAAAAACAAACAAACAGACATACACACACAAAATAAACAGGTCCAATGAAATGAATGAACAAACAGTGTCAAAATGTACACATGGGGTGTAAACTGCAGTTATTCTACTAACTGCTTGTAAATGGTAATGGATGTTAGTAGTAACAAATGAATAGCTATATTCATGATCAATGTGAAATAAATAAACAACCCACTGATATGTGACTGATCTCCATCAAGTCTTCATAAATAATTGCATCCTGAGAGATGAGAAACACCCAGGCGGCCAGAGTCACCAAAACAGCACAATCAAGCAATTCTTTGCATTGTGTATATCAGTGGTCCTCAAACTTTTTCATGCCAAGGACCCCCAAATTGACACTTATTAGCCCGCGGACCCCCTATTTGAAAAGATATGCCAGGGACCCCCATAAGAGAAGGTTTTTACGACTCTAGCAGTGATTCTCAACCATTTTAATTTCAAGGACCCCCAGTTTGACATGCATTAAGGCTACAGACCCCCATTTAATGGCATTTCTATCTCTGGGACCCCAATTTATATTGTAAAATCAATGTTAATTTAACTTTGAGAGTGTACAAATGGAACCAAATGGACGGGTCCATTTGGTTCCATTTGTACACTCTCAGAGTTACAGACCCACAAGGGTCCATCCTGACTATCCATCATTTAGCTGGGGACCCCCTGGAACTCCCTCAAGGACCCCTGGGGGTCCCCGGACCCCACTTTGAGAACCAATGGTGTATATGTCAATATTATACAACAATAATGAATAAATACAGATTTAAATAAGTTTAAGATCTGAAAAAGGGAGAAACCTGCCTGTTTGTCGGGATTCTTCAGATTCCTTCCAGGGCCCAATAATAAAGATCTCTCCTCCTCCTCCTCCCTGTGTAATGGATGTATATATCTATGTAAATAGATATATCACCTTAAATATTGATGATCATCTTGGTCAAGTGTTATTATACATTGATTATGTACAGCTTCACCGGAACACCGAGTACTTTTATATGAAGAGCGACTCTCTCCACGTCACCTTAACAAATAAAAATAATACTGCCCACTGGTGTCTAGTTGTGTTCCGGGCAGGGTTGCCAGATATTGTGAGAGCAATAAGCAACTAGGTTACTAGGTATATGAAAACAAGCCCAAAAGAAGGCCACATGAGCACTTTTTTTTAAAAAAATAAGAAAATAGCAGATCTACAAGCTCACAGCACGTCGCGAGCTTGTAGACCTGCTATTTTCAAAAACTCTTGCAATAAAATGTGCAATATTTGGAATATATTCATTTCTAACAACACAAATGCTCCCTCCCTGTGGCACAAAACATTTTCATGAAAATATTTGAGAACCACTGGTTTAAATAATTATTTTAAACATTGGGAAACAAACAACCCACAACTACCAATATTTACAAGTGACTTAACAGGAAAAACAAGCACAAAGTCGCTTATAATAAGCGGACATGGCAACGCTGTCCACTGCCATTTGTTCCGGGTGGGCGGGGTTAACAAAAACAAAAACCTTATTTTCTAAATATATATCATTATTATAAATACAATTACTTTGCTAATACAATAATTAACAAACGTAACTTAAAGTCAACTTAATCGCTATTTTAATATTATTTATTAATTGTTTGCGACGTCGCTGCTAATCTCCTTACCATACCGTGACAAAAATAGCAGATCTACAAGCTCACAACGCGTGGCGACGCGACGCGCTGTGAGCTTGTAAGTCTGCTTGTTAACGGCGCGCGACGCCGCTGTACGATAAAAGTATAGATTATAAATCTTACCCCGGAACTTCCTTTTCCTCCCGTTGACGTCATCGACCAATCGGAGCTCTCCGTTTCGGAGTCAGACCTCACTAATCGTTACCGGTGTCGTGGATGAGCGGTCCTCAATGGCTCTGCCCTCGAACCTTCGATTGATCATGCCTTCTTTTTTCGGTTTTCCCGCGAAACACACTCATTTTCTCCTCTTTCCCCGCGCCGGCGCTTCGCTCTTCATAAACACTTTGGTGAGTCAATACTCAATAACATTAAACATATTGTCTATATTATATATGAGTCTCACTAAGCCTTATCAGCTCATCCAGCTGCAGAGTAGTGTTGGCTTTACACCAAAATCAACACGTTTATTAAGTATTATTTGTGTTTTAGCCTCTATAAACTACAACTATGTTGACGTTTACGTGGCCTTGCTTGGCTCATGGATGCTGATGCTGTGAACTTTACATAAAGCGTTGTTGTAACTACCCCGTATATGGTAGAAACGGTGTCGCTTGCCGAAAAGAACGGTAGATGCCTGGAGCATACATTCAGACAGTGCTTAAAAGTAACTAAGTACATTTACTCAAGTACTGTACTAGCCATGGTTCACATGACGCTTGTCTGCCACAGTCACTTTTCAAGTTCAGGGCTAGTACTGTACTTAAGTCCAATTTTGAGGTATTTTTTACTTTATTGGAATATTTCTAATTTTCAATACTTTCACGTCTACTCCACTACATCTCAGAGGAAAATATTGTACTTTTACTCCACTATTATATGAAAAATGTATTTACTCTGTAGATTTTTGACTATTATTACAAAACATATATTACCCACTTCAGTCCTATATTTGAAAATGGCTGATCTACAAGCGATACAACGCATTGCTTGTAGATCTGCTATTTTCAAAAGATTTGTATACATTTGAAAACTTGAAATGGGACATTCTGCTTGATGAGTACTTTCTATTTTGCTACTTTAAGTACAATTGATAACAATACTTTACTTTTGAATTCCGGACCTTTACTTGAGTATTTCTATTTTGCAGTATTGATACTTTTACTTAAGTGAAACATTTGAGTACTTTTTCCACCACTGGACTGACTGGACTTGCATTGTTTTTGCAGAGATTTGACGAGTCCGCCTTCAGATCTCCATCATGGGAATTCACGGCCTCGCCAAGCTGATCGCTGACCAGGCGCCTGGTGCCATCAGGGAGCAAGAGATTAAGAGCTACTTTGGTTTGTTAACAATGAACACAACACTAGCCCTGTACCCTACATCAGGGATCTTCAATGTTTTTCAGACAAGGACCCCTTAGTTGAGAGAGGGATGAAGCAGGGACCCCCCACACAATTTTAATTGACAGCTCGATCATCCGTGTATTTTGGATTCATGCTAATGTGTATTTTCAGTCATTTAACCACTTAAACCAGTAAACTTGACTTTTCACTCGATTAGCCGATCTGCGAGGCATTGTGAGCTTGTAGATCAGCTATTTTTGGCTAAAGGTCTCCTCAGAATATGGATGCCAGGGTTCAAGTGGTTAATGTAAAAAAGAAAGGTTCCTATCACACAAAGATTTGGCGGACCCCCGTTGTAACTCTGAGGACACAATGAACAGCGTAATAATCATCAGCATAATAAACTTTAATTGTGTTGTGATTTGCCATTCAACTGTCAGCCAGTGCTTTACAAAATGAATGAGCGATACATTCCACATTCAAATGAGAAAATGGCAGATCTACAAGCTCACAATGCGTTGCACGGCACTGCGTTGTGAGCTTGTAGATCATGTATTTATTATATATTGAAATAGGGCTTAAGTGGTTAATTCATAATATATTTTTGTAAGTTTGGTACCTAAGAAGAGTCCCTTCCTAGAAATGTAGTTGAGTCAAAAGTACAATTTTGTCTATTTCAAATGTAGCGGAGTGAAAGTCATGTGCTTCCCCCCCAAAAAGAAAAGAAAAAAACCTTCCCAAAATGTACATAGTTACTCTCTACCACTGGTTCCCAGGAGGTGAGCACCAGTCCCACAACCTCACAACCTTGACCCACGGTCAAAGTCACAGAGCAGAGCTGCTGTTGTTGGTATTTCCCAACACACAGCATCAGGTTTAGCTCCCCCTGGTACGAAGAAGGCTGACTGTGCAACCGTATTTAGATGTTCGAGGAAATTAATACGGGCCTGTGGCAGCTGACATCGCAGTTATTATATCCGTGTTGGATGACCTTGCGATATTGTGTATTCTTATGGAATCGGATCACTGCCAATACTCCTAACTTCAAATAAAGGTTTCAGAACCTTGAAAACCTTTTTTGCAAGACTGAAAACTCGTTTCGAATCTCTGAAAAAAGTGTTGAATCTCTGAAAAAAGTGTTGAATCTCTGAAAAAAGTGTTGATAGGCCGAAATTTTTTTTCAAAACTCTGAACAAATATTTTACAGTGTTTCGCCAACACATTTTCAGAGTTTCAAATTTGTCACAAACACACTTTCAGAATATGCATTTTGGCACTGTTCTCCCTGGGTATTATTTTGTTTTACATGTGTGAAACCTTGTAAACTCCTGACTTAAAATAAAGGGTTCAAAAGGCTTGAAAATAATTTCAAGACTGAGAACTGGTTTTGAATCTTTGAAAAAAGTGTTGATAGGCTGAAAGTGTTTCTCAAATCCTTGCAAACACTTTTTACAGTGTTTCGTCAACACCTTTTCAGAGTTTCAAATTGGTCACAAACACACTTTCAGAATATGCATTTTGGCACTGTTCTCCTTGGGTATTATTTTGTTTTCCATGTTAGAAACCTTTTAAATGGGAATCGTTTTTGAAACTAGCAACTTTATTGTTGAAAGACTGAAAAAAAAATCAATGGTTAAACTTTATTTTGAAACTGTGATTTAGCGTCACACACACAGCAGCACATTCTCCTCAAATCTCTGAACACACACACACACACACGCGCGCGCGCACGCACACACACAGCAGCAGCGGCGGCAGAGGCATGCCATAAGTGTTGAAACTCTGAAACTGCTACTCGAAACCTCGCAGGGAGGCGGGGGGGAGCGGAGGCGGGACCAGAGGCGGGGCCGTTTGAAGTCCATTCCATTCGCTCCAAATGACACACTTCAGTTTTATTCATGGTTTACACAGGAAATAATGAACTGATTACAATAATGTAAATTCTCTCAAATCAGTAACAGGTAGGTGATACATATGCCCATCAAATATGGTTTTATTGAAAGGCAATCCAGGTACCAACATTCGGGGAATATCTGACGGCTTGGAGCGCCTCAGTGCGGCTGCAGAGTTCATCTTGGAATTTGTCATTACAATTTTACTGTAATCCACATTCCTAAACCCCCCCACTCCTACACCCCCCCCCCCCAAAGGGACCCCCCCCCGACCCCCCCCCCCCCCTGGCCCAAGGGGTCACTCATAATAATTCTATATCAGCATATTTTGTGCATTCAAACAGAACAGTTGAGATTTCATTTGGCCAGATCTCTGGCAATTGTACTTGAATTCTTATAATTTTAATGTTTATATGGTCTTTCAAGTTTATATTTTCATTTGGTATCAGTCATGAATTTATTAGAATGTATTAGAATTCATTTTCTCTATTGATATCAAGCCGGATTTTTCCACGTGCGCAAGTGCATGCTGTAACATAATAATACACAACGTGTACTGTACATATATATAGCCCACTAGGCTAACATTTTTGGGGGTTTTAGCTATGGACCCCCAAGCTCTAAGCTCCACCTTGGCGCCGCTAATGGAGCGGTTTCAGAAAAGAAAAATGAAAAAAATTAAACCGAAAAAAAGGCCTGTCTGTCTGTCTGTCTGTCTGTCTATAAATCTATTTAAATATCTATCTATCTATCTATCTATCTATCAAACTATCTATCTCCAGCATGTTGTTCAACAAATAGCAGATCTACAAGCTCACAACAACTGTTATTGTGAGCTTATCTGCTATTTTCAAATAGCGTATGTATAAAATATGTCTGAATTGGTTAGTGATTCATAATATAATCATTTATATCTGCGAAGTGTAGGATTATTATAATTATTATTATTATATTACAATTAAAGTAAGCGCATCGGTTAGTGTGATTGGGTCTGGGTCTGTCTGTCTGTCTGTCTGTCTGTCTGATGCGTATACTATTCATGTGAGATGTGACAAGTGGGTTAATTAACGAGAAAACATCTGAGAAACCTGCAGCATGTGAGCGTCTCTGAGTAGGCCTATACGTGATGATTACTGACCCTGACCCGTCAATCAACGTGCGCGCAACAGTGAGCTGTGACAGAACATCAACATTAATGTAATAATAATAATAATAATAATAGTAATAATAATAATAATAATAATAATAATAATAATAACAATAGCGTAATAGTAGTTGTGTTGTGTATGAGTGTACCGTTGTGTTTACGACACTAGACCGTAAAGTGTGACTGCTCTGTTGTTGTACCGGCTTGTAACGTGCGTTGCCAGCGTACATGTTTGTTACCCAGTAAAGACGGACCTATAAAGCTCACCCTTCTAGTAGCGTGCCTTATTATGTGGATATAACATTGACGACGAGGATGGAGATGACTTTCTCACCGCCTCCCGCTTTCTTATCGTTCCCGGGCGAGCCTCCTGTACCATGGACTCGCCGGCTGGGGTCGTTCGAGACCTACATCACGGCTCTGGGACTCACGGACGTAAGCGATGCACGGAAAAGGGCCATCTTAATCCACTGCCTGGGCACAGAAGGACAGCGGATATTCACCACTCTTGGGACCGCCGAAAAATATGCAGACTGTGTCACATTACTGTCTGGACATTTTGCAGCCCCACAAAGCGTTATCCTCCGTAGGATTTTGTTTCGCCAGCGCCGACAACGTGCGGGTGAGTCAGTTCACCAATATGTGGCCGATCTGAGGGGTTTGGCCAGCCTGTGCAAGTTTGAAGCATTACAGGACGAAATGATTAGAGACCAGCTAGCCGAGCACACAAACAACCCAAAGGTTCGTGAGAAATTGATAATGTCCCCAGATGATCTGACTCTCCATAAGGCTGTGGAAATAGCTTTTCAACTTGAGACAACAGAGGGGTTTGCCAGGCAATTGGCTTGCGCCTCATCTCCACTGCCTGCACTCACAGCACAGCAGGTCGAGTCCCCATCGCGTTCAGCTAGCCCTGATCCTCTCCAGGACGCTTCCCACATAAACTATGCTGGACGACAGCGCCCCCCAGGTCAGCGCTGCAGTAACTGCGGCTCATCATCACATGCTTCCAGAGCCCAAAACTGTCCCGCCAGGGGCCAGCGTTGCCAACGTTGTGGTAAACAAAACCATTTTTCCAAGGTTTGCCGTTCTGCCCCGGCCACCACCCCACGGCAGCCTTTCTCAGCTACTGACCCTGCACCCACGACTACTATACACTCTGTGAGTGCTGCTCGCCGGCCGTTCAAGGTGTGTACTGTGGAGCTTGATGGCGTGTGCCTGCCGTTACTGCTCGACACTGGGGCTAACGCGTCCCTCTTGAATGCGGCTACAGTCACACAATTTTTCCCACACCACACGCTTGCTGCGCCGTCCAAAGTGCCCCTCAAGGGTTATGGTAATTCCAAAATTAACATTGTGGGCACCTTCAGCTCCGCGGTGCGCTATGGCACTAAGACTGTTTCCTCTTTCACATTCCAAGTGGCAAGCCACGGTGCTAACCTCATGGGCCTGGACTTGTTCACTGACCTAGGTTTTGTGCTCATGGATTACAGTGGGCTCACTATCCACCATGTTGATTCACTGTGGCCCCAACAATGGCCTGGACTGTTCGCTGGGCTGGGTTGCCTCACTGCCTTTAACCACCAGCCCCTCCTCAACCCTGATGTACACCCTGTCATCCAGCCCCTGCGACGCGTTCCTCTTGCCCTGCGCGACGAGGTGGCTGGAGAGCTCAACAACCTCTTGGAGGCAGGCATAATTGAGCCAGTCAACGCGGCACCATGGATCTCGAATCTGGTGGCTGTGCGGAAGAAGACAGGGAAGCTGCGCCTGTGCATTGATCTCAAGGCAGTTAACAAGGCAGTCATCCCCGACAAGTACCCGTTGCCTACAGCGGAGGAACTGACCACACAGTTCCATGGTTCTACCATATTCACAAAGCTGGATCTTCGGCAGGGCTATCTGCAGGTTCCTCTACACCCTGACAGCCGGAGTCTCACCGCCTTTGTCACACACATGGGGGTGTTTCGATACACGAGGATGCCTTTCGGACCCAGCTCGGCCCCCAGCTGTTTCCAGAAAATCATGGCCACCATACTAGCAGGCATCCCTGGGGTAGCGATCTATTTGATTGACATTGTGGTTCATGGCTCAACGCCTGCTGCCCACGACGAGCGCCTTCGCCGAGTCCTCCATGTCCTTGCCAGCCAGCACCTCACTCTGAACGGGGACAAATGTGTCTTCGCCGTGCCTGAGATAGAGTTTGTGGGGTTCCGCCTGAATGCCAAGGGGCTCCGTCCACTCCAGTCTAATGTGGAGGCTGTGCTACGCCTCCCTGAGCCTGCCTGTCCAGCCCAAGTGGCCTCGTTCCTCGGAATGACAGCCTACTACTTACGTTTTCTCCCTCAGTATTCGGCCACCACAGCCCCGCTGCGCGAGCTGTTGAAGAAGGACGCACCATGGGTTTGGACCCCCGCCTGTTCAGACGCCGTCCAGCAGCTCAAAGTCCAGCTCACCTCGCCACCCGTGCTCGCACACTTCGACCTCGCAAGCCCCACACTCCTCACCTGTGACGCCTCCAGTGCTGGGGGCTGTGCTGTCCCAGATCCATGCTGGCGTTGAGCGGCCCATCGCTTTTGCCTCTCGGGCTCTAACTCAGCAGAACAAAAGTACTCAGTGGGGGAACGGGAGGCCTTGGCTTGCATCTGAGCGAGCGAGCGTTGGCATATGTACTTGTATGGCCGTTCCTTCACACTGCGGACGGATCACCAGGCCCTCACGGCTCTGCTCGCAACGTCTGGCACAGGGCATAGGCCACTCAGGATCCATCGCTGGTCGGAGCGGCTCCAGCAGTATAACTTCAGCCTGCAATTCACTCCAGGTCGTGACAACGTAGTAGCAGACCTACTGTCACGGGCAACCCCCGGCCCTTCTCCAGATCCTGGTCCTGACTCCGCTGAGCAGGGCCTCATCCAGATGCTCCACTCTCCACTCCAGCCTACAGTCTCACTCCAAGAGCTCCAGACAGCCTCGGAACAGGACCCGGTGCTCTCCCAGCTCCGCACTTTTATCCGCTCGGGGTGGCCCGCTAAGGTCCCAGACCAGCTGGTTCCCTTTCACCGGGTCAAGGACGAGCTGTCCTGCTGGAATGACGTCTGCATAGCCCGCGGCCTCTGCACCATGGTGCCTGACTGCCTAAGACCATGTATCTTGACCATGGCCCACGAGGGTCATCTGGGCATTGTGAGGGTGAAGCAGCGCTGTCGTGACCTGGTGTGGTGGCCTGGCATTGACAGAGACATCAAGGCCTTAGTGAGGGACTGTACAGCTTGCCTTCTCAGTGGAAAAACCGGCCCACCCGCCCCGCCGCCGCTGCAACCGCTGCATTGGCCTGACAAGCCCTGGGAGCACCTCCAGCTCTACATCTGCGGGGAGCTTCATGCAGTCCCACACCACCAGCGTTTCATGGTGGTGGTGTACGACCTTCATTCCAAGTGGCCTGAGGTGCTCTCCACGGGGACTGTTACCACCCGCGTGGTGACTGAGTTCCTGGACTTGCTCTTCTCCCGCTGGGGGCACCCTACGGCCATCACGACGGATAATGGCCCCCAGTTTATCTCTGCGGAGTTTGCTGCCTTCCTGGAGGACAAGGGCATAAAGCACGTCCGTACATCATTCTACCACCCTGAGGCCAACGGGGGGGTGGAAAGATTTAACCAGACACTGAAGAATGGCATCAGAGCTCACCTGGCAGATGGCTTCTCCTTCTCTACAGCTCTTCGCCGCACGCTTCTGCACTACAGAGCCTCACAGCATTCCACTACCGGTTGCTCCCCAGCATTCCTCATGTTGGGACGGGAGCTGCAGCTGCCTTTGGATCGACTGAGGGCTTCCGTGATGGTGCCACCTTCAGCTCGAGGGCGCAACAGAGTCCGCCACCGGCAGCGTCAGATGAAGCAGCGTTTCGACAGGACACGGAGGGTGAAGACTCCATCGTTCGCGGCCCTGGACTGGGTCCGCGTCCGCCGCCCTCACAGGGGCCACAAGCTGCAGTCTTTCTGGTCCACGCCTATGCAGATAACCGACCAGCTGGGGCCTGCCACTTTCCGCCTGTCCGATGGGTCACGCTGGCATGCCAGGCGCATTCGGCGAGTGCCACCACCTGCTGTCGTGGGGCCGGAGGCTGCCATGCCTGTTACACCGCCTGCTGCCGCAGGTATGTGGGCTAATACTGACTTTGAGTTTACAGCAGGTGATATGGACTTGCCCCCGGTGCGCCCTGTGGCACCTGATGACCACCCGGTGGTGGTGCGCCCTCCGGCACCTAATGACCACCCGGTGGTGCCCGTGGCACGGCCAGTTCGAGACCGGGCTCGACCAGATTACCTCAAGGACTATGTTACCAATTTCTGAATGCATAAGACATTGGGGGGGTGGGGTTGTGTTTCATGGTTTTCTATGGGGGGGGGAAATGTTGTGTATGAGTGTACCGTTGTGTTTACGACACTAGACCGTAAAGTGTGACTGCTCTGTTGTTGTACCGGCTTGTAACGTGCGTTGCCAGCGTACATGTTTGTTACCCAGTAAAGATGGACCTATAAAGCTCACCCTTCTAGTAGCGTGCCTTATTATGTGGATATAACAAGTTGTAGTAATAATAATAATATGGGTAATAATAATAATAATAATAATAATAAGGGTAATAATAATAAGGGTAATAATAATGATGATAATAATAATAATAATAATATATATATTTTTTTTTATTATTCTGAATACAACATTAATGGACTGAACCAGTCTGTCTGTCTGTCTGTCTGTCTGTCTGATATAAATTATTATATTATGAACCATACACTAACCACTTCAGACCTATTTTATACATACGCTATTTGAAAATAGCAGATCTACAAGCTCACAGTAACCGAGCTTGTAGATCTGCTATTTGTTGAACAACGTGTTGCTAATCACCGCGTTGGGAGCTTACATCTGGGGCTGTCATTACTGGACTGATATTATTTATTGGGGGGGGGGGGGGGGCAGCTGTAGGCAAGTGGTACATATTGCTGGAGATAGATAGTTAGATAGACAGACGGACAGGCAGACAGACAGACAGACAGACAGACAGACAGACAGACAGACAGACAGACAGACAGACAGACAGACAGACAGATCGATCGATCTACAAGATACATAGATAGATAGATACATATACACAGACAGACAGACAGACAGACAGACAGACAGACAGACAGACAGACAGACAGACAGACAGACCGACAGACAGACCGACCGAATCACACTAACCGATGCGCTTACTTTAATTGTGATATAATAATAATAATTATAATAATCCTACACTTCGCAGATATAAATGATTATATTATGAATCACTAACCAATTCAGACGTATTTTATACATACGCTATTTGAAAATAGCAGATAAGCTCACAATAACAGTTGTTGTGAGCTTGTAGATCTGCTATTTGTTGAACAACATGCTGGAGATAGATAGTTTGATAGATAGATAGATAGATATTTAGATAGATTTATAGATAGACAGACAGACAGACACACCTTTTTTTCGGTTTAATTTTTTTCATTTTTCTTTTCTGAAACCGCTCCATTAGCGGCGCTAAGGTGGAGCTTGGAGCTTGAGGGTCCATAGCTAAAACCCCCAAAAATGTTAGCCTACAGTGGGCTATATATATGTACAGTACACGTTGTGTATTATTATGTTACAGCATGCACTTGCGCACGTGGGAAAATCCGGCTTGATATCAATAGAGAAAATGAATTCTAATACATTCTAATAAATTCATGACTGATACCAAATGAAAATATAAACTTGAAAGACCATATAAACATTAAAATTATAAGAATTCAAGTACAATTGCCAGAGATCTGGCCAAATGAAATCTCAACTGTTCTGTTTGAATGCACAAAATATGCTGATATAGAATTATTATGAGTGACCCCTTGGGCCAGGGGGGGGGGGGGGGGTTCGGGGGGGGTCCCTTTGGGGGGGGGGGTGTAGGAGTGGGGGGGTTTAGGAATGTGGATTACAGTAAAATTGTAATGACAAATTCCAAGATGAACTCTGCAGCCGCACTGAGGCGCTCCAAGCCGTCAGATATTCCCCGAATGTTGGTACCTGGATTGCCTTTCAATAAAACCATATTTGATGGGCATATGTATCACCTACCTGTTACTGATTTGAGAGAATTTACATTATTGTAATCAGTTCATTATTTCCTGTGTAAACCATGAATAAAACTGAAGTGTGTCATTTGGAGCGAATGGAATGGACTTCAAACGGCCCCGCCTCTGGTCCCGCCTCCGCTCCCCCCCGCCTCCCTGCGAGGTTTCGAGTAGCAGTTTCAGAGTTTCAACACTTATGGCATGCCTCTGCCGCCGCTGCTGCTGTGTGTGTGCGTGCGCGCGCGCGTGTGTGTGTGTGTGTGTTCAGAGATTTGAGGAGAATGTGCTGCTGTGTGTGTGACGCTAAATCACAGTTTCAAAATAAAGTTTAACCATTGATTTTTTTTTCAGTCTTTCAACAATAAAGTTGCTAGTTTCAAAAACGATTCCCATTTAAAAGGTTTCTAACATGGAAAACAAAATAATACCCAAGGAGAACAGTGCCAAAATGCATATTCTGAAAGTGTGTTTGTGACCAATTTGAAACTCTGAAAAGGTGTTGACGAAACACTGTAAAATGTGTTTGCAAGGATTTGAGAAACACTTTCAGCCTATCAACACTTTTTTCAAAGATTCAAAACCAGTTCTCAGTCTTGAAATTATTTTCAAGCCTTTTGAACCCTTTATTTTAAGTCAGGAGTTTACAAGGTTTCACACATGTAAAACAAAATAATACCCAGGGAGAACAGTGCCAAAATGCATATTCTGAAAGTGTGTTTGTGACAAATTTGAAACTCTGAAAATGTGTTGGCGAAACACTGTAAAATATTTGTTCAGAGTTTTGAATTTTTTTTTCGGCCTATCAACACTTTTTTCAGAGATTCAACACTTTTTTCAGAGATTCAACACTTTTTTCAGAGGTTCGAAACGAGTTTTCAGTCTTGCAAAAAAGGTTTTCAAGGTTCTGAAACCTTTATTTGAAGTTAGGAGTATTGGCAGTGATCCGATTCCATATATTCTTCCCCCAACAGGGAGGAAGATCGCCATTGATGCTTCCATGTGCATCTATCAGTTCCTGATCGCTGTCCGACAGGATGGCAACGTACTGCAAAACGAGGACGGAGAGACGACAAGGTATAATGATCCCCACCCTAAGATGACTGATGTTAGAACTTTAACCCATTTAGACCCTGGAAAGAATCTGTGTCATTTTTAGATTTCTTTGGCTATTCGAAAATAGCAGATATACAAGCTCATAGCGCGGCACCGAGTACCGCGCTATGAGCTTGTAGATCTGCTATTTTTTTTTTAATTGGTGACAATTTGCGCAACTCTTTAAATTTATATTTTTTAAAGCGAACATTTGTAAAATATTTTGTTCCAGGGACCCCCCAGAAGCAAAGATTTGAGTTACAAAAGTTCGTTTAAAAAATATATATTCAAAGATTTGCACACATTTTCACGATAAAAATAAAATAGCCAAAGATATCTAAAATGACAGAGATGCGTCCCCGGATTGAATGGGTTTAAGAACCACACCGCCATCACTACATGTAGGCTAATGGTCAGTTGACAGCTTTGGCTATAATATTACATTAAATAATTATTCCATGAATGGCTTTTTAAAAAGATTTGATCACTGTTCACATTTTCTCCCATAGTCATGAGCCACGTTAACACGGCACTTCTCAATTATTCAATTAATTAAAGAAGTAATCAGTAGAATAATTGCTTAGAAAATAATCGATAGTTGCTTGCGGCCCTAATTAATACATATTAAATGCTGACTTTCAGCCACTTGATGGGAATGTTCTACCGGACAATCCGCATGCTGGAGTATGGAATCAAACCTGTGTACGTGTTTGATGGCAAACCTCCACAGCTCAAGTCTGGTGAGGTGAGTTGTGCAAGGATATTTTATATACTTCATAGGTTCACAAAGACTTTGTCGGTTGTTGTTTTTAATCGTTAAATGACTGTCAATCAAGGTCGTTTTTAATGTTTCCATATACCGTCTCTCTCCCTGTGTGTCTTTCTCTGGATTTCTCTACCTTTCCATCTCGGTGCAGTTGGAGAAGAGAGTGGAGAGGAGGGCCGAAGCTGAGAAGATGCTTGCTCAGGCGCAAGAAGCAGGTACCGTAAACATTTCAACTGTGTTTCTCTGGGAAG
This sequence comes from Gymnoscopelus braueri, assembly GCF_963280865.1. Taxonomy (NCBI): domain Eukaryota; kingdom Metazoa; phylum Chordata; class Actinopteri; order Myctophiformes; family Myctophidae; genus Gymnoscopelus; species Gymnoscopelus braueri. The sequence continues at coordinate 11,578,062 of NC_137623.1, read as the reverse complement.
TGGGAAGTTAGTGGTTCTCCTCTGATTGAATGATATTGTCACATATTTTTTTTAAATATCATTGTGTGTTTTTGGACATTTTGCAAATTCTACTCCTCGTAATTGTTTGCAGATGAATTGTGTAAAAAAAGAAAATGTTTGGGCACCGATGGCCGAGTGATGCTGTGTTCCACATAGGTTCTAATGCAGCCTGACAGCAAGTCCCGGGTTCGATTCCCGAGCCCGACGGACCTTTGCTGCGTGTCACTCCCCGTCTCTAGCTTTTTCAAATAAAGGCATAAAAGCCCCAACAAATTTAGATTGTGTCAAAGGTTATGTCTCACCTAGACACAAGATTTGACAAAAAGTTTGACCTGATGGTCAAGATTAAATTTATCCCCTGAGCAAGCAGGCCGGCTCTATTAGCTCAATGGTAAAGATTTCAGCACTTACTCCGGAAACTGGGTTCAAATCCGGGTTAGAAGGGGAAAGTTACACAGTGAAGCTTTAATCTTAAGTGTGTGTATGTGTAAGAACATGCTTAATCTAAAGTCTGGGTATGTGTAAAAACATGCTTAACCATTTGAACCCCAGCATCCCTATTGTGGGGGGAACGTTTGCCAAAAACAGCAGATCTACAAGCTCACAACGTGTTGTGAATGAGACGTGCTGTGAGGTTGTACATCTGCTATATTTGGCAAAGAGATTTGGTGTAGAGGGGAAAGGAGAGCACACAGTACAGATGCAACTCTTGTCCAGTTTACTAAGTATAGACGGTTTAAGTGGTTAAAAACCAATTTCTCACGTCCTGCAGGGGAGCAGGAGAACATTGACAAGTTCAGCAAGCGACTGGTTAAAGTCACCAAGCAACACAACGATGAGTGCAAGAAGCTCTTGTCCCTGATGGGGGTTCCCTACGTCGAGGTGAGCTCACTGTACCATTCTAAGTCACGGTTAGTTGACTGCTATTCTATGGAGAAACGTATTGTACATTGAAAATGTATTGTAGTTTTAAAATAGATGGGGTGCCCTATGACATTGGTAGCTCACTACCATTCTATAGAAAAACATGATTGATTAAAAACAGGTAAAAGTACATTAATATTTTAACTTCTATATCTATGATGTATATGATGTATACTATGTGTTGTTTATGTGTGTGTATAGACGTGTATTATGTCTACACTATAGCAAGTTTGGCTGCCAGTAGATCTAGTAACATGACTGAGAAATGTAATAAAGTTCCGTATACAAATCCTAAATGATCAAAAGTAGAAAGCGAAAAGACAGTGGACATTCATTTTTACAGTCCAATCAAATAAAAGCAATTAACCAGGTGGCCTGTAATGTTAATGAGAAACAGTATGATAATATCTTCAAACCATTTGTAATCTGTGGTTTTTCAGGCTCCCTGTGAGGCCGAGGCCAGTTGTGCTGCCCTGGTGAAATCAGGGAAGGTCTTCGCTACGGCGACAGAAGATATGGACGGGCTGACGTTTGGTACAAATGTCCTGCTGAGACACCTCACCGCCAGCGAGGCAAAGTATGGCTCCTGATGTTACTGTCTTTTATTGATCTGTGTGTTCCACTGCTAGTGTAATGGCTCAATCCGGATTTGTTTTGAACTGATTAATTAGGGTTATTTCCACATACATTCTAGTTAATTTTGAGGGGATTTTTTTTAGCATCTATTAGATTCTATTTGATTATCACTGTGGAGAGAGACAGGAAACGGAGAGAGAGAGAGAGTAGGTGAGTGACATGCTGCAAATGGCCCGGCCGGCCGGGAATCAAACCAGGAACTTGCTGTCAGGCAAAGAAATGGTCCTGTACAGGAGAAGCACTGAAGAGCCAAACTGAGCCAACTCTTTTATCTGTAATAAAACTATGCATTATTAGTGATAGATTTGTAGATGGAAAATATTATATTTGAAACTTTACCCCAAAAATTACTCCAATGTAATATGACCAACAAACCTATTGCGGCCCCAAAATAGGGCAAATACAATTTAAAAATAATTGATCTGTTGAACTTGTCAGTAGTGTTGGTGATTCTACCAAGAGTCAATAAAGTAGAGTATAAGGTTTGGGCCTTTACAGTGGTTGGGGATAAGCTTGGTTCCAGATGCTTATAGGTCCTGATTTTAGTTCTAGTTCAGCTTGATCATTTGTTTGACAAATGACAGAAGTACTAATGCAGTATGTTTCCTTAGTCACTCAGTTTTCTCTTCAGAAAGGGGATTGAATATTTTGGTGTTAATAGTCAGTAATATAGAACAGATTAAAATGGGACTAAAACTAAATGGTTTGTTATTCAAAAGACTAAGAGTGTTACCTTTGGAGACTAAGACTAAAAGACGTGTTATTCATAAGACAAGAGGTCATTACACACTAAACAATTTCAGAAGACTAAAATGGGACTAAAACTAAATGGTGTGTTATTCATAAGACAAGAGGTCATTACACACCGGCGATTATGCGAATATACGCAAAATTCGGACTTGTTCCGAATAATTAAAAGACGCTTTTTCGCTCCGTGGAAGCTTGCATTGACTTTATAAGGTTTTTTAAAAAAACGTATTATTCACATGAAAAAATCCCCCCCGGTGTGTAAGGAGCTTAAAGGGTAAGACCACTTTGGTAGAGGTTTGGGTTGTGTAGTTACCTTGCCATGATGTAACTCCAAAGGTGGGAAAGAAATCAAAAATAATTGCTCCATTGATTAGAAATTGATAATTCAAAATATGCTCCTCATTGACTTACATTGTACGGTAAAACAGCTCTCAAAATCACTCTTTTAGCACATAAATGAACCAAAACATAGCTGATTCAGACAATATAGAGCATCACCAAACCCAGTACTGTTTGTTTTTTTTATTAAAAATGTCAACTTCCTGTTGATTTTACTATTTGAAGATCTGGATACGGATCCAGTCCAGGTTTTCTACTTATTAAAAATGGCAAAATCAACAGGAAGTTGACATTTTTATTTAAAAAACAAACAGTACTGGGTTTGGTGATGTTCTATATTGTCTGAATCAACTTTGTTTGCGTTCGTTTATGTGCTAAAAGAGTGACTTTGAGAGCTGTTTTACCGTACAATGTAAGTCAATGAGGAGCATATTTTGAATTATCATTTTCTAATCAATGGAGCAATTATTTTTTATTTCTTGCCCACCTTTGGAGTTACATCATGGCAAGGTAACTACACAACCCAAACCTCTACCAAAGTGGTCTTACCCTTTAAGACTAAATCAGAATTTGCTGTCAAAATTAACACTGGTGTCCGTCTCTATTTCAGGAAGCTACCTATCCAGGAGTTCCACTTCAGTCGACTTCTAGAAGAAATTGGTCTGACCAACGAACAGGTAAGGGTTTTCTCCAGCTTGTAGAAGACTTTTTGGGATAATTGCCAAAAGATGTCCCCCGAATTGTTATTTTTTTTTATATTACACACACACTCGGAGTACATACAGCACACTTTCCTTTGGTTGGTAACCACAATCATTCTGCCAAAAAAAAAGAAGCTACATTCTGAGATTCAATTTAATGAATAAAACGTTAGTTTAACCAATTATTTTAGCTACAGTGATGTCACAACCTAGCACATGATGGGAATGGGGGAAGTGAATCAATGTCATGTGAGTGTATTCGAGGTGCAAACAAAGATGCTTCTTGTGTGGATTTGACTCCTTTTTGTGGCTCGGGAGCTTATAAAACTACTATTTTAATGTCCTGTGTTAATTTTTCATAAGCTGGTGGTTGTTGCAGGTCCCTGCACTGCAATATATAAACATTAGTTTTGCGCTAGGACAGATACTTAATCACTGTATACGATCCGTCTCACACAAACAATGCTGATACCTTTTGTTGTTGGCACCTCCAGTGGCGGATTTGGCCATGCCCTCAAATACCTGTATGTGTGTCACAAAGAATCTGTATACTAGATTACGTTAATACAATATAACTAGCACATCTGCAGTAGTTGGAGGTTGTCTCTCTACTCTTCCATTGACGAATTTACACCCTGATGTCAAACAAATCACACATTCAAAGCAGACTGTGCACTAGATGCACTATCATTTTTGGACATTGTTGCAATAATCTCTCCACCAGGAGAGGGAGACAGTGGAAGTAAAACTCACAGATTGTAGCTTTAAGCCATTTAATAAATTCAAATAGAGGTCTCTTGTATTGCTAAACCAACTACATCCTGTCATTTTGCCTCTACTGTCATTTTAGGTTTATGATGAAGTATGTGTATACAAATCGCTTGCTGTTCCTTTGTGTTTCTATCCTGCTACTCGGTACTAGCTAGGAATACACAACAACTTCCCCGAAGGATCATTACAGTTTTCATCTTAATCCCAGTTCTTACTCCCACTTAGATTTTGATTCCATTAAGGATCCCATTAGCTGGTGCCATAGCAACCAGCTAGTCTTCCTGGGATCCACATAAAAAACATACATACAAACAAATAAATACAGTTGCAAATACAAAATTATAAAATGTCAGTACAACACACAACATATTGAAACAAAAAAAACAAGATAGCTGAAATGACATGTGAGAAAAGAAACAGAACAAAACACAAAAAAACAAAACAAAAATAATTTGCTTTAAATGCAGCAGAGGTTTCGAGGCAGGTTATTCCAAAGATACAATCATCTATAAATAAAAGATCTCCTTAAAGCATTGGTTCTTGGACCAGGTCATTCTAGCTGCCCCTTACTGGAACCTCCTGTGACTACTGTGTTTTCTGTGTTCTGCTCAGTTCATAGACCTGTGCATTCTGCTGGGGTGTGACTACTGTGTTTTTCGTTCTGCTCAGTTCATAGACCTGTGCATTCTGCTGGGGTGTGACTACTGTGTTTTCTTCGTTATGCTCAGTTCATAGACCTGTGCATTCTGCTGGGGTGTGACTACTGTGGGACCATCAGGGGGATTGGTCCAAAAAGAGCCATCGACCTGATCAAACAGCATGGCTCCATCGAGGAGATCCTGGACAACATCGACCTCAAGGTTAGTTGAGTTTATATCGACCGCTGGTGCTTTTTCACATTTTTAGTGGAAAATGATTTACATTAGTGTTCCTCCTTGTTGGATTTCCTACATGTGTTCTCGTTCATTCAATCATTTAGTTTATTCATTAGATTTTTTTGGACATGCCTATAACATTATTTGCTATTAAAACTGGGAAAGCTTCTGTCATTTTAGATTTTTGTCTAATCAAAAATAGCAGATGTACAAGCTCACACAGCTTGTACATCTGCTATTTTTTAACGTTTTAGAAAAATCCTGAAAGTGTGAGAACTACTGATTTTTGTGGAATCGGCCTCAGGTCTTATTGGGTTAAAGAATGGCTGTGTTTACTTTATTTACATATGATAGTAGATAGAGGAATCTGAGGGCAGAGAGAGGGAAGGACAACACAGGTCTCCACCTGGAATCCATCAGGGGACATTGCCCCCTTCACTATTATTTTGTGTGTGTACATGCACACACACACACACACACACACACACACACACACACACACACACACACACACACACACACACACACACACACAAATGCATACAACCCTGGTGTGGGGTGATCCCAGTGGCTGAACCAGTTGATAAATCCAAAACAATGCTGCAGACTAGAGTTGTGGGTTTGATTCCCACCATGTTTGTATGTCATGAATTTTTAATGTGTATATATATTTTTTGAAACATTTTTAACTCAAATCTTTGCTTCTAGAGGTCCCTGGACAAAATATGTTACAAATGTTTTTACAAAGATTTGCACACATTTTGACGACCGTCGACCTTGCCGCGCTATGCGCTCTGTATATCTGCTATTTTTGAATAGCCAAAGAAATCTAAAATGACACGGATACCTTCCCGGTCAAAATGGGTTTAAACAAACAACTGACGTGTGTGTGTGGGTTTAAACAAACAACTGACACGTGTGTGTGTGTGTGTGTGTGTGTGTGTGTGTGTGTGTGTGTGTGTGTGTGTGTGTGCACCATTCAGAAGCACCCTGCTCCAGAGGACTGGCTGTACAAGCAGGCCAGGGAGCTGTTCCTGAAGCCTGACGTGGTGGACTGCACCACACTGGAGCTCAAGTGGAGCGAGCCTAACGAGGACAGCCTGGTGCAGTTCATGTGTGACGAGAAACAATTCAGGTACTAAACCGGCCATAAACGCACATGGATACCTGTGCTGCTGCCGTTCATTGGAGAGACGCGTCAATATGGCTGCCCTATAGACCATAATTCACACGGCGGCCATTTTGGCATTTTGCATTGAAGAAAGGAGGTGGCAACGGGGTGGCATTTCATTAACTTAATAGCAAAATGGCCGCCGTGTGAATATGGTCTATATAGGCACCATGCCTCCTAATGCATGTACTGTATGCCCCATGTACTGTATGTCTATTGAAGCAGGAGGGTTCTCAGCAATACAAAATAATTCTAATGGTGAACATTGGATAGATTTTGGTGTAATGTGCCAGTGTTGGTATATTTGTTCATCAGCTATATCAATTACATCATTACAATTACATGTAATGCTGTACATTACCTTTGATAACTTGAGTTTATGTGACAGAATCTCAGTGTATTAAACAGGTACTGTGGTCCATCCTTAAATGACTGGAAAGATAATATTCTGTGGAAATATAACTCTGGGTCATGTGGTTTTCATGAAATTATTTTTGTGTGTGTGTAGTGAGGACAGGATTCGTAACGGCTGTAAGAAGATTTTGAAAAGCAGGCAGGGCAGCACACAGGGTCGTCTGGACTCCTTCTTCAGTGTCACTGGATCACTGTCCTCCAAACGCAAGGTACCAATAAACAAATACTGGTTCATTATTCTATTGATTGGATTGGGAATACATGAAACTGATTGGCCAGGTAGACCTATTGCCATCATAAATATTGAATATTGATATTTTTTATAAAAAAAACATTTGCAATTGATACTATGAAAAAGCAAGCCTTTTGCACACCTACAAAAACAACAGGTGCAGAGGAGAAAACCAAAGTGGGGACCAAAATGTAAAAAGCTCCTGCACACTGTTTTCAAATGCAAAAAAATAACACTTAAATGGGAATGCAACAACGTTTCGGTCTTAAACCTTCATGAAGGTCTAAGTCCGAAACATTTGTGCAGGAGTTTTTTCTATTACAATAATTGATACTAAAATAAAAGGGCTGCTATCCCATGCTGGACATATCCTCCACTGTATAATGCAGTATGTTTTTGAGTCCTAGGTGTAAATAAGCCAGTGTTGTTAAGGTTCACGGTGTGGTGTTGTGCTGCCTGTTGAATTCATTGTGTTTCTGCTCTGTCAATTAGGAACCTGAGACAAAAGGATCTGCAAAGAAGAGGCAAAAGACTGGAGCCACACCAGGAAAAGCCACACCAGGAAAATTCAAGAAGGGCAGATAGATGAGCGAAGAGAAAGTTTAGAGATATATTCCAGACAAAAGAGTTGGCTCAGTTTGGCTACTCGGTGCTCTCCCGTACATGACCATGTCTTTGCTTTGTTTTGTTTCATGTTGTGTAAAAACAGCAACGACCTCTGTTTGTTTGTTTTATTAATTCAATTGAATTAACGAAAAGTTTTATGTAAAACGTTTGTCTCCATTTTCTGCTAAGGAATAAAAGTTGTAAAATTGTTGTCAAAAGCGTATCTGCTTGTTTTTAACTGGTCCCTGCGATGATGTCCTCAATGAATTGCTATTGGTTGCTTCCTATGTTAAACAAAAGCCTCTTTACATGCACAACAACTAACGTGGACCATAAATATAACCTTTTAGATTTGTTATTAGAGTGTGGTGGAGCGAAACTGACAAGTAGGGAAACCGTTTTGGGTTTTAAATCCCATTCAAATATTGGCAGTCATGCGTCTCACTTTACGAATTATTTGTGCAAACCTACCATAGCAAACTAATTTGTTTGCAAGCAACTTGTGGGAATAAATAATTAAATGTAAAAACATCCACACATGGAGACTGCTGTTGGTGTGGTGATGGTGTAGGTTGAGATTTAACGGCACATGGGAAAGTGGAATATTTTAATGACGCAGCATGTCTTCATTCACAATGCCATTACCAATCGGCAGTGGTGGACAGTAACGGAGTAAATGTACTTGAGTACAGATTCTGAGGATCTGTACTTTACATGAGTATTAGATTTTTAGTTGTTGCATTGGTGCGGTTTGACCTTTAGGTTGGCTGTTTTCTTTTCTTCCCTAAAATGCAATTGGTCACACGTCTGGCTTCCCCCTCCGCTCGCCCCTTTGTTACATCTTGTATGGGTGTGTAGGAGTAAAAGTATTTAGTTTCTGGTTCCTCAGTAATTTCTATGCAGGTGGTTTGAGAGAGTTACTTCTCTGAAACAAGAGTTGCAAGGTCCTATACAGTACAGTCATTGTGAAAATATTACAGGAATTCATTGATATAAAAATTAAGAAATGTACTTATACTTTTACTTGTACTTTAAGTATTTTTCAAAGCATGTACTTTGGAATACTTAAGTATATTTAAAAGCAATGACTTTTTTTACTCTTACTTGAGTAACATTTTGACTGAGCTACTTTTACTTACAGTGGAGTACATTTGACCAAGGAGTATCTGTACTCATACTCAAGTACTGCGGTCGAGTACTTCGTCCACCTCTGCCAATCGGGTACATATCCTGTCAGCAGTGTGTGGTGATTTTCAGCAGTTAAAAGTAGGGTAAGGGATTTTCTCTGGTTTAAGTAAGTGGTAAATATCTATATTCTGATAGTACTCATTGCTACAGAGTGTTCTGTAACAGGAGTCTCCATGTCTCTCCAGCTCTTTGTTAAACAGAAAATGCATTTTCAGGTCGGGACACCAATTTGATCCAATCGCGATAGAGAACTCAGTCAGGATACATATTAAACCAGTGAAACTGGAAGTAATGACACAAAGAAATGAGCAGACAAAATTGGAGATGGAACACTAAAAATGAAGCTGATCAATGTGTACTCTCTCCTGAAATGTTGTCACCTACCTGAATTCTTTTTTTTTTCTTTTTCTGTTTATCAAAGAGCTGGAGAGACGGAGACCCCTGTGACTGAACAAACACTATAGCAATGATTACTATCAGAATATAGTGCTTTAACCTTTTTTATCCACCTTTTTTCCCCAATTTATTGGAGTACCTGGTTACCTGCTAATGATCAATATCACCCTCCCCGCCCGGCTTAACTCCCCTGAACATGGGCCAAATGTGTTCGCATAGACGCCCGACAAAGCCGGATGCAAGTGCTTTAACCTTTTAACAAAAAAACTTTTGTTTTCACCCAAAAAAATCACAACCTACATCTTAAATGCTTTGTACCAGAAGCAGATTTCCCAAATGGCCTGTCTACTCCAGGTCTCAACACCTGTTTTGAGATTGTGTGTTTGTTGGAGAAGAGATCTAGTATCAGCCAATGCATCAGATTCACAAAACAATGGAAAGGAATGGAAATTGTAGGTGCCAACATCCCTGTAGCAATTCTTTCAACACATTGGCTCCATGCCCCGATGCATTGGGTCATGGCAAAAGGTAAAAGTTTGGACAGTGTTCCGAAAGCTTTCCATATTCAGCGTACAATTACCTGATTGTGGGAATATTTGGTCAAGCTTAATAATTTACCTCAAGATAAACTGCTGCATCATTTTCTAAAGTGTGATTCACACACGGACAGCTCTGCACCCCTGGGTGTTGCCAAAGGGGAAGCTGGTCATCTGGATGTCGCACTCCTGTTGTTTTTGAAGCGTTACTTCATTTTCTTATTTGTAAGTCGAGGCTTACCAAACAAGGCTTTGTTTTTCTGATTCATTCTTTGACAGTGTCAGTGAGAGACAGGAAGGGCAGGAAAGAGCCTTGAATTCAGGCCTGCTGCGGGAAGTACTATAGCCTTATTTATGTGGTATACACTCTTACCAGGTGAGCTCTGTTATCCTCTTTAACAGTGGTGGAAAAAGTACCATTTTCTTTTGTGTGGAAATACTCTGTTACAAGTAAAAGTCCGGAATTCAAAATTTCCTTGTGTAAAAGTACAAAAATATTGCTATGAAATGCTTTAAGTACAAAAGTAAGAGTACTCATTATGCAAGTTTTCAAATGTATAATGATCTTTTGAAAAATAGCAGATCTACAAACTCACTATGCTATGCTTTGTAGGGCTGAAGTGGTTAATGTATGTTTTGTAATAATAATCTAAATCTACAAAGTAACTTGTAACTAAAGTTTTCAAATAATTGTAGTGGAGTAAAAGTATAATATTTGCCTCTGAGATGTAGCGGAGTAGAAGTAAAAGTACAGAAATGTTTAAATACACCATTAAAGTAAAGATACCTCAAAATTGTACTTAAGTACAGTACTTGAGTGAATGTACTTGGTTACTTTACACCGCTGCTCTTTAAGGGAATTATTGTAATCCCAGGCTCATAGCCCTTTCATGGTTCAGTAAATGCTATTAAATGCTATAACAAAAATAACAAGTATTGTGTTCATTTTCAGGTTTATGGCAGCACTGTATGTGAAAGCCTTGACAGGCTTGTTAATGGTCTTCTTTCTGTCTGGTGAGTTGTACATTATAAATAACATTTGAAATAGGCAGCTCTATGTCCAGTCACAGTACAGGATCTTTTACATTCAACATGATCCTTGCAGCATCATGCTAACAACGTTTCAATGGTTTTCAGGGGCTCCTAACCCTGGTCCTCTGGGTAACCCCTAGTAGGATGAAATACCAGCATTATGTTTATAATAAATATAATCTCAACAATATGATCTGTATATATTTTATTAGCAGTGGTGGAAAAAGCAATACCACAATGTAGAAATACTCTGTTACAAGTAAAAGGCCTGTGTCAAAATGTTTGGCATCAAAATATATTTAAAGAACCAAAAGTCAAAGTACTAGGATGTTTGAAAATGGTTAATGTATGTTTCATAATATCATAATTTATATCTGAAAAGTAACTAGTAACTAAAAGTTTTCAAATAATTGTAGTGGAGTAAAAGTACAATATTTGCCTCTGAGATGTAGTGGAGTAGAATGTTTTTACATCTCTTATTCTGCAACTGTATTTCCCCCTCAGGTATACATCTTATCTCATCTGAACCGGCTAGCCTATTCATTACAACACCAAAGACGATGGAAGCATTAAGTGGCTCATGTGTCCAAATTCCATGTAACTTCAGCACCAGAGACGAAGTGCTGTTCAGCGGCACAGGAGACACCTTTGGAGTGTGGCTGAAGGATTCTTCTCATTTTGGTGGCCATCCGGAAAGAGTGATCTTCAACAGTAGTAAAACTGTTAATCCCTACCAGTACCAAGGGGAGATTCCTGGAGACCTCCGCCAGAGAAACTGCACCACTATCTTTTACAATCTGACCACTGATCAAGCAGCTGATTACTACTTCAGAGTGGTGAATAACGCATTCAAAGCAACAGCAATTGATGATCCTTTTAAGATAACAGTTACTGGTAAGAGAGTTTCCTCCTTTTCATTAGTACAGTTTTATTCAATGTTATAACAATACTGGACAACTGAAAATTAGTTTTTAGGCTTTGTACGTGGGCGTCAATTGGGCCAAGGTAGACAGGTGCCATACCTTGCCATTTCTCCAGAGAAAAAAACAAACAAAAAAAATATGAATAGTATCCTAATGCAGGTGTAAGACCATTGTGACCATAGTGTTATAGGTATAATGCATAGTTTGCTATGCATTTCGGAGGTTTTGACCCCCCAAAAAAAAAATCCTGGGCTTTGCCGTGCGCCCAGGATAAGTGTCCCTTATTTTCATCTCTGGGAGTTGGCAACCCTAACCTTGCCATACCTTAGCTTTTGCTGAACTGACGCCACTATATGTACAGTGCAGATCAAAATGTGTATAAGACACACAGTTGATAACACTAGTTAGAGAAAGGGTTTTGAGCAGAAAGCTGGTTTAAATTTCTTATCACCCGAAATCTGGTTTAAATGTATGAACCAACTAGAGAGGTTTGAGAAGGGGAAGTGAACGGCTTCATTAACCACAAGTGGAGTTCACCAATGTCACAACAGTTGTACAGTAGAATCATCCAGAGTGTTAATTTAACCCTGAGAGTGTACAAATTGACCCATAAGGGTTTCAACAACTTCATGTGAGCATGAAGCAATGATGTTTGTTCAGCAGACACTTCCTGGACATTTGTATGTTCACAACGATACCTGCTGATCGATTGTTGATGGTGTTATGTGTATTATTGTAACTGTATAGTATCACTGCCTGTTATTTTATAGGAGGTTAAGACCAGTGCTATGCTATGCCATGCATTAGACATTTTGTAGAAAGTCTATGATCCAAATACTCAGGCTTAATAGGTGCAACACCACAGGATTGAGTCAGCCAGTGACCTGTATATCATCTCTTCTTTTTAACCCATTAAGACCTGGAACGCATCTGTGTCATTTTTTTATTTGAGCTAAAAAGCGTTATTTTACACTTTGGCTCATTCAAAATGAGCAGATCTACGAGCTTGTAGATCTGCTATTTTTGAAAAATCGTGAAAATGTGTGCAAATCTTTTAATATATATTGTTGTAATATATTGTACAAATCAGTGCAGCACACGTACATGTTTTTAAACTTACCACAGATGATGCTCCATCCCCCAACACGACACACAACATCTCAAGTGTGCAGAAGGAAGGTGACATTGCTACCTTCACCTGTTCAGCCATCGCTCCTTGTCCCGCATACCCCCCTGTCCTGCAGTGGAACCCCTCACGGGATGCTGACACGCAGACACAGTTAGAGGAAAATACAGACCGGACCATTACAGCTAGATCACAGATGACGCTCACACTCGCAGAAGAGCTCGATGGTGTCAATGTCAGCTGTTCAGTTCACTACCCTGTCAACGGAACAGAAAGCAACTTCAAAACAACAAATAAGACGTTGCTGCGTCTTGATGTTTCATGTAAGACGTTTTATGATTCTCTTTCTCTCAACACGTAACACTTAAAGTTAGGGTAAGTGATTTGCTTTGGTTAAAATAAATGTTAAATAGCTCTATATTCTGATAGTACTCATTGCTATAGAGTGTTCAGTAAAAGGAGTCTCCCTCCCATGTCTCTCCAGCTCTTTATTAAACAGAAAATGCATTTTCAGGTCAGGATACCAATATCCAATCGGGAACTCAGACAGGATACAGATTAGACAAGTGAAATTGGAAGTGATGACACAAAGAAATGAGCACAATTGGAACTGGAACACTATAAAAATGAAACTGATAAATGGATACTCTCTCCTGATTCTCTGAAATGTTGTCACCTACCTGAAACTGAATTTTCTGTTTAATAAAGATCTGGAGAAACAGGGAGACTCCTGTTACTGAACATACACTCTATAGCAATGATTACTATCAGTATAGAGCTTTAACCTTTTAACAAAAACCTTTTTGTTTTAACCCGAAAATATCACTTACCCTACCTTTAATAATATGTTAATGCTATAACCACGTTATTTTTGTCGTGTGGAAGGTACATTTGCTCATGGAGATTCCTCTCTCAAATCTTCCACAGACTCCCCCAAGCGGACGTCGGCCTCCATCAGTCCTGCTGGTGCGGTGTCAGTGGGTAGCTGGGTGAACTTGACCTGCACCAGCACAGCCAAACCACGGGTCCACAGTTTCATCTGGTTCAAGACCAGCAAAGACGGACCCACCACCAACGTGTCCGTTGGATACTTCTACAGCTTCAATGTGAGCTCCGCGGACGATGGTGGAGCTTATTACTGTGAGGCCACGAATAATCTCGGCACTCAGCGTTCACCTGAGATTCATCTGCCGATTGATCTGCCGATTGAAGGTAAAACCAGCAGTGGTGGAAAAAGTACTCAAATGTTTTACTTAAGTAAAAGTATCAATAGAAGCAATCTGTTACAGGTTAAAGTCCGGAATTCAAAATTTACCTTAGTAAATGTACAAAAGTATTGGTATCAAATACGTATCAAAATAAGTGTTAAATAGCTTTCTATTCTGATAGTACTCATTGCTATAGAGTGTTTGTTCAGTAAAAGGAGTCGCCCATGTCTCTCCAGCTCTTTATTAAACAGAAACAGAAATTGCATTTTACTGATTGGCTTAAAATGTGTCACCTACCTGAAAATGTACTATATTCTGTTTACTAAAGAGCTGGAGAGACCCCTGTGACCGAACAAACGCTCTGTAGCAATGATTACTATCAGGATATAGTACTTTAACCTTTTCAACAAAAAATATATACAGTACGTACTGTACGTATATACCAAAAAATATCACTTACCTGGTTGTACCAAAAGTAAAAGTACTTAAATGTTTGGAAATAGCAGATCTGCAAGCTCACAACGCGTCGCGATGCGACGCGTTGTGAGCTTGTAGATCTGCTATTTTCAAATAGCTTAGGTATAACATAGGGCTAAAGTGGTTAATGTATGTTTTATAATGTAATAATGTATATGTGCAAAGTAACTATAGATCTAAAGTTTTCAAATAATTTTAGGGGAGTAAAAGTACAATATTTGCTTCTGAGATGTAGTAGTGGAGTAGAATTAAAAGTACAGAAAATTGGAAATACCCCAGTAAAGTAAAAGTACCTCAAAATTGTACTTAAGTACAGTACTTAAGTAAATGTACTTAGTTACTTTACACCACTGAAATCCAGAAGTATTCTATGTGGAATGGTGGATGAGATTCAGGTTCTATTGTTGGATACAGTATGTAGAGCCCTAGTTTTAACCTGAGCTACATTACATACTGTTTAGAATATACAAAAATGGCCATGTTGCAGTAACGTTAGTAAAGGTAAGGGTTAAAGGTATGAATTTGGCATGGTCTGGTCACAGGACATTTCTCTTTCTATGTCTGTCCATTCAGCAATGCATCATCATAAAGAATGACTCTCTGCTATACTCACTTTCTTAAAGGATCAGAAGACCCCTCTGTATCATCTCTCGCTATCATTGGAGTGATCATCACTGTGGTTATTTTAATGATCTTCCTGGGTGTCTCCATTTGGTAAGTGTGTAACACTGTTATGATAGGCTCAGACTACACTTTTAAAATAGAATGTCCACATACGTATATACCCAATGTCCATTCCAGGGTTTGAAAACATGTTTTGTCATGCAATTATTATGTATAAATGTACCCTGAGGCTAAACATTACAAAATCTTGTCACCAACTTTAACCATAATCAACCAAGAAATACCCTATGTTCATTTAACCCATTTAGACCGTCATTTTTAGATTTCTTTGGCTATTCAAAAATAGCAGATCTACAAGCTCATATGAGCTTGTATATCTGCAATTTTTTTGAAAATTCATGACAATTTGTGCAAATCTTTAAATATATATATTTTTAAAGCGAACATTTGTGAAATATTTTGTTCCAGGGACCTCCAGAAGCAAAGATTTGAGTTACAAATGTTTGCTTTAAAAAATATATATTCTCACATTTTCATGATCTTTCAAAAATAGCAGATGTACAAGCTCATAGCGCGTATATCTGCTATTTTTGAATAGCCAAAGAAATCTAAAATGACAGAGATGCGTCCCCGGATTGAATGGGTTAAAAATTTACCAACAGTTTATATTTTGGACTAAATCTGGGGGGGGGGTTAGAAAAGTTGAGCTATAGTGCAGGGAGGCACTGACAGGAAAAGAACCTCAGAGACCAAGGGAAGATCATGATCTTGCTAATGTTAGGATTACATCAGTTTCACTGCATGTCAACTCATCCCCTCTCTTTCTGTCCACTCTTTAATCCCAAATGTTTTGTTGTTGTTGTTGTTGTTTTTTTCACCTTTAATGGTAAGTTAATGTCTTTCAGGTGGTTGCATTCAAGACGTTCAGTTGCACAGACACAGGTTGGAAAGTTTCAGTTTTATATACTTTTGACACAAATCTGACGTTCCCGTGGCTTTTCTCCATGGGAAATAAAAATTATCTGAATAATAATAATAATATAATATAATATAATATAATATAATATAATATAATATAATATAATATAATATAATATAATATAATATAATATAATATAAAATTATCTATTTATCTAAATAAGGTGCTATAAAACGAGCTGTGTGCTGTCAGTTGAAGTGTATACAGTACAGATAAACTGAAGACTGGTTTGTAATTGCTACTACTGTATCGCTATTACTTACAGTAGACCCTCCAGAAAAACGCGGGCAAATATCCTTGATTATGCGGGCTAAAACTCTTGATTATGCGGGCTAAAACACTTGATTATGCGGGCTAAAACTCTTGATTATGCGGGCTAAAACTCTTGATTATGCGGGCTAAAACACTTGATTATGCGGGCTAAAACTCTTGATTATGCGGGCTAAAACACTTGATTATGCGGGCTAAAACTCTTGATTATGCGGGCTAAAACTCTTGATTATGCAGGCTAAAATCCTTGATTTTGCGATGAAATATGCATTTTTTTTTCAATTTTATGCGGTGAAATTGTGGGAAGTTGCGAAATATGCGGAAAGTTATGAAATATGCGGCAATATGCGGCAATATATTATGCGAAATATGCGATATGCGATACGCGAAATATGTGAAAAGTTGCGGAATATGCGGAAATATGCGATGCGAATCGCATATTATGCGATGCGAAACGCATATTATGCAATGCGAAACGCATATTATGCGATGCGATGCACATATTATGCGATGCAGCCTTTTTGAAAAAACGTTACCCCTGCATAATTATGCGCCATTTTGCTGATTATGCGGTAAATTCTGCGATCGCATAATCGCATTTTTCTGGAGGGTCTAATTACTGTTTACTCTTCTTAAAGGAGTAGTTCACCCAAAAAATTACTTTACATTTTTTTTTCTATCAATTAATGAAGCCTTGAAGTTTTTTGTTTTTGTCACATTCCTGAGACAATAATTTGATGACCAGGTCATCGTTCAGCGGGAGACTCTTTGAGTCTCTTTGAGTCTCCTGCCACAGACAGAGTGTCATCAAATTATTGGCTCAGGAATGTGAGCCAACAGCGGTATTTTCAGAGCATGTTTATTTTAGTGATCAATCAATCGATTGTATTCCTGCTTGGATCAATTTGCAAAGTTCCTATTTATCAGTATAACAATGAAAACTCTTTTTTCAAGGCTTTAAAGAAAAAAAATGAAAAAAAATCTTTTTAATATTAATGTTACATTATGATTCAAATCTTAGTGTTTTGCCAATTATTTGGGGGCCCACTTGCAGTATTCTCACGGCCCACCAGTGGGTTGAGAATCACTGGAACACATGACATGATAATTTTTATGTAATGTTACTCACTGCTTTTCCACTTCATGCGTTCAACAGAGACAACTGGTTGGGGTGCCGGCCAGTCAGAATGTGGACGAGGACATCCACTACGGCGAGATCGACTTCTCCAAGATGCAGTCCAACAACAGGGGGTCACGGTCGCAGGTCACGGAACCAGAACCGAACACAGAGTATGCAGAGGTCAAAGCGGGACAGCGCCGTGCACACACTAGCTCCAATGTCACAGAGACCGCTAACGAGCCAAATGATGACATATATGCCCAAGTGAAGAAACACTGACTGAAGATAACGTTGTCTATTACAAAAGTGGTAGGTCTAATCACACAACTGGTCGGTTAGGTGTGGTATAACACTTGACCCCATTAAGACCTGAGGCCGATTCTAAAAATGTTAACAGTTTAAAAAAAAGAATAAAAAAAAGAATCTCAAAAATATTTTGTTCCAGGGACCCCCAGAAGCAAAGATTTGAGTTTCTCTAAAAATATATCTGTTCAAAGATTTCAACACATTTTCACAAATTTTCAAAAATAGCAGATCTACGAGCTCATGCACTCGGTGCCGTGCTATATGAGCTTGTATATCTGCTATTTTTGAATAGCCAAAGAAATCTAAAATAACCTCTGAAATGTACCTTTTAGATCAGTGGTTGGTTGTCAAACTTTTTTGGGCTCAGGGCACCCCTGTAAATAACTTTTTTCATCCACGGCACCCCTGAATTACATTACTTTACAGCATCTTACATTTATGTCATATATTACGGTATGTAAATATGTAAATATTTTCCCCTAAGATACAGTATGTCACGAGGAAAACTTGAGAGAATATCCGCTTCCATTAGGACAGATTGAAAATGAAAAATACATGAAAATACATTACGTTTAACCACTTGAAACCCCAGCATCCCTATTCTGGGGGGAACATTCTCCAATAAATAGCAGATCTATAAGCTCACATCTGTGAGCTTCAAGACCTGCTATTTTTGGTGAAGATATTTGGTGTAGTTTGAAAAAAAGAACACACAAAGTACAGTGTAAGTCCCTTACACCTATGCGTGCGGGGTCGAACCAGTGACCTCTGAGACACTGGTCAGCCTCCCTAGTTGAGGCTAACCTGACACTCCATCCATGCATGGCAAAATGTATTATTTAGAGATGGCACATGTACACAACAGATAATAGTTATTATAATGCATTTCCCAGATAAAGAAATCAGAGACACTGAGGATTGTAAACGTCCTGTGTCATTTGGTGATAACACGGTTTCCCCCTAATGTGAGTGAATGCACAAGTTCCCACAAGGTCCCTCCCTACACAAGCTGTGTGTGTGTGTGTGTGTGTGTGTGTGTGTGTGTGTGTGTGTGTGTGTGTGTGTGTGTGTGTGTGTGTGTGTGTGTGTGTGTGTGTGTGTGTGTGTGTGTGTGTGTGTGTGTGTGTGTGTGTGTGTGTGTGTGTGAACAAGAACCATCCATAGTGTGGCAAATTAGTATTTAACTACTTTAAACTTGCTGTTTTGGGCATGGGTTAGGGTTATTTCCGTTTTTAATTGTTCCGTATTTGTAACAAAAGTTGCCTTTGTGATTTCTGTTATCTGATATGTTTGTTCCGCATCACTTTGCCTGTGAGAGCATCTGAATGGAGTCATGTTCAAAAGACTCATAACTTTTGGGTGCCATGTTTCATACGTACATCCGTACGTATCCAAACCTGAATTATGAAGAACCAACAATGTGTCTGAGTTGGAGGTTATTTATTCATTGCACTGTAATAAAAAATCTCGACCTTCACATTATCTCTGTTCAGTCTGCCTTTTTGGTCCAACATTTTACACATCACTTTCTGTACCAGAAAGTTGTGTTTATAATATCAGAGGTCAAAATACTGTAAAAAGTGGCACAACACCATTACTGTTTTGAGATTGTGGGTTAGTTAGAGCAGTGGTTCTCAAACTTTTTTATGTCAAGGACCCCCAAAATTATATGTATTTGGCCGCGGACCCCCATCTAAAAATATTTTGTTCCAGGGACCCCCAGAAGCAAAAAATGTAGTTACAAATGTTCGCTTTAAAAAATATATATCCAAAGATTTGCACACATTTTCAAGATTTTTCAAAAATAGCAGATCTACAAGCTCATAGCACGGCACTCGGTGCCGCGCCATGAGCTTGTATATCTGCTATTTTTGAATAGCCAAAGTATAAAAGGTCATAATTATTCTGATGCTATATTTACACATTTAGCTGGGTACCCCCTGGAACCCCCTCAAGTACCCCTGGGGGTCCCCGGACCCCACTTTGAGAACCAATGAGTTAGAGCAGAGATCTAGTATCACCCAATGCATCACAAAACAATGGAAAGGAAATTGCAGTCAGCAGGTGTCAACATCCCTGTAGCAATGCAACACATTGGTTGCAAGCTCACAGTGCTGTTTGTTTTGACCGGAAAGCTGGATTGAATTTCTGAACCGTTTAGTTAGTTTGAGAAGAGGAAATGAACAACTTCATTAACCCCAAACTGTCTCAGCGGAGTCCGTTCGTGTACCAACAACTGTTGGGACACACACACACACAGTTGCACAGTAAAATCCTGAGTGTCATTTAACTCTGGTGTAAAAATCAACCGTAATATAATTGGTTTTATTTTCTGGTGAGTTGTACAATAAATTTGAAATACAGTAAAAAGTGCATTTTATATAGTATTCAAGGCAGGAAATTTTATGTTCAATATTATCCTTACTAATATACCTAGTGGGGGGCCTTGTGTGGTTAGTGTCCCGCCCTCTAACTCGGGAGGTCGGGGTTCAATCCCCCGGTCGGGTCATACCAAAGACTATAAAAAAAAGGACCCAATGCCTCCCTTGCTCTGCACTCAGCATCAAGGGTTGGACTGGGGCGTAAGTCGCTGCGACATGTACTTCAAGCCACCTCATGCTACAGAAACAGGAGATAAGACCCCTGTCCCATGGGTCACATGGCTCGGCAAGGCTACCTAACAACAATGTTTCAATGGTTTAGTGGTTCTTTAACCCTGGTCCTCAGGGGGTATTCGATCCAGTAACAGGATAGGTGGGCACCAAGGAAGAGTGGGCACCTCTGTGTTAAATTGTCATTTTTTTTCCTAAATGTAAAAAAATTTAATGTTTGGAAAATGTTTTTAAGTAAAGTATAGACCTGTCTTGTCGAATTTTCTAATCATATTATTTTTAGAAAATTCGACAAGACAGGTCTAATATTTCTACAATTGCAATAAAACCTGTATATCCAGTCATTTTGGGGCATAAACAAGAAGTTGAAGGATAACATCGAGTCTGATAATGATGTACCGTGCATGGTCACACTTCACATTACGTAAGACCATTTTTCAAATAATATTTCTTTTAACATTTTGGACAAAATGGCCAATTTTACATTGAGGTGCCCAGATGTCCCTAGTGCCCAGCTATCCTGTATCCTTCTATCCTCTCCTAGTAGGATGGAACATTTATAATAGGTAAGCATTAAAGGTTCAGTAGTGATTCTCTTTTGTTAACTATATTCTGATAGCATATTGATAGCAATATATGCTATTGACTATAGCAATGATTTCTATCAGAATATAGCTATTCTCTCTTTAGTAAGCTACTCTGTAGTCTGTAGTAGTATAGAGTACTGCTATATACTCTATATATAGTAAAAACACTAATAGCAGAGAAAGATAAAGTGTGTGTGTGTGTGTGTGTGTGTGTATGTCCATCCGTTTGTATTAATTCAAACATGAATATGAAGACCCAACACTGTCTCAATTGGAGGTTATTTATTCATTGCACTGTAATAAAAATCTCGACATTCACATTATCTGTGGTAATGTCAGTCTGTCTTATTGGTCCAACATTTTACCTATGACTTGTGTAAACTTTAGCAGAAATCATGTGTTTATATCAGAGGTCAATACAAAAAGTGGCAAACAAAATCACATGACCATCAACAACGATGGGATTCTTCTAAAAATATTTTTAGTGTAGCCTATTTCCACAACAGAACACTGATAAAATGTTCTTACAGTATTGGTTGACCAAGCTGAATTCATCTTGAAACGAGGAGCATTTCAGAGGACTCGTTGTTCACAGAACTGGAGCTAAGGATTATTTAAAATCCTTCGACAAGTTAATATATGAAAACATCAGAGCTTGGCCGAGAAGACTTTGGGGGTTAATCTTGTAAACATTAGGAGCCTAGAGACTGGATAACGGTCCGTAAGGCACTATTGGACTACATCGATTGTGCTTTGATCCCCTAGTCATCATGCCAGGTCACGTGTAATTATTACTGACCATAGTATATAGTGTTCTGCATTCAGTCTGCACTGCAGCTAGGAATAAGACAGGAATCATGTTGGATCATCATTATTTAGCTTAATATAAATCTTGAAATTCATCTTGATATCTGTTTGCTGCAACAGCTATGTGGGTTTTGAACAGTTCATTCATTCCTTCCCTACTACCCCCCAAACACCACCCAGATCTGTGTAAAAGTGATGTCTTCATTCCAGACTCACCCACCCTAGTGACCCTACCCTTTCGGCCTTCCTGGCTTCTGTCAAACACAAGATAAGTCAGAGCCACCCAGATCCGAGGACTCTGCTACTGCCATAGAACATGTGAAGTGACAAAAAAATATTGTGGATATGAATTTCTTATGCTGAGAAAAGACACCTTAAGTTTAACTTGTGCTTCATAATGCGGTGCTGTTGCTCGCTGTCAAGAGACACCGTTGTGCAATGGAAGGAGGGCTTTAACATTGTATCAGCAGTAGAATCTGGCCTATCTATCAGTGGTTGCGGTTCTACCCCTACTTGCTTAATCCTGTGTCATTATTAACGACTCCATCTCTACTTCCTCCCACTAAACTCCGCTTGGTTCACGTTTTCTAAGCCCGTACTCTGTCTTCCAGTGCCTTGAGCTCAGCCTCCACCGGAGCGGGCAGGTCAGCTCCCACCTGCTGGGTGAAGTACGCCCTCAACTCCTGGGTCTCTTTCTGCCAGAAGGGCTTAGGCAGGTCGAACAGGGCACCCATATCCAGGCCCGGTAGGCCCGACGTATCGATAGCGCCATCTTGTGGCAGCCAGCCGATGATGCTCTTCTTGGCCGCTTCGTCCTCGCTCTGGGCTCCGCAGCGCTTGAAGATCCACTCCAGCACGCGGGCGTTGTCGCCGAAGCCCGGCCAGAGGAAGGAGCCCGTGGCGGGGTCCTTCCTGAACCAGTTGACGTGGAAGATCTTGGGCAGCTGGGTGGGGGCCTTGCGGTTCTCCATGCTCAGCCAGTGAGCCAGGTAGTCGCCGAAGTTGTAGCCGAAGAACGGGCGCATGGCAAAGGGGTCGTGCATGATCGACTTGCCTGGAGGAAAAGAACAAGCCTGTGTTACACTAAACAACACATAGAACATCCCCATATCTTACAATGGATGCTTATAAAAAGGAGATATGTCACATAACACAAATAGATGTCTTTTATTGCCTTTAATTTTATTGTGCCCCTATTTATTCATGTTTAGATTATTGCAATTCACTCTATTCAGGCCTGAGTCAGTGTTCCCTCACCTAGTTGTAGCTGGGGGTAGAATACAGATCAGTATTGTACCCCATTTGAATGACACAAATGATCAAGATGGGGGGGGGGGGGAATTAATTGGCATAACGACTAAAATTGGGGAGAAAAAGGACGAAAAAAAGCCCCAGCTCTAAAAAGGAAAAAAGAAAAATATTTCCTGTAGGGCTTAAGTGGTTAGGAAAATGTCCTCCTCTGTTTTTGTTTGCAAATAAAACCCTACTAATAGTCATTTGAACATGACCTAAGTGTGTGTGAGTGTGTACCTTGGTGCTCAGCAGCTGCTGTGGACTCCGACCTCATGGCTGCACCAACAAACACACCGTGACGCCAGTTAAATGTCTCGTACACCAGAGGGACTCCTGGAAGATACATTTGTTAGTTAGCTATGTAGCTATCATAACATCTTCACTGTATTATTCAATCACAGCTTGTGGCGTTATAGTGTGTTTTATGCCTGTGTTAGATACATTTACTCTCTAGAACAGAATCAGTAAATCAGAGGGAAAATCAACCCATTTCTTTCCCACTGCGGCGAGGACTCTGAACACCAGGACCATGTCAAATTGGTCAACATTGCCTGTGAACATTGTCTTGTGACAGTGAATACTGATGTTTGGCCATGTTTGACCTTTGCTGATGTTGTCATTGCACTGAGCTTACCCACCATGCTGTACCGAAAGCAATTTCTACCGACCGCGGTCGTGTGGTTGTTAAAGTGAACTTTGAGATCAATAATTTCCATACCAAGTGGGCAATACATGATTGTGTGCTCTCCCTGTAAGTATAATTTTTTTTTTTAAATCTCAGAAGATTCCCAATATTCCATACAAAGAAATTGAAAAGACATTTTTCTCAATTCACCTTCTGGTCTCCTGCCACCAAAAATGATGGCGTCGATGGGAACACCTTCTTCGCTTTCCCACAGGGGGTCGATGATGGGGCATTGGGAGGCCGGGGTGCAAAACCGGGAGTTGGGGTGGGCACATGCAGTAGGGTTGCCTGTGGTAAACCATAGTAAATGAAGGCTTCATTTATTCTTTGATCAGCAAAAATAAAACATTTTCAACATTGAATGAGTTGATATAAAACATTTTGTCAAGCGACATGTCTGTGTCTGTCTGTCTGTCTACTAATATCATTGAAAGTGGGCAAATACCTCAGCCTAAAGCAGGGGTTCTCAGGGACCCCTTCGAAAAATCTTTAACAATCGTAAAAAAGTGTGGCATAATTATGAAACTTTGAACAACACAACTCTTCTCTTAGATTTGGCAAAACATCTTTTCAGATGGGAGTCCGCAGCCAAATAATTCAGGGGTCCTTGACATGAAAAAGTTTGAGAATCACTGGCCTAACGAGCAGCTGGGTTCATAATACAGAACCAGTCTACATTCTGTAAAGCCTACTGTAGCTTACCTTTTTTCCATGCTTTGCCATGCCAGTCTGTGAGGGTGACCCCATCCGCGGGGGCGTCCAGACCCTCCCACCACACCCCTCCGTCGCTGGTTTCACCAACGTTGGTGAACACTGTGTTTTTTTGGATGGTGGCCATGGCGTACGGGTTGGTCTTGTCGGAGGTTCCCGGGGCAACGCCGAAGAAACCATTCTCTGGGTTGATGGCCCTCAGTTTTCCTGGAGCAAGGAAATTAATGGCCATAAAGAGAGACCCATATAGATTCTAGAAATGCCTTCTAAATCCAGTTTTCTGAAAAACGTACAATATGTTGCTATATATATATATATAGCTAAAATCTAAAATGACACAGATGCTTTACTGTGTGGGTTAATGGGCCGCACTGTCTGGAACAGTATATGAAATGAGCATTTCCAAATTAGCAATTCTGCACTTCAGTGAAAGAAACTATTAGCAAATGCATAATGAACTATAGACTTCAAACTAACAAAGACCATTATAAATAGGTTTCAAACACTGTCTTATTGTGATATACACAATATGAATTGGGACAGGGGCATGTCACCAATAGTGGACTCCATGATTATGTGCATTTATCGTTTGAAGATCAATTATTTTACAACAAGTGATACTGTTGTGCGATAAAACATAAATTAAGATGAATTCAACCATACCAGCGTGTGTGTGTGTGTGTGTGTGTGTGTGTGTGTGTGTGTGTGTGTGTGTGTGTGTGTGTGTGTGTGTGAGTGTGAGTGTGTGTGTGTGTGTGTGCGTGTGTGTGTGTGTGTGTTTATATTCATGCTTGCGACACAGGTCCTGTGACGTGCTTGTACACGTGTTCCTCTCCCCGCTCACCCATGCCGTCGAACTTCATCCACGCGATGTCGTCTCCCACGCATTCAACCTTCCAGCCCGGTAGGGAGGGTTTCATCATGGCCAGGTTGGTCTTACCACAGGCACTGGGAAAGGCCGCGGCTACGTAGCGCTTCACTCCCTGAGGGCTGGTGATACCTAGGATCTGAGCGAGGACGAGGTGGCAGTGGGAAGGAGAAGGAGATGAAATGAAGAGGAGAGAGGGGAGGTTGTGTAAGAAAGAGCAAGTGCAAGAGCAGAGAGCAAGTGGGGAAAAGAAAGCAGAGAGAGAGAGAGTGAGTGGTGAGTTTTAATAGGTGAGGTGTGTGGCACAAAACATGACCATGGTGTTAGTTGAAAACTAGACAGACTACATCTAAAACCCTGTCCGTACAGAGCTTGTCAATTCCTATATATACCCCACCCCTGCCCCACTCTTGGTCTGTGGAGGGTGTAGACAACCACATGCCTCCTCTGACACACATGGAGTCACCAGACACTTCTTTTCATCTGACTGTAATACACAATTCTCCAAGATTCACTCCAAACTGAACAGGCGCCCCAACCAACCAGCAGATGTCGCCAGTACAGTGACAAGGACACAATCCCCTGCCAGCTTCCAATTGTTTGTTTGTTGGAACATCCGGCCAAACCGGAGTCTGTGGGTGAGTGCTTTACATCTACGCCACCCAGATGCACAGAACTTTGACCTTATCAGACCTAAAAATCACTGAGGGCCGTTTCACTTCACTTTAGCTACTTATTACCTCGGCCAAGGAGGTAATGTTTAAGCCCCTCTCCTCCAGCCACGTGTTAGCAGGATATCTTGGACAGTAATGAAAGGAATTGCAAAACATTTGGTGGAAAGGATGGTTCGGGGCCAAGGAAGAACTGATGAACTTTTCATACATTGGACAAAAGGGGGTGTGACAGTAGTCGTAGCCTGCCACAAAAATGCTCATAACTTCTGAACAGATAAATAACATAACACGACAATACTTTAAATTGAAAAAGGGTTCATCATGGGCCCAGGTTTGTTTTTTGTTTTTTTATAATTTTGTTGTTTGTGAATTTATATTGCAAACCTCCTACACAATTTGTCTTTTATTTGTAGTTAAAATAATGTATTCATTGTAAACATTTTCTGACGGGAGGGGGAGTGGTAGTATAAGAGATCTTTCAGATGAATGCATAAGAGCTATATGTCCATGAAACTGATTAACCCATTAAAACCGGGAACGCAATTACTGTATGTCATTTTAGATTTTAGCTATATATAGAGCACATTGGTTGGCTATTGAAAAATAGCAGATATACGCTCGCAGATCTGCTATTTTTGAAAGATCTTAAAATGTGTGCAAATCTTATATATATTTTAGGTTTAAAGCGAACATTTTTAACTCAAATATTTGCTCCTGGGGGTCCCTGGAACTGAATATTTTGAGATGAGGGTCCGTGGCCAAATACATATAATTTTGGGGGTCCATGACATGAAAAGGTTTGATATACATTTACTGATATACATTTTCATCATTTGATGACAGGCGGAAAGATGCTAATGTCTCCGGTAGGAGACTCAAAGTTGACACTTTGTGATAACCACTGCCGGTTATCAAATTATTGGCTCAGGAATGTGACAAAAACAAAAAATCTCCATGAATTCAAGTCTCCATGGGGTGAGTAATCGAGAGAAAAAAAGTCATTTTGGGGGTGAACTATCCCTTTAATGGGTCGAATTCTGAAAATGGAAAACCTCAGAAATATACACAAAGGGACCCTCTCCATCAAGCTCATTCTCACCAGCATGTGCTCGGCCAGCCAGCCCTCGTCCCTGGCGATGCGGGAGGCGATGCGGAGAGCGAAGCACTTCTTCCCCAAGAGAGAGTTTCCTCCATAGCCGCTGCCGAAGGACACGATCTGTCTGCTGTCTGGCAGATGGGAGATGAGCACCTTTTCTGGGTTACAGGGCCATGAGCTGACCAGGGGAGCTGGGGAGGAGGAGGAGAGAGAGAGAAGTCTGCCATTAACCACATGAACCCTAGTATCCCTTTGGCAAAAAATAGCCGATCTACAAGTGTTATGACGCATTGTGAGCTTGCA
Organism: Gymnoscopelus braueri; assembly: GCF_963280865.1. Classification (NCBI taxonomy): domain Eukaryota; kingdom Metazoa; phylum Chordata; class Actinopteri; order Myctophiformes; family Myctophidae; genus Gymnoscopelus; species Gymnoscopelus braueri. The sequence goes on along the minus strand of NC_137623.1, from coordinate 11,550,801 downwards.
GATCAGGTAATTTCACTGAAGAGGAGGGAACCTAGTATATACCCCTGTACGGGTTAGTCTTTGTAAACAAAAACTGTGCAGGGCAGATATGACAAATAACTTAAATATACACAGAAATGACTGACAATGAATGTTACCAACAGTCAAAATAAATAATGTACTATGGCCAAACAGGCCATGCATTTAGTCATTTTATACTTTCTAAAAAGGTTAGCTACCAGCTTTCGCTTCTGGACGCGATGTGGGCTGGACAATTCTGATGACTATGCAAAATGATTGCGATTATCTCAAATAATTGTGATCAGGCCATCATCATGTAATAATTGTGACAGGCTTCGTGATACCTTTGAGTGGCAGGGGGCTTCCAAGGGAGTGCTGGCAACGGACAAACTCCTCTCCTTCGGCCAGTTTGTTGAGGACGGGAGTACCCATGCGCGTCATGACTCCCATACTGGCCACCACGTACGGCGAGTCTGTCACCTACGAGGAGAAGAAAACTTCATTAGGGCCACGACTATCTATTGTTTTCTTAGCAATTAGTATATCGATTCTTTTTTTTCCGATTCATCGAATAGTCAAGCAGCGTGTTTTTTATATATATTGTGTTGTGCAAAAGTAGTGAAAATAGCCGACAACACAACGTGTTGCATCAATAAGCTTATAGATCTGCTATTTTTAACGTTTTTTTTAAATGACTGAAAATAGGGATTATTGCTTATTTTATTTTATTATCAATATTTTTGTATAATCAATTAGTTCGATTAACTGTTGCACCCCTAAACTGCATCACCCTTGACTAGGAACTTTGTCTCTCATGGTGACCAATATTTTAAACTGCATCAACCAATCCTTTTCGACAAAGTGTTGCTCGACATCTACAAACACATACTGTAGATGTAAAGTATACAAACTGCATGTTGCATGGTACATGTGGCCCCCAGCGGGGCTGCCAGGGGAGTCAGTTGGAAAGGATACATTTTTTCAATTCAAATTCAATTCACAGGGTTATGATTATGGATTATAGTGGCAGTTTAACCACTTGAAACCTGTTGTCTCTATTTTAGGCATGTCATTATTGTCAGCATTTCTCAAAAAAATTCAATAATGTTTTTAAAAACAGCTAAAATTGCTATTTTCAGGTGGTGGTGTTATAAAATAAGGCAGCCACAGCTAGAAAGTATGGCTATTTGGGGGTCACATTAATGCAAACTGATGAGGGCAGCAGTCACCTGGACACCATATTTAGACAGTGTAGACCCTACAGGACCCATGCTGAAGGGGATGACGTACATGGTCCGACCTGCAGACAGGGTAAAGAGCAGAGGGTAATGTAATACATAACTGATGATCATCAAGCTCGCAAATGGAGAAAATGTATAAATGAATGTTACCCCTGAATGCTGCATTTCAAAGGTGATACAGAAATAGAAAATAGAGGGGAAACATTGGAATCCTTAAGAACACGTCACCAAACTTCTATGTTTTATTTCTATGAGGTTTAAGTTTAATACGATTTTCAGAAACATCATGACAGCTGGCCTCACCTGTGTGTAATCAACCCTTAATCCCCTACTATATACAACCTCTATGAGTCTCGGATCACGATAGTCATCATCAAACAGCTGAATATTTGAAAAGTTTAATTTGCCCAAGAGCAGTAGTGGCGTTTACTGTATATTTAGACTGCAGGACAGCTGTTAGATGTGTTTTTCTGGGTTTTACAAGTGTTACACCTTATCAAAACCAAACAGTCACACACAAACAAGGTACACTTGATACCCAACTCAATTGCGGTGATATGGAAAAAAACATTAACGTCGTATAATCCCCCCACCTGCCATGCAGCCAGGGAAACGTTCCGCTCTAGCCTTCTGCCAGTCGCTCTCGCTCATCCAGCTGCCCAGCTGGCTCTTGACTCCTCCACTTGGGATGGGGATGGTGTCCCGTTGGTTCTTGGTCACGATCACCGTCTTGCTCTCCACTCGAGCCACGTCTTTGGGGTCTGTGCGGGCCAGCCAGCTGTCAACAAGGAAGGAACATTAAGAATCCGGACAGCAGACAGGACAAGTAGTGGAAATAGAGACACCCGCGGAGACTACAACTACGACTACTATATACTAGCTCTTATTTATATGGATGACTTCTGTATATTGTTTAGCTCTACAGCAGGGGATTCAACGTTTTCAGACCAAGGACCCCTTTGTTGAGAGAGAGAAGAAGCACGGACCCCCACTACATATTGTATAAAGTTGTGTTGTAAATTAAACGTTTTCATAATTTCTAAGTCAGCTTCATAGACTTTGAGAGCACTATCATCAGTGTATGTTCGATGTGTATTTTCAGACATTTAACAACCTGAACCGTCAATATTTAGTATTTTTTCCCCTCTACACCAAACCTCTTTGCCAAAAATAGCAGATCTACAAGCTCACAACGCCTCGCACTGCGAGGCGTTGTGAGCTTGTAGATCTGCTATTTTTGGCTAATGTTCCACTCAGAATAGGGATGCTGGGTTTCAAGTGGTTCATGTAAAAAACATGATCCTATCACACAAAGATTTGGTGGCTCCCCTGTAGTAACTCTGGGGACCCCCTAGGGGTCTACAGTATATCATGTTTGCCTATAAGCCCTTATTTATATGGATTATACTTCTCTATATTGTACAGCTCTAAGTCACGTTAGGCTGTTAAGTCTTTATTTATATGGATTATGTATCTATATTATAATGTAATGTCATGTCAGGCTAAAAGTTGTCAGGTGTGATAGCATCAGACTAGCATCTGCAGCGCTACTGTAACACAGGAAGTGTCCCAGAACGAAGACTTCTTTAATCTACAACCGCAGCCATAAACTGAGGTAAATGTGTCCCGACAATAAAGATCATCATAATGATAGCTACAGTAAATACATCTATAATCCTCTGGGGGTGAAAGTTCATTTAATAATACACTTTACATATTATTCCTTCTTATCTGGTTTTATGACAGTGAGCGTCTGGCACGCCGCGGTCGTCTCGGTGTACACGATGTGAGAGCGTGACAGAGAGGTCGATTGATGTCGGTGTCCTTAAAGGAGAGATCCGGACATTTTAAGTGTTATCTTTGATGTGTCGCTTATCACTCACCATCATTGAAAGGGACGTTGAGTTATTTCAGAGAGTCCCGTGTCGTCATTTTTTCGACCCCCTCCGTTGGCATAATGGGAGCCCGTGTAAGAGTGAAAATCGTCTATTATAACCGATGCAAAGTTAGTATTTTCTCTACTACTGCTCATTGTGGACTCTCATGATACTCAAACGTGCACTGAATGTCGCGCATGAGTTATCGTTCGTGCAGAACTAGACGACGCTGGTTGCTTACTTCTTCCACAGAACCTGGCGTCTGTGGAAGAAGTAAGCAACCAAGCATCATCTCGTTCTGCATTAACGATAGCTCGTTCGCGACATTCAGTGCACGTTTGAGTATCATGAGAGTCCACAATGAGCAGTAGTAGAGAAAATACTAACTTTGCATCGGTTATAATAGACGATTTTCACTCAATTTACACGGGCTCCCATTATGCCAACGGAGGGGGTCGAAAAAATGACGACACGGGACTCTCTGAAATAACTCAACGCCCTTTCAATGATGGTGAGTGATTAGCGACACATCAAAGATAACACTTAAAATGGGCGGATCTCTCCTTTAACATGTACTATGGATTCATGTGCATGGAGATAGGTGGCTGGTGAGAGTCTCACAAAGCACAGGGTGATACTAGAACTGAGTTTATTGTGAATGAATGCCCCAGACCATCAGTGGTGTAAAGTAACTAAGTACATTTACTCAAGCAATGTACTTAAGTACAATTTTGAGGTACTAGACCAATTGTCTATGCTTTTACTTCTACTCCACTACATCTCAGAGGCAAATATTGTACTTTTACTCTACTAGAATTATTTGAAAACTTTAGTTACTAGTTACTTTGCAGATATAAATTATTACATTATAAAACATTAAACATTAACCACTTTAGCCCTATTTTATACCTAGGCTATTTGAAAATAGCTGATCTACAAGCTCACAGCGCTGAGCTTGTAGATCAGCTGATCTACAAGCTCACAGCGTGAGCTTGTAGATCTGCTATTTTCAAAAAAAAATTTACTTTTACTTTTGGTACTTTAAGTACATTTTGATACCAATACTTTAGCACTTTTACTCAAGTAAATTTAGAATTCCGGATCTTTACTTGTAACAGAGTACTTCTACATTGCAGTATTGATAACATTTGAGTACTTTTTCCACCACTGCAGACCATTTTATAATCTAATGTCATTTTTCTTTTGTTCTTTTTTTTAGTGGTGCTTTATAAATAATGTTGTGAAAAGAGAAGTAGGATTGGTAGGGAGAAACTGTAATACAAATGTACAGCGCAAATAAACTTGATTCTGATTAATTACAGTATTTACCAGTTCTCATATTTGGTCAGCCTCTTAACCATCCCTTCCTTCTCCAGGCCAGCCAGGATGTTTGCCGATTCTTCTGGTGTCCCCGTCACCACGTGCACACGGGCGGGCTTGCACTCATCCACCGCCCCCTTAACAAACTCAGCAACAGCCGGGGGCAGAGAGGGGATGGAGGCCAGGGATCGAACCCCGATGCTGGCCCCAACACCACCCCGCCTGGAAGAGAAGAGAAATGAATGGATTGTTTAGAGCAGTGATTTTCAAACTTTTTAATTTCAAGTACCCCCATAACTCTCTGAGGGTGTACAAATAGACCTATAGGTGTCCATTTGGTTCCAATTGTACATCCTCAGAGTTACAGACCTTTAAGGGTCCATTTGGATTGGAACTCCTTTGAGAACCACAGGGTTAGAAGAATGGTGTTTTCTCATCGTGGACAACAACTATACTATACACAATACACACTCTGGGGAAAGCAGCAGGTATAAACCTTTGTCCTGGGTTAGGGAATTGTCCTAAATCACGGATGAAGAAGGAAGATGCAGAGGAGTAGTATTTTTCTTAGTCTGCGTTGGGTGCAAATATTGGGTAGTTCAATTAATTTAAAGTACAGCAATACATCTGGGAATTATCCCAGATTTTGAATTAACGTTATTCATGTTACACATTTCATGCAACCTAATAATCAAACATGGAAAGTTTGGAAACAGAAGCTCAAATATCAGAATGATGTATTTGTCTTAGCTGCTATATATATATATATATATATATATATATATCAGGTGCCCGATACTTAACACAACTAAACTAGTAGCATCTTGCAACCAGTTGCAAGAAATTGCAGCGGTCTGAATTGACCCGTTGCAGGTCAGCGCAGTTTGGGGATAATGTTGCAAGTGGTTGCGAATGGTTGCAAGTTGTTGCAAGTTGCAACAAGTTGCGTTGAGAGTAATTAGTGAACTGGGCTTTAAACTATAATAACCATAAAAGTATCTGTCCACCACCGTGGAGACTGGGGTTCGACTTGGTTGAGTTCCATCGAACACAATTGGTCATGTTCGTGAGTGAAAAGCAAGCAGGCAAGGTCAATCTCCGTCACTGTACTAGCGGTTGGTTTGGATGCTTGTTCAGCAGGGAGCAGAACTGGGAGGGATGGCATGTTCCTCTAGCCTGGTATCCAGCCTGCTTCGCTACGTTCGGCGGACTTTATTTTCTCTCTTCGCTTCTTAGTCTGGAAAGGCTCCTATCTCCAAGGGAGGCGGGACATGGCATAAGGTAGAAATCGAACCTCGGGCTTCTGATTGGTCTGTGGTGCGGGGCGGGACAAAAAAAACAGTGTGATCGTTGTGATTCGTCATTCGTTTGAACAACATCCAATCAGCAACGACGTTGCCCAACGTAACATATGTAGTTCCAGTGTAGTTCTGCAAAACGAGTCAATAGGAGGCTTTCCAGACTGAGAAGCGAAGAGAGAAAAAAAAGTCCGCCGAACGTAGCGAAGCAGGCTGGATCCCAGGCTAATGTTCCTCCACATACGTTACACCCAGTGAAACTCCTCAGAGTCCTCACTGTCAGCTGAAAAGAAGCGGCTGGCGACTACATGAATGAATGAATGAATGAATGAATGATTTTTTATTTTCGTGTCTTAAGACCCATCCCTTACGGGATTATAAGACACTAAAAACATAAATAAACAATATCACATTCTCTTCCTGGAAAACTGCACAAAAGAAAATGTTGCATGTGTATCGGATGAGACCTGTGACTGTCTACATCCTCCTCAAGACCAAACAGTAGAGGTTGGTAGTGACAAGGACTATACAAATATGGGGGGAATTGGCAACAACTAAATTGTGTAGAAAATGAAAAGAAACTATAAAAAATATTACAACCATAGTTTGCTGTGCACTGCGGTCCTGATAAGGTTTAAGTGAATGAGGTTCAACAGGTTTAACGACTACGTTCAGACAGTATCTGACAGACTAACTGGAACTGCTTGCCAACTAGGATGACTTGAGGGATAAAACGTTACATTGGAGGACTAGAGTTTGTTTTCCCATTTCCTTTCAAGGGATTCTTTATTATAACAGTGTTAACATTTCCAATCTGCTCTTAACCACTGAACCCTATAATACTTTGTTGACCGGGTGTGGGGTGACAGGGGGGGGATAATACAAAGTCCTCTCCCTTTTTCCCTCTCCAAATCTCTTTGCAGAAAATAGCCAATCTACAAGTACGTTGTAGATTTGTTATTTTTGCCAAATATTTGTCCCAGATCCGGGATGCTAGGGTTCATGTGGTAAAAAGGAAGTCCTGGCCGGGTATCAAAACCGGGTCTCCCTATCAGGCATGTGATACGAACCTCAACCACTCAACTATCTGCCCCTGGAAAGACGATCTCTGTCGCTGCACTAGCGACTCATAAGGGTTGGTTGGGGCACCGTTCAGCAGGGATTGAAACTGAGATGGATAAAATGTTCCTCCGCATGCGTTACACCCCCCTGGTGAAACAGCTCACTAGTAGGTGCTGGGAATACCCAGATTGAAACTGGAAACACATGTGTTTATGGTCATAATGATCTGCTGCCCCACCTATCAAACAATGCTATGAGTTCCGGGAACGCTATGAGTTCCGGGAACCCGTTTGTTTCCAGTTTCAATGTGCTGCCCGACCAATCAAATGAAGCTATGCGAAGCTGAACTGGAACCGGAAACAGGTATGCCACTTTCAGTATACCGGGACTACAGTTGCACCACAGAGCCTAGTAGTGGAGGAGACATTGTTGTTATCTACAGGGGGAGTGGGTGCATACCGTCACTGATTAAAAATCTCACCACCACACAAACTATTCATAACCTCACAGTAATTAACCAAAAGAGAAACACTTTTTCCAGCTGACACCCTTGCATTTTTGGAAGTCCAAAGCTGTAACTACGGGGCAGGGCATTCATGCGACAGCAGGGACAGAGACATGCCTACCGTTGCCCTGCGTTTACCCTGGGGTAGACGGTGCAACCTGAGACCTCAGCAATAAGCTCATTCGCATAATGAGAGAGGAGAGGAGATGGCCAGCCTATTGTTTGTTAACAGCGCACGGTATTTACAACGCCAAGCCTCTGAAGAGGGTTTCAACTGCGCACGCTGTTTAAACAGAGGCCCTGTGTGTGTGATCCCTTTCTCTGCCTTCCTATAGTTTGCTACAGTAACAAAGGGCACCAGTGCATAGTGATGACTGGCTTAACCTGAAATACTGTGTGCGTGTGCGTGTGCATGTGCGCAAGGTCACTCTGCTACTGGTGACCTCAGATGGAATCTTCATCAACTAATCAAAAGGAAGGTTTTAGAACCATCCTTCCACAAAATATTAAACATACAGCAGCAGAATAGAAATACTGTAATTTGTGGGGATGCGCCGATTTCCGTCCGATTCAGAAGAATTTAAAACACTGATTGAATATGCACCCTTCATCATCACAAAAAGCTTTTTCAACTTCACATTCAAACATAAATATTATTAAAAAAAAACATTGGCTAAAATATATTATTTTAATAATCGGTTCAAATTATGTTGAATTTTTAAGGCTGATATTGCTCATATTGATATGATAAATCATGCATCCCTAGGAATTTGCTTTATAATTTCAGTCACACTGCACTTCACGTAGAAGTCGGTGGTTCATTACGACCAGGAACACAAATCACACTTTTCTACTTGAGCGGTTGGTTGAAAGAGAGTGAGACAGTTGCTCTGAAAACCGCCGGCATACAGCTCCCAATTGGCAGCACTGAGGGCGTCATTGTACATCATGTGTGCATGGAGTGGACACACGCATGCACACACACGTTTGGTCAGCGTGCGAGTACAAAGGCTACGTGCATAGCCAAGCCTTATAAGCCCACAGTGAGAAGATAACTTGTAACTTGACGGGGGAGATGGGCAAGATGCCAAGAACAACTTCTACCCAAACTCAAGGTTCAGACTACTATAGAACATGGAACTTGACCCTGTTCCTTAACTACATTAACCCTGGTGTCCCTACTATGGGCATGTCTTTATAGTGAAGGGTTAACTACACGCACATCGACAGTGGGTGCTGCATTAAAAATGTCAAATACCGGTATTTTAAAGTAAGTAACCAGCACACCAAATCATTGTTCAGACTTCTTGATTAAAGGGATAGTAACCCCAAAATAACTTTTTTCTATTGATAAATCACCCCATGGTTTCTTTTTTGTTTTTGTCGTATTCCTAAGCCAATAGTCAAGTAACAAAATAATTCAAGTCTCCATGGGCTGACTAATCGATAGAATGTTTTTTTTGGGTGAACTATCGCTTTAACCCAAAAAAAAATATGTTTCAATCTGTGTTGGATAACCCATTCAACCCACACAAATCAAAACATTGTCATGTCATTATAGCTACCATTTTAAAGACAGAAGATCTGCTCACAACACAGTGCAATGCGATCCATTGTGAGTTTGTAGATCGGCTATTATCTGCAAAGAGATTTGGTGTTGACTAGGGGGGAAAGGAATGGGTTTTGGATAGACCCCTGAGGGACTCCGGTCAACTGTAGTAAATAGGGTTTAAAGTGGTTAAGCAACAAATCCAAGGACACATATTTGACATTTGATCATAAATGTCACTAGTCAAACATGAGGATAATTCCACCACAAATAGATCAATATGCCTTCCTTCGCCCCTCGTTCTCGCCAAAGAGAATCAACCAAGCATGGCCCCTGTGCTCGATCACGTTACAAATCAACATAACCGTGTGTACAGTGCTCAGAGTTAAAACTCTAATGTGATTAGAAAGTGAAATCAGATAAGGTCAGATTTCCAAAGTGAATCAATAAAACACAGAATGGTCCTTGCTTGTCTACAGGAGTAGAGCCACGGACTGGTGCGACAAAGACCCGAATGGGAAACAAACAAGCGTGCGGAGAGTAGCTCCTCTGTTCCTCATTCTATTATGTCATTCTTCAAAGACCTCATCATCCCCTAATGACCTTTGATGCCCAAAGGGCTCCACTCATTCTTTCGCTCCTCTCTCCCTCTCTTTTTTCCTCTCCCTCCCCCTATCCTGTGCTCATCTCTCCTCGCCCCATCCCCCGAATCGGTTGAACCATTACACAAGTTAAACATGGTTCCATTTAGCGTAGCGGCGGGCGAAGCTCCTAATTTATGGGAGGCCTGTAAAAACTTGCGCTGAGCTAAAACGCTGAGCAAACGTTTGTGCTGCTGCACACTGCATTGTTTTAACCACTTTCAAACTGGCATCCCTATTTTGGCCATGTCATTATAGATGACAATGCTCTCAAAGAAAATAAATTCAAGAATAGACAATCTCTAAGCTCTAAACGCGTCACAGCGTTTAACTTATAGATCAGCTATTTCTTGGAACATTTTGAATAGAGTTTATGTGGTTAACTGTACTATTCCCCATGAAGAGGGGGATCTTGAACAAGACACATGAGTACACACACTTTTTAACCAGGGATCTTATGAAGAACGGAGCACCTGAGTGGATGCATGGTGAGAGGAGATAGAACCAGGGGAATGTATCAGTTCTCATGACCCCCCTCCCCTGCTGTCGCTTGGCTCCGGGCTGAGCAGTGCACAGTTCGTTTTCCCCCAGTACAATAACACGTCTCTGAATCAGCAGGCCAATCCACATGCTCCACAAGCACACACACCCACATCGGTCAATAGTTTCACAGGGCATAGTCTACACACAGGAAGCAAGCAATAACAGCACGTAGGTAGGTATAGGGCCTTACATTGCATGCACATCTTGCTTATAGCCTCTGTGACTTACATTGGGGCCTAGACATGCCATGCCTGTGGTGAGTACATGGGATGCTCCTTAGGAGCAATGAAACACATGGGACATGTTATAATGGGACAAGGCCTTCAAAATGTCTTGAGCACAAATACAAACACATACAATAAATTAATATTAGACTTTCTTTCTGATCTGTAATACTCGAACCTATATTGTACGACGTGTCACTAGTAGGTTATTTTCCCGCGAGCGCCACGATCTAAGTATATAAATATAACGTAGTCTTCACATGCATTCCTTGTGAAATGGTCAATTGACTGACATGCATTCCCCTATGGCAAGCATAAGCACACACACACACACACACACACACACACACACACACACACACACACACACACACACACAGTTGCGGAGTGCTCACAGTATGTACTCCTCAGTCCCTGTGTGATAGGACCACACAACCTAAGGAAGAGAGTAGTGAAGAACAGGAAATGTAGAGATTTGGATACAATTAGGACAACACTTTGACACATACAACTCTGAGTGTGCGTTGGTGGGATAGAGGCTGTTGTCCTGTGACAGTGTCATTGGCAGCTCCGCACTCCGGTGTCGGATTTAGACAGTTTTGTTAACAGCTGAGAAAATTCAACGCATTTCCCAACTCAGTTATCTATCCCAATGGTTCTCAACCTGGATGTGAACCCACCAAAATAATCATATTTGAACTGGGGACCCCCCACTCTAAACAAGCACTTTTGCAGTTGAGTTGAGGCATTACATTTTGTTTGACTCGGTTCCACAGATAAATATAGTGAAAATAGCAGATCTACAAGCTCACAACGCCTCGCAATGAGCTTGTAGATCGGCGTTTTTCACATTTTTTTGCCTCTTTCTTTTATTATTTGACAATTTGGCCAATGTTTGACTAGTTTTTATATTATAGTTTGTTGATTACTTTTGATGCTGTAATGGTCTTCTTTCTTTTCTTTCATTTTTTGGGGGGTATTAAAAAGGTCTTAAAAGTCCTGATCTATCCCACTGTCCACACCTAAAAAATTAATGTCTTTATAGCCAATTATTCAAATATTGCCCATGTGGGAAAGAAAGGATAGGTGTGTACTGTGTACCCTAATACCTGTGTGTACCTAAACACATATTATGAAAACAATATGTATTTAGGAAGAGTGCCAATGGCCATATCTTGAAATGTAGGTTTGCCAATCTGGCTAAAGGTAGCTTATCTGTATTAGCCATTGTACTGTTAAAATATTTGTCCTATCTAATAGTGTGTGGCCTAACAATATATGCTTTTATAGACCTTACAGTTGCACTGAGACTGGCATTGTCACACCGACAACAATATCGCCTATTCAGCTACACTGACTGGTAAAAATGTGATCACATCCAGTGGTGTAAAGTAACTAAGTACATGTACTCAAGTACTGTACTTAAGTACAATTTTGAGGTCTTTTTTACTTTACTGGAGTACTTCCAATTTTCAGTACTTTTACTTCTACTCCACTACATCTCAGAGGCAAATATTGTACTTTTACTCAACTACAATTATTTGACAGCTTTAGTTACTTTGCAGATTTAGATTGTCACAAAACAAACACATTAACCACTTCAGCCCTATATTTACTTCGTCCAATTTGAAAATAGCAGATCTACCAGCTCACAATGCGTAGCAGCATTGTGAGCTTGTAGATCTGCTATTTTCAAGTTTTTTTATACATTTGAAAACTTGAGATGGGACATTCTGCATAATGAGTACTTTTACTTTTGGTAATTTAAGTACATTTTGATGCCAATACTTTTGTACTTTTACTCAAGTAGGCTACATTTTGAATTCCAGCCATTTCTACATTGCAGTATTGATACTTTTATTTAAGTAAAACTTCTGAGCACTTTTTCCACCACTGATCACATGCACAAACGTGAAACGATGCAAGTTCCAGCTAGACCAATTCAAACACCCAGTGTACAGTACAGTACACCATGTACTGTCAGTGTAAATGCGATGCACACACCCCCTTTCAGATCAGAGATACAACATAATTAAATAAATAAATAAATAACACAGTAAAATAAGTCCATATAAAACACTCACCTTCTTATTACTCCTAGTAAAAGGCACGACATCTTTGGGAAAAAAAGATCTAGCTAATTAAATAGGTTATACAAACTGATCACACATATAAAGTCTATTATAAACTAAAGGAAAACAGAGAGGAGGATCGAGTTGTGGCTACGACAACGGATCACAACTCATGTGTGATCGTCTGGTCTGCGGTGTTGAAGTCCAGTGATCAGGGTTTACAGAGAGAGACCCTTGCACCCTAAACACGTGGACATATAATACACCCCCCTTGATGCGACCAGCAACAGGTAGTGTAACAAGAGGCGGCATTAATCTAATGCACAACAACCTCACAACAACCTCCCTGAGCGACGACAATCAATGACACTGTCAATGCCGGCTCCACATGTAGGCTGAAAAAACTCAGTAGTTTCCTGAAGTTCGTTGTGATGATGCTACATCGAACGATCGAATCTCCCAGCATCAAGACAGACCCGTGTCGGAGATCTGATATAAAGTAACGGCGACCAAACACGTCGGGGACTCATATACAGTTCTGGGTGGTCATTTTTTGGGTCCCTTTTCTGGTCCCCTCCTGTTGCTCCAGATTGCGACTCCTCTTTCGGTTTTCTGCTCACACGGGGACACCGGACACACACGGTAACCGGGAACGCTCGCCCCAAAATACGCGGATCGCTCGCCACCACACTGGTTCTTGTATTCTTGTATCGTTTGACTGAGGATAAGGTTAGAAATACATTTAGGGTTAGGCTAGCCATGGATGAACTTCAACCTGGTGTTTGCACTTTCTCCCTTTTTGGCTCGTACATCTACATAAACGTTCATATTTCAAATATAAAGTGCTTACCGCATGGCCACAGATGTTACAATTATGTACGGGTCCTCAGAAGTACCCGTATTTTCCATATTGTTCAATAAAAAAGCATTTTAATCTGATTGGTGGCCATTTCTCATATAGTTATAACGTATCAGAGTGCAATACACCTCCCAACCGCGTAGTTGAAAGCATATGGAGAAAATGGCCACCGATCGGATTAAAATGCTTTTTATTGAACAATACGGAATATACGGGTACTTCTGAGGGCCCGTACAGTATTGTAACATCCGCGGCCATGGGGTTTGAACTTTATATTTGAAATCTGAACGTTTATGTAGATGTGCGGGCCAAAAAGGGAGAAAGTGCAAACACCAGTTTGAAGTTCATCGATGACCATGCCCGTACCGAGGTCGCCGGATTTGCCCCGGGGCGACTGTGTTTTGGGGCGAGCGTTTCGGTATTCAGACACACGTGTGGACCGCCCCTGCTGGCTGTGGCTGATGCAAGTTCCCTCTGTTCTGTCCCTAGTCTTCCTCAGTGATGGAAGAAGTACTCACATTTTTTACTTTAAGTAAAAGTAGCAATACCCTATTGTAGAAATAGTCTGTTACAAGTACAAGTTTGGTATTCAAAATGTACTTGAGTAAAAGTGCAAAAGTAATGGCGTCAAAATGTACTTAAAGTACCAAAAAGTACTCATTTTGCAGAATGTCCCATTTCACAAGTTTTCAAATGTATACAAATCCTTTGAAAATAGCAGATCTACAAGCTCACAACGCATCACAAGCTTGTAGATCTGCTATTTTCAAATTGCCAAAGCATATAGGTCTGAAGTGGTTTTGTAATAATAATCAAAATCTACAAAGTAGTACATAATTGTAGTGGGGTAAAAGTAAAATATTTTCCTCTGAGATGTAGTGGAGTAGAAGTAAAAGTATTGAAAATTGGAAATACTCCAGTAAAGTAAAAAATACCTCAAAATTGTACTTAAGTACAGTACTTGAGTAAATGTACTTAGTTACTTTTCACCTCTGCTTCGTGTGCGTCTTCCCTACAAGTTTTGGTCCTCCTCCTAGTAGGCCTAGTTGGGGAGCCAGTGTTATGTGATAATAATAAAGGGGCAATTAAACACACAATAGAACTGGATGTGAATAAATATTGGGCAATAAAACGTTAGTTACTGGGGTTCTGGTAGTCTAGAATCAGTAGAAGTTGAACTAG
>NC_137623.1:11428928-11533928 GCF_963280865.1 Gymnoscopelus braueri | reverse complement strand
TTTCCCTATGAGTTCTGTGAATGCTTTAACTGCAACAATACACATCACCTTATTAGCAATCCTTGTTCTGTTCTGTTCTGTTCTGTTCTGTTCTGTTCTGTTCTGTTCTGTTCTGTTCTGTTCTGTTCTGTTCTGTTCTGTTCTGTCTGTCTGTCTGTCTGTCTGTCTGTCTGTCTGTCAGTCAGTGTCACTCTCTATTTTCTTTCCCCATCTCATCTGCTCCTTTTGCATGATCTGTGCCCAGAATATTTCACAACAAATACCCAGAAATGAATAACAGAGGAAATATTTAAAAGAGTGATTACTCACTCAATCAAAGCAGATAATTGGTAAAACATTTCCAAGATATTATCATAAATGCATGCATTACATACAAACACAAACTGTACATTTTGCACCTGCAGCTCTACTATCACAGTACATTAAAAAAATGTTCCCCATGTATAACTCATTACAACAGAGATAAGAAGTGGTAGCCCAAAAATGTCAGATTGATGGAATGGATCAAATCTGTCAATATGACAGATTAGGCTGAATATATTGTTGCATTTACATGATTGATTGATTGATTGATTGAGGTTTTTACTGACAAAACTTTATACATGAACATATTTGTACATATCTGTAAAAAGGATAAAACAGAAAAAATATCTAAAGCTTATTTCCATTGTGGTCATAACATGAACCAAAATGAATTGCAATGCATTATAGTCCATGTTGATACAATATGATAAAACATTATATGACTTTGGAATAAATAACAATTTCACTGTTAAAGTTGTACTGTAATACTGATAGAAATGTTAGAATGCCAATCTGTTCAAAAGCATTTCTGATCTATCTACTTGTATTTGTTAGCTTCAGCAGGTGTCTTTTCACAGCTCCCGTTGCTGCCATTCAACAACTGTTCCAAGGTCTATTTACACACTATTCTCTTTCTGGTTCAGCAATACAACATACATGGACGTTCTTAACTTAACCAGTCAGCATTACTATATATTGTAGCCCACTGTCACTTAGTATAGGGCATAGCAATAGCGGCCATTTTGTGCTGCCACAGATAGAAAACTCATGTTTTTCCCATAGAGATTTACGAAAATATTTATATAAATTATTTTAAGCCTGGAACCAAGTCATCCAGGCTCCTGGTGAATTATGATTCATGACCATAAAACATTTGATTCTGTGTCAAAAACAAATTTGAAAAACGCAAAAGAAGGGTATTTATCAAATATTCAGAAATGTCTATGGAAAGAAATAATGGGTTTCCTATCTGTGGCACCACACAATGGCTGCCACCGCTATGCCCTGCAAATATCCTTATATGACCATTTAGAATAGCATCTCTGTATTGAAGACAACACCTCAGGAGGCCTGTAGGTCTAGGCCTATGATCTGTTATGCTGTTTCTCTGCTCGAATATTCTTCAATAAATTGTCAACACTTCACCCTGGCTGGATTATATTATTTTCCATAATAACTGTGCATTATGATTGATGTAAAGTGTGATTGATTTTGGATTTAGATTACAAAGGGTGGTTTCAAGGGCGTTGTAGGCTACACTTATATTTGTCTTATACCTTAGCCAGTGAGTCCAACTATTGCCCTGTGTGACAAAAGGCGGATACAGTATTATGGTAACAATAAAGTTGTTGAAATGGTAGATACTTTGACTTGTACAGTAAGGGATCTAATCTTTGTAACCTTGTTTTGAAATGTGCTTTATAAATAAAATGTACTTACTTACTTACTAATCAAAAGCCCAGATACGGTGGGAATATAAATAAATTGATGTTGAACTTAAGGCACTTAATAAGTTGCTGCAAGTTCTTATTTTTCTTGGTTTTGTGTTAAATCCATAACAAAATATACTATAGATATTTTTATAGAGTACATTCTGAACACTGTAAAGCACTTTCACAATGAAAGTGCTCTTTACAGTGTTCATACAGTATTCAATGTGTGAAGTGTACTTTACAAATTCTTCCTTCTTCTTCTTCTTCTTCTTCTTATAATTACTACTACTACTACTACTACTACTACTACTACTACTACTACTACTACTGCTATTATTATTATTAATAAAAGGCCATATTATTCAGTGCTCCTATGTTTTTTTAAAGGCGTTTTTTTTTACTTTATTCAACTGCAGATCACACGACCATTGTTCATACGGATTAGTTAAAATAAATAGTGCCATTGTACTGAAGAGGTTGCTAGAAGCCCAAGATATGCCAGTTATACAGGTATACAACTTTGACCCTTATGAACATAATGCCAAAAGAACATGAGTGTAAAACACAACAAGGAGAAGCACCCCACCTACAGTACATAGTTAGAAGAACTGCAGCAGGTTTCTTTTACGTGTAGAGAAAATACTACAATAAAAACTACCAGGGAAGATGGTTCTTTGCACGGCCTAGTTTAGAAATTACTGTTTCTATGTGAAATAATAATAATAATCAAGTTATCATCATGCATAGCGGAATGAGTACCCTGAACAGTTTTTATACAGTGATTGTTTGTATTTCATGACAATGCGTTCACGAGTACGGTAGTTCATTTTCTCATAGAGTTTATAATGTATCAGAGTGCAATACACCTCCCAATCGATAGGGTCAAGTAGTTGAAATACGAATAAAATGGCCACCAATCGGATTAAAATGCTTTTAATTGAACAATACAGAAGATACGGGTAATTTTGAGGCTTCGTACATAATTGTAACATCCATGGCCATGAGGTAAGCACTGTATATTTGAAATTTAAACGTTTATGTAGATGTACGAACCAAAAAGGGAGAAAGTGCAAACACTATGTTGAAGTTCATCCATGACTGCAGTCATGTATCAGGGCTAGGTAGTTCACGAGAAGACCAACTACAAATCCCACAATGCACCAGATATCACTCAAACGTGGAAAGTACGGAACTTCTTGGAATCAGTCGAGCCTACTTTGCTTTCATTTTCATTTGTGCTGAATAACTGCTATTACTTTTCGGTGTCGTGCTTAAGATAACATTTAAGAGAAAAGGCGTATTTTTCTCGCGCTGTTCCTAAAGATACATCGATTCATTGATTGATTGATTGAATACTTTATTACATTTTGTGATCCACTAATCCACAATCCAAACACGAGATGGCTTCCTTAGAAATCCGTCCAGAATCGAAGAAGCAGGTGAGCGGATCTGTCGATTCATTCGTGTGTGACTGTGTGTGACTTGTTTGTTTACATGCAAATGTAACTTATGAAACATGTGAGTCACTGTTATATCACCAGTCCTTTGAAACGGTAGCTCTGCCCTGATATAATGAGTGTTTATAATGAGTAGAGACACAAGAGGTTAGGCTACCAGGCGTCACTCTGAACTTGACCTCGTTATCATGCAATCAGGTAGAAAATGACCTGCGAAGCTTTGGTCAGGCAGGCAGACAGACACTGTCATCCAATCCTTAAGTTTATTGTGTGAGGACGCCTGATTGAATTTCATGCATTTGTGGTGACTGAGTATGAAAAATGAGTAGCCTTGGATCAAAATGAGTAGCATTGGATCAAGACTATCATAGATAGTATTTCATCGAGTCTGACTTTTACTTTCGTATCTATGCAAATGTCAAAATCGAGAAAATACTAGCCTGGTTCCAGACTATAGACCCCGCCCACTCTCTGAGTGATGTATGACAATCAGGCTAAGAAAATACATCTATGATAGTCTTGATCCAAAGGCTAGAAAATTAGAATATAAGTATAGGCCTATAGGCTACAATTATGATGATCATTTATGCCACATAATGATATTTTTATCATCTTCATTTTTACAGTTCGATGACTTCAACCAGCGCCTTACCAAAGAGGTAATTTGGTTATTCATTTGGGGGGGATCTGTATTTATTAGTAATTTTGTCTGTTGTCCATCCATGTTCCACCAACACTGCTTGTGCCTGTATGAGCAAGTGACAAGTTAATCCCTTCTTGATTCATCTATCAATTTTTATTTATTTACTTATGGTATTTCTTTGTTTCCATTACAGGCACAAGCTCTGCTTTCAACTTTTTTCCCTCAGAAGATTGAAGAGGTTGAGATGCTGTTGAAGGTTATTGCAGTTTCATTACACTCACTATCAGTGATGGAAAAAGTAGGATAAAAGTATCAATACTGCAATGTAAAAATACTCAAAGTCTGGATTTGAGGAAAAGTACAAAAGTATTGGTATCAAAATGTACTTCAACTTAAAGTAGAAAGTACTCATTATGCAGAATGTCCCATTTCATAGGTTTTCAAATGTATAAAATGTATATTTTGATTCACAATGCGTCACGATGCAATGCATTGTTGAGCTTGTAGATCTGCTATTTTTAAAGGGCTGAAATGTATAGGCTGAAATGGCCCTATATACATTGTATGTTTTGTAATAATAATCAAAATCTACAAAGTAACTTAAGTTTTCCAATAATTGTAGTGGAGTAAAAGTATAATATTTGCCCCATGAGATGTAATGGAGTAGAAGTAAAAGTACTGAAAATTGGGAATACTCCATACCTCAAAATTGTACGTAAGTACAGTACTTAGTTACTTTCCACCACTGCTCACGATCCACCTGTTATATGGTTATCAGCCAGCCAGTAATGTGATAATATTTTCCTGTCCACAGACGTCTTTCACCATTGAAGACCTGGCGTCCATTAAGGCTCCACTGGACATCCCATTACCAGACCCAGCTAAAGAAGAAGCCAAGCGCAAGAAGAAGGAGGAGGTAAGCCTCATATTCAGCAGCTCTTGTATTCAATTAGTTTAACTGATTTAGACCAGTAAAGAATCTGTGTCGTTTTAGATTTTTAACCACTTTAACCATTATTTTATACTTTGGATATTCAAAAATAGCAGATAAACAAGCTAATAGCGCGGCAACGAGTGCCGCGCTATGAGCTTGTAGATCAGCTATTTTTTTTTAATCTTGAAAATTTGTGCAAATCTTTGAATGTATACATTTTTTAAAGCAAGCATTTTTTTTACTAAAATCTTTGCTTATGGGGGTCCCTGGAACAAAATATTTTGAGATGGGGGTCCGCAGCCAAAGACATCATTTTGGGGGTCCTTGACATGAAAAAGTTTGAGAACCACTGATATTATTGCAGCAACATAAGTTTTTTCAGAAAACTGTTAGGATTTAGAAGACGTTTGCAGAATCCCCAGAAGCAAAGATTTGAGTTACAAATGTTTGCTTTAAAAAAAATATATATTTTCAAAGATTTGCACATAATTTCACGATCTTTCAAAAATAGCAGATCTACAAGCTCGTAGCGCGGCACTCGGTGCCGCGCTAGGAGCTTGTATATCTGCGATTTTTGAATAGCCAAAGAAATCTAAAAGTGACACAGATGTATCATGTTAGATCAGAAACACCCGTCCTTGGTTCTGGTGACTGATATTGTCCTTCTAAAACGTGACGATTGTTTTTTCAATTACTTATTTAATTTTGCTTTTGCTTTTGCTTTGCTTTTAATTGGAAAATGAGAAAAAAAATACAATTTAAAAAAAAATTATAAAATAAATGAAAAAAGTAATAAATAAAAAACGGCCCCCTCACATATTAGGAGGGCAGTATGAGTCATCAGAAACAAGGACGGGTGTTTTCGATAACATGGTTAAAATGGAGTTTGAAGTTACTATGGGTTTGCATAGGTAGGGGGCATGTCTGATAAAATGAATATCAAATATCTAAATACTGAATCAAGCAATTTACTGTCAGGGGGCTCACAAAGGCCTGAGTAGACGATAAAATGACCCAATTTGTTTTTTGAAAGTGAAATATCCCTTTAATAAAGAGCTGACCGGATGCTGACAACGGCTTTTACATATTTTCAAGCAAGAATAGACTATCTATTTTCCAGTTCCATATATTAAGATATTTTTTTAAATTAATGTTATAATAACTACATGGCCATGATGACACAATTAAGCAATGATTCTCAACAGGCCATGGTTGTCATTACATTATATCCCAGCTAAGGGGCGTTGTTTAACCCCTTTAGGTGTGATATAATAATGACAATATGGCCAGGAGTGAGTTTTTTGCTTTTATAAAATGGTTACTAATTATGGCAACATGAAAATCATAGACGCATCCCAATTAAAGCGATCTCTAATAACAATTTCATAACGACGACAATAATGTTGCTATTGCTATGCAACATTTACATTTAGATGTTTTCCTTAAAGGACAACGTCACCCATTTTCAATCTATCTTCATATAATAATAGGTCCTCACTAATGCTCATGATAATATACGTTGTAGCATTTTTGTCTACTCAGAGGGCTGTGGACAGTTCAGAAACCTGCCTACCAGTGACATCATCGATGGGGAATCTACATAGAAACTGCAGGCTTTCTATTCCTGGAAAGTTAGCATGCTGAAATAGAATACAAAATAACATTAAAATGTTTGAAAAAGAAAGAAACCCTGCCTACCGATGATGTCACCGGTAGGCGGGTTTCTGAACTGTCCACAGCCCTCCTCTTGAGACACAGACATTGTACCATATTATCATCAGCATTAGTGAGGACCAATTATATGAAGATAGGTTGAAAATGGGCAAAGTCGTCCTTTAAGTTCATCATTCTTTGCACAGGTCTGCCTGTCATCATTTGCTGTTTCTTATACTGGCATAGAAATCTCACAAAATGTTATTAAACCATACCTTTGATTCTGTTATAAGATATAGAGCCACACCTTTTTCCTGACACCAGTCATCAAAACATTTGACGGCCCATAACGGTGCTTCATTCCCCAAAGTTCATCGTTCTCATCATTCTACAGCTCTTCCCGTCCATCCTTTTCAGGTGGACTTTTTCTCTGAGACATCGCTCTATCCAAACCTCCATAGTTAAGCATTCACAGAGATCAAAGTCCCAAGTGCGATTTTTGTTGTGGATTTCACCTTGACCTATAATTTATAGCTTAAGTGTATGGTCACACACATCTGCATCAGAATCATTGTAGCCAGTGCATGCCGAGGCGTCAGACAGAATTTCGCATGTTGTCTCTGGGTTGTGGGCAGTGCCGGGTGTCTGGTGTGTAGTTATTTGACTTAAAGGTAGGGTAAGTGATTGTCTTTGGTTAAAATAAGTGTTAAATAGCTCTATATTCTGATAGTAATCATTGCTATAGAGTGTTTGTTCAGTAACAGGAGTCTCCAATGTCTCTCCTTCTCTTTATTACACAGAAAATGCATTTTCAGGTTGGGATACCAATTGTATCCAATCAGGATAGAGAACTCAGTCAGGATACAGATTAAATAAGTGAAATTGGAAGTGATGACACACAGAAATGAGCAGACAAAATTAGAACTGGAACACTATAAAAAATTAAGCTGATAAATGGGTACTCTCTCCTGATTGGCTGAAAATGTTTCACCTACCTGAACATTTATTTTCTGTTTATTAAAGAGCTGGAGGGATGGGGAGACCCTGTTACTGAACAAACACTCTATTAGCTATGATTACTATCAGAATATAGTGCTTTAACCTTTTAACAAAAAACATTTTGTTTTAACCAAAACATATCACTTACTCTACCTGGCTGGCTCACTGAAAGTGGCTGGGTCACTGAAAGAAAATTACAAGGGAAATGCCTACCAAGTGGGATCAACCATGTCGCTTCTTTTCTTATTGTTTGACGCACAGTCAAAGATCTCCATCCTTTCAGACACGTTGAAAGCGTCAGAATACCGCAACCGGACACTCCACCCCCTTGCTCCAAAAGAATGGAAGTGAACAGGACGCTGAGGCTTCTGACACAGATGTGTGACCATGACCTAACAGTTTTTCCCTGAGCTGCAGAGTTATATAGAACTGTACAAAGTAGACCTAGACTTGATGGGCACGGTATATGGTTATTATACCGCACCTACTGTATCAACCAATCGGATTGCGTGATTTGAACACGTGATTTGAACAACTCATTTTATGAGTAAAAGGTTTGTTGATCATCTTTATCTGTTGCTTCTGTTGTCTGTGAGCTAAGAATTGGAAGTAGTGATTCCTTCCACTTTCTTCGCGTGGCAAAACAGATGAAATGAATGCAAAACAAAGGAGATTTTGTCTTCTTCTTTTATTTTAAACTATTCCTGGTACTTTTCCCCCCTGGCTAATGGTTAACTTACAGGGCAGCGTCATCGCAGCTTGAAATATATCCACATTGGTGACTTATTAATTTGTTCATTTTAGTGGAATGTGCTTTGTTTGAATTCATTTATGTGGGATTTTGAGACCTGTATCGCCATACAGTGAGAGTGAATGGAATCTCTACTTAATCACGAAGCACGGAAGTAATAGATAACTATGATGGACAATATTTGGACTTATATCATGGCCAGGTAGTCATACAATGCAAAATACATCACTTTAAAGGGCATATATAAATGTAACCACCTGGATTTGAATCCTGTTCACCAAACATCTACCACTCAGCCAAAGGTGAACCCCCCCCCACCCCTGGCCAAGAGAATTCTGCATCTTGGGCTTCTGGCAGGACTACCCTGCTACATCTTTACATATAATTTGAGTAAACTCTGTCGGTCTGTCTGTCTTGGGTGGTGTCTTGGGAGATCAAACTGCGCATGCGTCGCGTCCAATCCAGCCGGCTCTGTGTGTGCGTGTGCGCGCACTACACCACTCGCGCTAAACTGTGTGTGTGTGTGTGTGTGTGTGTGTGCGTGTGCGCGCACTAACTCTCGCGCTAAACTGTGTGTGTGCTAAACTGTGTGTGTGTGTGGCGACACGATGTGTGTGCGCGCACTACACGACTCGCGCTAAACTGTGTGTGTGTGCGCGCACTAACTCTCGCGCTAAACTGTGTGTCTTGGGAGATCAAACTGCGCATGCGTCGCATCTACAGCCCCACAGCATTACAATGTTGCACTCACAGAACGTGCTTCCCCAAAGTTACGTGTGTGTGTGTCTGTGTGTGTCTGTGTGTGTGTGTGTGTGTGTGTGTGTGTGTGTGTGTAAATTCCCCACACATTAACGTGTGGGGAAGGGGAGACCGTTTAGCGCCGTTTAGCGTTAGCCAAAAATGTCGAAGAGTACTTACACATTACGTCGTCGCAGTCACCGCGGCAAAGTCCGTATTCCCACCACACTCACGCTGATATGTCCGTCATTTTCGTGCCAAACAAAACATTTTTACCCACACCAGCGTCTAAACAAAGCCTCTAAGACAGGCATTTTCCTCCGTTCCTGCTCGCTGAAAGTCGCTTACAATTCGCTTACAATAACAGGACATGGCAACACTGGCAGAGACACGGGAAGCGAAAGAGAAACAGAGAGAGAGAGAGAGACAGACAGACACAGATTTTGGCTCGCGAGCGGTGTGTGTGTGTGTGTGTGTGTGTGTGTGTGTGTGTGTGTGTGTGCGTGTGCGTGCGCGTGGGGGGGGGTTCGCGACGCGACCGACTGCTTTCTGTGTTGCCAGATTGTGCGCGCGAAACAAGCAACCACGTTTATGAAAAAACGCCAGGGAGAGAGACGGTGGATCTACATAAATAATATACATCTGAATATGGATATTATATGGATATTTACATAATATTCCATATATACATGTTATATAGTATTACACGAGAGAAAGACGGTGGATCTATATAAATAATATACATATGAATATGGCTATTATAGGCTATGGCTATTTATATATGTTATTATATATAAATAAATTACATATTACAATTATTATTTCAATAAACTGTTAGATATCATAATATTAGACATTACAATAATATGTATTATTATGTATATTATATCTTATACTATGATAAATATTGTATTAATGATGTTATATATTATATTATTATATATTATTACATATAATAATACATTATTATATCATAATATTATATGCTGTATTACAGTACATAACACATATTTAACATATATGGCACATTGTGTGCTTGACTCCTGCCTTCTCCTTTTCTCCCATTCCGCGGGCCCTGCCATGACAA
Organism: Gymnoscopelus braueri; assembly: GCF_963280865.1. Classification (NCBI taxonomy): domain Eukaryota; kingdom Metazoa; phylum Chordata; class Actinopteri; order Myctophiformes; family Myctophidae; genus Gymnoscopelus; species Gymnoscopelus braueri. Next base: position 11,523,930 of record NC_137623.1, on the reverse strand, counting down.
TCTGTGGACCTGACGATGTTGCCACTGTCTTTCACTATTTAATTCTTACCTTCCTTTTATACAAATAAACTGCTAACTTCATCTCCTGCGATTTGGTCTATCTTTTTACATTTTCATTCTATTACAGAGTGTACACCAGTGCACCCTGTTCACGGGTCTGCCATGCCGGGTGTGAGTAATCCCGAAGTGGAGTTTTGGTCATTGGAACGGTGATGCACGTCACCTGTTTGTGGAGCCCAAACCTGTGAGCCCAAACCTCTGAGCCCAAAAATGTTTCTGCCCGGTTCTCCTCAGTGCCTGGAGCTATTGATCTCAAATTGCGCACAGCCATTGACCATTACCATGTGCATGTGACTGCGAAGCCCGTTTTTCAATATCACTAAATCTCTGCTGTTTATTCGCATTTTTATGTCAAAGAATGTCGCCATGCTTACGCTGGCCAATCAAACTGCGCATGCGTCGCATCTACAGCCCCACAGCGTTACACTGTTGCACACACAGAACACTCGCCTCCGCGGCAGTGTATGCACGGACACGCACGTTGGGGAGGCACGTGTCAAAATGTACATTATTTGTGTTCGTGCGACGGCCGCGTATGTGTGTTCGCGACGGGGGACAGCTCTGGCCGCATGAGGGTGTGTGTGCGTGTGTGTGTGTGTGTGTGTGTGTGTGTGTGTGTGTGTGGGCGACGGGGGACGGCTCCGGTGGGGGGGCCGCAACGGGACACGCGAGAGGAGGGGGGGGGGCCTACGGGACGGGACGCGCAACAGGACGTGCAATAACCCCACGTTTGCAACTACTTATGCCTGCGCACCTCACCGGGTATGGTCTAGTAAAGATAACTAGAGCAGTTCAAATGTTGACGTCAACAAGGCAGGGTTCTATGTGCCCTGCTTACAACCCTAAACCTAACCCTTTAACCCTAACCCAAGGTAAGTGGGGAACATAGAACCCAGGTAACATAGAACCCAGGTAACATAGAACCCGGGGAACATACTGATTCCTAATGTCTTTATCCTGGGCATGTTAAATAGACAAACATTTAACGATGGGCTATTTGCAGCGATGAGATTTGGTGTTGAGGGGAAAAAGGAGGGGACCCCTGCGGGGACATCGGTCAACAAAGTATAGAGTTTAAAGTGGTTAAAAGTTCTGACCCAATGCCACATGTCTCTTTGTAACAGAGGGAGGCCAAAGAGGGCAAGAAAGACAAGGACGGCGATAAAGAAGACGAGGATGCAGGTAACTGAACAGATATGAAAATACAAAGTTGTCTGAGAGATGTTTTTTAATGTATTTATTCATATCCTATGTGGTGGTTATGAAACACTGCATGGCTGTTCCTTCATCAAACAAGGGGACCCCTGTTGATATGTCCCATGTGATCGCAGTTTCCTGCAAACGGTAGTCTTCATCTCTGGACAGAAAACAGTACAGGCCTTGGTTTTTTCGATATAGACCCCAAGGGTATAACTCACAATGTCACACAAATGCACATTTCACAAATCTCTCGTGGCGAGATACAGACAATTTTAAAACAGATGCCTGATGCTCAGTTTATGTTATGAAACATGGAAGGAAGGAAAAGCTCCTAACAACAGGAGAGGAAAATCCACTTTTATACAGTGAATATGCCAGTCAGCTTGATCCGTTCCGTTCGATAACCGGCTCTATTGAATTTAATATTGAAATGAATTGGAAAAAGTCTAACTCAGGGTACCTAAAGTTGTGCATAGTTGAGCCGCATGGCTCATCCTTGATCTTTTGAACACAAAATAAAATAAAATTAATAAAAAGAATTGAATGCTATACTTTCAGTTTCTGATAACTACAACTAGAAAAAGGTCATTTCTTGACCTGATTCAAATATAAGTTTCATAAATCAGCTTACACAAAATTGTTGTACAGTACAATGCATCATCTTGGCACAGTTTATGATTATATTATGAGTAATATGTACTAAACAATGTTTTGTCCCCAGTTAAGCATTTTGGCCTTGTTCTATGGGTCTGGGTGCTGAACTAGTAACCAAGGAGCTAGTGAACCACCTTTCAATGTCTCTTATGTTTTCTTTACTAGACCATACCCGGTGAAGTGCGCACGCGAAAGTAGTTGCTTCGTTTGGGCTTGTTTTCATAGACCTTGCTGCTTGTTTCTCGCGCGAAACCTGGCAACCCTGCTCTCCCATTGTTTGACACATAAACGCTAATAATAAGCTGAGATTTAATGAAATTTAAAAAAGGGCTTCGCAGTTGAGTTCAGATGGTAATGGTCAATGGCTGTGTGCAAATTCAGATCAATTGCTCCAGCCACTGAGGAGAACCGGGCACACATTTTTGCTCTCAGAGGTTTGTCAAATTATAGGAGGATTCTATTTTAATTTATATCATATACACTAAAAAAGACCACCTTTCAATGTCTCTTATGTTTTCTTTATTCTATTTTTGTTTATATCATATACACTAAAAAAGACCACCTTTCACAAAGCACACATAGGTTGTGTCATGAAAGCATGAATGACACAACCCCTGCCCTCTAGGGCAGGGGTTCCCAAACAATGGGTCGGGACCCATTCTTTGGTCGCAACCCCATTTGTATGGGTCCTGAGTAAATATTCTACACTTCATATTTTATAATTACTATTTAAAAAATGTACAAAAATATTATTTTTTAGGGAAACAATTTAATAAATTCAAAACTATTTCAGAATGAAAAAGAATTATAGTGAAAACAGCTGATCTACAAGCTCACAACGCATCGCATGGTGACATGTTGTGAGCTTGTAGGTCAGCTGTTTTCACTATTCTTGAAATAGGGCTTAAAGGTAGGGTAAGTGATTTTCTTTGGTTAAAATAAGTGTTAAATAGCTCTATATTCTGATAGTACTCATTGTATAGAGTGTTTGTTCAGTAAAAGGAGTCTCCTTGTCTCCAGCTCTTTATAAAACAGAAAATGCATTTTCGTTTCAGTTTCATTTCAGATTTTATCCAATCAGGATAGAGAACTCAATCAGGATATAGATTAAACAAGTGAAATTGGAAGTGATGACACTAAGAAATGAGCAGACAAAATTGGAACTGGAACACCATAAAAATGAAGCTTAAAAATGGGTACTTTCTCCTGATTGGCTGAGATTTTGACACCTACCGAAAATTGTATTTTCTGTTTATTAAAGAGCTGGAGAGACGGGGAGACTCCTGTTACTGAACAAACACTCTATAGCAATGATTGATTACTATCAGAATATAGTATTTTAACCTTTTAACAAAATACTTTTTGTTTTAACCAAAAAATATCACTTACCCTACCTTAAGTGAAAGTTACGTATTTTTGTAAGTTTGGGTAGACACCAAATTTCTCTTTTGGGTCTCAAGATGAAAAGTTTAGGAACCACTGCTCCAGGTTATTCCCGCTCGGCTCAATTAATCTATATTACGAATGTCCGTGGGTTTGATTGATCCTCCAGGCCCTCCATGTGGTCCTATCTGCTGCAATGAGCGTGTGGAGAGTCTTCTGAAGGAGGTCAATCCACAGATCCAAACCCTGAAGGAGAAACTCAACACGGTGAGTCTTGTTTGTTTGTCTCTAGAACCCCATTCACTTAAGGAAGTGAATTCCAATTGCAGGTAAATTGTAATCAGATTAACCTTTATTTGCCAAGTGTATGACATGCACAAGGACTTTATTTGGCTTATACGTGGATGACACATTTACACAGTACATGCAGTACATGGTGGGGCAATACTGTACTACTTTAGATGCTGTATTATCTTTAAATAAAGCAACTATTAACATTTAAATACAGTAGGATTCCAAACATCTCCAACACTTTAAAGATCACTCAATGTTTGATTATATTCTCATAATCTCATAAACTGTAATTAGTCCTGTATGTACCGTAGATAGAGCCTTTTATTTATATACAGTTAATTCACACAGACCTGTTAAGATGAACAACATGTACAGTATATATACAGTACCTGTACATCTACAACCAACCACATAACCAAGGTCTGATTCCCCCAGCCATGCCATTCCTTCTCTCTGCACACTGTCTCAAAAACAAACAGGATGCCCTTTTATCTGTTATCTGTAGGTCTCTATGTGGGTGCAGCTCCACATTCCTAAAATTGAAGACGGTGATAATTTTGGAGTGGCTGTACAGGTGAGTGATTGATTGGTGATGCTAATTTGGTGAAAGCAATGAACATTTTTAACCTATTATTAAAGGTTAAAATAAGAAAGATAAATGATAACCATCTCAAGATATTATCTTGAGTAAGTACTGTGTGACGCCTGGGCCTGAGGCCCACTTTGATGCTATTACGGTTTTCTACAAAAAAACTACCTTTTGAAATGCCTTGTTGAATTGTGCTATACATATAAACTTGCCTTGTCTTGCCTATAGAGTAAAAATAATCAAGCGCAGGCTCTTCTTGTTATATATGCGGCATAGACTCTTAGATCACCTTTCAAAGTTAATGCCCAATTATACCCATTTCCATTTGACTTTCTAGGAACCCCAAGAATCTAAATATATCTCTCAACAAAAATGAACAAGCGGAAATTATGGCCACCACAATTTGATGGATACGATAGGCCTTCTGAAAACTAGGTGTGGCCTATTATCTGGCCAGGGAGTGATTTGTTACTAAAACCTAATGGTTGGAATGGATTCATCAGCACCTCCACAAACCCCTAGTTAGAATCCCACTCATATTAAGCTCATATTTCACACCAGGCCTTCTCAACTTTCATTGGCTCCCACAAAGTTTCCCAGAGGAGTTTATTTTGCTATAATGTGTAAAGAGTGGTGTGATGGTGCTCGTATAAAGCTTGGTATCATAAATTGTTATTATTATATTACGTATTGTAAAGCTTGGGGTTATTATACTACAAGGCTGCGTCTTTCCTCCATGTTTGTTTTCAAGTTCAAGCTCTCATATTTTGATTGTTAACTCATTCACTGCCACTGACGTAAAAAACGTAATTTGTCCCGTTTACCAATCCTGCCACTGACGTAAAAAACGTAATTTTTTTTTTTTGAAAAAAAATTAATTTTTTTTTTTTTTTTTTTTTTTAGTTTTTTTTTCAAATTTGACCCAAAGACCAAGGAGATATGATTGTTTAAAGATCTACACTCCCATCCACTTCCTTGTTAACTTAAAACTTAAAAATTCTGTATCTCGGCTCCTGAGTACTTTTTTTTTTAAATGAAAAATCTCTGGCAGTGGGCAAACGCGGCCAGCAATAATTGTGGCAGTGAATGAGTTAAAGGGATTGTAGGCGATTCAGAGATAAACAAAGGGAAAAAATCCAGCAGTTCGTTTCCCCGACCACCAGGGGGTGACGCACGGAGGACTTCCATAGAGTAAGCAGACTTCTAAACGGGCCATGCCGAATATAGGTTACTTTATTCGGATATAATTCGCGGAACTGCCCGCCCCTGACGGTTCTCTGAATTTTTATTTTTAAATAGGCTCTTTCATGACAAATTGACCACATATATGAAGTTAAACAACTAAATTCTATCCAAACGCTTTTTGAAAAGTAAATTATGTGCCTAAAAAACGAAGTTTGAGAGCATTTTAAAACCGAAAGTAAAATGTTCACACGGACACGGACGCGCACGGATGCGCACATGCGTGCGTGAATTTACGCACCGGATACCCGGATGTGTAACCTAAATAGTAGGGAAAATACGGATTTCAGAAAGAGGAGTGTTTTTCAATGCAGGAAAACACCCCAGCATCATTATATAGTGGCTGATAGAGGGGAAAAAATGCAAAATATATATATAGAGGTATTTTTCAAATATAGGCTTAATGTTGCCTACTATACCTTTAATGGTCTCATGAAAAATGACATGGTGTGTGCGGAGACTTTATAATAAATCTCAGTAAGAGAATACCAGCACTCACGGAACAGTCCTTTTAAGGCACTTTTATTCACATATATTTAAGTAGGCATGGTATGCTGCAGAGCAGACGGCAACGTACGAGTTTCGGCGTCAAGCCTTCATCAGCGTTGTTGACGCAACGCTGATAAAGGCTTGACGCCTCTCTTACTGAGATTTATTATAAAGTTACTTTTCCAGACCGTTCACCCGCTAAGAAAGTTTAGTATTGTTGAAACGAGTTGGAGTCGTGCTCGCACCCTTGATTTGAAGGTGTGCGGAGACTGCCACTCAAGATAAACCTATTATTATTATTTTAAATCTCTTTCCTGCGGTGGAAAAATGATTAAGCCACCTGGCAACCTCCTCCCTCCGGTCAGTAATGAGTGCGGAATTGACATCCTTTCATGAGAAATAATGGCATTTTGTGCAGGAAAAAAAGAGACAGACTCCTACTGTGTTATTTAACATGTGGGACGATACTTGCAGAACATGTACAAAAGGTTCCACTTTGATCTCACATCTCCTGTTCAGTGGAAGTGAATCTCAGTGGAAGTGAATCAGAAGCTTGTTTTTCTAGTACTTTGTGTCTTTGGCTATTTAAAGTATCTCTATGTGTGTCCAACAGGAAAAAGTGTTTGAGCTTCTGACCAACACACGCACCAAGATCGAGGGATTCCAGACTCAAATCTCAAAGTAAGAGGTCACATCGAGTGGAGTTTAGTTTTCATTGGGTATTTCAATGATGGTTCATTTTTTGTTTTAATAATGGTTGTTTTTTGTTGTTGGTCAGATACTACAATGAGAGAGGAGACGCTGTAGCCAAGGCCGCCAAAGCACCCCATGTGGTCAGTGTCCCATAGAGAATGTGTGTGTGTGTGTGTGTGTGTGTGTGTGTGTGTGTGTGTGTGTGTGTGTGTGTGAGAGAGAGTTGATAAGAGTATCGCATGGTGCTAATTATAGCTTCAAGAGAGCATGTCTGTACAAGTGTGTGTCTTTGTGCATGTGTCGTGTGTACTGTATACTATGCATGTACACTACACATCTGAGTATGCATTCACCATCTATCCGATGTGCATGTGTATTTGTTTTCACACACTCTGGTGTGTCCCATCTCAAAGTGCTAGAGAATATTTACTTGTTTTTTTGTGTCTTTTCTTATATTTGCTTGCATGAATGTACTGAATCAAGTCACTACTGTATGTATTTATATACAGTACACAACTTTTCTTTCTTTTTTGCTGTTTGATGTACTATCGATCTTTTTTCAATAATCTCTTTTTATATCAAATAGATCCATTACAATTTTTTTATTTACCTTTTCATTTGATGTAATCCATTTCCGTCATTTGATTATGCATGCACTTTATTTGATCTATTCTGTATTGAACAACATGACTAGTTACAGAGCTATGTAAAAATATGATTATTTGATTGAATGACTGTTTGCCATGCTTGCGTTGTAGGGAGACTACAGACAGTTGGTGCATGAACTGGATCAGTACCAGTACTCTGAGCTTCGTCTTGTAGTCCTGGAGATCCGCAACACATACGTAAGACATACATGTTCACCTTTATATGTCACGTTCCATTGCAAAGTTGATCTTTTATGTGTACTACTACTTAGTACTACTTGCATAAAGATAGTAGTGTGCCTATTCTTCTGGGCATGTCATAATAGGTGAACATTCTGCGAAAATAGCATATATTCAAGCTCACAATGCGCCACACCACGCTGTGAGCTTGTAGATCGGCTATTGTCAGCGAAGAGATTTGTTGTAGAGTGGAAAAAAGGAGCGGGCCAAGGATAGACCCCACTGGGTACACCGGCCAATGGAGTATACTGTATAGGGTTTAAGTTTTTCACTGTCAAAGCTTGCACGGATGCTACACTACATTGATTATGTGACTATTCAAGACGTACAACAGGGAACCTGTACATGTTTGGAATCATGTGATCCACTTTGCATATATGCATTTCGTGAACTGGATGGCGGAGTGGAAGCCACTCAATTTTAATAGATTTTCGAAAGATAATTGGATTAATTGCTGTGCCAACATGCTGATTGATTGGTGCTACATCTTCTGTCCATTAATCACAATTATGTCTCCATCTGCTCCCTGTTTGTTTTCCTGTGTTTTGATGCTGCACATGTACAATACAGAGCCGTGTAGGCTGTGATGAAAGGACGGGCACCCCTCCTCTCTCTTTCTCCCTCTGTTTCAGTGCCCTTCTCTCTGGCTGTATCACTCTCTCGCTCTCTCCATCTCGATGTCTGTTGCAGTGCCCTCATCTTTCCGGCTGTATCTCACTAGTTCTTTTATTTTAATCTCTTTCTCTATTTCTGTCTGCCTTCCTCTCAGTCTATGCTTCTGTGTAATATAATATAATGTTTTCTTTTTGTTTTTTTTTGCTGTCCTGAAGGCTGTGCTGCATGACATCATTAACAAGAACTATGACAAGATAAACAAGCCAAGAGGGGACTGCAAGGCTCTTATCTACTGAGACACACACCTCCAACTGACATACAGTACTTTCATACAGATGCAATACACCCTTATCAAATGACAAGACAAACCTTTTCATTTCCGCCTACCGTTTGACTCTTAACATTTATGATCCAATTACAAAATAAAGCACTGTGAAAAATTAATACTGTTTGCAAGTGTTTTTTTTTAATGTTTAGTTTATTTTTTGTCCATGGGATTTCAAAGGCCTGCCTGAGGCTAATACTCATAGAAGTTTGTTGACTAATTGTGGAAGAGTCAGCCCACAAATGCGTTTTATTATTATTGTTGTACAAAAATAAATCATATAAAACTTTTTTAATCTAGAATGCTATTTACGCAAAACTAACAAATATTAATCTTTGTTGTGGGGCTACTGGCATCACAATGATAATGAAAGGATTTGGAAATATACTGCAGATATATGACTAACACTTTAAATATCTATAGTCAACTGTGATGCTTGCTGTAATATAGCCATATTGTTTATATCTTGGATAGTTATTGTATTATCCAAGACCCTCAAAGTTCAGAGAGTTCACCTACCGCTAAAGAAAAAAAAAGACCCTCTACCCAGCCTGAGCCTGCACTCAACACCAGGGTCAAATGACTGGCTATATTGGATGGATGACTGGATATATTTGGGATAGACTATCACGACTTCTTCAGTCATTCAGGAACCTTCACCCATCTTACAACTATAAACAGACTCAGTGGATGCCAGTCAAACTTTACACTTCTGATGTTACAGCACTATTCATAATAATAATAATGTTGTGGCTCCTGAACAGTACACAGTTTCTTTTTAAAGATTATTCTATTTTGGAATTCATACTGGAGAGTTGAGAGACAGGAAACCCAGGACAGAGGAGAGACATGACAGGAGTTGAATTCTAACTCAGGTCCTTGCGACTCACAAGCGTATTTGTTTATTTATTTACCAGGGACAGTTTACATGAATCAACGTGTCAGTTTTCACATCCATGTAAATTTTCATCTGTAGTTCCTGAGCAGGCTGTTAAAAAGTGGTGACATAACTATCCATAGAAAAAGACATATCAATACATTACAAGACAAGTAAACATACAGGAGACAGAACAATTACAGTAAGATGTGAAATGACACCAGTGACAAATAGTCACTGGTGTAAATAATTACCCATGATTACAAATTTGGTTTGCTTTAAGCCATCTCTTAAAGTTAAATTTGAAGGTCAAATAGTTGGTGGTCTCTCTTACTTATGGTAGGGAGACTATTCCAGTGATGGGAGGCTCTAACAGAGAAGACTGTTTTACCAAACACACAACGTCTGAATGGTACTACATCTCTGTCCCTTCTTATGGTTAATGCACTGACTGAGCCACCCAGTCACTAACCACAACACTATTCTACAAGGTCGAATCCAGGAGTTTGCATGCAATCTCATTGGCTAACTGCCCTCCCAGATTCTTACCCAGGCATTAACCACACCAAACCACCATTTTACCCATATCCTCCCGAGAATTGAGGATACTAATAATATTCCAATTTAGAATTTCTTACATATTTGAAGAATTCATAAAAATAAATGTGTATATATTTTTTACAGCATGTCAACTGTAGTGGACGGCAGGACAATTTTTGTGTGAAATCCTTGGGATCCCCAGATCCATGTATCTGTACAATGCCTAGAGAGGTTCACAGCTTGGTTGAATTGATGTGGTTGTGGAGGTCAGTGTGGAACTGGAAGGAGCGTAGCCAGTCTAGGGAACATAAGGGTTGAGTGGATGTGGCTGGGGAGGAGAGTTTACTCAGTGTAGGTTTCAGAACAGGAATTTGTCAACATGATTACACCTCCCCCACACTTTGTGTCATTGGAAAGCCAAGGATGTCCTCTTTAGAGTTCATCAGGAGTTACTATAGTTACTCACATCAGTAATAAGATGGATGCAACACAACCATTTTAACCATATTCATAAACTTAACCATCTATAACCTAATGCCTAAAAACAACTATTTTAACCGTATACCTAAATTTAACCATCTCTAACCGAACGCCTTAATTCAACTATATAACATTATACGTAACCATCTCTAACCTAACGCCTAAACACAACCATTTTTATCCGTATACCTAAATGTAACCATCTCTAACCTAATGTCTAACCTAACAACTAAATGTTACCTTATAACTCAACTTGACCATCTCTAACCTAGTGCCTAAACGCAACCATTTTAACCTTACCTAAACTTAAACACCTCAATACAACCATTTTAACCGTACCAAACTCCTACCATCTCCTAAAGTTCTGAAGCTTTACTGCCTTTATTGATAGATTTTTTTTAAAGTGAAGATGGACAGGAAAGAGGGAGGGAGAGATATGCAGCAAAGGTCATTGAGAACGGGATTCGAACCCGTGACACGCTGTCAGAGCCTAGGTGCCTGGACCGCTACGCCAGCGGTCCGGGCCTAACATAATCATTCTAACCTTGTATCTTAATCATCTAATGTCAACCTGAACTTAACCATCTCCTAATGTCTAAAAAACACAACCATTTTAACCATATAACTTAACCATATATAACATAAGCAGGGATTACGTCATGGAAAAGCGGAAGACATTTGGTATCATGTGGGAGACCGGGTTCAAGTCCCAGGTAGGGCATTAAAGTTATGCATTCCAGCTGTACTATACTGACTGTTATCACAGTATTTGTGCTAATGCAAGGCCTGTCTTTTTATTTTATGAACTGCAATCTTGAAAGTCAAAATGCCCTATATATCCCACAACATTGGGGGGGCGGCAGTGGCTCAGGTGGTAGAGCGGCCGGTTCGATCCTGGGCTCCCCCAGAGTTGGTGTCGAAGTGTCCTTGAGCAAGACACTGAACCCCTTATTGCTCCAGATGAGCAGGTTGGTGCCTTGCATGGTTTCCTCTACCGTCGGTGTGTGTGTGAATGGGTGAATGTAATGCACATTGTAAAGGCGCCATATAAATGCACCATTTACCATATTGTGAGAAACGTATTGTATTGCAGTTTGTATTATTACTCTTCTGGCTGTTTGTCATCATCTGCGTTAATGAGAAGTCCTTCCCCGGGCAAACCGGGACAGCCCCAGCTGGGTTTGAGGCGGTACCATCCCTGATAGAGTCCTCTCCACCCCAGATAACCCAGAGCTCCCCCGAGCTGCTGGGAGGGGAACTGCGGGAAGTGGGCGAGCCGACACAGCAGCAGGAACATCCACAGAGACAGCGTGAACGCACAGAGAAGGAACAGCCCTCTCAGGGGACCTCCTCCTGCCGACCTCTGAGTGGCCTTCTCCCGAGCCAGCAGAGGCCCAAAAACCGACAGCTCCTCGACGAGCATGAGGCAACACAGGCAGAGGACGAGGCTGTCTTCTGACACCTCGTAGCCACGCCACACCATGCCTGCTCTGAGACAGGAGGCCTTGGTCTGGTCCTCGTGCAGAAGCAGTAGGGGCGACCCTGGGGTAGGACCCCGCGCCTGGGCAGCAGCCATGGGCTCATAGCACGTCCCTGATGCATTCTCCATGAGACTCAGGAGCCGTCGGCAGCCCCACCACAGAGCTCCCGCAGACGCTATCCGAGAGACGTGGCGAAGGGAGAGAGAGAGGGAGCGGCGTGCAGAGAAGGAGGCGAGAAGGACGAAGGAGCCAGCCAAGATGCAGGTCCAACCCCAAGCCGACGGGAGGAACTTCCTGGGAGACGGTTTTAGAAAGAGATTGTCAAATTGCAGTTCATTGATATAGAAGCTACAAATACTAGTCTCACAGTTTGAAATAAAACTTACAATGCAAATTATTACTCAGTGAAGTAATTAGTAATTTAGTATTTATTATATTACAATTATAACTTATATGGTGCAGTCAATCAGTAGCCATGGTGTAACATATACAGTAGCAGCCAGTACCGCGGGAAGTAGGGGTGCGGCCGCCCCCCCTCCCCCCAGGTACCGCACCCCCTAGCAGCCTTTAACAGCTGAGTGTAAATAGACCCCTACTGTACGTGCCTTTTTGTGACCCCATTATGGAGGGCAAAACACCCTACTCCCATGCAGCAGTACTGCATACATACTACGGGACAGAGACTCAGTTACTGATTGAGGTATGAGTGCTGTGCTCAAGTAACTACAGATCACTCAAAGGTAAGACAGTCTGTTCCGGAGAGATGCATGATTGCATCGCTGCAGTGATTAGGCAGCTATGTGTTATTTTCCAGAATGTATTTCATCATTCAAATAGGCTATATGAGATAGAAGAGAAGGCCAATGAAGTCAGCCTTCAGCGACCCATTCCCCAAGAATCTACAAACTGATTCAGGTTTGACCATGTACTGTATCAACCTATTCCCATATGCACTAACATAAATACATTGTTTTCAATGTACAATGAATGCACAGGCATTTGACTTAATGACAGTGGTGTAGGCACACAACAGCACACATGAGAGCGAAAAGGACTGACTTACTGCACACCCGCTCCCTGATTTATGTTCTTAACATTGATGTTTTAACCAGGGAAGGGCATTAGGGCAACATTAACTATATCACTTTCCTGAGTGAGTCAAGCTGTCTTTCGCAAGCTATCTTTCTGTCTAGTTTTGTGGGCTAGATATGTCATTTAATGAGACATATTTCAACCAACTAATTTGCATTACCTTTATTATGTCAGCACTTTTGCAGCCACCAACTTCTGCTATGCTGAGAGCATTTTTGCATTACAACTCATACCCCCTTTAATACCAGTGACACGTGTTTAACTCATATTTCAAGTCAGATCCCTTTCCACCAAACCACTAATTCGAGACCAGAGACCACATCTTTTAATTTGAGATGGACTTGTACTCGAGTGACATGACTATCCTGGTTAATACTCCACTGCACTCACTCCCCCATACTGTGTAGGTTTCATAACCTTAAAGAGCCCATAAAAGGGTCCTATAGTTCTGTTTCAAGCGTGTGGGTCAGTAAACAAAATTGGCCAGTATTTCTCAATATATGTAAAAGTGAACTGATTACAGATATGGACACAGGATTTATTTTTTATCTGAGAGCAGATGTACAGAAACAAACATTTGCCCCCCCCAAAAAAAGTTCTTACCTGTACAAGAAGTTGTGCTTATTGGCAAATATACTGTACTTGGACGCCCATAAACTCAGCAGAGGTCCAAACAGTATGAGACCAGATAGCATCAGGTGGAAATGCTGCTTCACTAGGCTACTGCTTAAGATTCTGGACAACAAGTTTGTCACGAACACCAGAACCCAGTTCAGCAGTCTGAGCACGAGTTTCACTGGCAGTACGAGATCTACTGCCATCTTATGTAATTTATCCAAGTTGATCTCTGGGAAGAAGCCATTTGATGTGGTTTTGAATTCTAGATCCATTTTGTTTGCTTGAGGTTTTCCTTTTTTGTTCCTGTCTGGACTCTCTGGACTATCAATTTCCTTTCAGTTATAGGGTTAGGATCTTAAGCACACATGCCCCATTTTCCTTCTTCTCTCTTCTGTTCCCTTCTTCTCTGCCTGTGTCCAATTAATTGTGTCCCAAATGGGAGCCCTGCTTTGGAGTCTGCCTGGTGCTTTGTTTGTGTGGCGTGGAACCCCCCTCTTAGGAGCCCTTTATCACTGTCAGGCCTGTAGCATCTGGTCTACAAAAATACCACTCTACTCTTACCCCCCCCCCTCTCACCTCAACAAACCCCACCCATCCAGAGCCCAGACTGGAACCGTGGTGACAGTAATGACACTTATAGCATGTCATGTGACCTACTGATCCAAAAGTGCTTCCTATGTAACACAGTGATCTTTGGTTTGAAGTAAGTTAAGTAAAAGAATGCACAGCCGAACTGGCATCAGAGACAGAAACCACAAGTATTTATCCTGGCCTAAAATAGCATCTGAATTCAGTGTAATTGATTTGGTATTCAGTTCTGTAATGTACTATTCACTCATCAGAATTTATCACCAAGTCTTTATGTGTACACATATAAATGTAAAATTGTTTGTGTAAAATGGTTCTTGGCTCCATATTAGGAAATGATTAAATTTTCTGGATGGTTTCCTTCTCGTGTCTCCATTCTTAGAGTCAGCTGTTGATGCCAAACCTAATTTAAGTCGTTCACCATTGCCAATCTGCAGATGGCACCAGGAACAGCTGCCCTTCCCACAAGCTCATTCTGTCACTCTTATTTTTGCTCCCCGGAGCCAAATTGACAGTATTTAGTCTCATCTTGGAACTGGTGTTTATTTTAAATATAAATGTATTTACTTGTATTTGATACTTTTCAGAACTCGCTAAAATGGTCCTAGAACTCTGGATCTTAACCCATACTAATGTAAGGCTGGCTTTACATGATTTGCATATACGTATACAATTTCCATGCTTCTTGACAGTTAACACGAAGCAATTAAAAAATAATAAAAGTGCCATGCAACAAACTCAATTTAATAGGAAAAGAGCTATCAGTGCATTAAAACCACTTACAGTAAACCCAGTATACTTTGTTGACTGGAGTCCCCCATGGGTCTATACTAAGACCCCACCTTTTTCCCTATCCACTAAATGTATTAGCCGATTTACAAGCTCACAGCACGTTGTGAAGCTTGCAGATCTGCTATTTTCGTCGGATGTTCACCCCCAGCAGGAGAAACGTAACACAACAAATATGTTCCCCAGCTATAGATTGTTCTTGTTTACTGATCCTGTTACTTACTTTTATGAGTCTGTCTTGTTTACTGATCCTGTTACTTACTATTATGAGTCTGTCTAACACATATATTTAAAATAAAGCCTCTAAAATGCTTTGTCTTCAATCGAAACTTCAGCCCAGTTGATAAAAAGCCCTCCGCTGGTATTGGCTTGCTAATAGCATCATGAACATAATTTTATTTGAGATAAACAATGACTAAGACATTGATTGTTAGGCCCTCTGAAGGATGGGTGCCAGAGAAGGTCTAGGTCTAATTTTAGAGCACTTATTGCATTCCTGTCATTACAATGGCCCCATGCTTCTTTACTCCCTGTATCCCTGTCTCTCCAATAAGTCGATTCAACAGTTACAACTAGTTCAGAACGCCGCAGCCCGGGTCCTGACCGGCGCAAAAAAGTATGATAATATTTCACCAATTCTGGCATCCTTGCATTAGCTTCCAATCTCTTTCAGAATTGATTTGAAAATTGTATTAATCACTTTTAAGGCCTTGTCTGGCCATCCTATATCTGCGACTTACTCTAGCCATATTTAACAAAGCGCAATTTGAGGTCCTCAGACAAAGCTCTCCTACACATCCCATCTTCATGAAGAAAGAAAAGGTGATAGGTGATTATTCAGAGCTCCGACTCTCTGGAATGCCCTCCCTCTGGAGATCAGGCTCGCAGAGTCTGTGCCCCAATTGAAATCCCTCTTGAAAACTCACTTTTATAAAGCTGCCTTTATTCCCCAAATGTTTTAACCCATTGTGTTCCACTGCATTAGCTGCGTAATGTTTTTTGCTCTGTCTCCTGTTGTGTGTTGTGTTTTTGATTATCCGTGAAGCACTTTGTAACGCTGTTTTGAAAGGTGCTATTATTATTATTATAGTATTATTACTGATGGGTCTGATTTTGTACCATTTTCTTATGGATTTAAAGTGTACCATTTTCCATTTGTATGTGTTAATATGGTTAAAAGTGTCAGTGCCTCACGAGCGGCCTGCAACATTGTTTTGGTCTGCTGTGCTCCTTCTGGTATGTCAACAATATTAGATAGCAGGTTAACCTCGATACCCCAACCTTGGTTGCCCAGGAAACTGAGCCATTCAAGCCATAACTTACGGCTGACGTGATGACGAAAGGCGTAACCCCACGCTATGTGTATAATTACTCTGCATCTCCGTTTGAACGTCAGAAGAATATATCTGGAACTATGCATGTCCAACGCTTGTAAGATCTCTTCTCTGGAATAAACCCCAAATACTATTATAACACGTTTCCTTCCTCCGTTTATTGATGTAATTAATTCTTATCTGACCGATAGATATGGACCGGTATTTACTTGGAGAAATAAAGCTATCAATTATTATACTAAGGCCCCTATAGTAGAGCTTAAGATTTTTGCCCGAGCCCGACGGGACCCGACCCGGCCCGTCAGCACGGGCTGGGCCGGGTCCAATTGGTCACGTATTTGTCGGGCTTTGGGTCGGGCTTGGCTAGGCAACATAATGCTATTTCTTTTCTAACAGACTGTTGGAAAAGGGTGAATGACTCCTGTTCTTAACGAATTACCAAGATTTTATGAGAAAAAAGGCTGCATGCAGCAATTAAGCTTGTTTAGAAAAATGACGGGCTACGGGCTGGGCTGGGCCCAATGGGTCAATTATGTATCGGGCTTTGGGTCGGGCTGGGCTTGAAGTTCTGTCGGGCTGGGTCGAGCCGGGCTCAAATATTTAGGCCCGATTAAAGCTCTACCCTATAGTAGCTGACTGACTGCTATTTGTAACTTTGCTACAGATGACCTTATCGGGCTATGCTCATTCAACAAAAAGTGGGTACAGACAATCTGTGAGATTGTATATCAGCTATTTTGGGGCGCCGATGGCCGAGTGGTTAAAGTCCGTACCATAAAATAATAAAGTAATATCTTTCTCTAAATACAGATTTCCCAGTGAATTGTGACAACCTCAGGTCAAGTTATATTCTTTTATGCTTTATTTAGATAAACCTGGGGCAGAAAGAGGGGAGCCATGCACTTGACTTAAATGGGTACTTGCAACTCATAAGGAGCATGAGGTCTGTGCACTAACTGTCTGAGCCACCAGGCACCCCAGAGAAGGTGCTTATAACTGAAATTTAATGTGGAATTCAACCAACCATCCAGTGGCTGGTTCGTTGAGAAGTTATGTTAGATTCAAGCCTGGACTACAAATGTCGCTCAAGTTACAAAAAAGTAGAATCAAAATTAAAAATTGAAAAACCATCTGTGTAATTACATTTAAAGAAATGTTTTATTGATAATGCAAAACAGAGGTCTGGGAATGAAACACAGATATTGATATAAACACACTCTAATAGCACATACACAGATCAATGTGTATGCAAGTATGTACGTATGTATGCATGAAGGTATACATCTGCATCCCAACCGCTTCACAAAGTCTTGGCCTCAACATGAATAAAACATGTTCGCTTTGGCCAAAAATTATATATTTTTGTCCAACCAGACAACTGAGTTGTCCTCAAAGTCTGAGTTCGGACATCAGATCAGCGATGATGGCCCAATGGACCACGGCATTCTCAATAAGAAAGTCCACACTGATTCCAAATCAGCAACTCTTGACTTACTCTGTGAACAGAGGCCTAACATTGAAATATTATACATCATTTATACAGTTATTGTCATTATAGTCACACTTTGTTTGCCCAGTACATTTCTAACATTAATTTAACTTATAATGACCATCACTAGGGTTCAAACTGCTGTATTTTTCGTAACAAGCTCCGGGTGCGGGGGATTCCAGCGTTCAGTCTCGCTCTCGATCCTCCTCTAGCGGGTGGGTTTGTCTGTGCTCCCACATGCGTACCACTCCATCCCACTATGGAGGAGAGAGAGGGGTGAATATGACAATGGAATGGAAGGAACGAGACATCGGGAGACGGGGAGAGAGAAAACAACAGAAGTAGAAAATGAGAGAGAGCGCGAGAGAGGGAATAAGGGAAAGGGAGTGAGAAAACATGAGAAAGGTAGAGAGGAATGACAGAGGAAGTTAGAGAAAGGTGGGAGGGAAGAAATCATGTCCGATTTAGGTTGTCGTCTACTAAATGGGGATGCATCATTGTGGCTAATGTGAAGATAATGATTCTTATGTCATTTATCTGGTCTTGAAAAACACTTTTTTATTACAATGTCCTTTATCACTTCTCACAGTTAATTTGAACATTAACATTTGCTCTAAAAAGCACTTCTGCACCATGGCAGCTACCTTCAAATCAACTATTGTCAACGTCAAGGACTTGTAACTACACTTTTGGAAAAAAAGAGTGTCGGGTTAAAGTGGTGATGCTATATTATCTAATTTAGCTGGGGACACCCCACTTTGAGAACCACTGGTATAACATCGGTGATAGAGAGATGGCAGTACTCACAGAACTGCTGACAATGTTGTCCTCGTAGGGGTGCCAGCTAACATCCCTCACACACGCATCATGACTCGCCAGCCTGGCTACCACGGCGCCCGTTAGCACATCGTAAACTGGGTAATTGGACACACACCAAAAGAAATGTAGCTACTTTCATGTCCTCCCACTTGGGAGAAAGTGCATACGAATATAGAACATGTCATTAAGCTTATATTTCACTGCCATACATACAGGATCCATGTCTGTCAGAGAGCATTTTAGGTCTCACACATATTTATACACTGAGGATTGTACTGTGCACTGTAAGACTCACTTATGATTTTGCCGGTAGAGCACCCTGAGTAGATAAACCTTTGTCCGGTGGTGAACTCTGGTGAGAAACGGCAGCGGATGAGCGTGTGCAGAACGCCGTGGCCACGGTACGTCATCACTGAGGTGTCACCGGAAAGCTTGTGTCTTTTCAAGGCTGGGCGGGACAGAGACACACACACAGAGACACGCACGCACAAAACACACCCGTAAGTCAAGTGTATAATTATGTCAGTTTCATAATTATGTCAGTTGCATAATAAGGCTTAACCACTTAAGCCCTTTTTCATTCTTCATCATCATATGATGGTGTTGCATGCCGAAAATAGGCGATCTACAAGCTTGCGTTGAGAGCTTGTAAACCGGCTATTTTTGGCTATTTTTTGAAAATGTTCACCTATACTGACATGGCCGAAATAGGGATGCCAGATTGAAAGTAGTTAACGATAAAGAATGTATAAAACTATGTACAATTAATTAAAGCCAATAAATTACCAATGATGTACTTTATTTAAGCCAATAAATTACCAATGATGTATAAATAAAGTAAGATAGAGTTGAGCAAATACCAGAGAAAATTATAGTTAAGTGAATGTGCAATAGCACACTGCCAATGTTGCAGTACAACAGTTAATATATTCATTGACTAATCCAACACACAATCATTTATTTTTTGGCAAAGTTATGTTATCGTTTTTAAGTTTTAAGTTTTGAAAAGTCTAGCTGAAAATAATCCCTGGAGAAATTGTACTAATGAATTTGAAAAGTCCATAACATAACCATACAATGACGTTTTGCTAACATTGACTCAATTAGTTCAATAACGTTTTAATGTACGTTGGCCGATTTAATGGCCGAAGCTGAAAATAGACAATGTATCAACGCTGTGTGTACGTGGAAGAGGCATACTGTAGTAACAGTTAATATCCTGGTTTTAAGGATCACTGTTCATGAAGATACCTCCACCTCTCTTCCTTGTACTTCCGAACACTCCTCTGTCAGCCCTTTCTACTCTCCAGTGTACCCTCTTTCTTTGCTATCCGCACCTCTCTGGGGGACCTGTTGCCAGCGGTAATCCCAGTTTTGCTGAGTGACAGCGAGGCGCGAGGCAGCCAGCCCTTCCTTGGGCGAGAACTTCCTGATGTCCCACAGCTTGATGGACTGATCCTTAGAGTTGCTGATCAGATAGCGTGCATCGCCCTGGTACAGAAATATGAAGCATGATATTGACATGGAATATTCTGTGCACCTTCATGAACCCCAGATAATGAACCTTACTGATCGATATGCTATGATAATTATGGTGATGAAGCCTATGATTCACAGGCAAACAGTAGTAATCCAACACATCGTCATTGTTGTTTGTTTTACCAAGTTAGGTTATCGTTGCATTTTTATATATTTAATGTGCAGCTTGGTTTGGGAAGTCTAGCAGAAAATTGTCCCAGGAGAAAAGATCAATTTACTAACGAAATTCAAAAGTCCATGACTTATTAACTGCCCAACGATTACTTGGGTTTGGCCTAAGGATGCTGCTAAAGGAAAGGTCAACATTAGTATTTCTTCCTTGCTGAACGCATTAAGTTTCATGACAATCCGCCCATTAGAATTTGTGTGCAATTGGACATTTTGGCCAAAGGATAGTGCTGGAAGAAAGGCCACTATTGGGTCACCAAAATCTGTTATGGCAATCCTCCATGCTCTCAGAGTTTCATGGTAATCAGCCCATTTACAGTTGGGTGTAAGGAGCAGCACAGACTCTAGTGTGGCTTTTAGACTAATAAGCATGATCTATAGTCACTTATAGAAAATAGCCGATCTATAAGCTCACAACACGTCTCATCTGCGATGCAGTGTGAGCTTGTAGATCTGCTATTTTCGCACGTGACACAGTCGTGCGATGTAACATAAATTAGCCGTTAGTCTCTTACTCTTCAATTTAGGGGGATCTTTGGGGGATTGATTCCCTGCATCACAGAAGAGAAGCAAGTGGTGTGTATTTTCCATGTTACTTTTTTTTTTAAATAATGGGCCCTAAGCACGGCAGCCATATTGGCATGAAATAGGAGTGCAATGTTACTTCCTTCACAGATGTTACCAGTAATACTAATTAAGGTTGTGTTCCGTTCAGGTCAAACAGAGCCAGGGTGCATGTTGGCACACTGGAAAGGCTCTGCTACACAAATGGAACAGAGCCTAAATTAGTATCATTGTTAATACGTTTGATACGTATTTTCATGGCAATATGGTTGCCGTGCATAAGAACCATTTCAGTTAGTTTTAGCTAATACTGTTAACCATAACATTCCACATACTAAAAACCTCATATATTCACATTCCTGGTTGTAATGCAGCGAACACTGTTTTTTTTAGCCAGTGTGGAGAACTCTTTGTTGACCTCCATGACAGGTAAATTAAACTCCAGCCTCCATTTCGTTTTTGCCCACCCACCTCCACCACCACGCATCCCTCTAGCTACCTTGCTGTGGATGAAGGTGACGCCATCTCGGTGACCGGCCAGCTGTCCTACGGGCTGCGGCCGCTCCTCACGCAGCGTCCGTCTGTCCCACACCTTGCACAGCGCGTCGTCGCTGCCGGAGAAGAGCAGCTGGGAGGAGCTGTCGGCGAACGCCACCGCGTTCACGTCGTCCTCGTGAGCGTCAATCTGAGCCGGGCACAGGGAGAAGGGTACAGTGAGTGTGTGTGGGGGTAATTTTTTTTTTAAATGTGCGTGCACGATGTGTAATAGTGAATTTGCCTCCATGTGTTAATGTACAGTAGGTGAGAGACTAGGAGACATGGGGACAAGGGTACGGGGGAGGGCATGCATGGACACGAGAGAGAGAGAGATACAATAGGAGACAAAGTACAGAGATTGATGCATAAACTCAGGCGGGGGGGCAGTGAGGAAGAGCGAACGATACACAGAGACAAAACAGATGGCGGAGGTCATTCTGTGACTTCCACACAGAAACGGTGGGAGGAGAAAAGAGGTGCGCTAAACCCCCCGTGGTGGAGCGGAGCGGGACCCACTGCTAGCAGACGCAGGTGGCGGGGACAGTGGAAAGCTTTATGTGAGATGACACGCATTCAGCTCACCTTGAGTGACTTGTGAGCAGGTACTGTAGCTAAACACAATTCACACAAACAGGCCTATATACAGACACAAGAAGCACACATGTAGACACACACACACACACACACACACACACACAAACCTTCAGTGTTCGTTTATTCTGCTCCCTATCATAGACGTAGAGGCAGCCATCGTTTGCTCTGGAAAAGTGACGGAGAGACTGAATTAATTCTCATCCCAAGCTGCACAGTGACCTTTCACACTGATTACTGAGGGGGTATTTTATATTGCTCTTCTGAATATGTAGCACCTAACTTTAAAGGTAGGGTAAGTGATATTTTTTGGTTAAAACAAAAAAGTATTTTGTTAAAAAGTAAAAAATACTATATTCTGATAGTAATCATTGCTATAGAGTGTTTTTTCAGTAACAGGAGTCTCACTGTCTCTCCAGCTCTTTAATAAACAGAAAATACATTTTTCGGTAGGTGTCAAAATCTCAGCCAATCAGGAGAAAGTACCTATTTTTAATTTAATTTGTATAGTGTTCCAGATCCAATTTTGTCTGCTCATTTCTTAGTGTCATCACTTCCAATTTCACTTGTTTAATCTGTATCCTGATTGAGTTCTCTGTCCTGGTTGGATAAAATTGGAAATGAAACTGAAACTGAAACGAAAATGCATTTTCTGTTTTATAAAGAGCTGGAGAGACAAGGAGACTCCTTTTACTGAACAAACACTCTATAGCAATGAGTACTATCATAATATATAGCTATTTAACACTTATTTTAACCAACGCAAATCACTTACCCTACCTTTAATGCAACAGAAATTGCATTACACTTTATTTGTAATGCACATTGCATAGAATACATAGTTTCAAGTCCTTTGTAGTTTTAAGAATAGTGTATAATAAATATATGGATAGAAATGTTGATGACATAAAAAAAGTACAGGTTTATCTGCTTCACAGCTTTAGCTCACACGTGTGACATTATTAAACACATCAGTTGAACTCACCCCCCCAATATCTCCTTGGAGTCCGTGGATGCGGCCAGCGAGAACACACAGAACCTCCTCTCGTCCGGACTACACAACACAACAACACACACACGACAAGCTCAGCGCGACAACACACAACAACATCAGCAACATTACTACGTCTACTCTATAACGTGCATAGAACGAGACTCTCATCACCATATTGTTGGAATCGTTATTATGGGTTTGAACAGAGGTATGCTGCTATGCCATAATAGTCCCTGTAATTGGTGACTTGATACACAGAGTGAGTGGAGTGACGTGATGAACTCTGTCAGCATCATTCATCCATGCAGTAATGGAGGTAGAGAAGCTGGGACTGATAGATTACTGTACCTGAGTACCTGCAATGCTATAAGTTACTATGGAGGAGAAACACTAACTTGAGGTCCAAGGCGGTGTGAGTTTCACTGTCTCCGTCTACACTGCACACATGGACTACAGGGATAGAGTGAGAGAAAGAGAGAGAACATAATGAGTAAAACACATTGTCGTTACTCGTGAATAACTGTGTGGCAGAACCAACTAATTTGGGTAGGATTGCAGTTGAAATGAAAGCTAAAAGGTAGGCATAGTAACGGAGGAGTAAAGGAGGAGTCAAGTAACGGAGGAGTAAAGGAGGAGTCAAGTAGCGTCATAACGATGCAGGGTGGCTCTGATAGGGTGAGGCAAGCCTGGGAATTAATTCCAGCAGTGGCTGTACTTGTTTTAAACTTAAAGCACTTTTTTTTTTACTCTCTTGTTACTCCAAAAACAAACAAATAAACAAACAGTAAGATGCATGGGGGCAAGCACAACGTTTCTGTCCAACATATTTGTGATGTTCCTGTGGTTCTATAACCTTACTGTAGTCAGACCAGCTGGAGTAGAGAATGTGCTGTGTGTCTGGGGTGAAGCAAACATCCAGCACGCTCCAGCCCACGTCTCGTGCCTTCACCGTCCTCCGCAGCTTAAAGCGCCCCCTGCTGGTGTCGTACAGCCGGATGTTCTGGTCTGCAGAGGGTTTCATAATTTTGTCATTATTAGCCATAAATAGCCAAGGTCTATATGCGATGAGTAATTTATACTCCGTCATACGCCGGTGTTCTGTGGTGAAAGTAGCCGATCTACAAGCTCACAACACGTCGTGATGCGACGCATAGTGAGCTTGCGACACTAGTGCACAATGAAATATAGTCCAGGCTTAAGGCTTACCAGCTCAGTGGCCTTGTGGTTAGTGTCCACCCTGAGATTGAGGGGTCGGGGTTCAATTCCCCGGCCGGGTCATACCAATGATTATAAAAATGTGACCCAATGCCTTCCTGCTTGGCACTCGGCATCAATGGTTGGATCGGGGGTAAGTCCCTGTGACATACAAGCGTCATGTCCAGGGGGTGTACTTTTACATCATGGCTGGGGGATGTACTTGTATAACAAGCCACCTCACGCTACAGAAACAGGAGATAGGCTCCTGCCCTTTGGGCCACATGGCTAGGCAAGGCTTACTTACTTAAGTGGTTAGTCAGTTGTTACTTTTATTTTTATCATAAAGAGCTCAATGGGGTGTTAGATACATGTTGTGGACAGTGCATATTGTGTAACTACAAGCCTAATTGCAGATTAAATTGCAGGCATGCGAGGGAAGCTGTGGCTATAACAAGAAGTTATTTATGTCAATTTCTTCAGAATATTTCAAGGATCTAAATTTAGCTTCCTGAGACAAGTGCTAAGCACAACAAATTTGCATTCAGCTCCAGTGATTGAAAGGCATCACATAGCCTCTGGCTGGAAAACAACAGGTGTTTCTAATCAAATGGAAAGTGATGGCAATCATATGACAGCCAACATCCAGAGTACAGAGTTCGTATTGAAGTTCCAGACTCCTAGGAAATGCATGTGACATAATAGGAACAAGTACAAATAAAACTGCACTTTTATAGCAAAGTGCTGGATTTTGAGTCATGTCAAATTATTGTCCTATCTTAAAACATTTAAGACGGTAATACTCTAGTGACTTTGTTTATTGTTTGACCTTCATCTGCAACTGCAAAGAGACATAAATAAGGGTGAGTGTCCAGACCGCTTATAGTAAGGCATGATGACACCTACTCCACAATATGCAAAATAATAATATCCTATGGAGCATGTGATATGGTTCATGAGTCTAAGATATGGAGTGTGCACCAGCTACTCGTAATTGCATGCATCATTAATCATTTGCATGTAAAGACTGTATGAAGTCCTTTGTAACTGCCAATTGATTTCAAACTAGCAATTTACTGAATCTGGTTGCACCGCTGAAACGTAATGAATGTCCTAACTAGTAAAGCTTTAGTGTAAATGGTTTCTATGAAACATTTTTGTAGCTGCATCCAATCAATCAATGCAGGCTGAAGTCACAGCAGCATCAAGGGCATTCAAAAGACCACAATTGGAATTCATCCAAAAATATTTTCGGCTGTTTTTTTTTGTTATAAAGTGTCATGAAAATAAGTATAAAATGTGATACATCACTTTTTTTCTAGAGAGAGAGAAAGAATTGAGGGAGAGAAATGACTGGGAGAGAGAGGAAACGGCAGTATAGAGAGAAAATCATGCTGGATCATGCCGATTCAAGGAGATGAGATTACATGATGAAAGATGAGAAGACCTCATTTGTGTGGCTGGTGAAACCTGACTGCATTTACTATTCACAGCAGAACATAATTGGTGTCATATCTGGACCAGAGCCAAGGCACCGTGCTGTTCCGACTCTCACACCTCTTGATTGGCTGGCTATCGTTCAGTCAGCAAAGGCGTTGCTTTGCTACCACCTCTAAGATGCACAGAAGATTTTATTTGAATTCTCTATTTTGAGCGGTGTAAATCTGGACTTAGTAAATAATTAACAACTAGACTTAGCAAGGACAAACACGGCGTGTGGGCTCAAGGCACATATGACCTTGTGTCACAAAATGTAGCTCATGTATAATAGGATATGATATAACTTCATTCATGCAGAGTATACTAATATCAATAGAGCAGAAATGTCTGACAGAAGGTTATAAAATCAATAACAACAACCAATCAAGAAAAGATATTCATATCACATGGTGCTACAAAACATAGATCAAATTGTGTTTTCAAGTACTTTCCGTTTTAGCCTTTGATGATGAGGGTTGGGCTTTCCATATAATAATAATAATAATAATAATAATTATTATTATTATTATAATAACCACAATGCCTTTAACAGATCAGTTCAATAAAGGTACATGGTGTCAATAACCTCTTAACTATACTGACTTCAAACAAGTTAAAACACATGTTAATAATTATTTCTGCATTACTATTAGACTGGTATGGGTGTTACAGAGGGCTCATAATATATGACATCCTGTCATATAATTGTGTTTTTATTTTGAGGCAGAGTTACTTCCTACCTTGGCAGGCAGAGAGGAACATGTTGCCGTCCTCATTGTACACACCACAGAAGGCTTTCTGGTGGTATGTATCCTTGTGGGACACATAGTTTGGCAGGAAGCTGTTGGAAGGAATACGTTACTTGCAAGTCAAAAACCTATGGTCCATTAACAGGTCTCTAGTGCCGGGTTACTTAAAGGTCACACACACACACAGCTCGTCACTGATGAGTCCTTATCTTTGAGACCATGTTAGATCTTTGTCTCCCTACTGAAGGTCACACAGACAGAAAGACCTCTGTCCCAAGTTATTGACTTATGTAACCAAGTGGTGGCAAGTACTTGGTTCTGCGTTCAAATTCTTTTCAACCACAACACAGCAATACATTTTATTTTATTTTTTTGCAGAAGAAGTTAAACTTTATTGCCTGCGTTCATTTGGCCACAATTCCGTTTCCATGGAAATGACCATAACTGATTTGAAAACATTACGGCACCAGTAGAACCTCATAAAAAAAATACATGTATGCGTAGGATCTAGAAAATTCTAGGACCAGTCAATAGAAAAAAAATTACCCAATTTATTTGCTTTGTTTACTTCTGCAGTAAAACAAGTAGTGTAGGCTGGCGTGACGGCATGTTGTTCCTCTTGGAGCAGAGGTGTTTGGCTAGTCTAGTGTAGGAGTGCATTGTTGCATGTCGTCTAGACATACTCACTGTGTGCGGATGCGACTGCACTCGCCATGGGAAAAACTGGATCCTCTACACCTGCCTTGTTCCCTCTGCCAGAGACACGGAGGCACAGAGAAACAGACAGTCAACATTACAAGAACTCCTACACATTCTCAAATACCAATATCGATTAGAAGTGAATTCGAATCCATCGGAAATAGCAATGTACAGTGTTAGTGCAGTGTTACCCAAACTTAGGGTCGTGCCCCATTGCTTTTTTATGGGTCGCAATTTTGTTGTCTAAAATAGTTAAAGTAGCCGATCTACAAGCTCACAACGTGTCGCGACGGGACGCGTTGTGAGCTTGAATATCTGCTATTATTCACTGTTTTTTAAAATAGGGCATGCATAATTAATTTATAATGTATTTTTGTACATTTGGGTCCCGGGGAGACAACTAATTTATATTTTATCTTGAGCTAAAAGTTTGGGAATACCTCTGTTAACCCATTAACGCATCTGTTAGTCATTTTTAGATTCCTTTGACTATTCAAAAATAGCACATATACAAGCTCATAGCCGCGCTATGCAAATCTTTCAATAAATATTTTTTTAAACATTTTAAACTCAAATGTTGCTATTATCAGTGGTTCTCAAACCTTTTCCATGTCAAGGACCTCCAAAATGATGTGGCCGTGGACCCCCATCTCAAAATATGTTGTTCCAGGGACCCCCCAGAAGCAAAGATTTGAGTTACAAATGTTTGGCTTTAAAAGATATATACATATTAAAAGATTTGCAACAAATTTTCACGACTTAAAAAAAAAGAAGAAATAGCGATCTACAAGCTTGTAGATCTGCTATTTTTGAATAGCCAAAGAAATCCTGCCTTCCCGGTCTTAAAGGGTTAATATTCACGTATTACCTCTCTGAGCATGTGGGTGAAGCTGCGTCGCCCTGCCCTCAGGCTGTAGGAGGCGGTGGCCACCATGATCTGGGTTCGGATCTCACTCTGATCCAATTCCTGTGTGTCAGGCTGGACGTCCACTGTCAGGAAAGCAACAAACGTGGGTCAGTATTTTCAGAGCATATCATATCATCATTATGATGCAGGGGTGTGACAGGCAATGCAGTTCTCATAAGCAGTGTAGATACATGTAAATGATGGGTTTACCGGGGGGGTTGTATCGGTGTCCCAGGCGGCCCTCCCAGGCTCCATCGCTGTCATCATCAGAATCTGAGTATGACTGGACCAACTGGAGTGCTGTGGCCCCGCTGCCATGGATCAGCCTTACCTGGCCCCTACACACACACACACACACACACAAAATACCACATCATCACATCAAGCAACTAACCAATTAATTAATCAATCAATCAATCCAGTGGTTCCCAAACCGTTCCATGCCAAGGACCAGCCATAGCCTCTGGCTGAAGCCCACCATTGCAAAATTGTTTTAAAAAATGTAATAAAAAAACAACACAAAAATAGCTAACTTAATCAATTTCACCAAGTGTTGTGAACTTGTACATCTCCTATTTTTGTTATTTTTGAAACATTTTGAATATTTTTTAGAAAATGTGCGAATGTCATGCCCAATATATACATAATATATATTGTAGTGATTTTTATTTTATTTTCCCCTACTTTCCAAATGGTCCCCTGGCGCCCC
Organism: Gymnoscopelus braueri; assembly: GCF_963280865.1. Lineage (NCBI taxonomy): Eukaryota > Metazoa > Chordata > Actinopteri > Myctophiformes > Myctophidae > Gymnoscopelus > Gymnoscopelus braueri. The sequence continues at coordinate 11,495,262 of NC_137623.1, read as the reverse complement.
CTGGCAGCCCCCCTCAGGGCCGCCAACCCCTCTTTGAAAGCTTGTGACTCAACCAACCAATAATGGAGCAATCAATTACAGTTCACACACACACACACACACACACACACACACACACACACACACACACACACACACACACACACACACACACACACACACACACACACACACACACACACACACACACACACACACACACACACACACACACACACACACACACGCTAATTTACAGCAACACAGTTAGCTAATTTACAGCAACAATCAATCAAACTGGGTTCATGATCTCCTTGCCTGGCTGCAGACCCTGTTGCTCCACAGTGAGGCAGTAGCCTCCGGGACAGATTCATAGCTTTTGGCAGCATGCACCACTGTTTTACATGCTGCACTCAACTATGTCTGGCTCCACAGCGCTGCTTCTGTGGTACTTATTAAAGGGAAGGGAGAGAACAATATCCTCCACTCCGCATGCTGGTTGCGGGGTGGTCTGACATGCTACCACTGGTGTCACTGCAACTGCCAGGGACCAGTTCCAAGGGCAGAAAAGTAACAGTTGGCTTGTGTCCTGTCCACAGGTGCTTTCATTACATGACTAAATTGTGGGTCCCAGTGACACCCTAAACTTTAAAGCCAGTGGTTCTCAAACGTTTTCATGTCAAGGACCCCCAAATTGACACTTATTAGCCCGTGGACCCCCATTTGAAAATATATGCCCCCCCAGTTTCACATGCATTAGTCAATATATGGATTGGACCCCCATTTAATGGCATTTCTATCTCTGGGACCCCAATTTCTATTGTAAAATCAATGTTAATTTAACTCTCAGAGTGTACAATTGGAACCAAATGGACCCATAAGGGTCCATTTGGTTCCATTTGTACACTCTCAGAGTTACAGGGGTCCATTTGGTTCATAACTATCTATCATTTAGCTGGGTAATGGAACTCCCTCAAGGACCCCTGGGGGTCCCCGGACCCCACTTTGAGAACCACTGCCCTAAGCTATGTATATTTGTGTTATTTTTATGCTGATCAACATGTGTTGTTTTTTTAATTGTTTTCATAAGCAAAATACAATTGCATTCCTCCCAGATCACTTCCTCCGTGCATCAGCTGACACTTGGCTTAAATCAGGGGTGTCAAACTCATTTTGGGGTCCGGGCCACATTGGTCAAATGGTGACTTGATGTGGGCCGAAACCAGTTGCGGACGCGCATGTGCGCTCACACGCATTCAGTTATACAGCATTGTTTTTCAGTCTGTTGTCTCAGTCAATGGCCTTAAATGGTCAAAAGTAAGTTAACCCTTTAAGACCGGGAACGCATCTGTGTAATTTTAAGATTTCTTTGGCTATTCAAATTATGCTATTAGGAGACATACAAGCTCATAGCGCGGCACCGAGTGCCACGTTACGAGCTTGTAGATCTGCAATTTTTCTAAAATCGTGAACATTTGTTCAAATCTTTGAATATGTATTTTTTTTAAGCGAACATTTTTAACAACTTATGGGGGTCCTTGGAACAAAATATTTTGAGATGGGGGTCCATGGCCAAATACATATAATTTTGGGTGGTCCTTGACATGAAAAAGTTTTTCAAAAAACTGTTAGGATTTAGAAGGCATTTGTAAGCAAAGATTTGAGTTTGAGAATATACAAGCTCATATGAGCTTGTTTATCTGCTATTTTTTGAATAGCAAAAGAAATGACACAGATGCTTTCCCGGTCTTAATGGGTTAATGTAAACTCAACTCAACTAAACCCACTCACCTCCTCAATAGGTGAGCCAGCACTTCAGCTAAATCGACGTCCTCCTCTGACGATAACTGTCTGTCCGCCTGCTGCTGCTGCCTGTCAGCCGCCCTGCGGCCTCGGCTACCACTGCTGCTCTGGTTGGGTTCTTCTTCTGTTGGATCGGACTGGTCTGCTGGGTTGTCATTGGAGGATCGCCTTCCACCGGACATCCCAGAACTGGACTGAGAGCCCATAGACCGAAGAGAGATCCTGGCGAGGGGAGAAGAACGTTGTCTGTGACTTATGGTAAAATCAATGAGGTGGTAAGCATAAAAAAAGGTTTGGTTCTGCATGAGAAAACCCAAGCTTACAAATACACTCGCTTTCTTTCTCAATAACTCAGAGAGACTAGAGTGAGGTACAGAACTGGATGGAGGCAGGGAGACTACATAGTAAGGAAGGTTGACAGCCTCTTTATCATAGTGCAAAGCAAGGCAGACAAGAGTAAAAGCTGATAATGATCATGTCATCGATGCAAAACATATGACTATTTTCCACCAGTAACAGGAATACAAGAACTACATGTATGTGTAACCTGGTGGTGTTTTTCAAGCTGATGCAATGCATCAAGGGGAAAAAAACAGGGGGGTGTCAAATATTTTTAAAACTTTCTAAAAAATAGATATGGGGATCTGCAGGCTTGTTATCAGTGGTGGAAAGTAACTAAGTACATTTACTCAAGTACTGTACTTAAGACAATTTTGAGGTATTTTTTGCTTTACTGGAGTATTTCCAAATTTCAATACTTTTACTACACTAAAATTATTTGAAAATATTAGTTACTTGTTTGATTATTATTACAAAACATACATTACTCATTTCAGCCCCTATATGCATTTCGGCCATTTGGAAATAGCCAATCTACAAGCTCAGAATGCGTCACTGTGAGCTTGAGCTTGTAGATCTGCTATTTTGAAAAGATTTTTATACATTTGAAAACTTGTGAAATGGGACATTCTGCATAATGAATACTTTCTTCCTTTGGTACTTCAAAGTACCAATACTTTTGTATTTTTACTCAAGTAAATATTGAATTCCGGACTTTTACTTGTAATATTTTTTTTTGTATTACTATGTAATATTTCTACATTACAGTATTGATACTTTTACTCAAGTAAAAGCAAATGTACTTTTTCCACCACTGCTCGAATCAATCAGAGAGACAGGTCAAGTCTATGGTCAATAGAGAGAGAGAGAGACAGACAGAGAAAGAGAGAGAGAGACTACGTAGTTTACGTGGCCTCATTACCACAGAGCACACAGCCGTCATAACGAATTAATGATCTGCTCTGCAGCTCATCATGTCATCAGACAGTCTGTTCTGACAGTGTCTGTTGATCACCGATGCAAACACATGAAATAAACAACCAATTCTCGCTGTCAACGTGCAACTGTGTCTGTTTATTGCAGCAGCTCGGCTACGTAAGACGTAGTCTCTTCTTCAGGTTATCTAAGGAAGCTAACCGTTAGCATAGATGGCTAAGTGGCTAACGTAACGTTACCCCTATGTTGATGGTCGAACGGTCTGCTTCTTTGACAGCTCGGCCGCGGAGCGGAGCTCTCTGGAGGGTGTAGGTTGACCTTATGGTTGCACGTCCGGTTTGTGGGTACAGGCCAAAATGTTGGGTGAAATGTGTGGATCGTTTTTCCAGCGCAATCTTTCACCGAGCGACTATCAACCTTTGCAATCCGTGAAGCGCCATGTTGTTTACAAAATGTAAGCGCCAGCGTTGCCAGGTTCTGCGAGAGAAACAAGCAAACCAAGGTCTATGAAAACAAGTGCCTCGATCTGTACTGTTTCCAGCCGCTAAGGAGGTCTTTCTCACAAATGGTGTCAGAAGAAGTGGGATACAGAGGCCAGACCATTTGCTATTTGTAATTAGCAGATCTACAACCTCACAACGTGTCGCAATGCGAAGAAAATTTGAAAAATGTGGAATATTTAACTTATGTAACACTTTTTTTGGTACGGGGGCCCCTGGCATGAAATATTTTCAGATGGTGGTCCGTGGACAAATACATATTAATTTGGGGGTCCTTGACTTGAAAATGTTTAAGAACCACTGGTTTAAACAACATTAGTAATTTATTATAAGCAACTACACTTTAGAAACAAGACCCAAAAAAACCGCAACCGGCTACTAACTACCAATATTTTCAAGCAACTACACAGAAAAATAAGCCCAAAGTCGCTTAGAATAAGCGGACATGGCAACGCTGGTAAGAGCCTTCCTCCGTGAGAACCCTTGCCCTGTTTCTGTCACATGATCGCTCTGTCCCACCCAGCCACGCCCCCTATGACCCCGCCTCTTACCGCGAGACTCAAAACACCTTGTTGGAGCTGCTACTGATTAATTTTAATTAATTGTTTCAGTTAAATAATAGTTACATAGTTATACAATATACTTTTTTTTAGTGGTTCTTAAACGTTTTCAGGTCAAGGAAATTGATATCCTCAAAATGATTATGATACATATTTGGCCAGAGACTATACAGCAGATCTATGTTGCATTGTGATCTTGTAGATTGGCTATTTTTTATAACTGAAATAGGGCTTAATTAAAGCTCTATTATGTATTTTGTTTGTGAATACAGTGTAATTTTGTTCAATCTGTATGGTAGAGTATGCTAATACAATATAACGTATTCAATTGGGACGGTTGTATATTGTAATTGGTCTCCCTGCTGTGCTATTGAGACATCTCCTGTGTCTAGGTTGGTGGACACACCTTTTGACTCAATCCTGTTTCTGGTTCTTAATTGATTGATTTTGATTGATTGATTGAATACCTTTGCAAAAAAACAAGGCACGGTGGCACAGATTTATACAAAAATAATGCTAAAAGCATGACCCAGATAAGCCCTCAGGGCTTGTTTCCATTAAGGTCCTGTGTATTCAATTCATCGAGACATTTCTCCTTCTGGTACTGTGCCTGTGTGTGTCTTTTAGGCTATTGAAGTAGTTTGACACTGACAGGTACATGGGTATTCTAGTGTATCTTGAAGACCAGGCCCATTGATACTCTGTCCTCTACCCTGAGCCATCCCACCCTAGCATAATGAGCAGGGGTAAGGTGAGTTCTGGGAGGTAAGGCCTAATAGTAATCTGACCAGTTTGTTTTGAGAGGTCTGCAGTTTTGTTTTGAATGCCTTGAGGTGCACGCATAGTCGAAATGACATTGGCTGAGTGCTCCTGCTATTGTCCTCAGTGTGTTCCTACTGACCACTGAGGACATCCTGAATAGAAAACTTGTTCTTTGACTGACTTTTCTGATTACTTTTGTTGCCATTTTTTCACTTGAGATGTTGGCCATTTCATCTTTCCTTGTGATGACATCGTCGTCCACTTTGACCGTGAAGTCTTTGGCCTTGCAGAGGTTTATTCTGGACCCAAAAATAATGGATTCAGTTTTGCCTACATGTGTAATGCTAGTTTGGTATCAGTGAGCCAGGTGCAGATTCTACCGAGTTCAGAGCTAAGGGCCTCCTCAACCTGCAATCTGTCCCTGCCCGAGGCGAGTCATCCGCGAACAAGAACGTATTGCAGTCACATGTTGATGGTATGTTGTTTACGTATACCACGAACAGTAAAGGCCCTAGTATGCTTCCTTGAGGAATGCCACAGCTCACTGGGAGGGAGGGGGGAGGACAGGGTAACGTTCACCTCCACCACCTGTCCTCTCCCTCCAGATACTGTAGGATCTCAAAACCGATGGCCTTCAACTTATTTATCAGTATGGAGTGATTGACAGTGTCAAATGCCTTTTGGAGGTCCAACATAACATGCCGGCGATGCCGCAGTATTTACCTGAGTCCACCTCACGTTTGATGTAGTCAGTCAAATAGTCTGTGGAGTGAAATGTTCTGATGCCAAATTGGAATTTGAACTCATTAAGGTACTTTTCGACCTGTTCGTGTACTAACCTCACTATAACTTTCAAGATAGAGCATAGAATAGAAACAGGGCGGTAGTTGCCAGGGTCTAATTTGCCTCCTTTTTTGTACAGAGGGGTGACTCTCGCTAGTTTGAAATCTTGCGGGACGTGCCCCTGGCTGATGGAGAGGTTTGGTATGTGGGCAATGATTGGGGCAATAATAGAGGGGGCTGCGTCTCTGAGAAAAGTGGCAGGTATATTGTCGTGGCTTGTGGCCTTGTTTTGTTGTAGGGCGCTCAGTTTTTTAAACACATCATCAGTTGTCACCATGGTGAGTTTAAAGTCATCTTCGCGTACACCTAGACTTTTGTAGAATGCTTGGATGTGCTTTACCCCATATAGCCCAGAATGAGAGGGCATTATGTTAACCAGTGTGGTTGCTATGGTTGTAAAGAAGACATTTAAAGTGATTTACCACATCCAGCTTGTCTGTAATGAGCGTGCCTTCCGATTGAATACTTTATTACAAGTAAGACGCGCGAACGCGGGAAGCGAACGCAAAAAAATTAAAATAAATATGAAAAAAAAAGATTTAAAAGAAAGTAACCAATAAAAATTAAAAATAAAAATACAAAACAAATCTGCGTTAAAAGGAGCATCTTAGAAAAATACAAATTCACAAAAAAAAAACTTTGAATGTTTTTGAACAATTCAACAAAGTGTTTGAAGTGCCTATTTCACCCACTTCCGGGGGGCGGAGCCAAAATCCGAGCCCGAAGTATTTGTTCGTAGACCCCCACTTAGGGGGGGTAGAAAAAGTTTGGGAGCGATTCGGGCACTTTTCATTTAACATGGGGTTTCAATGGGGAGTTTTTAGGAGCCTTCTCCGGGGCGTGGCTTCCGGGGGAAGGGGCGGGCTTAAACGCAACCTTGACAGGTGTGTTCAGTTTTCAAAGACCTTTCATTTGATGTATGGTACGTCTAAATTGGACATTTACTTATCTCAGAGGAGCTGCAGGCAGGCAGTGAACACAGACACGCACGCACGCACACACACACACTCACAAGCCGAGCACGGTTCATAGTAAGCTCCACTTGCGCGGAGGCGCGCCTTCCTCTTCCGCTGCGTTCGCAAACAGTTTGCAAATAGTGCAGTGGTACGATTATACAATGGTGCTAAAAGGATAACACAAAAAGCCCTGGGGGCTTATTTCCATTGTGGTCCTGGGTATTCATTCTAACCTGAAGGTAAAAATCTAATTTCTCCCAAAAGCAAGCAGGCAGGCTCAGGGTAAAAATGTCAGCACTTGCGCAGAAGTCTGGTCAAACTATTCAAACTTATTTAACTTCAGCATAGAATGTTTTTGAAGTTGTGTGAAAATATTTTCCCCTTGCTGAGCTGAAGGTCTATCAAGCTGTACTACATTTTTTCCCTTATGCAGCAGAGGCAGGTAGCACTATGTTTAACTTGAGCGACTGGTTCAATAAGTATGATAGATACAATAGGTAGGCTACGATGTAAAAATGTCCACACCTCCGTCACACCTCTGTCACCATTACCTCAGACTGCTGGGTTAGTCATCTTAGTTGAGAGATTTTAATACATCCCACGGTTGAGAGCGGGTACCAGTGCTCAATGTCTAACACCTCCTTCCATCACAGAGTGATATCAGAGACAAGACAAAAAAAAAACAACAACATTTTCCACCACTTCATATTTTAATTAATTTAAACAATTTTACTATCAGATTTAAGCTACCATTTTTACAGATTTTAGGTACATATATTACAGGTAGGATATACTCAGCTATACAGAATAAAACTTTTGCATGTGCAGCTATTTCTTTTTTTCTTTTTTTTAATATATAGCCATAGTCTCCACCTCATTGGGTCCTTTTTGCATTGTTTGACTCTATCAAATTTCTCACAAAATATGGGCACTCAGTAGTTTTGCATAATGCTCTGGGCAATATCTTTGAAGGTAGACATCCATTTTTCCTTGGACTCGCTGATCCCCAGTCAGACCTGTGAAGAAGCAAATCAAAATAAAAACAAAAAATGATTAAAGGGTTATTGTACAGGTACGCAGTTATTCATATAAGCTAGTCTATCGCACTTCAGGTCATGTTCAAAGCACAAATTGTGCAAAGCACACAATGGATGAAGCTCCTTAGATTAGAGTAATATATATTTCTGGATCACTACTGAGGTCACATTAGCGCTTATTTACAAATAGAGTTTCAGAGAGTTACAGTGTCCTGTAAATACATGGTAAAAACAATACAGTAATGTGTTATTAATTATAAAATGCACTTTTGAATACTTAAGTATTTTTAAAAGCAAGTATTCCAGACAGTATTTTAACCCATTAAAACCAGCAAAGCATCTGTGTCACTTTAGATTTTTGGCTATTCAAAAATAGCAGATATACAAGCTCACAGCTCGTCACTTTGTGCAACGCTGCAAGCTTGTACATCTGCTTTTTTTTTAAATTTTTTAAAAATCGTGTGAGAACTATTGATTTAGATTTGACTGGGCAACTTTCAGTTGTAGTGGAGAAATATTTGACCACGGGTATTTATACTTTGACTCAAGTAATGGGGTTGTGTACTTTGTCCGCCACTGCCTACAAGATATCCCTCTCAAATAATATTAAGTGGAATAAATTAGAGATGTGCCATAATAGAAGTATTAAACTGATCAGGGAGTTAAATACATACAGTTAAGGTTTAGTGTTTATTACCCAGCTTTTGTGCTGTTTTCTCAATCTTCTCCACGGCGGGCTGCACGTCTTCTCCCTCAGGTACGATGACCTCTATCTCTCCGACACAGTAACCGAAGTCGGCCTTGTCAAGATCTACATGCACGTCTTCCTCAAGAGTGAATGAGCACCGCACTGTCGTAAACTCTGCAAAGCACACCAGATTCAGCTTGCTCAGCCAAGACTCATCTCCCTCTGAGGAGCCTTTCTCTGCCGTTTTAGGCCTATCTTGGTCAGCTACCAGCAGCTTCTCCTCTGCAGAATGTATTTTTTCCCCTGGCAGTTGACATGACGTTTTTCCATCCCCGACACTGTCCTTTAAGACGTCTTTCACTCGCTGTTGAATTTCCGGCAGACTAGTTATCTCTAAGTAGCGACTGCACAGTGCAGCCTGTTTAGGATCCTCGGTTCCACTGTTCTCTGCCTTGCGGACTGTTGCTGTTGGACACTTCAGCTCCCAGCATCCTCTGCGTTGACGCAGCCAGGTGTCTTTCAAAGTGAGATGGAAGTCAGGTGTGTCAAAGTACCGGTCACGAAACTGACGCTCGCCAACACACACTCCTGGTTGAAAGGAGGAGAGAGAGAGATTTAACAAGTTGTAGTTATATAGTTATTATAGAATAGTAGTTATTGTAGGCCTATGTGGGTAAGGATATGGGGACAAATGCAGTGGCACAAATGCAAGTCCAAATATTTTCAAATAGCCTATATATAAAATAGGGCTAAAGTGGTTCATGTATGTTTCATAATATCATAATTTATGTCTGAAAAGTAACTAGTAACTAAAGTTTTCAAATAATTGTAGTGGAGTAAAAGTGCAATATTTGCCTCTTGAGGGGACATATGAAAACATACCTCCAATCCCTTCCAATGTTTTCTGAATGTCAGCATCACATACAAATTTTCTCTCCACTTCCACGCTCATCTGAAATGACACAATTTCACCGGCATCAACAATTGTCATTACATGCTGCCTGTTTTAATTGGTGTATGTATGCACAGCATGTCTTACACATGTAGTCAGTGGTGTAAAGTAACTTTTAGAACATTTTATTTGTACTTTACTGGAGTATTTCCAATTTTCAGTACTTTTACTTCTACTCCAATACATCTCAGAGGCAAATATTGTACTTTTACTCCACTACCATTATTTGGAAACTTTAGTTACTAGTTACTTTGTAGATTTTGATTATTATTACAAAATATACGTCAGCCATTTTTTTCTACATAGGCTATTTGAATGATCGGCTATTTAAAAAAATGTTACTTTAAGTTTATTTTGATGCCAATACTTTTGTACTTTTACTCAAGTAACATTTTGAACACATGCCTTTTACTTGTGACAGTGTATTTTTATATTGTGGTATTGCTACTTTTACTTAAGTAAAATATCTGAGTACTTTTTCCACCACTGCTTACACATGTAGTTTAGCTGATTGATTGATTGATGTACTTTATTTAGTAAGACATGAGAACAACAGTACATGGAAGTACAAATTCACAATACAAGGTCTACTAAACTGGAAGACTCATTAAGCACTGAGCTTGTTTAAGATGAGATCCCCATGCACACAAATCATGATGACATATAAGAGACAGATAGCTGAAGCTAGATCATTACAATCTGAGTCAATGGATCATCTAACCGTTGCGAGTTCCAGTCATTCAGTGCAGCCTGAGCTCATGCATAGGCTACCTATTATATTATACTATGCATATTACAGTGTTACAACTGTAATCTAAATACAGACCTTTAAATTCACAATTAGAAGTCCAAATTCACTCGACATACAAACAAACAAAAAAATACGAATATAAATCACTGGGCAGAAACTCTGCAACAGATCCTGTAGGGCAGGCTAAAGTCCAAACCGTTGTGGGTAGGTAGTTTATTTTTCCTCAGGCACATTAGAGACACCTATCAGAGTGTTCAGGACAATCATTGCCTGTCCCAGTAACGCACATCAGCGTTGCCACGTCTTCTTATTATAAGCGACTTTGGGCTTATCTTTCTGTAAAGTTGCTTGTAAATATTGGTAGTTGCGGATTGCGTTCTTTTGGCCTTGTTTCTAAAGTGTAGTTGCTTATGACTGATAGGTGGCATGATTAGGCTTGCTTGCTTCCTCCTTTATTTAAACCAGTGGTTCTCAAATATTTTCATGAAAATGTTTTGTGCCCAGAGAGCATTTGTGTTGTTAGAATGTTTCAAAAAAATATTCCACATTTTATTGCTAGATCTAGCTCGTGAGCTTGTAGATAGTGCTCATGTTGTGGCCTTAAGTTGCTTCTTTTGGGCTTGTTTTCCTAGACCCGGTTGCTTATTTCTCTCGCTAAATCTGGCAACACTGATACGTAAACCAAGCGCATAAAGATGGTGCATTTCTAATCCTCTCTGCTTTATAAATATGTTATTATTATTCTGCACAGAGATGCGGTTGATATACGACACATTTACTGTATAAATACATGTAAAATATGTTGTAGTTCATGTGCAGTAAACAGCGAAGCATCTGTGAAGACTGTGATATTTATCGAGTATTATGTGGTCTTAATTGATGATTTGTTATGCTATTCCTAATCCTCACACAATAATGTCGGGCAGTAAGCCTATGAGATTAATTTTGTTTCACCTTGGATGATGTAGGATTCCACACGGATTTTAAAGGGATATTCCACTTTCAAATAAAAATAAACACGAAAAGAAATTATGAAAAATAAATGAAAAAAGTCATGGGAAATCACTGATTTGACTTTTTTCATTTATATTTTATATATTTCTTTAATGTTTATTTTATTTGAAAGTGAAATCCCTTATGTTTAATGCAGGTATCACTTTCACATTTTGCACATAATATAGCCTACGCCTACGGTTATTCAAGCAGTTTTCTTTAATGATGTTGCTTTTGATGATTTATTATTTACATTTAAGTCAACTATATTTCAACGCCCCTGATAATGATTATCAGTGAAAAGTATCAATACCACAATATCAAAATACTATGTTACAAGTACAAGGCCTGTGTTCAAAATGTTACTAGAGTCAACATTGGCATCAAAATATACTTAAAGCACCAAAAGTACTAAAATGTTACTACTAAAGCTTGTAGATTTGCTATTTTCAAATAGCCTAAAATAGGGCTGAAGTGGTATTTTTTTTTATAATATAACAATTTATATTTGCAAAGTAACTAGCAACTGAAGTTTTAAAATAATTGTAGTGGAGTAAAAGTACAATATTTGCCTCTGAGGTGTAGTGGAGTAGAAGTAAAAGTAAATACTCCAGTAAAGTAAAAATACCCCCAAATTGTACTTCAATCACATCTACAATCTACTTTAATCTTTTAACGACAATATATTAATTATTCATCATTACTAATGGGTCATTTCAGTGGTGTAAAGTAAGTAAATACATGTACTCAAGTGTCAAGTACAATTTTGAGACATTTTTACACTACAATTATTTGACAACTTTATTTGCTATAGCAACTAAAGTTGTTATAGCAGTAGTTGCAACTTTAGTTGCCAAGTCAAGTAATTGTAGTGGAGTAAAAGTATAATATCTGCCTCTGAGATGAAATGGGGGTAGAAGTAAAAGTATTGAACATTGTAAATACTCTAGTAAAGTAAAAAAAATACCTCAAAATTGTACTTAAGTACAGTATTTGAGTAAATGCTCTTAGTTACTTTATACCACTGATGATTATTAGTATCCGTGATGTGTTACATAAGGAGATTTGATAGCCATCATGTGTGTGAATGTCAGCAATCAGCCTTGGGGGGAGCTGTCGTGTGTTTACTAGAGAGAAAGAGGGGAACTGTGTTGCCATGCCCGCTTATTATAAGCGACTTTGGACTTGTTCTTCTGTAACAGTTGCTCGCAAGTTGCAGTTTCTGCCTCCACGTCTCTTCATCCATCTCCTGAGATCGTTACATTGGGGTCAGAAGTGGGATCCCCCAACACTCCCTCTCTTTGGCCAGAAACACACTGAAATACATTACAATGTGTTTATAAAGGCCAAGGGCGAAGTGCTCGCTTCTTTTGGGCTTGTTTTCATAGACCTTAGATGCTTGTTTCTCTCCAAAAACCTGGCAACACTGGAGGGGAAGGAGAAGAGAGAGAGAGGGAGAGGAGGACGAATGAGAGAGGGAGGGGGGAGAATCTAGCCAGGGAGGAGGAGGAGGGAGGAGGCGGAGAGAGAGAGAGAGAGAGAAAGAAGAAAACTTTTCAGTCCCGAGGAGGAGCGAGAGAGAGGAAGCGTGCTACTGCTGGAGCCCGGGCGACCATGCAGGTAAACGCATTAGCTAATTGCTCTGCTCCCACAACTTAATTAAAAACAACGATCGGTTTAATTATTACGCCGACGTGGCTCGATCGCCACTGCGGGATCGAGGGGCGATCGAGCGACCCGGGGTGGGTGGATTCGATGCAGCATTTTTAACTAATCCGATCCGTCACAGATTTCGAACATTATAAAAAAATCCCAAAACTTTTTTCCTCGGCTCTCCTTTTTTTCCTCCCCCCACCACCACCCTCCCCCTCTCTTTCTGCACCACCCCCCCATGATCGGATCGCCGTCCTGTTCCACAAGACAAGAGATCGTACTAGATCCCTTTTCCAAATCCAACACACAGAAGTAGCTTAGTGTTTTGTTAATTAATCTTCTTTTCGCCAATATTACCCCCGCAACGAAAACCCCTTGTTTAATCAGCATGTTGCACGCACCTATACCCATAGTACCAACCGCGATCTGTGTTTTGAAAAGGTATATATGTATGATCTCTAGATCACAACAATAATAATAACAATGATGATAATAATAATAATAATAATCATCAAAGAGGAGGAGGTGGGGGCGGAGGGGGGTCCCGCGGAAGGAAGGAAGGAACGCGATTGTGGGTGGAGGTTGGTGTGTGTGTGTGTGTTTTTTTTTCTTTTCCCCACACACACATCTGCACGGATCGAGGAGCAGCAGATCATGCACGTACATGCATTCACTAATTAAATGGCTTCAGTCCGTGTGCGCGTAGGCCTCGATGTCGGTGCGCTTGTTGCTGGGCCGGATGATCACTAATAGATACCCGACTGGCAGCGCACAACCGCCGGGGTGAGGAAACAACTCTAGGCCGGTGTCGGCGTCACTTGGACCCCCCCCCAAAAAAGAGAAAGAAAATAACAGATCTGCAAGCTAACGACGCGTCGCGAACGCGACAGCTTGTGGATCTGTTATTATTTTTCCTTTTTTTTTGTCAAGCGCAGTAGTTCATAAATTAAGGTTGTTTTAATACTTAATTATTTTGTGTTTATCGTCGTTTCGTGCGACGTAAACTACGCGGTTCCGAACGACGAGTGTCGACGTGACGCGCGTCGACACTCGCTCGTTCGGAAACCGCGACGTTTTTGTCGAAATAACGTAACATTTCGGCAAGGGAGCCTTTTATTAAAATAGTCTGGAGGAGACTTGTTTGAGGAGGGGACGTTAATTACCCTGCTGCCTGCTTTGCTAACAGGCTAAGCTAGCGAAAGAAGTGCCACGACTGTTATGAGGTTAAAGCCATTTTGTTTATTAATTAAACCAGGCTTTGAAGCTTTGTCAGAGGATTGTTGGCAACTAATTGGGATGTTAACCTCGTGTTTGAGCAGTTTTGGGTGTTTGTGGTGGTTATTGGTTAATCATTATCGTCAGTAAACGAGCTTTTTGTGCAACACACACCACTGTAATGCGACGCTGCTGAGGCAACCTAGCTTGCTAGCTAATTGATTCATCACTGGTGTCGTGCATGATAGCTAATTAGCTCGTTAATTAGCCAGTTGGAAGCGTTAGAAGCGTCGTTTTAGTTTAATCTTTTTGTGTTAACTGGTACAGTCGGAATGAGCATCTTTTGTGCACGATCTGTAACGTCAATGTTGGGAGTTCTTTTTAGAGGTTTTTGCTAGCTTGGCTAATTGGCGATCATGACGAGGAAGTGATCAGGACCTGTGTTGGTCTCTCTCTCTCTCTCTCCTCATGGATCTCCTCTTTTTACCACCACTAAATCTAGGTTGCAGCTTTATTTACGAGTAGTTACTGTATGGTAAGATTGTTATTCACTCCACATCGGTCGGATATACACCGGCAGGCTATGATTTGGATGATTTTATTAGATTGCATGGAAGGTGTTTCACAATCGGAGGCATGGTGCTAATGTCGGGCTTCGCTACGGTCATGCATGCATGCAGCAACTGTGACCTCAGATAGTCTTGTTAATATGTTTTAAGGCTGTTAATAATCAGGCCAGCACTTAATTGGCCTGATTGATCATTGCTATATTTTGAGACCATCTTTGTGCAGTAGGTACAACCAGAGATTGTATGTTTAGGAGTGTTGGCCTATTAGTTGCATGCACTTTTCTAACACAATGTATTTGCTTCCTACATGGAGAGTAGTGATGTATACAATTGAAGATGTTATGATCTTTTGGGGGCTTAAATTAAGTTCGTTTTCCAAATGAAAAGTCTTTACAATAAGGTGTAATTTGATACTGTGGTTGCTGACAGGGGGAAACTCCCTATAAAAGGTGGTTATGGCTGAAATCAAGACTCGGGTCTGTATTTTCATAGTGCTGTGAAGCTGGATCAGGGTTCGCTTGTTCCCGTTGCATTTTCTCTACCATCTGTGCCATTTTCTCCTATAAAATATGGGCTATAATGCAAAAAGTGTCATAACATTCTCAAAGCACAGCATGGATATCTGGCAGGTGCAGCACAGTGTGGATTTGAAGTATTATTAAATCATTTTATTGTGCGAAAAATGATCACTTAAGTCGTAATGGCACTTATTCTCTATTACTTTAACCTTCTGTACGGTAACAACTGAATCCCTTGGGAATGAATAGTTTTTTTTATATTGCCATACCTTTCATTTTATGTTTATTGGCCAGGAGGAGTCTGGAGAGTCTGTGAGCAGTGACAGCAGCAGGGTGGCAGAGTGGCTGTGCCCCCTCTGCCAACAAGGGCAACCAGACAGATCGTCTCTATCTCTGCATCTCACTGGGCAACACAACGTACTATCTAACTGCGTAGACAAACTGCTGGACATTGTAAGTGCACAAGGACAAAAGATCACACCATAGTCCTTTTCTTATAGTTTGATACTATTTTGATGAGTGGCAAAACCAATAATGGTTTTGCTCTTTGCAAAATACATAGAGCTCATGAAAGGTAAAACTGTGGACAGTAGCAGTGCATAAATATAAAGAAAATGATCTGTGTTTTCAACTCACACTGCATTCAGTGTTTAGGCCTTTGATTATGTTTGCAAGCAATAAGCATTGTGTTTTTAAGCATGTTGAAGCTATTATTTCATTGTAATTCAGTAATATGTTATCTGTGATAACTCCAAAGTCGTTTGTAGTGTAACGAGTGCACACTGCAAACACATCATATGCAGATACAAATAATAATCTGTACTCACACACGTAGTCTTTAAAATGATTGATTTAAAATGCACAGTAATACTGCCTTAATTATTCTGTCTTAATTTCTATAATATGACCATTTAGGCTTTGCATTACCTTACCTATGCAGATCTCAAATCTTTGACAGAAGTATTAGCCGACACTTAAAACTTAAAGAAACTGAAAGATCAAATTGTCTTCAGTTAAAACGATCACCATTATTTACATGGGTGAATGGATGCGTCATAGATCTTATACAAAGTCATTGATGTTTATTTTTATGCTTTTCAGGCAAGTGTCAAATTAAAGGCTAGGTCAGGTTGCACTGTGTAACATTGCTATGCTTCAATGAGTCACACACAGCATGGCGCTATGTTGGCCTAATGCTGGATGGCAATCGGCCACCACGTGACTGATAGCATTCACCTTAATGTGAAAGGAGTTATATTTATGATTTCCTTTTTTCACTGTTGACTGATCCTGTTCATGTTTCCCTCCTTTTTATCAGGCTGTCCCTAAACAATGTGCCAGTGGAGAGGTTAAGGACACAGATACTCACAATACCACAGGTGAGTGAGAGGTATCTTCAAACAAGCCAGAAATCGTTGTTTGACAAATATGTTTTAGAATTTAAGGAATTAGACATGGCAACAAATATTAGAAATACTATGTTCTCAAAAATATATACAGAAAAAAAATAGAAAAAATAAAGGGCACAAATATTAATATGAATGAATAAATATTGCATTTGTTTATATTCTGTATATAATTAGATTAATAATAAATGTAACAGTCGTTGTATTTGTTAGTAGATTGTAAACATTAATTATGAGTACAACTACGGTACTTGCTTGATGCCTGAGCTGGCCAAGCGTTCTGCCTTCTTGAAAACCAAACAATCTTTATTACATTTTTAAGAGAATGTAGTTTCAAAGACATCTTATTAAAAGACAGGGTGGATGTGAAATCACGTAAAAGCAAATCTAAGATCATTATGGGGAAAATAAAAGTTTTACATTACAAACTTTTAAAGGGAACAAGGGACCGATATTTCAGAGGGGGCAAAAAAAGGTAGCATGGATGTCAAGATGAATTACACGTGCAAATGTTCATTTTGTCTCATGTTAGAGTGGGCCAGTTAAAGCAGGTGTTCCGTTTACCTGTTTAACAACAGTTGAGTTTTGCATTGTTTTTACTCTTTATCAGAAGCTGCCCTCCAACAAATGAAGCATGGTGAAGACTCACAACCCTGCCAAACTGAGGAGAATTCACACGCTGTCCAGCAGCCTAAAGACAAAGTGATGGAGGAGGAGGTGTGTGGACAGGGTGCAGCAGAACAGGGAGCAGGTGGAGCTCAACCAGAGTCACAAGGGAATCAACCCACAGGTGAAGCAACACAGCGAAACACAACGGAAAACGCAGAAATGGCGGAAGCCAACGCAACCACGGCTGATAAAAATGGTGTAGTAGTACCTCCAAAGGTCACCCGGTCATTTAAATGCACTGCCTGTCACGAGGCGTTTCTGTCCAAGACAGCTTTGAGTGTCCACTACTCCTCTGACACCCACATTCAACAGATGAATACAGGCGGGGAGACTGACAAGTCTGTCGTGATTCCTGTTCTGGCTCGGCCATATTTGTCCAACAAGCCCTATCAGTGTGCTGTGTGTCGAGTCTCCTACAATCATGCCATCACCCTCGAGAGCCATATGAAGTCTGTTTTACACCAGACCCGGAGCAGAAATGCTGGAAATGCTGCCAATAGCACCGCAGCCACTGGGGGTTCGGGGAGCAGCAGCAACAGCGTTCCAAGCCCAGAAGTGGGAGCCTCACAGCTAGTCACCACAACAAACCGCTCTGCTCCTGGGAGCCTGATGGCGACCGCCAAAGACGGGGAGCAGATCCCAGTATCGGCAGCAGCTCCATCCCTCCTCGCCTCCCCTGTGGCCACGGCTCAGGCAGTCTCTGCCTTTCTCACCCTCCTTACGTCTAGCCCCGGCTCCGTCTCACACTCCCTCCTCCCTTCCCTGTTTGCGGCTGGCACAGCTCCCGGGGTGGCCACGCCCCAGCTGGTTCCTCAGCCTCAGATGCTCATGCCCTTGATCCTGAACGGGCTCCAAACCCAGCAGAGCCAGGAAAACCAGCCAGGACACCTCCTGACCCAGTGTGTGCCATTACTAGGTCTCAGCCCAGCCCAGCAAGCCCTTGTAGCCCAAAGACTCAATAGCTTACAGAACCAGGGGCCCGCTGTTGGAGTCCAAGCAATCACGCAGTCCTGTGTGGAAGAGCAAAAAGGGGAGGACGGAAGAAGTGAGGAGGAGCATGTCAAGCAGGAGGATAAGACTGTTAAAGAGGAGAAGAAAATGGTTAAAGAGGAGAATAAAATGGTCAAAGAGGAGAATAAAATTGTCAAAGAGGAGAATAAAATTGTCAAAGAGGAGGTCAAGGTTGAGGACAGGGACAGTTTGCCTGTGGCGGGTGTTAAAAGAGAGAGAGGTGAGGAAGAAGAGACTAAGGAACTGATAAGCAAAATGATTAAGCTAGAGAAAGATGGAGAGGAGGGGAAGATGGAGGGGGCAGATGGAGATAGCACAACAGACGGAGGAGACAGTTTGACAGATCAGTCGGGGCTAGATGGAGGAGATAAAGTAGCTGTCCTGCCCACCTCCCCGACAGCCACAGAGAAAAGCTTCCGCAATAACAACCTTTCACCTTCTACGTCTGTACGCAGCAACTCGAGCCTCAGCCCTGTACATTTAAACCTTACACTTAGCCCGGATTCTACCCCACAGAAATCACAAGCAGGCACAAGCCCTTGCGGCTCAGTTGACTCCCTGAAAACCAGCCCGTATAAGAGCACCTCATTTTCCCCAGACCACACTCGTCCTTGTCATAACACAAAGGGGCGCTACACTTCTCCAGGCCCGCCGGTACTGTCAGAGTTCCAGTCGGAGGTTCTGTCGGCCTTCTTTGAGTCCCGCAGTGAGGCAGATGCTGCCAGCCCTCCTCGCGAGGACTGTGAGGCACTGGGCAGAGAGGTAGGCCTCACTGAGGACGAGGTACGCAGGTGGCTGTGCCAAGCACGCAACGTCAAAGTGAGACAGAGAGCAATGGGATCAGAGCACAGTCAGGACAGAGCAGGACTCGCCACGCAGATCCAAGTTGACGGTTTAGACAATGACTTTGATGAGGATGAAAGCTCACTGATAATAGCGGAAAGTGAGGATGGAGCCGAAGCCTCCAGCAGCCAGGCAATTGATTTGTCTAGTAGTAGAAGGAAGAGGAAAGAGAGGGCTGCTGAGAGAAATAACCAAGGAGACAGATCAGTAGTCTCCTGTTTGACCTCTGATTCTGAGACTGAAGAACACCTGTACACCTCTGTCATTGTGTCAGATGATGAAAGTCAGAATGGGTCCTTGAGGGAGGGGCCCGACAGCCCTGTGAAAGACGAAGCACAGCGGGAGCCAGCCGGCAATAATAAGGGCCCCAGTGGGGGGAAGGTGCTGCGCTCCACCACTGTCTTCCTCTCAGACGCGGAGGACGAGTACGAAGAGGAGGATGCCGGAGGAGGTCAGAGGGCCAATCTGAAGAAGAGAAAGAGGGAATTTGAACGGGAAGAGGTGGAGGTCAAGAAGGAGAGGCAGGACCCAGACGTGGATCTGGAGTTGGAGGCCCAAGGGGATCCTCCAAGCACTCAGGTCCACTCTATGGACCACACAGGGCTTCCAAGTGGCATGCTCCACTCCCTCCCCCTCGCTCTGTCCCTCGCTCCCTTTTCTGCACAGTTTCTCAGTCCCTATGTCCTCTCACTTCCTCCCTCCATACTGGGAGATAAATTGGCCACCTTTTCCAACCCGCCAAATATAACGCGCTTCGCTGAGCCTCTCATCACACAGTCCCTTTCTTCCCATGGCCAAATCTCTCATTACCTGTCCAACGGAGGTGACTGTGAATCAGCTTTGGACCTCAGCATAGGGAAAAGGAGCAATTCAAAGTCCACTTCTTCCTCATCCTCGTCCTCCATGGTCGACAGGACATTGTTGCAGAAGGGACGTCTGCTGGACGGGCTGGGTCTGAGGCCCACATCCAAAGGCCTGGTGGTTGTCCAGGTGAAACCGGACGGCTCAACCACTACAGCTTCCAACAGCAACACTAGTATGGTGAACTGCAATAGCCTGAACAAGTCAAGTATTTACATGAGGGCAGCAGAGAAAATGAACGCAACATTGATGGAGAGGGAAAGGGAGAGGGAGAAAGAGAAGGAACAGCAGCAAAGGAGGTCAAAGGGCAGAAGGTATCGGGACATGAGGCGTTCCAGGACCATCATCCAAGCCGAGCAGCTCGATATTCTATATGGCTGCTACTTCAAAGACCCCAACCCTGGGAAACACGAGTTTGAGCAGATTTCGGAATGGGTCCATCTCCCAAAGAAAGTTGTCCAGATTTGGTTCCAGAACATGAGGGCAAGGGAACGCAAGGGCGAGGTGCGATTCATCAGCGACGGAACCCTGGCGGCGCTGGGCAAACCGCTCATCAAGTTCACCTGGCCTCTTTCCAAACCCATATTCTCCAACAAACCTCCCACCACTACCAACAGCAGCCCTGGGAGCATCTCAACTACTACCATGGTCCGCACACTCATAAAGACAGAGAAAGAACCTGTGGAAATGGGCAAACTACTGGATGTGGTGAAAAATTTAACCCCAGTTCCCATAAAGCCCAGGGAGGCCGTCTCTTCCTCCATGATCTCTCCTGTGAGCTGTGTCGCCTCATCAGTGCCAAAGATAAAACTCGAAACCACCAGCAACCTCACTATGGTCAAAATTGCCCCCAAAATGAACACCCCCATCCTCCTTGCACCCCCCAAGGAGCTCTTCCCCATCGCCCCTCGCCCGGTCTTGAAGCTAAAGCTGGAAGAGGAGAGTGAGGACGACAAAACGGACGAAGAGAAAGACGGCGAAAGAGAGACGAGGCCCGTCCCGGGAGCCACCAACCGCATGGTACCCAAAATCCCCACGACGCCCATCAACAACAAGCCCCCCGCCACAGCGACGGTGCAACAGAAACAAAACGGAATTAACTACTGGACCCCCAAGGGTTCGTTTAAGATCAATACACTATCAAGAGAACAGCTGGCTCTTCCCATGCACAACGCCCCATCTCGCACAATCCCCCCTCCACCGACCCCCAGCATTGCACCAGTTAGCCCAAATATACCCAGCAAAGTGGCCAGTCCCGCCACCCCGGCCGTGGTGAAATCCAGCCCCACAGAGAACAGCTTCCTTCCCCACTCTTGCAGCCGCAGACCACGCACACACCTTTCCTGCCTGCAGCTGTCCATCTTGCAGTCTTGCTATGAGACCTGCGCCCACCCCAACGCCATGGAATGCGAGGCCATCGGTACGGAGCTGAGCCTACCACTCAAGGTGGTGCAGATCTGGTTCCAGAACACCAGGGCTAAAGAGAAGCGCTGGCGGCTGCAACAGGAGAAAATGGTAGGTATCTAAAATTTGTGTTTGTTTATCTTTGAGTTGTCTCATGGTAATAAGTTATTACAAAAAGTTATATTGGAATGAGAAAAATTCTAGATTAATTTGTTTGAGTAGAAACTATCTAAAGTAATGTCTTAATATTTCTGCATTAGTTAGGCATACAACATGTGTTCAGTTATTAATAATGTATGTGAGGACTGATATTGGTCTGGTTAACATGCTCAGAATATTTCTGAAGAATTTCTGGATTGGATTGTTCCCAAACTAACCCTAACCCAAAAGATAAATTTGTAAATTTACAAAAATACATTATAACACATATCTTTAGCCTTATTTAAGCCCTAATGTGACGTGTTGTGAGCTTGTAGATCGTACTAACAATTTCCACATTTATGGATTTTGTTTTTGGGAACATTTCTGAAATTTCTTTTGTGTGAAATAACCCTTTTGAAATAATTTTGTAAACATTTTTTTACAGAAAAGGGATATTTACTCAACACACAAAAATTGGTCAGAGACCCAAAAAGCCTCTTAACTAACTTGGATGCAGCCTACTTTAAATTACTAACTGTAATGGGATGCTCAAATGTTGTAGAAATGTGTTATATATATTCAACAGAGGTTTTTCACTGTCTTGTACCAGAGGTGGGCAACCATGGCTTTTGATCTACCGGTAGATCAGGATGGTCTTCTATGTAGATCAAGTTGACAATTTCTAAAACAAAACATAATAAATGTTTTGATGTGCGAACAGATTATCAGAATTTATTTTAACATTCTTATTAAAGGTGCTGTAATTGGTATGTTTTCTCTCCTGATTGGATAAAGTTGGTATCCTGACCTGAAAATGTGTACGAACTACAAACTCGGAACTGCAAGCTCAAAAAGCCTTGTAGCGCGACGTGTTTTGAACCTGTAGATCGGCTATTTTAATTGTGCAACACTGGCACGCAACTAAGGCCTTAAGAAGGTCATTAATGTTAAATATATTATATTATATATCGTGGAGAGGTGGGGTGGTCCTTGAGGATTGTTTGAAATATGCTACTGGCTCGAAAATAGCATTGCGCCATAGCGATTACTATGGGAATATAGAGCTATGTAACACTTAATGTATTTTTTTATTGCATACAAATCTGTAGCAATATATGCATATGAAATATATGAGTTTTAAACATAAAAGGAAAATATTAAACAAGCAAGTATACACTTACTGTATACATCACACACAAACATCCACATACAATTATAAATTCTTAAACCATAACCCCTTCCCACCCCACCCAGCCCATCATCAGGCGATCCCCACAACCTGCAATGAGTCCGATCTTTGCAGGAGTGCAGAAGTCCATAAAGTGGCATATATCTGTATGTATTTAACACTTATTTTAACCCCAGACAATTGCACCACCTTTAATATTAAATGATTGACTCATTCTGTGTTTGCATTATTGTGATTTGCAGCTAAGTCGTGGATATGTTTGTTCACTAGCTGGCAATGGTATCACTCCAACCTTAGAAACGGCAAAGTAGATCACATGCCAGAAAGGGTTGCCCACCACTGAACCTATGACAAACAGGATTAAGACAAAGAAAAAGCTACATCAAACTCACTTTTGTCCCTCTGACTTTTGTCCCTTTCCCTCCTATTCACAGTCACCTGTGTCAGGGGGGAAAGTGGACATGAGCTCGGGAAGCTACCTACAGTACAACGCCCTCCGAGCCAACCGTCCCATCCTGCCAAAGCCAGTGCAGCTGACGGTTATCGAAACCGTGACGCATACCGTGGCGGGCCAGTCGACGCCAAAGGAGACCCTGACGGGTCGCTGCGAGGTCTGTAATATCACTTTCGAGTCCAGAGCCGCGGCCAGATCCCATGTGTTCTCTCCGCGACACCTGGCCACCCTGAGAACCACTAACTTTGGCCAGCCCGCGACGCTCGTCAGCAAGAATGGAACCAGCAGTGGTGGACCTGGTGGCACCATTCCGGGGTCACAGATCACTCTCTCCAGTCCTGTCTCCAGTTCTGGTGGTGGTTCTGGAGGTGAGACTATCGTCGACGTCGAATCACCTCCATCACCAGCGACCACCAGCAGCAGCTAAGACTTGGATCAGGATGGATCTACAAATAACTCTTCCTTGGACCCATTTGGGCTCCTCAGATTTTAAGAAACACATTTTTGAGCACTAATCCTCAAACGATTTCTCTCCCTGCACCGGCTATCCCCTTGTTTCCCCTTAACTGACTGAACAACTGATGTCTAAAAACAATGGAGTTCACCCGCTTCCTATACAACAGGCTACACCCGCTTCCTATACAACAGGCTATAACCACACTGCTTCATTCAACAGCTCTCAGATGAATGATGAACATGTCCCAAGCTAGGGCTGCACAATTAACTGAAAGTAATCAAAGTGATTTTATGTTTCACAATTATGTAATTGTGAAGCTATATAATTAATTCAAGCATCTTATCTGGCACCCCACTCATTTCCTCACCATTAAACAAGGGTTAATAACCTCAACACTGTACAACCCATCTCCCCATCCACCAGACTCACAATAATGTCACATACCATTTGGACAAAGATAGGGCACCGTTTACCACAATAGGCAAAGAATGCATTAAGAATTATAAAATCTTTTTCCACCCAAAATTATCTTAAACAGTCCTAACCGTGCAGCCCTATCCCAAGCCCCAAACCCACCACCCCTTTGAAACATTTTTGGTCCAAGGCCTGTGGTTATATTACCTTCCTTTATGAGAACTTCTAATTTCTAGTCACTCAACTTGCCATGCTTGTTGTCCTACTTATCCTGAAGACTGATGCAAAATGTAATAATATTCTTGTCTTTGGAAGTGGCCATTTGACATTGGGCCTGGCACACTTTTTGGGGACACTGACAATTAGATACACCAACCGTCTACCCAGTCTGCTCCTATGGAATAATTTCTTTCGTATGGCTACTTTCTCCTTTACAGCAAAAATTGCTTTGGATATAGGACAAGTGGATTGATCCAGCGGGAGAGGGGCGAAGCTGTTCTTCACCAGTTTATTAGCTAACAGACATTGTGGTCTGAAAGCATTGTATGTCTACTCACTTGGGATTTTGAAGGTACTTTAACAAGAAATAGGGCTGTTCACACTTTCCCCCAATCTGGGTCTATGTTCTAATGTTCACTGTTTTCATGACAATCCAAATAGACAGGGCAAAAATGAGAGGAATGCTGAGGATGGTAGTTTATTTGACAGCACTTTGACACATTTTACTTGTATGAAATGTTTTTAAGCATTCTAATGCCGTGTCTGTTTATGGAAAGACACGCTAGTGCATGTTGGATGCCTTAATATAAATTACAAGTTAAATTGATTCTTTGTTTTCCCTCTTTTGCTAGTCGATCGAAAACATGCTTTAGCTGCTTGTGACTGTACCATTGTACAAGAAGCATTTGTGCATATAGATGAAGAGTTCTATTCCAGAATGCTATGTATCCATTTTGGGGTTTCAATTTGACCAGAATTTCACCATTCCATATCTAGAATATATTGGAACCTGACTGAAACAGTGTTGGCGTTTTGTCAGCCAACAACTTCAGTAGACAACTAATGTACTAATCTTTACCCATTTATCGCTTTGAATGAGACGATGCCATGTTTCCAAACGCACTGGTCTAATTTTGGAATGGAACTCCTCAAACATCTAAATCTGATTACAAATATTTTTAAATATTTAGAGCTGTGCCGAATACTTGACAGCCTTAAAAAGGGGAAATATTACTAGGCATATGAATTGAAACCGAAAGTGCTCCTCATCTAATGTTTGCAAATAAATTAAATGGCTATTTTACTCACGTCTGGTGAATAGGGTCCATTCAAGGCCTGACCACTTTAATTTGATAAATTCATTGGGATTTCTTTTTGTCATGAATAGTGTATGTGTGAAACAGGAAAATAACTACTTGGGTCAATGTATTGATTTTGATATCTAGAGTTAATACAAGCAAATACTATAAACTGACATACATTTTTTTTTAGGTCAAGCCAAACATGGAGAGATACTGGGAGCAGGGTTTGAAATGGTCCGTCTCTCGTGTGTTTTGTTCCCCTTCTTGTTTGGTTTTGTCTTGAAACATAATTGCTAATTCTGCTTATGTACCTGCTGGGAAATGAGATGCAACAATGTCTAATAGACATGCTAGACAGAGGGGGGTATTATTCTCCAGTAGCCTTATGGGATTATGGGTACTCAAAGTCTAAGAAGCAAATTGGGAAATTGACTGAGAGCTATAATAAGATGGTGCTGTTTTGAAGGACACATGATATACTAAAGACGTTTTCCTTCAGTTTAAGTTGTATATTGTTATTAATGTTACTATCAATAGTTTTAACAAAAATGCAAAACTAAAAAACAAACTTTTTGTAAAGAAATATATTAAGAAAAAAAAAAACTGATTATTCCAAAGTAATCCTCCCTTTGCTTTCTGTCATTTGAAAAACCAAAAAGCAATCTGAGGTTGACAGAGAGCTAGAGAGGCGTTCCTAAATGCAAATTGTAAAGGACATCCCATGGCTCAACACTTGTGCCAATCCACTTGGTATGTTTTTTTCCCTTTTTTTTTTTTTTACTAGGCTTGAAAAAAAATCCAAGATGCACAGCCGTCTCCACAACAGCACAGAAAAGACTAGTTTGTTTTTAAACTATTTGGAAATGGAAAAAGTGCTACAAACAATGGCCTTTAATTGGGAATTCACAATTGGTGTCAGAAGCATGGTAGCTAGTGTCTAAAACACAGGATTGGATGGCGGTGTTTGAGCCTCATGACTGGGATTATACACAAACACAGACACTGTGTTGCACTGTCCAAGGTAGATAGGTTTTTATGGAGATCTGCTTTTTATTCTTTAATCATGTTCCATTGTCACTTTGATTCTCACTATTGTTATAACTATACTACTTATCCTATTATCATTACTACTTTCATCACTGTTTTGATTATTGATCCATAACGGTTTTTGATGCCACCACTTTGCTCAAAAAAAGGTTTGGTATTGGTATGAATATTGAACAAAAATGGTGGCTGTGTTATGAATTGTTAGTTTTGATTAAGCTTAATTTTTTTCCCCTCACTGTACCTGCTTTTTTTGTTTGATCTCCATTCTGCTTTCTTTGATATACAGAAAGAAATAAAATCCATTGAACAACAAAATCGGATCTGTGCAACTGCAATGTCATGGAGAGTAGTCAAATGTAATGAATTTACAATGTATATTTAGTTTTTTTTTAAACTAAACTATTCCGTTGTGTACTTCAGGCAATGTGCTTTTCACAGAAAGGTCACCAAGGTGGCACCAGTGTTGCCAGGTTGTGTGAGAGAAACAAGCAACCAGGTCTATGGAAACATGCCCAAAAGAAGCAATGGGCCACATGAGCACTTTGTATACTATATATATATATATATATATATATATATATATATATATATATAATCGGCTGTTAAATAGCAGATCTACAATCCCATCGCGACGCGTTGTGAGCTTATAGATCTGCTATTTTCAATAAGATCTTGTGGAGAAAAAAAGAGTAAATTGTGAAATAATTTAAACATTTTATCAACACAAATCTCGTACGGGGATCCCTGACATAAATTCATTTCAGATTGGGGTCCGTGGAGAAATACACTTCAAATTTGGGGTTCTTGACATGAAAATGTTTGAGAACCACTGGTTTAAATAATTTTAAAAAATGGAAGCAAGCCCAAATAGGCAAGTACACTTAAGAAACGAGTCGAAAACACGGCAGCAATTTTTACAAGCAACTTCACAGGAAAAAGAAGCCCAAAGTCTTAAGCGGACATGGCAACCCTGGGTAGCACTAGAGAAGACAATCTGGCAGTCTGTAATGTGCTGGGAATTAATTCACTCGACAAATGGCAGTCGGCCTTGTAATTGATTGACAGCAAAGTAATCCTATCAGGCGCCGCGCATGAGCGCAGAAACCCCGGAATGTTCAGGCCTCTAGGCCAATAGGAGCCGCCGACACAGAAAGAAGGAGCGTCCAGAGTCGCCCGTCGACCAATAGGAGCCAGAGTTCACGGCTGCAGTGAGCCATAAGCCCGCCCCCTGGCTTCCATTTCTGAACTGAAGAGACACCGTGCTCTCGGCGCCGAGTCCACCTCGTTTTTATACACATTTATATCAAGTAAATAAACTGTAAAGCACGGCCACTACAACCGGAGCGAGTCCTTTAAACGTTTACGATTGACACCGTGCGCCGTGGAGTTCCGTTTGAACGGTGGAAACACACGAGGAATAGAAGCGAAGCGGACATTTTTCTTTTTTAATTTCCCCATTTTTAACTTTACTACTAAAGCGGCGTTTTGCGCCGTTTTCTTCCCCTGCCTTCCCCCCCCGTGTGTTGAGTAGGGGCCCGGCTGTGAAGCATCGGTCTAAGCCCCGAGGTGTGTCCGTAGTATAGACGCTAATACAGGAGGGCCATGGCGGAGTTCGGCAACGGACTGGCGGAGGAATCTCTACTAGACTCCGATCCCGGTCACCCGGAGCTAGAAGACCCGGGCGTCGGTGACGAGGAGCCGGGATTAGAAGAGGGAGAGGCCTCGATTGAAGACCCGGTAAGAGAAGGAGTGAAGGGCATTGTTTTAGAAACACCCATGTCTGGAACGGATCAGTTATTATAGCCTACTTTTGGTCGCGCGAGCGTGTGTAGCTTGACAAAGAATGGACGTATTTTCGTCTAGAAAACCGAAAATACCGTATTTTCAAATGGGCTAAAGTGCCGAATCTGCCGATGCGAGTCGCGTCTACACTCATTTCTGTTACGAACAACGTCGTATTGGTTGGAAAATAACGTAATTTTTTTTTTTTAATCGAGCTACTTTCTCGCTCAAAGAAATGCAATCCAGTGCAAGTTAACCGTTGATCAAAGAAACAGTCGTAGTTGTACATTTGATGTCTACAATCTCGTGGTGGCCAGGGCAGGCACATGCTGTATGTAGTGTGTGCGTTAACTGCCATCATCCAGGGTCGACAATAGCCGCCATTGTGGTTCACGCAGTGCAGTAGAAATGGGTGGTGACTCGCGTGGCGCCGGCGGCCATCTTGGCGCAACGGCGGCGCCGGTTTCTCTGCGCCAAAGAGCGTTTTTTGGACCTGGGTGGTGGTGATAGAGGTGGTGGTGGTGGTGGGGGGGGAGAAAGGAGACGGTCAGGGGCGAGGAGGGTAGGGACAGGCCGCCGCCATTAGCCTCCGCAGTGCCAGTCCTCCTGTCTGCTGCTACACGGTAATAAAACGCACATCTTTTTATTTTCTTCCTGGCCGTCGCCATATTACGGTGACAGCCTCTCCAAGCAACTGGAGCGTGTCTGTGCTCACACGAGAGACGATGAAGCGATAGCTAGCAGGCTCAGCCTGCTAGCTATCGCTTCATCGTCTCTCGAGGAGGAGAGGTTAACATGATGTCCAGATGATGATGATGATAAACGTGCCGTTTCTGATTGTTTTTGTTGTTCTCTTGGTCGTAGCTGTAGAGTTGCTTACACTAAATGTCAAGGCTCTCTTTAGCGAGTTAGCTGAGTGACTGACACAGCCAGGGTGGAGATGGCAGACGTGTTGCTGCTGCTGCACCTGACTGGCCATCATCCACATCTTGAATTCACATTCGAGGACATGAATCTCTTTGGGTGGTTGATTGACACATTATGGTTCAAATCGCTCAGTACATCAATTTGTATGTGAGGTCTATCCAGCGATGATCCTGTTGTACCCTGCCTGTGCAGGTGTGGATTAATATTGTGGCACAGTTGGTCAGTCGGTGTGCGTTGTATGGTGACACTTCAAAACGCAGAAGCAAAGGGTTGCGGTATTTTAGGGGCTGGGTTTTGCATCCTTCAGTGTTTTTTTTTTTTTTTGCTGGAGCACGGAGACAGATGAGGAAGGGAGGGGAGGCGAAAGACCATTCTATGGATATGCGACACAAATGGTGCTAGACATGGTGTGGCAGTGATGGCCAGATGCACGCAACCTCATTAATATACCACATAACTGCTGCAGTTGTGGATTTGTACAGCTGCTGCAGATGCATTCATTAATGGAGGTTATTGATCCGTGAAACGCATTGTAGGTCACAAGTGCAAGAGGAGTATGAGTGCTCCTTCTACTACTAGTGACCGTGTCATACTGCCACCATTGTCTTGTGTCGCTGTCAGTGAGCAGATTAAAGCACAGGAAGACTTTGTATCTGTGTAAAGGGCGAAAAAGCCAAATGTCTCCATCTGTTTTTTTTTGTACATCAACTGTATTCTGTACCGACCTGATGCTTACATGTGTTAGGACAAGCGTTTGAAAACAAATCCTTGTCATTAACAGTAGCGACCCTGGATGGAGCTGGAGCGACTCCCACTGTGCTGCAGTGCAGCACTGTCAAAAATGAGAGCCCACTCCACTGTGAGGAATCATGCACCCCCATGTTCACCTATGATTTCTTTTCCCCTCTTATTTTTACCTTGGAGTATGTGGAAGTGTGTCTGGTCTGATCTCAGAACTGGTCACCTCCTTTCGATTCCATATCCAAGTAAAACATTTTAATGGTCATCCTATTATGACACATTCTGGGTAGTGATTCTATTTGTATGGTGTTTCTATTCATTATATGTTTTAGTCCTTTGAACCGGCTCAGCTATGAAGTTGCCCAACCTTTAAATTATTTAACAAATTGAGAGCTGTTGGAGTGCCATTACTGCTGTATTGCTTAAAAACACTGAAAAGGGTATTTGAATGAATTGGGGAAAAAATTAAGAAACTGCTAACATAAACCACAAGTGCCCCAGCCTTTTGAAACGACATTCCAGCTTAAAAGAGCCCTATTTTTTTTGACCATTTGGGCCACAAATAACAGGCGAGTGGGAAAATTATTGGAATTGGTCCATTTGGTTGCTTCCGTTCGTTCCACTTTCCGGTGGGGCAAGCCAGTAATTCGAACTTTACTTGCCTTATTTCCGAATCTGGCTTATATTCTTTATCTGAAAACATAATTTCTTTGGGAATACATCTATCGCTCTGTCCCATGGGAGTTGGGTTGTGCTGCTGGAAGGGGGCGGGATTCTACTATTTTCACTGACTAATGTCCAAATATTCTACTCAGTTTGTGTATAAAGTATAGATGAGGAATTAGCATTTCAATAGGATGCCGGTTGCTGTCTAACTTTTTTTCTTCACACAGCAGTATTCACCAGTGAATTACATTTCAATAAGTATGTATACCGTTAGTTGCATTATTTACAATGGACTCTGAACGTCTCTTTGAAGCCTGACAAGTTGGGAGTGAGACTGTTTGGACGATGCAATGCACAATGCTCACAACGCAAACTGAAATCCGAGGCTTATACATTAAAAGGCTCAATATAATATAATATGCCTACACAGTTCAATGGATATTTATTTTGCGGGATATAATGTTTAATTCTTCACAGTTCACACCAACGAAAGCAAGGTTCACCATGAAACAAATGATTTACTTACTGTTGGATCACATAACTTGACTTTATTCTTTATGGGATGCTTATGCTTCTCTGTAATATACAGTCACATACATCGTTGGTGGTCTGTGTTATTTGCCACTGGATCACAACTTTATTCTCTAGTTTGGGCTTTATTTAATGGAAAGTCGGTCGTGACTCGGTAGGCTATTAATTGGCCTACGGTATGTGAGCATTTTTTTTAGCTGCACTTGTAGTTATGTTAAATAAAACTAAAACTATCTTTTGACTCTCCCTGTTTTCATGTATCAGAAAGATTACATTAATTTGGGGTCGGGTCCCGGGTATGGTGGCTCGGGCTAATAAGTTGCAGACCCTTTCAGGTTGAGGCCAGGCTTGGACACCATAGGCAAAGGCTGGGCTTGGGCCTGTGCATGGCCCAAGTGGTAGCCTACATTGAGAGAATATTCTCACGCCATCTTCTCACGCCATCTATCTAAATGTGCCAAAACGCATTCCCCATTCACGAAACGTTATTCTTTACTATATGTCATGGCATACTGCAGGAGCTTTTATGAAATGGATCAGACCAAATGTACTGCGTGCAGCCTTTGACACACAAAAGCTGAATGGAAGAGGTGCATCTTTTACTCTTGTTCAATACAGCAGTCTTACGTGTGCACGCTCGTGTTGGTTTAGTGTGCACACACTGTGCGTGATTGTTCCGTGCATGTATGTTAACATGGTGAGTTGTGGAGGGGGATAATGAGACTTAGTTTGACGTTTGCCAGCCATAAAGCTTGAGAACCACTGGTTACTCTTCAGGACCAAATGTACTGCGCACAGCCTTGACACACAAAAGCTGAATGGCAGTGTAAGTGAAGAGGTTTGTGCACACGTGCACACAGCATAGCTGAGTGGTTAGTGAGCCCGCCTGGGGCGCCAGAGGTACGATGCCAGGCCAGCAATGTGTCGATGTGTACATGAGCAAGACTCTTAACCCCTAATTGCTTCCCAAGCGCCATACACTGGCTGCTCACTGCTCCTAGTTGTTAAAGGATGGGTAAATGCAGACAAATTTCACGTATGTGCATATATATACATATTTTTTTTAAAGGAGTGGGGACTATTCTATAAAGTACTGCAGAGTTTAACTGACTTGCAGGTGGGCAACTAGGAACGATTGCGGAGTTTTAAGTGACATTGATGGGTGGACCAGAGTGACCCATTAGTTTGTATTAATTACCGTAAATTTCGGACTATAAGCCGCGACTTTTTCCCCATTTTTCGACCCTGCGGCTTATATAACGGTGCGGCTTATCTATGGATTTTTACAGCTAACGGCCACTAGGGGACCTCCTAAATCTATGGATTTTACACCCGCGGCTTATAGTCCAGTGCGGCTTATATATGTACAAATCATTCAATTTAGCTGCTGCGGCTTATATTCAGGTGCGGCTTATAGTGCGAAAATTACGGTACATACTTTTCTATGCTATATTAATATGAAAGGGCAGCCCTAGAGGGGGAGAAAAGGTTAGTAAACAGTCACAGCCATAATCACTCACTCAATGGTACAAAACATAAGTATGGCTTGTAAATACTAGGGATGCAGCGGTTCTCGGTTCTACAATAACATTTTGCATTATGCATTAATACTGCCAAATAGGGACTGTCTGTGTCCTGGAGATATCCCCTTCCCACGAGTGAATCCATCTGGTGTTGCTTGACAAAAATAGTAGTAGCTTGTAGTTCATCTATTTTCGGCGGGCGACATAGTCTGATTTATAAATGAGCATAATGATTAGCCCACGACATTTACTTGACATTGTTGTCCTCGCCATGCGTTGTGGCAGGAGCTTGTTGTTTCCAATGGACTAAAGAGTACCGCATTCAAACAATGCTCCTCATTTACTTACATTGTACGGTAAAACAGCTCTCAAAGTCACTGTTTTAGCACGTAAACGAACACAAAGTTGATTCAGACAATATAGAAGTTAGAACGTCATCAAACCCAGTACTGTTTTATTTTTTGATAAAAATATTAACTTCCTGTTGATTTTGCTATTTTTATTAAGAAGAAAACCTGGACTTGATCCGGATCTTCAAATATTAAAATCGGAAGGAAGTTGACATTTCTATTTAAAAAATAAACCGTACTGGGTTTGGTGATGTTCTATATTGTCTGAATTAGCTTGGTTTGTGTTCGTTTACATGCTAAAAGAGTGACTTTGAGAGGTGTTTTACCGTATAATGTAAGTCAATGAGGAGCACATTTTGTATCGTAAATTTCTAATCAATGGAGCAATTATTTTTGGAGTTGCATCATGGCAAGGTAACTACACAACCCAAACCTCTACCAAAGTGGTCTTGCCCTTTAAGTTATTTGTCATATCTTCCCTGTGCAATTAAAAAAAAAAGGCAAACAAACGTAATTTTGATGCATTATGGTCAATATCAAAAACACAATTAATTTGTTAATCGCAATAATTTGTATGACTTCAATTTTGGAATCGTGACAGCCCTAGCATTGCCTCCTCCTCGCCATGTTGTATTTCCCTTTCTCTGAGGACGATCACGTATAACCAGTACCACACCTCTCTGCTTGTCCCCAGATGATTAATTAGGCAAATTATAGTTGTGACAAGCACAGTATGGATGGTATTTTTAATGGAGGCGGTATTATTTTTAGATACCGAGGTAAACTGTTAATAATGACTAGAAAGTTGACCTGTGCTCCTCGGAGCACAGGTCAACGTCAGGTAGGTTATTGTGGGAAAGCCATGTTTGGAATGCAACAGCCTCCTGGTGGCGCTTTTGTTCAAAATGAGCCACTCCTGCAAACTTTAGATGCCAATCTTAGCCAATCAGGATGGAATATGAAAAATCGGACAGATCCGTCTTGATCCCATGACTAAAGAGATGATGTGTAGTTTGTGTACCGATTTGCCTGATGTTTGGACAATCTGTAGGAGTAATATAAAATAATGTGTTTTGCAAAAATCGGCCTGCTGGTGGCATTCAGTGTAGTATAATAGGCCAATGTGAAAAGGGTGGCATTTCTTCCTCGGCCTGGTGGGAATGTGCTTGCAAGTTTCACGGCAATCCAACGCTGCCGTTGGATCATGATTTGAGGCATATACTCATCATAGGAGTAATATCAATGTGTTTTAAAAAAAATCACCTCCTGGTGGTGCTATAAAAGACTGATGTGAAAAATGCAGGGTAGAGGTTTTTCCTAAGTAAGGAAAAAAACAAACACTAAAAATAAGCGCTGGATTAAAGTCGATAACATGTTAAGCATAGCTATCCTGAAGAGGTGGGTTTTGAAGGAAGGGAAGGAGGGGGCATTTTTGATATGGTTGGGGAGTGCATTCCAGAGGGAGGGAGCAGCAACAGGGAAAGCCCCGTCCCCCAGGTATGGCACTTGGCCTGGGGGACCTCCAAGAGGTTGGGTTCACTGGACGTGAGGGAACGGGAGGGGATATAATGTTGGAGAAGATCAGAGGTAGGGGAGCCAGATTATTGAGTGCCTTGTAGGTGGTAAACAGGATTTTGTAGTGGATTCTTTGTTTGACGGGGAGCCAGTGGTCGTGGAGGACTGGTGTAATATGGTCTCTGGGACCGGGTACTGGTGAGCACACAGGCCGCTGAGTTTTGAAAGTATTGATTAGTTTGGAGGTGGTGCCGTTTTATCGCCGAAGCCTATGAACTGGACAGATTTGTGGGTGCATGTGTGCCAAAAATGGGTGCACTCTGAAACCATGAACTATTAACAAAATGAGTACGGTTCATATATTGCTACTTTTCATTTAAAGAATTATGCTCCGACAGGAAGGGACATTCAGTGAGTCACACCTCGCCTCACCTCAACATGAGGTCATGTGTGAGCCTGCCTCTCCACTCCACATAGTATGCCACTGCCTGGCATACTATTACTGATGGCTGCCATTGTGACAAGCTCATTCATTAAACTCCCATCTCTAGATTTGGTGTTGACAGGTGCCAGGGCCTCTGTATACGTGTTTCAAATTCATTCATCACCTTACGTTTGGTTTGTAATTTCTGTAATCTCTTAAGGCCCACGCATGCTACCAAATGAGGTGGTCACCCTATCACCTTTAAGGTGATGGAGAGAGCGCTCTCTATGATAGAGAGAGCTCTCTCTATCACCACCGCGGTGATAAGGTGACCACCGAAAATGGTAGCATGCGCCCCCCTTTAGCCTCCTGCCTCTGTTTTTAAGCTTGTTTTTATTGGGCCATTTTTTGGGGACTATTTGTTATTTTATTTGGCAAATGTAATGGTCTGCCTCAAGAATTCAACTCTTCAAATAGCCAAATTAAATAGAAAGCGATATACAAAGTGTGTGCAAAATGTGAATCAATGAATTCTAATGATTTATAAGGCACATTCTTGTTGCACTGATTTCTGACGAGTCTTTATACTTAATTGCATGCCGGTGTCGTGGAGGAGTGCAACTCTTAGTATAAATAGTCCCGGTCCCCATTGTACTGAATAGATCGGAGGAGAGTGAATATCTTTAGCTTTTCTTGTTCTCTTAATCAGCTACTGTACGTTTTGAGAGCAAAGCCTTGTTTATATTTTCAAAGACTAGCTGAATCCTATCTACTGTAGCTGGTTAGAATGCAAAGCCTTGCAGCGCATTGCAAGCTGACCACGGAGGAACACGTGTCCCCCGGTCTCATAAGATCCTGCACTTAATTCTTAACTGATTGCTATCTGGATACTAAAACTTGTTTCGCCCCAACCTTACTCTGTATATTTGTTTGAGTGGTGATCAACCAAAAGTATAGTTATGTCCAACACAGCTGCTTGAAAAAATATTCATGATGTCAGCGAGGGTTGATATATTTGCAACACAAATGCTGCATATTATTGCCTCGATGCAACATAACATGAAAGTAGGTCAAAGAGGCTCGATGAACTAGCATTGTAAGGACTTTTTTTATAAATGTAGTGGGAAAAATTGAATTGTTTCATTTCTCTGTATGTTGATTGTCCTGACAACTGATCTAGCTGGGTGTGGCTTACACTGTGGACTGAGGTCCTGTGTCAATTTAATCAAAACTTTTGCACATCAATGGCTTTTGTTCTGACCAGGGTATCGGTGAGACTCCCTCACAGCCAACAGTCAGATCGTCTGTATGTTGATTTACTCTCGTTTACTCTCCGTTTATTCATCACAGTAATTATTCAAACAGGACCAAACCATTGTAATAAATGATCTAATCAGGAGGCTGGCTGTCTGGCCATGTGACAGCTTTTACTCCTCCTACTTTGAGTAACCCAAGTGTATAAAAAGTAACTACACGTATTGTTCTGGAGCTCAATCATCTCACATGCTGGAAGGTGGTTGTTCTCTAGGGATCCCTAATAAATTGAATGTCTCATCACATCTTGTACTCTCCTTATATTTTGTTATAAGTATTAGTATATAAATTTCACGACATGCATATTATATATTTTATCACTAGAAGTTCTGGCCGCTATGCGACCCCTCATGTCTAGAGTTCGACACCTACGTGCCATCACCGATGTGGCTATATGCCCATATATGGAGATCTGTGTGTCTGTCAGTCCTTGTCCCCTTTTATGGCCATATATGGAGATCCCTGTTGTCATCAGTATGCCCAATTGCCCATATATGGGCATGCTGATGTAATTATTCATAGGGGTGGGCATTATGGCAGAATTTGTGCCTCCATTTCTGTTTTTACAGACAGATTGATAATCTATGTTTGCTGCTGTTCTATCATGTGACATTCAGTGTAGGATGCTGTAATATTTGTGAGTGAGTACTGGCTATTGTAACTTTAGGACAACTTCTGGTCAACTATTTTGAGCAGATTGATGAAAGCCTAGTTTTCAACGGTTGTACTTACCATGAAAACGCATCACAGCGAGCTGGACAAAGATGTTCACCTTATAACTGCGTCTGTCAGTTTTATGGTTCCTACCTGCTGCTACATTGGGGCGGAACTAATGTTTGGTGCTCCAGTGTTTCCGGTCGGAAACACTTTGCGTCATCAGTGCCCATACCCTAGGTGGGGTTGGCGAAAGGGCCTTTCTGTCTGGAGTTTACATGTTCTCCCCGTGTCCCCTGGCCCTAGGGCAGGGGTTCCCAAAGTTGGGGTCGCGAACACACTTGTGACGACTGTCGGATCTAGGCAGAGATCGAGTCAGAGGAACGCATGGCTGGTATATTTCGGCTGAAGCTGTTGTAAATATTTAGACTGTATGCATATTTAGATGCATACATTAGAAGTAAGCTATTCGCAGTATGCATCCTCATACACATTACATTTACATTGCAATTTATCATTTAGAAATCAAATTATATTAACCAAATAGGCTATAAAGGTGAACAAAAACCACAGCTGAAGATGTGATGTGAATCAGTGTAGGGTCGTCCTCTGGAGTTGTCTCAGACATAAATGGATGAGGGACAGACGGCAAGGACACTACATTTTAAATCCTGGCCCCAGGTCATTGCATAAAGTCCCAGTGGTGGTCTACCATGTGTCTTTTAAGGCTACTTTCGCCAGAGGCGGCAGTGGCTCAGGACTCTGTAGAGCAGCCGCTTGGGAAACGGAAGGTTCCCAGTTCGATCCTGGGCTCCCCCAGAGTTGGTGTCCTTGAGCAGATACTGAACCCCTAATTGCTCCCGATGAGCTTTGCCGTGCCTTGCATGGTTTCCTCTGCCACCGGTGTATGAATGTGTGTGTGTGTGTGTGTGTGTGTGTGTGTGTGTGGGAATGGGTGAATGTAATGCACATTGTAAAGTAAACCGCACTGTTATCGATTACATATTGGTGCACCTTTAAATTTAGGTGAGTGATCCCCCAAAAAATCTGATGCTCCTACATTTTTAAACTGGTAGCACCGGTGCTAATGTTTCGAGCCCTGTAATGCATTTCTCAATACGCTAACATATTGATTCTGAATATTAAAAATTCATTTGAAATATGCCAGCCTTGTGTTCTTACGACTCTTGTCTCTACTTAGACCAGAGGAACTGCTCTGACAGTGGCGCGCGCACACACACACACCCCTGTGCTCGCATGGAGCAGCCTCGCCTCTCATTCACAGTGAGACAGTTTCTCTCTGCAACTGAGTTGTATATCGGTTTAAGCCCGCACACCATGTAACACCAGACACCGCAGTAACCCTAGTTTGGACCATGTCCACGACTGTACAGTATGCATTGTTCATACTATTGTGCTATCGTTTTCTTTGTTCAGGAGCTGGAGGCTATCAAAGCCCGGGTCAGAGAGATGGAGGAAGAGGCGGAGAAACTAAAGGAGCTTCAGAACGAGGTGGAGAAACAGATGAACCTTAGCCCTCCACCAGGTAAGAGTCTGGAGAAAAGGTGCCAATAAAAGGTTTGGGTATATATGTAGGTCTGTCAGGGTGTATGTTATGGAAACCTACCAATATGCCAGTTACTAGGTAGGATTGAAGGATTTATTGATTTCTGGGGTTTGGTCCACAGACGATTAATGTAACACTGGCAATGCACCAATTACTGGATTTCATATTTTCAGTTAAATTGACACTTGTGCTAGAATCTGTCGACAAGCAAATTAACTGTGAAAGAGGCTTCTCTGGAGACAGAGTAGGCAAGCTACCATGTAGCCCACTCAGGATATGGCTCACTGGAGGAGTCACAGATGATTGATGTGATGTTCATTTTTGCTTGATTTTAATTTAAAATTAAATAGCTGTCCTATTAGTCATGATGACAGGGTTATTGGCATTGATCATAGATGTATAAAAACATTTCTCCCTTTTGTCCAGCCGGTCCTGTCATCATGTCAATCGAGGAAAAGATGGAGGCAGACGGCAGATCAATTTACGTTGGAAATGTAGGTCACTACTCTCACTTATCTTAGTTTTTTCCCCCAGTGTAATGATTTCATTACAGGTTCGGGTCAGGTTTAGCTACATTTCCGCTATGGTGTTTTGATCACATTTGTGTAAGGCATAATTTGAGACAATTTCTCACAATTTAGATGAAAGAAAGATGGTCTTTTTCCAATATAGCTTTCATTGACGCATTGCATGTCTCAATGAATCAGCCTTTCTGTGGATGTGTAAAATCCAAGCATGCCATCCGAACACACCAGCTTTTAAAGTTATCACATTATATGCAAAGTAAATGGATCTGCTTGTGTGTTAAAGTGATTTGCTACTCACATGAGTGTTTAGTTGTGTATGACCTTTAATCTCTCCCATCTTCAGGTGGACTACGGTGCCACAGCAGAGGAGCTGGAGGCTCATTTCCATGGCTGCGGTTCGGTCAACAGAGTCACCATCCTGTGTGACAAATTTACAGGGCATCCCAAAGGGTAAAGATTATTAAATCATCTGTCCTGCATCCTTCCAGGAAACAGTTTGTCCTACAGGAGCACATTAGCTAGCAAATCCCCCCAAAATTGCCAGCCATGCAGATCCTTAAACTCAAGCAGAGCATGTAAAATAATGATGAGTTATCTGTCAAAATGGCATACAAACTTTCCAGCCAAAGAAGAAAATGACCATCATGTCTCTGGTGGTCTGGATGAATTCACAGTTCTCTTCTTTTGTGTGTCATCATCAGATGTCCAGCTCAGTAGCGTACAGCCACGCCTTCGTCTCAGGTCCCACATCGAAGATGTGGGATTCAGTTATTAAGTTGGCAATTGCGTCACACCAGCAACGGTAGCAATTTCTACCACTGTTTTCTGCTATATTGGGGTGTACAAAGCATTTGAAACGGCCAACAAAGCGGACATAGACCTTCATGGGTATACCTAGCTCGTCTAATTCAAACCTCGGGTGCGCTTCTCGTTGCAGGGTGGCACGCTTTTGCTGGCATCGCCTCCTGCCACAGCTGGGCAGGCAGTGCTTGCTCCGCTCCATTGACAATGCATTGAACCTCGCTGCTTTCTTAGAACGCGGAAGCAGCATACCGCTGCTGGTGTGAATTGAGCATTAGCAAAGCAATCAGGAGGGAAGAAAGTCAAACTCTGTCCTTGTGTGACAATGGGTTTTCCACTACAATTATACAAATGCAGTATAATGAAACGATATGCTGTCCCTCAGTTTCTCCAAGTCAATTACTAGTTTTGGATAATGTCAGTTCCACCTTATATCTTTTTTTTTTAATTATCTTTAGGACCGCAGAGAAAATGTTCTCAAATGGCCTTGTTACCAAGGGTAGCATTTCAGTCCTCAAAGGGCTTTGGTTACCCCCAACAAAGATACATTATCCCTAGTAGTTATGACATCTAGGCTGTATTTGATTAGTTTTAATTAAAATAACAGGTTTTCATCAGCAATTCACAGATTGTTGTAGTGCTATTGGAAGTTCAGGATTGTTTGTTGGATCGACACTGGTCTTACCCCATCCAATTATTATGACTAACGCCATACTCGTTAACTTGCTGGGTGTTGTGACCTTAAGAAACTACCTATCTATGGGCCAAAAGTGCATTTGTGTTTGGTATAAGGTCTTGGTATTGTTGTTCCTTAATGAAGTAATTCAACAAGTGCACCTCCATGTCCTGCGTTTTTTTTTTGGTACAGAAATTAAACCTTTGAAAAAGTTTTGGTGAATTTTATTGCATTGTTGAAGGATGTGTTTAAAAAAGAGCATTAAAACGATTACTCTTTCTTCAGGTTTGCCTATATTGAGTTTGCAGACAAGGAGTCTGTTAGGACGGCCATGGCTTTGGATGAGTCCCTGTTCAGAGGAAGGCAGATTAAGGTGAGAGTTTAACTGACTGTATTATTTGGGGGAAGGTATTAATGCATTATCACATTTTCTTTCCTCACATGAAAAAAGACATTATAAAGAGCACAAATAAGTATGTTGAGAAATAATGGTTTTGTCATACTTAGTTTTGACTGTAGAGATGATGCTGCAACAGGCAACCAGTTAGTTTCATATGAAAACATAATGCAAATAGCGCATCTACAAGCTCACAACAGAGATGCGTTATGAGCTTGCATGTAGGTGGGCAACACACATACGCATACACACACACTTGTCAATTAATCAAAAAAGTAACTGATGGCATAATCGCTAAAAAGATGAGGTGGATAGATGCAGCCCTAGTATAATCGAAGTCTAGTCTAATGTAAACTGTATGGCTGTTGCCACATGACTCTAAACTTTAGGAACTTAAATTTGCGTCGGAATAGAATGTTGCAGCGTGTCATGGTTATCCGGACCACAGACCAATCCACATCACCCGTCGTTGGCATCTGTCAGACAATTTGATTTAATTACTATGGGGTTTTGGGGATTATTTAAATTTATAGCAGCGTGAAGACAAGTGAAGGTTTATGGATCTTTTTGATCTTTTTTAGTTGGACCTCTCAAACCTTTATATGGACAATTTTTAATGGAGCATCGCAGAACCCCTTTTGGGAGAGACTAGCAAAGGCTGCTGTAGTCCCCTGTCTCCATGTCGTTGTTTTTTATAAAGCTATTTTTTTTTTGGCTTTAAGCCTTTTATTGATGGGATAGTAGTCTGACAAAGAAGTTTATTGGATTTATACCCTACAATCATTATTCCCAAAAGGGTTGAACGATGAAATTCCATGGCATGTGATGTTATAATTCATTGTGGTACTATGCATTTGAAAACTCTGTAATACTATATATTAATTGTCTGGGCAAAACCAAGCTCTAATGCAAAGTTAAGAGTGACTTATGAAAGCCGCAAGGCCGATGTTTTCATTTCTTAAGTTTGTTTCTGTATAAACAATTGTGAATATTTGTAAATAGTGGATGTATATATGTTGAGTCTGGGCAAATCGACAAGCTCACACACTAGAGACAATCATTGAGTGACACTCCCATTGGGAGTGAGATTGTCTCACACCTGTGTACCAGATGGAGTGTTTGTATATAAGAGCACATAGTGAATAGTATTGTAAGACACTATTGAGGAAGGTCCAGACGGACCGAAACGTTTGTCTTTAAAAAAAAAAAAAGTGAGTTGCCACAGCAAGATACAGTGTGCGGGACTTCTTATTTGATTCATAGTAGTCTGACAGAAAATGGGGAGTGACATGCAGCAAAGCACTCGAACCTGCGGCGTGCGAGCCTAGGTGCCTGGACAGCTACGCCAGCGGTCCAGGCCCACTGTCTTCATGTTGATAATGGTGTCGCCTATGGGCCTAATTAACCTCCCCTTACTCTTCATCCTCAGGTCGGCGCTAAGAGAACAAACAGGCCAGGCATTAGCACCACAGACCGCGGCTTCCCCCGGGCACGTTTCC
This sequence comes from Gymnoscopelus braueri, assembly GCF_963280865.1. Lineage (NCBI taxonomy): Eukaryota > Metazoa > Chordata > Actinopteri > Myctophiformes > Myctophidae > Gymnoscopelus > Gymnoscopelus braueri. The sequence continues at coordinate 11,453,117 of NC_137623.1, read as the reverse complement.
GTTCACGGGGAGGGAACTTCTCTTCGTCGCGCGCACGCTACTACAGCGGCTATACGCCACCCAGGGGCAGAGGACGGGCCTTCAGGTGAGTCAACGCCGAGACGACCCACTTTACATACAGCACACCCTGGGGAGCACAAGACACGCACACACACACACCACCTTCTCACACACTGTCTCTGACACCAGAGAGAGAAAGAGGAAAGGGCCAGCATGAAGAAGAGGAGCCATTCTTATTGCCCATAGAGTTGTGAAATATTGACATTGTGTGAATTGGATCACACAGTCAAAGTGCAGACACAGTAGTGTTGCAGGTAAACACTTTTCTAACAGACTGACCCATGTTGTCTCCCCTTTATTGCTCTACCAGGAAATTGCAGGGATGGAGCTATGGAGGAAAATGGAAAGGAATGAACAGCCTTGGAGGAGGCAGCATAGGGTATGCCAACTAGTGGCTTTTCCATTGCATAGAACCGGCTTGACTTGACTAGCTTGGTTTTCCACTGCAGATAGAACCCCCTCAACGTAGCTGGTTGTCACAACGACGTCCAGCCTTCTGCAAAGGAGAGTCCTAAACAATGTTAAAGCTAATGATGTCTGCACATAGTCTAATTTGTCCTGTTCAGTTAAAAAAAAACGTCTTTATAACATTTTAGGTGAGAAATGGGGAATGCAGTTACTTAATATTAATTCATTTTAGACTTAACGATGAGAACTTTAAAGGTTTAACAGTATTTGGGAGCTTCTATACAGTATTGCAGTCCATGCTGTCACAATTATGTATTGACTCTAGTGATGATTCTCTCTGACATTTTCACATCACCTTTTGGTAATGCCTCGGCTCACTTGGAACCTCGATGGAAGTGATGCCAAAAAAGTACCAGGTACTTTTGTTTTATAGAAAACCAAAAAAGGCTAGTTGAGCCGAGCCAGTTCTATGCAATGGAAAAATGCCAATAGTAAGAAGTTAGAAATGTGATAAGTATCATATTTGGGGCTCTTATCAGAAGAGTGAGAGAGTTTTGTCACAAGGAGGGCAGAGAAGAGGGTTCATATGTAAAGGCAAGAGAGGGCAAGTATGTGAAAGGATCAAGAACATTAACAAGACTGTTCCGCCATTAGGCTAATTATTACTGTTCTCAGATGTTAGTCATATAAAAGAGGCTTAAAGATCATTATTTGAGTAATCATCCTGATCAGTATGTATTTACCCTTGTAAAAAGGTTTAATTTTGGATTTAAATGCCTTTTTATATGCTTAATTGATAATGCAAGCTTATTTTAAAGTAAATCATTCCTCCTATTGCAATGGCATATACATACACAGCAGCCTTAGCTGTGTTAGCCACATGAACTCTAGTGTCACTAATAATCTGGGGGTGAACATTTTGTGAAAATGGCAGATCTACAAGCTCACAACACTTTGTATAGTGAGCTAGTAGATTGGCCACCTTCGGCAAAGACATTTGGTGTAGACGTAGGGGCCATAGTATAGACCACTGGGGGACTCCGGTCAACTAAGTATATAGAGTTTAAGTGGTTTAGAATCACACCAGTGTTGTGGTTGTCTGGGCTTTTTGCATGCAAAATCACCAACCACAACTCTTTCACTGAAGTCAAAGCAGGCTCTCGGTGCACAGCAACATGTTCTTCCCCAGGTCATACTACATAAACAACTTTCATGCCTGTTTTCAGGCATCTGTTTGAGTATATGTATAACAAGACGACTTAATGTCACAAATGCCACGATGGACAGTTTTTTATGCTGTTCTGTTTAAGTAAAAAAAAAACTTCTGTTGAATGATCATACTGTATCCATTTTATACTCCCAAGTAGGAGTTTCACTATTTTTCGATTGATTCTTGTGACCCCCCCTACTTCTAAGCTGGTGCCACTTGCTGTGATTTGGTCAACTGTCAGCTGCAGATGATGTGACGGCTGTGATCCAGTACAGTGAAACTTGATAATTGTGACGTTTGTGTTAGGCACTTCCTGTCTCCCTCTCTATTCCATCAATGACATCCTGTTGCTGGTAATTTGACTATGGATGATTTTAAAAAAAGAAAAAAAAAAGTTTGATTCCTTTTTATTAGTGATATGCTGTTGATTGGTTTCTATAGTTGCCTAGAAAGCTTCTAGTCCGCTCTTACCCTATATAAACCATTGGAGAGCATTTCCCCCCCTTTTGTGCCCCTATATATTGACATAAAACCTGGTGAAGCTCAGAGGTGCTGTGCACAGGGAGTCTATTGGCTTTGCCCATAATGTTTGTTGTATCGTGAGCTGACGAGACAGTCTTCTATAATGACTGCCTGGTCAGATTGGAACGGAAAGGTGCGTTTGCTTCACTGCACACATCAGTAAATGGGGCTGTCAGTGGGTCTCACTGCCAGGGTTACTCTGTCCCTCTTTCTCGTTGAGCTTCCACTGTAGCCTGAAACTCACACACAGGGCCAACTGGTTCTCAGTGGGACCAGCTGAAAATGCTAATAGCATGTAATCAAAATGTATTATCTGTTCTTTGAAAGAATGGATGGTATTTCTGCAGAGAATTTGGTTCTAAAAGAATTTCATACGTTTAGGGTGACAATGATCATGCATTGTGCTGGCCCAGGCTAGTCATCTGTGTATATGTTGAGAGACTGGGCTACTTTGAGTCTCAACATATAAGCTTCTTGTGGGCCGTGTTGGAGCTGTGGAGCCATGTTGTAAGATATTCAGACATTCAGACAGAAGCTGTGATCAGCATGCCAACTCGCGCGCGCACGCACACACAACCAAGCTTTGAGATTGGAGATATTCTGACTAAATCATGCCAGTCACCGCGAAGCACTTAGAACTTTTTGTTCTGAATCATGATGAAGATTTCAGTAATTGTGGAATGGGGTTGAGGGCTTGAAAGCCATGTCAACTGTTTTACTTTTCCATTGTGCTCAAGCACTTCAAACTGAGACTTTTATTCAGTTCACTTTTATTCATACTTTGTTTGGAAATCAATGGAAGAGAATATTTGTTGAGCCAAAAAACACAAAAGGATAATCAGAGTGCCCACCATCAAATACTATCCGCCAGAACGTGTTAGACTTTTCCCGTCATTCTTTTGTGCATGTAGGCGTCTGAGCCTCAAGGTCAGTCTCTCTAATCACTCTGTGTACTTACCCCAACCACTCCTACACATACCAAGAAACCCTAACCCGGCCAATTTATTCACTGGGATTTGGTCTTGCAGCAGAACAAGGCACCCCTGGTGTTGAGGAGAAGCTGAGAGGAAAATAAGGATTTTAATTCAGTGACTGGCATTTTATTCAAGTCTCCCAGAGTTCATTGTGTCGACTAAGGATTAGTTTAACCTCATAGCACCTCTATCCTGCGAGTTATTATATTCACAGGACACATCTGCATCTTGGATTTTAGCGCGTTGTTCACTGCGCTGAATTCCTAGATTGGATAATATTCAACACATACTCCGATACGACACATTTGTGATTGCGACAGGCCAATGTTGGCCCATAAAATCATTATTTAACTGCTGTTGCCAAAGGTTATTCCTTTGTTTACAAATGGTGTGATAACGGTGTGCCTGCATCACCAGCATAGCAGACGCCCTCCTGGCTCGTATTGGTGTGCTTTAGGGAAAAGTTGGGGATAATGATGTGGCGTATCTGCCAGTCATCCATCACCCCTCCAATCATGTAAACACATCATCCACCGAGCACTTCTACCCACTCACTGGAAATGGCACCCTGAGAAGCATTCCCCACAAATGGGTGCCCAGAGGCTGCTCCATTTCGTCTGGCTTTGTTCTCGTCCCTGTAGCACTTCCCCCTTGCACAGCAGAGCTGAAGAGCTTACTTGTTGCAATGTGAGGAGTCTGTCACCAGAGGTCGTAGTTCTGGTAGTTAAGAAAGGGGTTCTTGTAGTTAAAGAGCTGTTCCACACCTGAACTTGTTGAGGGGCCTGTTTGATGTGGGGCTTTGTCTGTTTGACATGGTGCTTTGTCTCAGTCCCTAGCAAATAATAGAGAGCTTATCATTGACCCCCTTGTGAGAATTGGGAGATTTAACATTGATTTGAAATGCACAGATGGACAGTTCACATTGAACTGTCTAACACTGATTTACTGTACACAGTCACAAAGGGGCTGCAGATGAATATTAGCTTTAAGCTAAGTCTGGTACAGTGCATCAAATGGTGACATTTATGTTTAACACTACATGGTCCCTTTATACATTTAATTAAATGAATTACAGGATTCCATATAGCATCTGGGATTGATTTGGGCCAGACTGGTTTTCTTATTCTTGTGGGGAATTGTTAAAAAAAAAGAAATTGATGTCAACAGATGTGTGTTGACATCTCATCTACATCTACAGCATTCACTCCCAGAAATGAGGGTTCATTCCTGCAGCCTGACCTCAGCATCTAATCTAACCAACCACTGGTTTCAGCCCCTCTTGTGTTTGTGGCCACTTGATGCCTTGTGTGTGTGTGCGTGTGTGCGCGCGCTTGCCCATGTACTGTATGTGAGCCTATGTCAGAGAATGATGTTTGAGTTGACTTTTGAAGTGTGTATGCAAAAGAAAGTTGTGGTGCAGTCCTTTAAGTCTGTCCCCCAAATTATGTTATGCATGTGATTTCATTTTTTTTATTTTATTCCCTCTGTGTGTGTGTGTGTGCTTATGTGATTTTGTTTATGCGTGTGTGTGCACAATGTCCTGCTGGGGATATATGTTTGGTGCTGTTTGTCCTCATGGTCTCTCCTTACAGTGACCCCCGCCCCCCCCCAAGAGGCGGCTCTCAAGAGAGAGAGACAGAGAGAGAGAAAGAGGGAGAGAGTGCCTTTGCTGTCCCCTCACACCCACACACCAATCAATATCCTAATCTATGCAAAATTATACACACTTTTTTTTCCACCATTGGCAAAGCTGCTTTCAGCTTCTCTTCAGCACTCTAGTCTGATTCTTCCAATATGAGCTGTTATGCAACATCCTGTTGAGACTAAAGGCACGATACCGTTAAAATGGTATCAATGTCTATAATAGTGATTTGTGAACATTTCCTGTTAAACACTTATGTACTTTAATATGTATTTTAATTTTCACCCTTCTCAGTTTACCTCAAGGACTGTAATTTCCACAGACCCTTCTTCTGCCCTGCAAGTGCATACACACCTACACATATTTATATATGGCTACAACACACCTGGAAATGGGTGTTCCGTCTTCTTAAGCCAACCAGAAAAAAACTCACCCTCTTTTTCTCTCTCTCTTTTCCAGGGGCCGAGGGCGAACAACATCGTGGTATTCCCCTTACTAATACACCCTCCCCACCACCACCACACTCTTTACTATCTCCCCAACTTTTTTCCCCCCCATTGGTTCCCCCATTTAAATACTAAATGAATGAAAAAAAAAGGAAAAAAAAAAGTCTCCCATCCCTTTTCCCCTACTCAATAAAGGAAGACCCCCCCCCTCCCTCCCTCCCCCCCCCCCCCCCCCCAGAAGAGAAAAAAAAAAGACAAAAAAGGAAAAAAAAAGAGAAACCCCCTTCCATCTGGACAGAGAGACTGACTGGCCGCGGTGTGCGATTGTGTGTGAGCGTGCGTGTGCGGAGGGTGAGGCGGTCACCGCTGGTAAGGTATCTGCTGGCCGTGGTGTGGGGGAGGGGAAGGGTTGGAGAATTTGGTGGCTTACGTATGATTACCATGATTTATTATTTTCTATTTTTGTTTTTGAGGTGTGTGGGGGGGGGGGAAAAAAAAGAAAAAGAAAAAAAAGAGAGAGAGAGGGAAGTTGATGGTATCTCAGGCTGCAGATGTGTCTCCTTTTAGTCTGGCTGTGACCTTATTGCTTTTTTTACACCATCCACCAACACAGCTCTCCTACTCCACTCACCCCACCTCCACTCCACCCACAACCATAAAACAAAAAACAAAGCGAAGACAAAAAAAAAGACAAAAAAAAGAAACTTTCAAACAACAAGAAAAGGATGTTTATATGATTATCTGTTTTTAATGTATCGTAGCAAAACTATGTTGGTGTTTTTTTGTTTTCTTTTTTTAGTTTGTGATATTGGAGTACATCACCACCCCTTCCTCCTACCTCCTCTTTGTCTTTACTGTTCTTTGATCAGTGCCCCCCCCCCCCCCCCTACACCCCCTTCCCTCCATCGCCTCCTCCCTCTCCATTTAATCCGTCATTGGCTTAATCGGTTTGCCTCCAACTTGTGGCCTACATTATGTATTATTCTCTGTCCACTGTTCTGTGGACAGTGTTGGGTCAGTGTTTAGCAAGGCTCCCACATGCATGTTCGTTTTTCTTTTTTCAGACTGCCCCCCCCTCCTCCTCCCTTGTTTCTCCCTTTAAGTCTATAGCTTACTTCATGGCTGGAGCGCCGCCTACTTTTTAAAAATTTGTACTTTTTTATTACTTGCGTTTCCCTCCTATCATCCCATCCCCCTCCCTCCCTCCTTCAATTGTTTCTCGTCACCCCTCCTCTGTCCTGTCCTCCCCTCCTTCCTCCTCTCTCTGTATATTAGACCACTTCTTGTCGTTTCAGGTTTCAGGACCAGTGGAGGCTGACTACCCCTCCCCAGGTGGCGCAGGCCCCCCCCACTGTCTCCGCAGCGTCTCTCTCTCTCTCCGCTCCCGCTATGCACACTCACCCCATCTTGTCCGTGTGGGGGGGAGGGGGGCAGGGTGACCACAGGCCTGCCGCGGGGGGCATTTACTACAACAACAAACGCTGATTTGACGCTTTTACGTTTAATACACACCTCACTCACCTGCATATACACACACACACACACACACACACACACACATACACATGAACACACCTGAGGCAAACGGACACTACAGACAGCACTCACACAATCAAAACCACCCCGACACATAATTTATAGAGAGAGAGCTGAAGCCAAGATAGCTGAGCGGCAGGCAGGCAAGTTGACAGGAGTGAGGAAGGCAGGACCAGAGAATGGGGTGTTTTTTGGGGGTATCTAGGACCTGAGGGCACCCCCTTTCTCTGACTATGCGCAGTGCAGTCACGGCTGGTCTGAGGAAGGCCGAGGGGCTAAATGGCTTTGATTATTAATTTAATACTGGAGCAGGGCGGAGATTTTATTTTGGGGGGGAGGGGTCAGGGGAGGGTTTTTGTGTGGCAAGGTTTTGTTTTCGTTTTGTTTTTGAAATAGGGGAGTGGGTTTGAACAACAAAAAAAAAGATGTTTTGCTTTTTTATTTTTATTTTTAACCCATGAGTCTGTAATTAGAAAAAAATAAAGACATTGTGTAAAAATGAAATGTGTTGTACGTGTGAGTCTGTTCTGATTTGAAGGTCTAATGCTGGAACTGGCCAGAGTAGAAACATGTTTTTATGAATTATGGCGATATTATCTTGTAATGCCAGGGTTTGTGGCTTTAGAATCTAGATCACATAATTGTAGACCATTTATAGTTTCTTTGCTTCTGACTTTGTTGTAATGTCTGCTATTTTGACAGGTTATCAGCCATGTACATATTTAAAATATTTTACAAGACTTAACATTTTCACAGCATTTTTCTTTTTTGTAACTTCATATATTGTTTGGATGACCTTTGGGACAAGTGTGACCTATGGGGCAAAAGCATAGTATGGTGTTTTTGTTAAGCCTCACGGTAGCATGCCATTTTTATGGGGACATGAAAGGATGGAGATAATTTGTGATGTATTTGAAATATTTATTTTGTCATTTATATTTCATGGTCTAAAAATATCTGATTATCAATATTCAGCATTTTTGAAAATACTGGACATTTAAACTTACACTTGTTTTTACTCGTAATGTTTGGGCCAACAGTAATGTTTCAGATATTCATGGATATGGTCATCTGTGGCATAGGTCAGATTAATTTATGTCCTTCAAAGCTGTGGCTCTCGTATCTCTTTGCAGAGCCTGGCCATGTCAGGTCCTTGAGATTGAAACATTGTCCGTTAGTTTTACTTTTTTTTTTTTTTTTTACTTAAAGGACAACCTTGTTTTTTTATAACCAAGGTTTATGTTTTAGATTGTAATTAAAGTAAATAAAAGATGAGTGTTAAAACAATTTAATTTACTGCTTCCTATAGTTTTAGCAATTTCGCCATCTTTTTTACAGTGGGTGGGGACATTCTGTCCGGTGGCTAAATATCTTTTTTTTTACACAATAACCTGGCGTTTTCTTTATTATTTACAGTAGCTCTTCTAGCCCCCAATAACTCACATCTGGCCATCAAAGACCACAGGACCTTTTTTATTGTGTAAAAAATACATATTTAGCCACCGTACAGAATGCCCCCGCCCACTGTAAAAAATATCACAAATTGATAAAACTATAGAAAGAAAAAAAAAAGAACACTCATTTATTTACTTTAATTACAAGCTAAACTGTAAACCTTGGTTGTAAAAAAACAAAGTTGTCCTTTAAGTTGGCAAATGGTCTCACCTCTTGCCATTGATTACTCAAATGTTTCTCAGAATGACATACACTGGTGACTTTTGGGGTCACAAAATTCAGTCTAACATCAGTTTCCATAGTGCTAGTTGGTTCTGTGTTGAGTTGGTTCTTTAATCTTCTGATACCAATCATTTGAAATCATGGAAATATACGGTATATTGTAGCCGTGTTCTATATGTTTAGGGGGGAATAAACATTTTCTTTTGGGTGATGGTGTTTTATGCTATGGTCTATGGACGTGTCTAGTCATCAAACGTATGGGCAATCAACCAATGATTTGTATTATATATTCTCTGGACAGAGAATATAGACAAATTTATTCTTACATTCTCAATATGGCATGTCACTATTAGCCTATTGTGCGAATTTGCACAGAGAAATTTGATTGATAAATCACAAATCCGATGATCCCAGTTGACAGCAGTCAGCAGAGCATCGGCCTGGGAATTCCCCATAATGTTGGTAATTTCTTACCAACTCAAACAGCCTCATATCATACCAACATTGTGTGTTGGTACAACATACAATATTTTTGTATGTATATTTTGTAATATCACAAAGCAGCTCAAACGAAGACGATTCAGAGCTTAAGGTGGAAGATGACATGGCCCTTAATAAAATGCTTCACACAAAGCCTAGTTTGACCTTTTGGTGACACCCGTCCAGCTGTGTGATGGGATGCCCTGGTTGTTCCTGTTCCCCTGTGGCAGAGTTGGGAGAGTCATCAGCTGATGCAGCACGTGACACGTCTGGTCAGCCTAGGTGCTGAGGGCTTACCAGGCTTACAAAAGTTGGCCTGATCAGCAAACTCTCCCTCTTCCCTTCTACAGACGACATTGACTGTACTGCGTTTTGGTTTGTGCACCCTTCAACATGTCAAAACATATTTCTCATATAGCCTTGGACCAAGACTCAGATTTATTTTATAGTCTGAAATGTCAGACTCAAAAGAAATCTATGACAGTCTTGGTCCTATGCAGCAAGGCTAATTTCTCATGCATTGCATTCACTATCATAGTTTTATTCCCACACACACCCCGATGTTTGAACTTTTTGTACTAGCGTATATTTATTTATATAAAAACTTATCACTCCAACAACCCCACCAATTAGTAAGCAACATGGATAAAAGACAAAGCCACGTACAGGCATCATAGTATTCATTATAGTAGTACTGACTATACTTCCATCGCAGCACATTATTGGTCCGCTGATTGACATTTCCAATACAAAGTTAAGCACCCGTGATCAATAAGTGATTTCTGTTTTATCCTCATTTTAAATGTATGAAAATATATTACTAAGCTATGTTTTAATAACATGTCACACAAATTAAGTCATTCCAGAAAATATTTTATTCATTAGTCTCCATATTGTACTTTTGCCTTTTGTATACATTTTTTCTTTGTTTTACTATTTCCCAAAACAATAGAAATACAAACACCCATTTGAAATACCCCTGGGAAAACAATTCTACAACTTGCTTTTCCACTTTTTAATAAAAAACCAATACAATTACATTTTGTATAATCTAATGCCGTTTTCTTTGTCTTCCATCTCCCCCCAGCATCAGTGGTTTTTATTTTCTGCCTTTCTTGAAGGCTGAAAAGGACAGAACAAGGGATGATTATTAACTTAAACAAGCTGATAAGTGTATTTATACAAATGACATTTGACCAAGGTCTGGTAAATAATAGTGAGCACTGCGCAGCAATGTGTTTACAGTTTAGATTTGTAATCACCTTTCCTTTTGGTTTTCTTCTTCATGGGTTGCTTCTTTTTCTTGGAACGGGGATTATCCCCATCCTGCAGAGACATTCAGCATGTTGTCAAAATAATACTGTGTCGTCATACAAACTACACATAAATCAGAAGATGTGCACTGGGACCCTTCGAGCGTTAGTTTACCGAGTACAAATGGAACGAAATGGACTCTTTCACCCATTCAAACCGGGAACGCATCTGTGTAACAACTTTAACCATTATTTTATACTTTGGCTATGAGCTTGTAGATCATTTTTGCAAAACTTTGAATGTATATATATATCTTTAAAGCAAACTTTGTTTAACTCAAATCTTTGCTTTTGGGTGGTCCATTTGTAGAATCCCCAGAAGCAAAGATTTTAGTTAAAAATATTTGCTTTAAAAAAAAAAACATATATTCAAAGATTTGCACACATTATCACGATTTTAGTCCATATACCAGCTCGGATAGCGTAATAAAACCGGTTCCAGAAACCGCTCCAAGTGTGATGGAACCGATTCCGGTTCATCAATGTTGGATTTGGTTTCTCCGGTTCCGGATCCCAACACTAATCAACGGCTAGTTAGCGTCAGCCTGTGCAGCCGATTGGCTCAACTCACCTGTCCTCCCTCGCCACCCGTCAGGGCTGTGATGTCACTGAAGTGCGTGATGGCATTGAGCTGACTGGACATTCCCATCAAGCCTCTCTTCTTAGCTTTCCTCTCACTCTTGGGCATGTTCAGACGAATCATCATCGACTCCTCATACTTTTTCCTGTGAAGAGGCAAAGGTCATTATAGCTCAGGTCATACCGCTGGAACAAATGGAAATGACAGAGTGCCTAATAAAGCATTATTCATGTGGTGCCGTTTGTTTTTAGTGTGCTATGATTATTACTGTACACACTCAGCTATTTCTGAAATTACTACCTGTTGTATTTCTTAATCATTTCTCTTGTTAATGTTGCTACAGTTTTGAGGAACTGAAACCAAAGAATTTTACTCTTGTGGCCTCGTGCACGAGATTTACCACATGAAATCTTGAATGTGATTAGAACATACCTTTTCAGTTTACTACATTGCGCTTATATATATATTACTAAATCAATTGAATGACCAAAATCAACCCTATTGGTTTGTCTAATACAGGGGTCTTCAACGTTTTCAGGCCAAGGACCCCCTAGCTGAGAGAGAGATGAAGCAGGGACCCCCACTACATATTGTATAGATGAGAGATGAAGCAGGGAGGGACCCCCTCTATATTTTATAAAATTGTGTTTTAGATGAAACCTTTTTTGTTCACTTGGTCTGCTCTTTTTCCCCCTCTACACCTACACCTCTTTGCCAAAAATAGCCGATCTACAAGCTCACAACGCCTCGCAGCGCGAGGCGTTGTGAGCTTGTAGATCTGCTATTTTTGTCTAAAGTTCTCCTCAGAAAAAAGGATGCTAGGGTTTAAGTGGTTAAGGTAAAAAAACTAAAAACAATATGACACAAAGATTTGGTCCCGGACCCCCTGTTGAAGACCCCTGGTCTAATAGAACAGGGTCGGATCCAACACTTCAGAGGTGGTCTACATATTAAAAATGGCACCTGTGCTGGTCATCACGGCTCTCCTTGTCGGTCTGGAAGTCACGCCTGTCCCTGATCTCCTCGGGGGCGTCGCTGTACTGCTGTCTCAGCTCCTGGATGAGGGAGCTCCGCAGTGCCACCCGGCGCTGCCTGTCCACCTCGTCCTTCTTCTTGTCCGCTTCCGTTAGGTCACCGTCTGGGCGGAAAGGAGAGAATGAATGAATGGGGGGTGCCTGGGCTAGAAGCCAATGGGGGGGGGCACCAAGTTTGAAACCAATTTTGGGGTTTATTTTTGATCACATCAGGGGCAATCTATTACCTTAATTTACTGTAATTGGACAACATTACTCACCTACTGCAATATTGCTAAGGAAACGAATTACATGCGCTGAGCTACTGAGAATCCTCAAATCTATTTGACTTGCTACTTTGTTTTTTTATAGTCTTCACATTTTTATATTGGATTGTTGCTGTAATGTTTAACATTTGTTTATGTTACAAATATAATGAATGAACCATAAGCCTGATGACAGATTGAACTGAAATGCTTGTCAAATCAATATCTGAGAAGTATTTCACAGGCCATGGCAGCAGTGGCTCTGGACTCTGTGCCAATGCTGTGGCCATTCGTTTAAGGTTACCAGGTAGGTAGATCCCCAGCTCCCCCAGCCCCCCCCCCCCCCCCTCCCGGGTTAGTGTCAAATCTGTTAAAGTGTCCTTGAGCAAGACACAGAACCCCCAACTGCTCCCGCCTCCCGGTGCGCAGGTTGGTGCCTTGCATGGTTTCCTCCACCCTCGATGTGTGAATCTTTGCGTGAATGTAATGCACATTGTAAAGCACTTTGGATAAAGACGCTATATGATTATATTATATATATACATATTATATTTATTTCACAAAGCAGGATTATCAGGTGAGCTAGGTAATATTTTATATTAGCAATCATGTGATTAAATCGTAAACCCACGTTTTTCCTATTTTGTTTCACAGATATGTCAGTATTGCCAGGAAACTATCTGGCTGACTTAATCTGGCTGACTTTCTAATCCTGCTTTGTGAAATACAATTTTGCCTTGGGGAGGTCCCCCTCCAAGGTTAATGGTAGGGGAAACACTGACATGGGTGTCCACAACGTAACGGAAATGTGTCAAGCAATATACAGGCGAGCAGAAAAAGAGTATAAAGCAACTACACTCTGTGCACAAAGATCCCACTGGAGAACGAAAGCTGCAGTGTTCTGGATCCGTCTCCAGCAGCAGTGTGAGAGGACCATCACCACAGCAGCTGTCACTGCTGAATGAAACAATGGTGCCTCAATTTCAAACCCATAGGATTATCCAGATCAGACATTCTGAGAATGGCACCAGAAAATTAATTGCATTGTAATGCAGACATTACCATAGTGCATTGGGGCAATCCTCGGCGGTACATATTTCCTGCCACTAGAGGGTGCAGGCGTCTTCTCCTTCTTAGAGGCTGGCTGGTTCCCATCTTCATCCTCTTCAGACTCTTCCGATTCACTGAGCTGTGAGATTGACACAGCAAAGGAGACATTAACGGCCTGTATGACTTTCAAAGTCATGCAGTGATGTTGAGCTGGTACATCAAGAATTAATAATGGCACCCTGACTTTGATAAAATGTTTTTTAAAAATAGAGGAATGACAATGAAACATTTAAACACTATTTTTAGAATAGGCCATTAACAATTTCCTGAATAAAGCAGCCTGTGCAAAAATAATTATGTAGAATGAATTACAACCAAAACCAACAAAAGCCTGATAGTTGAAACAGAAACCTAACAGTTACAGTATGAGATATAATCGAAAGTAACAAGACAGAATCTTACTTTGCTGATAAGGTTCTCAGGATTAGGACGCAGCTGCAGTGGGTCGTTTTCAGCTAAAATGTATTGAAAAGGGAAAAGAAATTCGAAAGTAGCCCAGACCAAGTATTGAGTGCATAAATTAAACATACTTTTCAGATGGTCGACATTTCTGTATTATATATATTTTTTGAGTGGCCTCATGTAATATTCAAATATTTTGAGATATGGATTTTTGATTTTCATGAGCTGTATGCCATAATCATCAAGATTAAAACAGGTTTCAAATATTTCACTTTATGCACAATGAATCTGGAATATATGAAAGTTTCACTTTTTTAAATTATATTACATATACATATATATTTATATATATATATATATATATATATATACACACACACACACACACACACGACAGTGTTTTAATGATGAATTGATGTTCTTCAACTCACCTAGGCTGCCAGTAATAGCTGTGCGCACCAGTTTATCAATCTGATATTTCAGCTTGTGATCGAGGGGCCGCAACTTCTCCAGCACCTGGAAACGAGACATGATTCATGTTTAATGATTTTGATGCATCAGATCTAAATTGTACATTCATAACTGCATCGTAACAACTGCAATGGAAATGAAGTGAAAGGTTTCTATAGTGAGCCTGTAATAAGAGAGAGAGAGATAAGAGAACTAAGCAGGAAATCTCACCGTTCTAATGGTGACAAGTCTGTCCAGGGCTCCACTCTCCTTGATTTTGCCTCCTTCTGTTTTGATGCTGATGAGGTGAGTGAGGTCTTGCAGGTAGAACAGCAGGAGGTGGTACCTAAGGTCCAGAAAAGACATACCCTGAGGCAGAGAGAAGAAAATGAGAGGGAGTGACAGAAATGTATTCAGATTAAGTCAAGTAGAATTTTACAGACATTTCATAAAGTGGGTTTTAGTTGAAGTTGTTAATCGCACAAGTACTTTACAACATGAATTTGATACAGCAGAAAATACACACTCTAATCTGATTCAAAGTTTCATTCCATTGAAGAATGTCTTCTGACAAATGGTTCCCTCACCTTTGTCGTCCTAAATGCTCCATCTTGGACCTTCTTTAGCAGCTCACGGACATGAGCTGTAACTGAAACGACCTAAGAGGCGATGTACAACAGTCAGTCAAGTCATCATACAATAATTCAAACAACCCCCCTGTATTTATTTATACAGGTAAAAAAATCCCATTGAGATACAAGATTTTAACCCATTAAAACTGGGAAAGCATCTGTGTAATTTTAGATTTGAGCTAAAAAATGATTATTTTATACTTTGGCTATTAAAAAATAGCAGATATACAACCTCATAGCGTGTCACTTCGTGCTGTGCTACGAGCTTGTAGATATGCTATTTTTGAAAAATCATGACAGTTTGTGCAAATCTTTGAATATATATTCTTTTAAAGCGAACATATTTAACTCAAATCTTTGCTTCTGGGGGGTCCCTGCCAGGAACCCCCCAGAAGCAAAGATTTGAGTTAAATATGTTCGTTCCAGGGACTCAGTCTGACTCCATTATTCTGTTTGTCCCAATATTATACTTCTATTATACTTAATAAAGAAAGACCTAATCCACAGTAAGCCTATAGTGTACACATCGTTTAGTGTAATACTTTTTGGGGGATACTAAAAAATTATAAAAAATACACCCACACATTACCTGTTCTGTGAGATTGTTTAACAGATTTACGGCTTTAGGCAAATCCCTGTCAATTAGATCCTGTGGAAAATAAACAAACATTAACAATGTGGCAAACTAAATGGCAGTGGTGTAACTAACATGTACTCAAGTACTGTACTTAAGTACAATTTTGAGGTATTTTTGCTTTACTGGAATATTTACAGTCATTTTACTTCTACTCCACCACTACATCTCAGAGGCAAATATTTAATAATCATCAATCAATAATCATTTTATATTATTTTACTCCACTACAATTATTTGACAACTTTAGTTACTAGTTACTTTGTCAATGTTGATTATTATTACAAAACATACATTAACCACTTCAGCCCTATATATACATTTCGGCCATTTGAAAATAGCCGATCTACAAGCTCACAATGCGTTCGTGAGCTTGTAGATCTGCTATTTCAAAAAGATGTGTATACATTTGAAAACGTGTGGGATGGGACAGTCTAAATAATGAGTAGGCCTACTTTCTACTTTAAGTGCATTTTGATACCAAAACTTTTCTGTGAACGCATCTGTGTCACTTTAGATTTATTTGGCTATTCAAAAATAGCAGATATACAAGCTCATAGCGCGGCACTCGGTGCCGCGCAATGAGCTTGTAGATCTGCTATTTTTGAAAAATCTTTAATTTATTTTTTTTGGATAAAAAAAAAAACTGTTAGGATAAAAAAAATAAAAATAAAAAAAATAGCCTCAGGTCTTAAAGGGTTCCAAAATAATGTAGTACTTTTCCCACCACTGCAAACATTAATGTGGCAAACTAAATGGAAATGCTTATTGCATATTGAAGAAAACAAGGCTTAACGGTGGGCTAACAACAGGCTCAGTAACACGTCCTTTAGTATAATAAAACATTAACATAAATATATTCAAAAGAAACTCGCGAACACGACAAATATAGTAATTGATCTGGTATATCTCAGATAAATCTTGAATGATTACATTTAATACATTTTTTTCATTAGAGCTTCACTCACGCTGTCTATGGGGGCGGCCATTTTGAAGTCATGCTCGTGTGTTCAGTACGGAAGCTGCATAGGGACGATCGTAGTGTTGCCATACTTTGTGAGAGAAATAAGCAACTAGGTATACCAAAACAAGCTCCAAGAAAAGCAACTTGGGACACATGAGCACTTTAATTAAACCTAGCTATGTCGGCTATTTGAAAATAGTCAGAGTCAGACAATCTACAAGTTTACAACGCATTGTGAGATTGTAGATCTGCTATTTTCAAAAACTCTTGCAATAAAATGTGGAATATTTGGAATATTTCTGATTCTGAAACAGTCTACACAAATGCTCACTTTAAAAAAAACAAGCCTAAATAAGCAACTACATTTAAGAAACAAGGCCAAAAAACCGCAACCCGCAACTAACCAATATTTACAAGCAACTTTACAGAAAAACAAGCCCAAAGTTGCTTATAATAATCGAACGTGGCAACGCTGGCTATGTTCTGAAAATAGCCGATCTACAAGCTCACTACGCGTTGCGTCACAATTTGAACCACTTATATGCAAATAAAATAAATATATAATGTAGGCCCTTGAATCAGTCTACCAGCTAAATGTAGTTAAACTATTTGTTTAATTAGCCTACATGTTTGTGCCGAAAACACTACACTAGCCTTGGCTTGGATCAAGACTTTCATCATCATAGATGTATTTTATTTATTTTCACATTTGCATATTTATGATCGTCTTGGGCTTTACCCCCCAATTGTCACTGAGCATCCGCCCGTAAGATCTGTACATCTCCGAACATGTACAAATACAAAATATAAGGTGCTTACCCGGTAGTACCGGATATTAACTCAGCATTCGGAATCTTTGTGCAATGTATTAGTCCGTATATTTAAATATATATGTGTTTTAATCCCGTTTGTGGCCGAACGCCATTTCCACCCCCCTCGTTTACTTCCTGTTTACATTGAGTGTAATACCGGCTTTCACCGGATGCGCCTCGTCACTACCGCCCATTGAGGAATACAGGGAACTTCCGACAGAATCCGACACAGACGGGATTAAACACATATCTATTGAATAACACGGGCTAATACAGTGCACACATGTTCCTAATGTCGAGTTAACATCCGTGGCTACATGATCCAAGGCTACTACACTACTCTCCAACACCAGTGGTCATCATCAGATGAATTTCCAGCTTGTATGGAGAGACAAATTAAAGTACAAAGACCAGTCAGTGGTTCCCAAACCTTTTCAAAAAGATACGCGCCCAATTTAATATGTAGGCTATTTGGCCGTGTGGAACCCCATCTGAAAATATAGTTTGTGCCAGGGACCCCCAAACAAGATCTGTGTTGTTAAAATGTTTCAATAACATTCCTAATTTTTCACATGTTTTCCAAGAAAAAAAAGGGGGGGGGATATACAAGCTCACAGCGCGTTGCATCGCAACGCCGGGACCCCCTGGAACCCCCTCAAGGACCCCTGGGGGTCATCCTGCCTCCAGTGGTGTAAGTAACTACATTACTCAAGTAGGCCTACTGTAGCCTACTTAAAGGGATATTTCACTTTCAAAAAAACTTTTGGTCATTTTATCGTCTACTCAGGCTTTTGTGAGCCCCCCAGACCGTTTTTAAGTTGCTTGATTCAGTATTTAGATATTTGATATTCATTTTATCAGACACGCCCCCTTCCTATACAAACCCATTATAACTCAATTTTAACATGTTAGTTTAATCAAAAACACCCGTCCTTGGTTCTGGTGACTCACCCTGCCCTCCTAATACGCGAGGGGGCCGTGTTTTTTCGATATTTTTTGGGGAAAATGAAAATATTTAAATACTCAAAAATAAAATAAAAATAAGTAATCTAAAAAACACGTCCCCCTCACGTATTAGGAGGGCAGGGTGAGTCAGCAGAACCAAGGACGGGTGTTTTTGATGAATCTAACAGGTTAAAAATGGAGTTTGCAGTTATAATGTGTTTGTATAGGAAGGGGGCGTGTCTGATAAAATGATTATCAAATATCTAAATACTAAATCAAGCAACTTAAAAACGGCCTGGAGGGCTCACAAAAGCCTGAGTAGACGATACAATGACCCAAAGTTTTTTTGAAAGTGAAATACCCTTTAAGTACGATTTTGAGGTATTTTTTGTTTGCTATTTCCAATTTTCTGTATTTTTACTTTTACTCCACTACATCTCAGAAACAACTATTGTCTTTTACTCCAATACAATTATTTGAAAACTTTAGTAACTAGTTAAGTTGTAGATTTCGATTATTATTACAAAACATACGTTACCCACTTCAGCCCTATATAGCCTACATTTATAGGCCATTTGAAAATAGCAGATCTACAAGCTTACAATGCGATGCAACACGTTGTGTGCTTGTAGATCTGCTATTTTCAAAAGATTTGCATACATTTTATACGTTTGAAAACTTGTGAAATGGGACATTCTGCATAATGAGTACTTTCTACTCTTGGTACTTTTCAAGTACATTTTGAACCTGGACTTTTACTTGTAACTGACTTCTACATTGCATTATTGATACTTTTACTTAAGTAAAAAAATTTGAGTACTTTTTCCACCAGTGGTGTGTGTTCTGTTTGAGGAAGTGATGGCATGGGGAGCATCATCACAGGAGCCTACCTGTCTCTCTCTTTCTCCTCAGCTCATTTCAAGTCAGACATCAGATAGAGGAACTTGGAGGAACATTCAGTAGGCTACTATTATATTGTTGGTAGTGCACCAGAGGGGAAGTCATCATGGTAAGTCAATTCAGAATACATTTTATTTATCTAATATTACAATATCCAGTGGTGGGAAAAGTACTCAATTGTTTTACTTAAGAAAATACTTAAGTTAAAGTATACTATACTAATACTTACAAGTTAAAGCCCGGAATAAAAAAATTACAGTACAAAAGTATCGGTATCAAAATGTACTTAAAGAACCAAAAGTAGAAAGTACTCATTATGCAGAATATGTATAAAATGTATTAAAATCTTTTGAAAATAGCAGATCTACAAGTTCACAACGCGTCACGCGTTGTGAGCTTGTAGATCTGCTATTTTCAAATAGCCAAAGTTTAAATATTCGGCTGAAGTGGTTAATGCATGTTTTGTAATGATAATTCAAATCTAAGTAACCAGTAACTAAAGATTTCAAATAATTAGAGTAAACAGTACAATATTTGCCTCTGAGATGAGTAGAACTTTAAGTACTGAAAATTGGAAACACTCAAGTAAAGTAAAAATATCTCAACCACTGACAATATCTACAGTATAGCCTAAGAATTTAACTGCAACACAATGGAATCTACAGTTCAATTTGATAGGCTACTTATTGTGGTTATGGGTTTGACAGTCACTATAAAATATATTAATTAAACCAGCAAATAGTTGGAAAGAAACTTGTACAGTTGTTATTGTGTTACATTTGAACACTATTTTTACGACTATTTATTTCTTGAGGAGCTGAAACCCAAAGAATTGTTTCTTATACTTAAAAAAATATAGAATTTTGAAAGAGACAACAGCTCTGCTATGAAAGGTTACATAGTGCTAAAGTCAGATTCAAACCATATTAAGAGCTCCTCCTTATCTTTATCTTTCTATTGTATATTGTTGCTGTTTGGCAGAAACCTTGCATGTCCAAAACCGTTACTTTTCAGGAAATGGAGAAAAAGATCCAATGTAGTTATTATTTAGTCACAAGCTCTTGTTAGAACTTTTCATTGATTAAATATTTATAAAACCCACTGAGGCGATTCTTTAAAAAAATCTAAATCCTAACAGTTTTTTGAAAAAAATATAAAACATATTTTTTCACGATTTTTCAAAAATAGCAGATCTACAAGCTCGTAGCACGGCACTCGGTGCCGCGCTATGAGCTTGTATGACTATCTGTCTATCTTAAGTATAGACTCCTGAGGGGGGGTCTATACCATTGACCTAGGTCAATGGAAGCAGTGGTGTAAAGTAACTAAGTACATTTACTCAAGTACTGTACTTAAGTCCAATTTTGAGGTACTTTTACTTTACTGGAGTATTTCCAATTGTCTATACTTTTACTTCTACTCCACTACATCTCAGAGGCACATATTGTACTTTTACTCCACTACAATTATTTGAAAACTTTAGTTACTAGTTACTTTGCAGATATAAATTATTACATTATAAAACATACATTAACCACTTTAGCCCTATTTTATAAAGCTCACAACACGACGCGTTGTGAGCTTGTATATCTGCTATTTTCAAACATTTTAGTACTTTTACTTTTGGTACCTTGAGTACTTCTACATTGCAGTATTGATACTTTTACGTAAGTAAAACATTTGAGTACTTTTTCCACCACTGAATGGAAGCGTTTAGGGTCTAAGTGGTTAGAGAGATTCTGATTGTGATTCTGAACCCCACACACAGATGTCTGACTCCAGGACGTCCACTGTCATCCAGGAATGGAACAGTCCCTATCCAGGGCAAGGTCTCAACCAGGCTCTGAACCCCATCTCCTCCAACCCATCAGCCGGTCAGATGACACAGATGGACATGATGTCGTACAGCCAGTCTCAAGGACTGGTCAGAGGTAGCGGTGGAGACAGAATGGCCGAGCAGATGACAGGCCTGTCGTACCTGTCCTACCCACCATCTTGTCTCAATAACACAATGGGCACAGGGAGCCCCAACCATCACCAGAACCAGGCCACAGCCCAGCAGGTTTGTGTGTGTGTGTGTGTGTGTGTGTGTGTGTGTGTGTGTGTGTGTGTGTGTGTGTGTGTGTGTGTGTGTGTGTGTGTGTGTGTGTGTGTGTGTGTGTGTGTGTGTGTGTGTGTGTGTGTGTGTGTGTGTGTGCGCGCGCGTGCGTGTGTCTTATGTCTACTTAGAAAGAAAGAAAGAAAAGAGAGATGGTATTAGGGCATGAAAGCAACAGGCTTGCCATCTATACCAAGTTGGCCATGAATAATAATGACTCCTCATACTCTTGCTTATGGGTCTGATCTGATGGACACACTGCAGGGGATTCCAGTGACAGACTCAGGGCCGTCATTTGGAGTCGCAGAGGATGATCATTTCCACTCACTATAGCGTGGAAACGTTTTTATTTAGATTGATCAGATTTTGCATCTCAATCCACACCACAGTAGCCTATATATATTTTTAAACAGCGAAAATCGAACGCCAGATTATAGATGGATTATTTTCGCTATTGAAAAGTGATAGCTTTTCTTGTGACCCTCGAGTGTTTTCTGAAATGACGTTGCCTCTGTACAGACTGAGTTGTCATCTTGTTTTTTGGAGTAAGGGTGGTGTGTGTGCGTGCGTGTGCGCTTGGCGGTGAATAAACCTAATTTCTGTCCATTTCTGATTCTGACCCCAGGATTTCTCTCACTTCGTCCTGCCGTCGCCCCCCATGCCTCTGCGCCTCCCGGTGACAAAGAGGTCCCTCAGCAAGGACAGCATGGAGTACCGCATGCGACGCGAGAGGAACAACGTCGCCGTGAGAAAGAGCCGGGACAAGGCCCGCCGGCGCATCGTGCTGACCCAGCAGAGGGCCTCACAGCTCCAGGAGGAGAACCAGAGGCTGCAGATACGGATAGGACAGCTATCGCAGGAGCTGGACACACTCAAACACATCCTGTCGCAGCGCCACTTACAGGTCAAGGAAGACGTCGGAGCTACCGGGCAGGCTGGCTGCTGAGCTGAATGTAGAACCAGGCTAACCACTTACACCCTCTATACCAGTGGTTTTCAACCCGTTTCATATCGAGGTCCATTATTTATTCGGTATTTGAGCCACGGACCACCATTTGAACCAAAATAAACTAATGTGAAATGAAACCAAATGGACCCGTAAATGGTCCATTTGGTTTCATTTTACGCTCTCAAGAGTTAAAGATTTAATAAGGGTCCATATGGTTAACAACTCTCCATCATTTAGCTGGGGACCACCTGGAACCCCCTCAAGGACCACTGGTGGTCCCCGGGCCACTGGTTGAGAACCACTGCTCTATACTAAAACGAACCCCGAGTGCGCTCTTTCTTACCCTCTTCACCAAATCTCTTTGCCAACAATAGCCAATCTACAAGCTCACAACACGTCAGGTTGCGACGTGTTGTGAGCTTGTAGATCTGCTATTTTTGGCGAATGTCCCCCCATAGGGATGCTAGGGTTCAAGTGATTAATGGCAGTTGTTAAAGTGCCGTGATAGAAACTTCACCCCATGTATGTCCTCAGGTGACATTTAAACAAGAGTTGAAATAGTTGCATGGCTGGATATTGTTTTTTTTTGTACAGTACGTATATTACACTGGTGATGTTCTGTAAAATAAATGGTTTCCATACACTCAGAAGACAAAGTGGAAACAAATATAGTGGGTCAAAAATATAGAAAAAGCAGATTTGAACTCTTGTTCAGAAAATGTACACAAGCATTTAAATCTGTTTTGGGGCCCATATTGAATCATCCTCCTCACTATATTCAGTTCATGTAACAAATACAAAATATCCATATGCCAAAGGGAAGGAGAAAAAAAGAAGTAATTGCTTTACTGTAATAGATTTTTTATTGGGTGAGATTGAAAAAAGATTCCATCCTTATCTACACGTCTTGTCATTTTTCTGTAGAAGTTATTGTAAGAGTTGCTCAATGAGGATTACACAATAGCCTGTCTGTGGTTTGGCAAGGATTGTATGATCATGCATCTATGTGCCTTTATCTATCTAACACTGTCACTTGTTACTAAATGTGGAATTACTTGAAATAAATGTAGTGTAGCTTTCAATGATTTTTGTTAAGAATTATCTTCTTGTGTTATGGTGTTTTATGCCAGTGTTGTCATGTTGGAGATACTGCCATTGTTTTCTTTAATAAAGACTACATATTGTACATGTACCAACTCTTCTTTATTCCTGTTATCTAACAGTTAGGACACAAGGGCCTCTGTGTACAGGTGCCTAAGATAAGATCAGATCAGATAAGATAAGACCTTAATTGATCCTGCTGGGAAAAATCAGTCGCCAAAGACGGTACAGCAGTTAAAAACGGATTACAGGGCAAAGAAAAAAGTACTGTGTAGATACAGCATTGATGGAAAGACATCAGAGTAACACCAAAAATATATATAAATAGGATATGAAAACATTAAACAACACTATACACCCTCATCAGTGCTAGCATAGTGCAAGACAAAGTAAAAGTGCAAGTGAACACACAAAAGCATAACATACTAAACTGTTTGTTTCCGAACAATCAGGCCGCTGAGTGAGATGAGCGACCACCATCGTGTCCTTCGTATTACATCTTCATAACTAACAAAGGACTGTCTAAGTCTAGAAATTTGAACCTAAAACAGTTTAGTGATGAATATCCTATGGGTTGCTCTAAAACAGCCACATGACAAATGACAGGATCTAGCCTTTGATTATAGCATACTGATTCTTTGAATCACACATTAGATATACCAGTCCACGTAAGAGCAGTGAACAAGGAGAAACTGCATTCATGTATTATGCTCCACACAAATGGAACAAACTTCAGGACTCTCTGAAACTGGTGCGATTAGTCTCAATAGAGACATTCAGGGTGCTTCTTGAGGACACACTACATAGTGACTGTACCTGTTTCATGTAACACTGTTTATTTGCATCTGAATCTTAAATCTCTGTGTTGTTATCCATGTCCTCACTGTATTGTCTGATTCACCGCCTTTTGCGATTATTTTAATGTTGTTCTATGCTTCTGCTTTTCTTTTTTGCTTTATTGTTAAAGTTGTGACATTGTAATGTGATTCAAATGTTTGTTATCAGGGCGTCCTTGAAAAAGAGAGCTTGCTCTCAATGGGTTTCCCAGAATAAATAAAGGAAAAA
>NC_137623.1:11423928-11426428 GCF_963280865.1 Gymnoscopelus braueri | reverse complement strand
TTACACTGGACCGGGTGGAGGATGTGGCGAAGGTGCGTGCACTGAGGAAGCTGGGGGTCATCAGGGCCAACCACTCCCCCCCCCCCCCCCCCGCATGGAGGTTGAAGAGCGAGTGAGCGATAGGAAGGACTTATTCCAGTATCCATTCTCTTTCCCTCACACATACTGTATGTTATTAATCAGAACCAGTGGTGGAAAGTAACTAAGTACATGTACTCAAGTACTGTACTTAAGTACAATTTTGAGGTATTTGTACTTTACTTGAGTATTTACTTTTACTCCACTACATCTCAGAGGAAAATATTGTACTTTTACTCCACTACAATTATTTGAAAACTTTAGTTACTTTGCAGATGTAAATTATCACATTATAAAACAAACATTAACCACTTTAGTCCTATTTTACACTGAGGCTATTTGAAAATAGCCTAAGTACAACAGCTCACATAATGACTTAATTATTAATGAACATGAACATTTGATACAACCTGTCATGTGTCAACCTGTCAGTTTGTCACCAACATTTTTTGTTTTTTTGCGTGGGATACTATGAGGACTGTAACCTGGTGTTGTTGTTGTTTTTCTGCATAGTGCAGGATACTTGTATACGTATACTTTTGTATACTGTTATTGATGGTGCTTCCGATTGTTTTACCTTTTGCTATTGCTGTATCTGACAGTACTTTCCTTACTCTGTATCTGTAATTCAGTAACTCTTTAACTGCTGTGCAGGATGTACTAGTGTAGCCTATACTGTATGCATCTCTCAGCTGATATGAGTGGCTGTGTGTGTATCTATCTATCTATCTATCTATCTATCTATCTATCTATCTATCTATCTATCTATCTATCTATCTATCTGCCACTTTTTATATATTTTATTTACTTTAATTTCTCCCCTTTTAAGTCAGGCCAAATGTTGAGGAATATCTTCATCGTCTGTTAAAAAACATTGTAAATACTAATAATCAGTGGTGGAAAAAGTACTCAATTGCTTTACTTAAGTAAAAGTACCAATACTGCAATTTAGAAGTACTCCGTTACAAGTAAAAGTCCGGAATTAAAAATGTACTTGAGTAAAAGTACAAAAGTATTGGCATCAAAATGTACTTAAAGTACCAAAAGTAAAAGTACAAAAATATTTGAAAATAGCCGATCTACAAGCTCACAACGCGTCGCGATGCGACGCGTTGTGAGCTTGTAGATCGGCTATTTTCAAATAGCCTAGGTATAAAATAGGGCTGAAGTGGTGAATGTTTTATAATATAAAAATGTATATCTGAAAAGTAACTAGTAACTAAAGTTTTCAAATAATTGTAGTGGAGTAAAAGTACAACATTTTCCCCTGAGATGTAGTGGAGTAGAAGTAAAAGTATTGGAAATTGGAAATACTCCAGTAAAGTACAAATACCTCAACATTGTACTTACGTACAGTACTTGTACTTAGTACTGTACTTAGTTACTTTCCACCACTGCTAATAATGCAAAACTACTCTCAATCCCTCCCCAAGACCTCCTTAACTCCATAGAGAGTTTTTCTTGATTGATTCGGTTGATTTATTTAAATGATCAATTCATTGAATGGCTTGCTCTACTCATTATTTATTCATCACTATTGTCCATTAAAAATCCCCAAAAAGTATTCAGTCCAATAAGAAGACCCTCATCGTTCCTGGAGGGTGGTTCCAAATGGGCCCTTACACTTACAGGTCTGTAACTCTGTGAGTGTAGAAATGGAACCAAATTCGGTTGGTTCCATTTGTACACTCTCAGAGTTACTGGGGGTCCGTGTACGTTGGGGTCCTTGAGATTAAAATGTTTGAGAAGAACCCCCAAAAATAATCATATTTGAACTGGGGACCCCCCACCCTGACAAGCACTTGGAATGTAGGAGTTGCAGCATTACATTTTGTTTGACTCAGTTCCACAGATAAATATTGTGAAAATAGCAGATCTATAATCTCACAGCGAGGCGTTGTGAGATTGTAGATCTGCTATTTAAAAAATGTTGGTATTACTATTTTTATATTATAGTTTGTTACCTTTGAGGCAGAAATTATCTTTTTTCTTTTTCATATATTTTTTTATATTTTAGAGGTATTAAAAAGGTCTTAAAAGTCATTAAATTGTCACTTTAGAAATGTGCGGATACCCTGTATACACTTATACTGTATGTTGTCGTATTTTTTCTTTTCTTTTTACTGTTGAGTGGGAACACAATGCTGCACTTTAAGCATCATCTGACGACACCCCAGAAATCATTTGTGGACCCCCGACCCACAGGTTGAGAACCACTGCCCAAGACTTTGACTCTTGACTGACTCTTTCAATCTGGAGTCAGAAGAGACTGGGCCGGTGATTCATGGCGCCACCATGTGGCAGAGAGCCCAAGGTGCAGCTAACCTTGCGTCACCACTCACCAGGCTAAGGTGCAGCAGTACAAAAAGGGGACGTCTCCTCTCCTTATCAGCGTTGCCATGTTCGCTTATTATAAGCGACT
>NC_137623.1:11203928-11421428 GCF_963280865.1 Gymnoscopelus braueri | reverse complement strand
GTTTGTACAAAATCTGTAGGAGTAATATCAAAACAATTGTTTTGCAAAAAGCGACCTCCTGGTGGTGCTATAATAGGGCAATGTCAAAAGGTGGCATTTGTTCCTCAATGTAGTGCAATGTGCGTGAAAAGTTTCATCGCAATCGGACCCTACATTCATGATTTGAGGTATTTAGTTCAAAATGAGCCACTCCTTTCAAGACCACCAACTTAAGATCTAGGTCAATCTTAGCCAATCAGGATGGAATATGAAAAATCTAACAGATTCGACTTGATCACATGACTATAGAGTCTGTAGGAGTAATATGAAAAGAATGTTTTACATAAGTCGGCCTCCTGGTGGCGCTATAAAACGCAGATGTGAAAGGTTTTTCCTTGGCATCTAGGGAGTGTGCATACAAAGTTTCACGGAAATCGCACACTGTGTTCATGATTTGAGGCATTTTATTCAAAACGGAGCACTCCTGCAAACTTTGGAAGCCAATCTTAGCCAATCAGGATGGAAAATGAAATGTCTGAAAGACCAGTTTCGTTTAATGACAATAGAGATACTGTGTACTCATTTGTGTGATGTTTGGACAAAATCTGTAGGAGAAATACAGAAAATACAAAAAAATTACCTCCTGGTGGCACTATAACAGGCCAATTTGAAAAATTCGGGGCAGAGGTTCTGCTCTGGCATCCAGGGAGTTTGTGTGCACAGTATCGCTGCCAGCGGCCCAACGGTGCACACACACACACACACACACACACACACACACACACACACACACACAGACACAGACACAGACACAGACACACAGACGTACGGACGGGTGCAAAACATAGTCTCTGCCACGCCTTCGGGCTGGCGGAGACAACAAAGAGGAGTCAGCCCATGAATCCTGATGTTTTTACTATTACGCAGAATATACAATAATATGATTTAATAACATACTCTTTTAAAGTAGCCTTTAATGATCCAACTTATCAATTCAAATAACACAACAAGGTAGCTGCCCTTCCAATATCATATAATTGAATGTTATAAAGTTTATACAAATATAGACATTACCTCCACATGCTTTGTTGCCATCTAGAAGTCCTAGAACCATGTGAGCTTTGTATATTGTATATTTTACATTTGCTACTACTACTTGCCCCAAATAGGTCACTGGTCTGTTTGTGATGGGGATTGGGCAGGTATCCAAATGACATGAGTACAAAAACTTTGATACAATTGTAGAACTTGTATCATTCCTGTGTGTGTGTGTGTGTGTGTGTGTGTGTGTGTGTGTGTGTGTGTGTGTGTGTGTGTGTGTGTGTGTGTGTGTGTGTGTGTGTGTGTGTGTGTGTGTGTGTGTGACCCACCAGTCTTGTAAGGAGCATTAGTGAGGACAAATTAGATGAAGACATTAGTGAAGAGGTCTTTTTTTTTAAACAATTAATTCAGGTAGTATGTTCAGTCTCTGGAATAGTATCATAGCTGACACAAGTTAGTCATGGAATTGCATGGCACACCTGCTGCTGTGTGTCATAATCTATTATTACTATTCACATAACTGAAATTCTGCAAACCACATACCAAGCAGATAGAGTAAGGTGCTGTAGCCCATTGGTTCTCAAAGTGGGGTCCGGGGACCCCCAGGGGTCTTGGGGGGGGGGGGGTTCCAGAGGGTCCCCAGCAAAATGTGTTAATATAGCGTCACAATAATTTTAACCTTTTATACTTTGGCTATTCAAAAATAGCAGATATACAAGCTTATATAAGCTTGTAGATCTGCTATTTTTGAAAAATCTTGAAGATTTGTGCAAATCTTTGAATATATTTCTTTTAAAGCGAACATTTTAACAAAAATCTTTGCTTCTGGGAGTCCCTGGCACAACATAATTTCAGTTGGGGGTCCACGGCCAAATATATATCAATTTGGGGGTCCCTGGCATGAAAAAGTTTGAGAACCACTGCTGTAGCCTACTGAACAGGATAACCTCATGGATGTTAGCCCAGTGTATTTGATAATACACATGATCTGATATAAAAACCGGCTAAGCCAGTATGGTTCGAGCGCTCTTGCTTAGATGGGAAATGTTTGACTGAGTGCATGTGAGTGGTAATCAGGTACACATCATGCATCTTTCAGTGATCAAGGCGCAAAGCATCTCAAGAAGTGACATCTTCATTTAAAATTAAAATGATACTGTATGTAGGCTGGAATGTAGTGTTCTCAAGTGTTTGAGTTGTGTTTAGCTAAAAAAGGCAAAACTGTTTAGCTTTCACATACTGTCAGTCCCTGTATCAAAAGCTCACACTATGCAACTTAAGAAAATAAATCGGTGTAATGTAATTTAGATCAATAAATCCTAAAGTGACTTAGCCAATCATCCAACCATCTGTATAGATTACGGTAGTATTATCTGCTTTAAAAAAAATAAAACGATACTAATATATATATATATTTTTTTTTCTATCAGAGTCCTCATATCTCCCTCCCTCTGTGCCCAGTAGTGACCACCACTCCCACCCCACACACACCCCGACGATGACATCACCGGACTCGCCCCCTCTGGTCTCCCCGTCCCCTTGCCCGGCGCCCCCTCCGTCCCTCCCGTCCTCCCCGACTCCCTCGTCCCCGGCGCCCTCCTCTTCCTCGCTGCCCCCGCCGCCGTCGCTGCCGCCCACGGGGGAGGTGATGGTGCTGGCCCTGGGTCGGAAGAAGCAGAAGGTGCTGATCGCTCTGTCCATCCTGCCCAACCTCTTCCTGGCGTTCCTCCTGTCCTCGGACCCCCTCATCACCCTGTCCCCGCCCCACCACTGCCACCTGCCGGGCCCGACGCCGACCCCCCAGGTCCTGAACGCCTCGCTGCCCTGGGAGAAGGGGGAGAGGCCGGGGGACAGCTGGAGGCTGTCCCAGTGCAAGCAGTACGCCAACGGGAGCCAGTCCGCGGTGGAGGAGTGCGAGGCCGGCTGGGACTACAACGTCACCGAAGGCCTGAGGAACAACATCGTCACCGAGGTAACCGTCTTCAGATCATGACGTTGAGCTGAGCAGCACTGTAACTAATGATGACAACCGGGTGTGTTTTGGCTTTCTGTAGGAAGGGTTCGTCTACATAGGATTATGCCTCACAAAGTTTGTCTGTTAGTGTTTACTCTTCATTTTTCCTGGGAAGGGTTTTGTTTTAAACAGGTTTTTTGATTTAACATTTGTGTACAGTTAAACATAATTTGCGGCTTTTTATTTCTGCTGTTGGTGATTGACAGCGGTGTAAAGTACTGTACAATTTTGAGGTATTTTTTTTACTTTCTCCAGTATTTAACATTTTCAATACTTTTACTTCTACACTGCACCAATATTGTACTTTTACTCCGCTACAATTATATGAAAACTTCAGTTACTAGTTACTTTGTAGATTTAGATTATTATTACATAACACACTAACCACTTCAGCCCAATATCTATTTCGGCCATTTGAATAGCAGATCTACAAGCGCACAATGCGTCGCGATACGACACATTGTGCACTTGAAGATCAGCTATTTTCAAATTTTCCTTTTACTTTTGGTACTTTACGTATATTTTGATGACTATACTATTGTACCTGTACTTAAGCACATTTTGAATGCGGGACATCTACTTGTAACAGAGTATTTCTACATTGCAGTATTGATACTTTTACTTAAAACAATTTAGTACTTTTTCTTTTTCCACCACTGGTGATTGAGTAGTTCAACCTTTGCTCCTCAAGGGCACGTCAACAACAGATGCAAAGGGACAGGGAGTGTTATTCAGTCACTTTATTTGCCCACATTTCCCCATCTGATATGAGATTAGTATCTGACCGGAACGTTCTTCTGATCACCAGCCCATGTCTCTAACCCGCTGTGGTCAAATTGGTTTCTTGATTGTTTGTTATTTTTCAAAAGGCAAGAAGACAAGCCTATTACTGTAGTTAGATACAGTGGAACAAGTCATGTTGAATACAGGATGCAATGTGTTTGGTAAAATAGCTCGAGGTGTTAAGCTGTGTTGTCCTTAAATGGTACAGAGACTCTTATTGTAAGCAGGAATATTGTCAAGCCTCCAGGGTTCATTCAACTGATGGCTGTTTCTAAAGTCCCAGCGACAATATACTGTATGTTCATATATCGTCGCTGTCGGGCAGAAGCCTTGTATCTCCATATTTCATCTTTTAATGTTTTTTTCACCCATAAATCAATGGCCTGTGTTATATTTCGTTGAATGACAGTGTCGCTCAAAGGAGAAAAATGCAGAATTAGTTTTGAAAGTTTTCACTTATAAATAGGGACACCAGATTGAAAGTCTGAGGGTATTCAAAATACTTAGCCAATAAATAGTATTAACAAGAGATTGTGACTAAATAATAACTACAGTAGATCTATTGGATCTATATTTTCCATTTCCTGAAAAGTTACCGTTTTGGACAGCAGCGATATGCTAGTTAAATTATGGCTGTTTTGATTAGGCTACACCAAGTTATTGTTCATGCTGCTGGCGTAGTGCTTAAATCACTCACTTCCAAAAACGCAGGCAGGCCTCGGACCTAATCCCTCTAGAGCCTGCTTTACTAAAAAAAAATAAACAAAGGGAGAGTGGAACTTTCCTTAGGAAGAAATGTTAACTATAATGTATTGATTTTGTACTCCATATAAAAGTGTCCATTTAGACTGACAGTGTAGTGTATCCTGTACACAGTGTACAGTATCCTGTTTCTTCATTGATGAGGGTTCCCGGTTCTCCGATTCCTCACTTCAGGAAGGGCTTGACTCTCTTCCCAACATGATCATGTTGATTGAAGTGCCCCTGCCCCCCCTGTGCAGTGCAGAACTGTATGTCCATGTTTCCCCACGGGTTCTCTGATCAACTGTGGTGATACCAGATCAGGAATGATACAGTAGGATACACAGATCGTGTAACAGAGGAACAAAATGAGAAGCTCCGTGCCAGTGAAGCCTAATTTATAATCTGTAATAATATGACGTGTCACTATTCTGAAACCGCTGATCTACAAGCTAAATTGGCTTGTAGATCTATTCTTTTCGGCAAGCGGCACCCTCATGAGATGGAGTATAAAAAGGCGTTTAGAGACATACAGTACAGTATGCATTAACATGCTTTTAACACTGAACTGACGATCACAGATTCTTTAAGGTGAACTCTGACACTCATGATTAGCTACTGTATGACTAATGGCTTCAGCAGGAGATTTGCCCACTCCACCCCAGCCTTGTAGTCAGAGTTTTGCCTCCTCTATGGGCTGAACGTGTCTGAATTCATTGCATACTGATGCCAGAACCACACCCAGTCCTTGACTACATTGGCCTTTGGGCAGGTCTCCACTAATCCTCCGCTGCACTGTGGTTAAGTGAATATAAACACTTTTTTAGGGAGGCTGTGCAGATGTATTTTGGTGTGTCTGCACATAGAGAGCTCAGTTTCTTCCATCCCGCAGTTTCCACTCAGAGGAAAATGAGACAGAGACACAGAAATAGAGAATTGCCGCTTTTAAGAAGCTGAGAGAGACCAGACAGACAGACAGAACAGACAGACAGAACAGACAGAGAGAAAGACACAGAGACAAGCATACTCAGGCCCCAGCTCAGTTTTAGCTCGGAGAGTATTACTCAAGTCGTGACAATCCAATCCCGCACTGCCCATTTGCTGAGTCTGTGGTCTCCCAAGCAGGAAGCAGGAAGCTAGCTGACCAGTGGCCTCTCTACCACTGATCAATAGTAATGTGTCACTTTAGCCAGAAGCGTACTCTGACGAACATCTCTGATCAATGGATCAATGAGCTAAGCGTTATACTTCCTCTACTGTAGGTTTGAATCCACTACATGACTGTATAGGATTGTCAGAGCAGTCAGCACACTGTGTATTATCAAAGGAAAATGCCATGAAAATAATATTACAAAACAATCTAAAAACACAAACTTTATAGTTTAACTCCCCGTCAACTGATAAATAGAATGTGAGTTTTGCGTAGATCAAGGTTCAAGTGTATGTATGTGTACAGTTGGGTCAACACACAGACAGAGTTTCAAGCAGTCCACACGGTGCTCCAATATGCCTTATGGTGCTTATTGTACTCACTCACAAAACCAGTCTGGGGAGTTTATGAACTTGTTTGGATTCATTTTTGCTCCACTATTGTTGTCACACACACACATCACCCGTAGGGCCAGTATGGGTAACTGTGCTGTCCATTTTACCAGACTAGCCTAGAGCACTGCGTCGCGCCATGTCCATGGCCCAGCGATAGAATGAGTGATAGTGTGTGTGACAGGCTTTCATGTGTCTATATGCATGGACTCCAATTACATGAGGCATTGTTCCCATCAGCCCCCAGCCTGTACCCAGAAAGGGCACTTGAGTCCTCCCTGCATCATTAAAATCACTTTGCTTTCAGCGGTCATCAGCGACGTTAGCAGAGCTCAGCTGTTGACGCAAATCAGTGGCTTCGCTTAATATGATAATGACAAATACAGAATTTCTCTTCAGATGAGAGAAATAAATTCCCCTGTACTGTAGCTACTCTGTTGTTCACAGTACCTGTCATTCTTTGCTTTCCTGCTTTTATAAGATGGCCATGCTATCACTGACACAATTAATACTATGACATTACAATGATTATGTAAGACATGTCACTAACAAGATGAGCTACCGGAGTGCCCCTGATTCTCTCAAGTACCACTACTAAGAACTGATCTGGACCAACCACATTTGAGTCCATTTAATTTGGGGTTTTGAGCCACTGCTGGCTTTGCAGACAATGTTTTTCAGTTTTGAGATACAAGGACTGACTGTGGGTTTCAAGTAAACCGGAGCCTCGCATATATTTTGAGGCTGCAGGTGCTCATATTATATAAACCGCTGAATAAATGTCGTGCAAGCTGCTAAAGCAACTAAACCCCAGAAGACAAGCACACATAGTTCTAGTCGCAGTTGCACGGTTCAGTGCAGACCGCTACACAACAAACTCCCGTCTTATTTTCACTCTTCAACTTTATCCATTCGTCCATGTGTATTTTCTGTCTTTTACAGTTCCTCTGTGTCACTATTCCTCCCTCCCGCCCCCTACACCCTTCTGTTCCTGACAGACATCGGCTGACTGACGTTCTGACAAGAAATGTATTGAACCGAACCCCAAAAAAAAACAAAACAATGTATTCCTCTCCTTCTGTGCAGTGGGACCTGGTTTGTGGTCAGTACTGGTTGGTCCCTGTGGAGGAAGTCTGTTTCATCCTTGGGGTCCTCACTGGCTGTCTGGGTCTTGGTTACACTGCCGACAGGTAACACACACACACACACACACACACACACACACACACACACACACACACACACACACACACACACACACACACACACACACACACACACACACACACACACACACACACACACACACACACACACACACACACACACACACACACACACACACACACAGTTGCTCCCATGGGTACTTGAGTAAATTGTGGTGGAGAGAGGATCAGCTGGGTACGAAACGTGGTAATTAGCGGTGGGAACGTCTCTGTATATGCAACACAAGGAGCTTAATGCTGTCGTGTCAGTTTGGATAGTCTACACGTATTTGTGGTTGGTCGTGGAAAACGCAGAGGTGAGGTGAATAGACAGGAGGCGAATGAACGTACCAACACAACTGCAGTTTGTATGTAATGTATGTGTATATTCATCTATCCGGTGTATTTTTAGAAGTGGGGGAGCAGAATATATGGATGGAATATGGAATGACAGCCTGAACAAGAGTGCTATTTGAAAAAAAAACGGCATTTTTAGTTTTTGTCTTTTAGAAGCCTGGATGTGAAACGTGCTACTACTGCTAATAAAAACTGCTGAATGAATTAAATGCTTCAACTGCTCTGACCAGAATTTTAAACTAGGATATCAGACGTCTGAGTGCTGACAACAAGCTCATCAGATGGGGGTTCTTTTCAACAAACTGTGTGTAAATGATTACTCTCACTTTGGGCCATTTGTCAATCGACATACAAATAAACATGTTTGCATAATTGAAATATGAGCACATGAATTTCGCTTACCAGACCATGAGTCTTATGTCCCGGATCCCATAGCTCGAGGGGATGGTCAGGTGAGCATGTTCCGCTGACAGTGGACAGATATGCTGTGGATTTATTATAGTCATTGATTGGTTGTCAGGGTGACATCACATGGTTGAGACGCTGCAAGTTGTTTGGTGTCAAGTCGCTGTGTCAATATGAAAACTAAAACTGAATTCATTGTGAAAAAAATCAAACTCCTATTTATAGAAGTGAGGGGAGTGTCATTCCCTTGCACTCCCCGTCCACTACACCGCTGTATTCATCCTGAAGGACCAACACAAGGCAGCAAGTTAGTTTGCATCGAGCTGCCCTCCAATGAAATGACTATCAAGTTCCGCCATAGTCTCGTTCTCTAACACAGTGGACGCACACGTCATGTCACAATGAACAACACACAAACACACACACACACACACACACACACGTATACAGTATCAGAAGCTGTATAGCTTTAATACCTCAGATCAAATCAGTCATAGATTTCTGCCAGTCTGATGGTGTTTCTTCTTCTACTAATCAATAGCTGGTGTAGCCCACACTGCCTAGAGGAACTGCTACCGCCCCTGCAAGGATTGTAGTCGCTTTCAATAGCTTTATATAGTGTATGACATAAAATGTAGCGTACAAAGCCAGTAAATAATGTAATGGCGTATGCAAGACAATGGCATACCTTTGCGTGCTAGATGTTGCGAGGGCACACAGCGTGCTGAACCAGGCTTATCCTGATCGCTTGCTTCTGATCTCTCTTTCTAGGTCATTGACAATCAATCCATCTAGCCATGGGTATAGCGCCGGAAAAAGCTTAGTTTATTGAGAGAATTGCAAGTCAGAAGAAGGTGTTACCAATGATTCTAATGAAGGCTCTGTTCCATTTAGTGTAGCACAGTGGTTCTCAAACCTTTTAATTTCAAGGACTCCCATAACTCTGAGAGTGTACAAATGGAACCAAATGGACCCTTACGGGTCCATTTGGTTCCATTTGTACCCTCTCAGAGTTACAGACTCGTAAGGAGCCATTTGGAACCCCCTCAAGGAACCATGAGGGTCCCTGGACCACACTTTGAGACCCACTGGTGTAGCATAGTGTTTCCAGTGAGCCAACATGCACAACATCAGCACCCTGACTCTGTTTGACCAGAATGGAACAGAGCCTTCATTAGAATCATTGGTAACACCTGTGAAGGAAGTAAGGAAAAGGCCCAATTTCCTTCCAATATGGCTGCTGTGCATAGAGCCCATTGAATTAAATAACAACCATCGTTAATTTGCCGATCAATTGGGCCCATCCTCTGTTTGCTAAGACTAGTGAATATACGGCAAGGGAACGTTGAAGGAGAAAAAAAGGGAAACATTGCCAAGCTGGAGGCTTGTTGTCAGCACTGCAGTGCTCTCCTCCAGCTGAGATGCCAGCTGTGTGATCACCTCAGCTCCTTGAAGGCTCATTTCACACACAGTCTGTGTGGAAAATACTGCTGTCTTTACAGCAAAGAATAGGATGTGGGTAACATCTGATTGATTGACAAAAATGATTGACAAAAATGCATTATACATGTCATGAACATATATTTGAAGATACTGTATCTGTCAAAAGGATATAAAACACAATGAAGCTTGAGAGCTTATTTCCATTGTGGTCCTTGTAAGTGTGTGTGTGTGTGTGTGTGTGTGTGTGTGTGTGTGTGGGGGGGGTGTAAAAAAAGTGCAAGTTTGACAAATCGACCAATCGGCTATGACAAATTATGGTAACGTGACGTTATAAATCATCATAATCTTCTCTCTATACATGGACATAAATTCTGAAACAGATTCATACTTGCTTTTTACATAGAACTGGTTTTGTTAAGTGTAGTTGGAAGTGTGTCTATCCAAGAACATAGTTCTAAGTGATATCCTTTGTAAAATGATTTGTACTTGTTTTGATCAGTGCCGTATCCACTATAGTCCATCCATTATTAACATATACTGATGAAAGTGTGAGTATTATTGAATGATAATGCTTTCACATGATTCTAATGAATATATAAGCAGTATTGAGTATAATACTATGTCATCGCTGACGGCCCGGAAACCTTGTATGTTACTTTTCAGGAATTGGAAAAAATAACCTTGTGTTCCAATGGATCCAATGTAGTTATTATTTAGACACAAGCTCTTGTTAATATTTTTCATTGGTTAAATATTTATAAAACTGATTTAAACACTTTCAGCCCAGCATCCCTATTTCGGGCATGCCATTATAGGTGAAAACGTTCAAAAAGGTTCTATGTGTTTCAAAATAAAAGAAATAGCTTGAAATATCTGATCTACTAGCTCACAATGAGTCGCGTCGTGGCGTGTTTTTAGCTTGTAGAACGGCTATTATCACTAGTTCTGCGTGGCGCTGTCATACGACGAAGTATGAAATAGGACACTGATTTATGAAAAAAACATAAAAAGATGAAATACGGAGATACAAGGTTTCTGCCTGACCGTGACGATATACTACATTTTGTCATGATGTGTGACTCTCTCTCTGTTCTCTGTTATAGGCTCGGCCGGTCCAAGACCCTGCTCATCTCCCTGACTCTGTCTGTGGTGTTCGGGGTGCTGGTTTGCGTCTCTCCTCAGCCCTCCGTCTTCATCGCAATGCGCTTCTGTCTGGCCGCTGCGAGTGCTGGAGTCTACCTCACTCTGTATATCACCCGTGAGTAGTAACTTTGAAGGATGCTTTTTTCTAGTCGTATGGAGTAGCTCTAATGGATGAGTTGTTAGAAAAGACAAAGAGGTGTGATGGCGACGCGATGATTCTACTTGGAGTGATTATAACAAAAAAAAAACTCAGAGGGACTGGAATGGATTATGGGTGGATTATCTTTCACTTCTCAAACACATGATGCTGTGCCTGCCAAAAAGAGAGTTAAGAGTTAGAGTTAAGATAATTAACACAAGGTTGTGATATTTTTGACCAGGACCTGAAACCAAGCTGCCACCGTGGCTTGAGGATTCTTAGCGTCTGGCTGGTGGCTAGTGCTAAATTAACCCATTCAATCCGGGAACGCATCGACACATGTCTTCTAAATCCTAACAGTTTTCATGTCAAGGACCCCCAAAATTATATGTATTTAGTCGCGGACCCCCATCTCAAAACATTTTGTTCCAGGGACCCCAGAAGCAAAGATTTGAGTTACAAATGTTTGCTTAAAAAACAAACTTTCAATATTTTTCAAAAATAGCAGATCTGCAAGCTCATAGCACTCGGTGCCGCGCTATGAGCTTGTATATCTGCTATTTTTGAATAGCCCAAAGTATAAAATAATGGTTATAGCAAAAAATCTACACATGATGCTACATCAAGTGAAATGCTCTGAGATTGATTGCTCTCGTCTGTTTGCTGCTCTGTGTTTGACTGTTAGGTCTGGAGCTGTGTGACCCGTCTATGAGGATGTTGGTGACCATGCTGGCGGGTTTGGTGACTGTGGCCGGGGAGCTGCTGCTGTTGCCCGTGGCGTTGGGCTGTCAGTCCTGGAGGGGAGTGCTGGGTACTGGGGCTGCCCCGCTCACACTCTTCCTCAGTTACAGGTGTGTGTGTGTGTGTGTGTGTGAAATTACATCTACTATGTTAAAATGTTCATGGGGAAAGGACCCCCAGACCCCCTGCTTGGGGGTTGTGGTCAGTTCATGCAATCAAACAGAGATATTCACTTTTAAGTAGTGAATGGTTATTATTAAAGATGGGTCCTAAATTACTTCAATCATCAAATCAATATCTGTAGGCCTACTTTTTGCGTTTTAACGTATGACATTTCTAAATGTATACATACCCATCAGCTAGTAAAGCAAGCCTGCTATAAGTATAAAACTCCCAAAATTCACCAGAACACAGGAAATGACATCTACTCTGTTAAAACATTCTGGCGGGGGCCCCAAACCCCCTGCTTGGGGGGGGTCAGGTCAGTGCCCCCCTAAAAGAAAGAAATCCTTAATTCTCACAGTCGGATGTTGAAAGGCCTGCATATGTGATTGTGTTTGTCTGTGTGTGCTGTATGCATGGGCACGGACAAAACCGGAGAGGACAAGAGAATGCAGGAAGTTGATGATCATTTGATTAAAGTGGCCCAGATGCAAACTGACTTGCTGAGAGCTTTGTTGGATCGTATCGATTGCAATCCCCCCGTCACAGCCAGCCTTTTAGCTTGTGTCAGAATGCATTAAAGGCTGCTTGGTTTAAGGTCCGCTGTTCATGCAAGACCTGTTCCAAGATTCGTTTTTTTGTAGTTTACAAAAAAATTAACTGCAAATTAAAAAGCTGTAGTGGCTGGAGTTCAATAAGATAAGATTTGATTTTCAAAGAAACTGAAACTTCTGATGTTTATGCATCCCTTCTCCATTTGTTGTGATGGGTGTTATTCTGTGGATATAGTCAGGGGATATTAAAAAAATCTTGGAATAAATTCCTTAACAAAAAAATCTTCACCAATGTGTAAAGGTGTCTAGTAACACATCTCACAAAGACTGAAATGCAGTTTCCCTAGGAGAATTTGTGACAGCTCCTGAAAGTTGGGGTACCCACCATAACCTTATGCGGGAAAACAAACGCATTTTAATTCTGTTTTAAGTAGCATGTGAGGGGTCAAACTAGGGTGTTTTTATGATTCTGAATCCATTGCAAGCATTTGTTTTGCACCAAAACCACTCCTTGGGCTAAAAGCAGCCATAGCCATCCTTTTCCAGGCATACTTTTTGTGTAAGAAGTCCATTGAGATGGGGCCGTTTTTAGCCCAAAGAGTGGTTTTGGTGCAAAACAAATGCTTGCAATGGATTCAGAATCATAAAAACACCTTAGTTTGACCCCTCACATGCTACTTAAAACAGAATTAAATTTTGATTTTTTCCCCCGCATAAGGTTATGGTGGGTACCCCAACTTTCAGCAGCTGTCACAAATTCTCCTAGGGAAACTGCGTTTCAGTCTTTGTGAGATGTGTTAC
The DNA here is from genome assembly GCF_963280865.1 of Gymnoscopelus braueri. NCBI lineage: Eukaryota > Metazoa > Chordata > Actinopteri > Myctophiformes > Myctophidae > Gymnoscopelus > Gymnoscopelus braueri. Next base: position 11,408,378 of record NC_137623.1, on the reverse strand, counting down.
TAGACACTTTTACAAACACATTGGTGAAGATTTGTTTTGGTAAGGAATTTATTCCAAGATTGGAAAATGTTCTGCTAATATCCCCTGCTAATATAACCTGCCGTGGGAAAAGTTTTTAAAGATCTAAATCTGGGATTTGTTTTTTACTTACTTGTGTTTTGTGGTTCCATACCTGCAGTATTCCAGGGGTGTTTCCAGAGTCTCCACGTTGGCTCCTGCTGTCTGAGAGGTCTGCGGACATGAACTCTTTCAGCGAGAGAAGGAATTCCAACAGAGACATACGGGATGATGAAAGCTTCACTGGTATGTATTGAGAGGGATGTGTGAGTGTGTGTGTTTTTATTTTGGTCAAGATAGAGGATGAGATGTGTGACGTTAGCTTTGTATCTTTGCTCTTGTTTTAAGAAGGCTTCAAGTTTATTTTGATAGTGTCTGCCTGCTACTTCACTAGAGTTATGAAAAGGTTATGGCCAGCCTTTCAAAACCAATAACCTGAAAGGAAATAGTGAACTAAATGGCAAAACCCTGTTTGAGGAAACATTTGTCCTGTTTTCCTTACCTGCAGAGCTGGATTCAGAGCCAGCTTCATCCTCTCGTCCACACCTGTCCTACCAGGAGCTCTTTCATAGCAGGAACATCTGGAAGAACATTTGCGTGCTTGGCTTCACCTCGTAAGTCACCAGGAGTGCTGACACTTATTCCGCAACACTGCCGAGGAGTAGTCGCCCCTCTGGCCTTGAGTCACACTTCCTGCACAGACACGGAACCTGCTGCAGTTTTGCCAGTAGCCTGTTTCGAGACCGCAGATCGAATCCACACTCTTGACACTGCACTACCTTGGATCCTCAGCAGTATACCCGCCAAGTGTGACGTCGATCGGATGAATGGTTCACAAGATATGCATGGAGCGGGCCGGTTCTGGAGAACCACTCATCCGATCGACTTCACACTCGACACAGCACTTCTTTGGGTCCTCAGTAATACACCTGTCGTGTGTGTGTGTGTGTGTGTGTGTGTGTGTGTGTGTGTGTGTGTGTGTGTGTGTGTGTGTGTGTGTGTGTGTGTGTGTGTGTGTGTGTGTGTGTGTGTGTGTGTGTGTGTGTGTGTGTGTGTGTGTGTGTGTGGGTGCGTGCTGTAGATATTGTTGCTGTCAGGCAGAAACCTTGTATCGCTATATTTCATCTTTTTATGTTTTGTAAATTAATACCCCACTTTGCTGAAAGCAGTCTGTGGTTATAAATATTTAACCAAGGGAAAGTATTTACAAGAGCTTGTGACTAAATAATAACTGCATTGGATCCAGTGATGGAAAAAGTACTCGCATTTTTTACTTAGGTAAAAGTATCAATACTGCAATGTAGATAATACTCCGTCCTGTATTCAAAATGCACTCGAGTAAAAGTACAAAAGTATCGGCATCAAAATATACCCATTTCACACAAATTCAAAATGTGTACAAAATCTTTTGAAAATAGCCGATCTACAAGCTCACAATGCGTCACATCGCGACGCATTGTGAGCTTGTAGATCTGCTATTTTCAAATATATATATATATATATATATTTTCACTTTTATATATATATATATATATAAAAGTGTATATATATATATATATATATATATACGGATGAAGTGGTTAGTGTGTTTTGTAATAATAATCACAAAAAAAAGTAACTAGTAACTAAAGTTTTCAGGTAATTGTAGTGGAGTAAAAGTACAATACGTTCCTCTGAGATGTAGTGGGGTTACTGGGGTAGAAGTAAAAGTATTGAAAATAGTAAACACTGAAGTGCAGTACTTGAGTACATGTACTTAGTCACTTTACACCACTGATTGGAACACATGTTCTTTTTCCCATTTCCTGAAAACGAACGGTTTTATACATCCAAGGTTTTCCGCCCGACAGCGATGACACATTGGTAGTACACAAGTACACAAGCCAAGCCCTCCCTTTTTTATTTCTCTCGCTTACTCTCTCTCTCTCTCTCTCTCTCCCTCAGGTTCATCTCCCATGGCATCAGTCACTGTTACAGTTCGTTCCGCGGTGACGTCAGAGGCCAGGCCCCCAGCTTCTATTGGACGTACCTGCTGTCCGTCTGCGCAGGGGGCTGCGCCTGGCTGTTGCTGTGGGCGACCGTGGACCGGTGCGGGCGCCGCGGCATCCTGCTCCTCGGCATGACGATGACGGGACTGGCGTCGCTGATCCTCCTGGGGCTGATGGAGTGTAAGTCAAAAGATGCAGGCAAATTTTGCTCCGATCCCCATCAAATTGAACCCCTGTTAGTAATTGTAGATCTATCGTCTGTTGTGGAAGCCTGGTGGATGATTACAAGGCTAGTTCACTCATAAGTGTCAGTGTCGATACTGTGAATTCAGTATCGTGGAGGTTAACTTTAAAGGGACTACACCATGAATTTGAACTTTTCCTTCTTTTTTTGGGTGTTTTTGGTCTCCCCTACCTCTCTTCTATCCCCAAAAAATACCCCAGTTTGAGCACTCAGGCTTTCACAGCATATCTGGGGTTTTATGTAAATTGGTCTCAAAACAGGCCAACTGATTTGCCCCCGCCCGTGACGTCACAAGCGATACCTACTTTACTTTGTATAATCCCTCCCGTTTTTCAGTTCCAACATTTCAGAAAAAAAGGGGGAAAAATCAGTTATTTTCCCCCTTTTCCAGGAATGAGTGTATCTGAGGCTTGATTTAGGCTCAAACCTTTTGAAAAACGTTTGAGGGACATAAAAAATATGATATTAAATATTAAATATATATTTTTAAATTCATTGTGTAGATCCTTTAACTCCATGACCTGTAAGGACAAAGGGTCACAGAATAACATTGTTGATCTCACAAAGATTACTCACCAATTAGTTTATGTTAGGGCTACGATTTGACCATTAATGCTGACTCTGAGAGGATATTCTGAGTTTGTTGACATGAAGCTGACATTCTTTAACTATCTTTGATGTGGGTATGCCGAAGATTCAGCAAAAATAAATGAACATTTGGCAAAAATAGGTTAAAATCTGCAAGCAGACAAGAGTAATAGGCTATTTTCGCTATTTGACGCAAAACAAAGTATATAGGGTTTAAGTGGTTAACTAATGGTTTTGTACCATAACACATTCACACTGGCTTTAGGATCTCAATATGTGACACTGTGTTGAGTAATACAGCTACATTAATGTAATGACGCAAAGAGCCCTATGAGGCCTACAGTACAAATCTCAAATCTCTGTGATTTACAGTGGATTACGTACTGTATCTCCAAGCTGTATTAGTGTTAAATGCCTTTAACCACTTAAACCATACAGTAGACTGAATCCGGGGTCTGTACTTGGACCCCTCCTTTTTCCCACTACACCAAATCTCTTTGCCCAAAATAGCCGATCTACAAGCTTGTTGATCGCCAATTTTTGCCAAATGTTTGCCTATTATGGACGCTAGAGTTCATGTTGCTAAGAAAACGGGTGTGAATTCTGTTGACGGAAACATACATCACATGATTCCCTTTGGGTGCCTTTTGTTGTTTCCTCAAACAGAGCGTTGTTAAAACCCTTATCAACGTTATCTAGTCCAGCCTGTATTTACCGGGGGTAGATACGCTAAACATGAGTGCTCCATACACTTTTTATTAAAGGTAGGGTAAGTAATATGTTTTGGTGAAAACAAAACTTTTTTTTGTGAAAAGGTTAAAGCACTATATTCTGATAGTAATCATTGCTATGTCTATAGAGTGTTTGTTACACTAACAGGGTCTCCCTGTCTCCCCAGCTCTTTAACAAACAGAAAATATATTTTAATGTGGGTTGCACATTTTCAGCCAATCAGGAGAGACTACCCATTTATCATCTTAAATTTGATAGTGTTACCGTTCCAATTTTGTCTGCTCATTTATTTGTGTCATCACTTCCAATTTAATTACTTTATCCTGTATCCTGTCTGTGTGAGTTCTCTCTCCTGATTGGATAAAAGTGGTATCCCAACCTGAAAATGTGTTTTCTGTTTACCAAAGAGCTGGAGAGACGAGGAGACTCCTGTTACTGAACAAACACTCTATAGCAATGAGAGCTATCAGAATATAGAGCTATTTAACAATAACATTTCACTTAACCTACCTTTAACTGCCTTGCTCAGGGAATGATGTGTTCACTCCCCCACCAGTCCAGGGGGTGAAACAGGCAACTTTCTGCGCATAAGCAACCTTGTCTACCTCTGCCCTGCTGTTGTCTGTGTCTCTGAGTCCCTCTTGTGGCTGAAACTGGGTATGGCACCCCACTTTATATAGGGCACTGCAGTGGCAGTAAAGTCAAAGCCGTGTCAGGTAGTAAACTTTAATCCGGCACCAAAGACTGTTGGCAGCAACTGTAGGCAGTGCTAAGATGGCTCTGTAGGAACTGTAGTCACTATGTTACCTTGTTTACAAATTATCACTAAGGGGGCAATGCATCAGAAAAAGACGAATACACTGTTAATGTGTCATACTTATTTATACTTAATTTATATCCTCCATCGCACGAGGGTGTTGTTTGCCAAAAATAACTGATCTACAAGCTAATAACGTGTCACGTCAATGTGTTCTTGGGGGGGGGGGTGGCGCCCCCCTCAACCAGACCATCTCTCCCCCTCCGTCAAGAGTAAAAAAAACGAACCTTCTGGTACTTTTTGAATTAATGGTGGTCAGTGGTGTTGTCGTGTGTATCAGGAGGGACTGCTAGACAGACAGACAGACATGACAAGGGCTTCAGCTGCTGTCGGTAAAAATAAATAATTTTAAAAAGAATTGCGCATGTGCTGCAATAAGTCTTTACCGTGCTGCCTTCCTCCCCTCTAGATCTAAGCGAAGCAGCCATCACGGTGTTCTCCGTCATGGGCCTCTTCTCCTCGCAGGCTACTGCCTCCCTCTGCATTCTCTTCACCGCTGAGATCATGCCCACCGTTGTCAGGTAAGATAACACCTGTAACAGCCTGAGGGTAACCGCTCTCCCCTCTTTCACATTTATGCTGATACGGTGGGACTAACAATTTGCGTTTAGAAAAAGGAAGCACAACTTACCCAAAGGAATCAGAACAACATGAAAAATGCAAGACATGATGGAGGAGGGGCAGAAGAGGAATCCATCAATCTTCATAAGTAATGAATGGGAGTCTTATGTGTCTGGAACATCACAGTTCCTCCTATGCAGCGGTTTTGTTCATTTTAATTATTTCAGAATTTATGTAACAAGTAATGAGTGCTGGTGTCCAGTGTACCAGGATTAAATGGTACCAGGAGTAGTAATACATGGTATATGTACCAGGACCCAGGAGTAGTACTGAATGGTATATATATGGTGTAACAGGGGTGGGTGCAGCTTGCGTCATTTTGCAAGATGGTCCACATGATGTAATAAACTGCATAACTACAGCACTGCATTAGGTAGAGGTCAAACTGGACATGTAAGGGGGGTTAAAACAGTGTTTATTATTCCTTTTATCCTTTTCACAGCAGACATTTTGACCAGTAACCCATTAACTGTGGGTGTGTTTAATTTAGGCGAAATGAAACACACCCACAATTAACGTTATTACCATCAGCTGTGTTTACCCATCAGAACAGCTTCTGTTAAAATGTCCAGGCTTGTCCAGCCTGCTATATATATGCTTGTCCGAATGCTAGATATAGCCTGGAATTACTCTCCACCCTGAAATTGGTACAAAGGTAGTCATCGTTCCTCATTTCCATTCAGGAAAATGGCTATTTCTACTAAGGGGCAACTTATAGATAAGCTTAAACTAATTTGATTTACAGTAGGACTTATTAATGGGACTGCAAAGATGAAATGGAAGTGGCGAGGGAGGCGGACATCCACTTTTTACAGCCTTGAACCGTTTCAGTGCGTCTGTTGTATTGTACAGTGAGTCAACAGTCTGCCTCCAGAGACTACAGGTCATATAAACCTTTGGTTCTCAAAGTGGGATCCGGGGACCCCCAGGGGTCCGTGGGGGCGTTCCAGGGGGTCCCCAGCAAAATGTGTTAATATACTGTCACAATCATTTTAACCACTTTAACCATATTTTATACTTTGGCTATTCAAAAATAGCAGATATACAAGCTCATAGCACGGCACCGAGTGCCGCGCTATGAGCTTGTAGATCTGCTATTTTTCAAAAATCGTGAAGATTTGTGCAAACCTTTTGAATATATTATTTTTAAAGCGAACATTTGTAACTCAAACTTTGCTGGGGGTCCCCAGAACAAAATATTTGAGATGGGGGGTCCGCGGCCAAATACATATAATTTTGGGGGTCCTTGACATGAAAACGTTTTAGAGAACCACTGATATAAACTGAGGTGAATGTCTCCGTCTCTCTCCAGGGGCAGTGGCGTGGGCGTGGTGCTGGCCCTGGGCTGCGTCGGACGCCTCAGCTCCCCCATCATGGACCTGAGGAACCACTACGGCTACTTCCTGCACCACGTGGTCTACTCGTCCCTGGCCCTGCTGGCCGTCCTCTCCATCCTGCTGCTTCCGGAGAGCAAGAGGAAGCCGCTGCCCCAGACGCTGGCCGACGGGGAGCAGTACCGCCGCCCCCCGCTGGGCCGGAGGAGGCGGGACCACGTGCCCCTGCTGGCCACGCCCAACCCAGAGACGTAAAGGACCCCCCGGCGACCTTAAAAAAGGGCGGGGTTCATGCGTTTCGAATCATTATGATGTCACTCCCCTAACCTGTTCGACCTGCCGCACAGCCAGAGCCGCACCATCTATTCATGTCCATTCAGCCGAGATCATAAACGCAGATTGATGGAGAGATGAAGCAGACCTAAAAGAAAGGTGGGCAGAGAGAGAGAGAGAGAAAGAGAGCGAGAGGGAGGAGGAAAAACAGTCCGACTGGTTGTGTAGAGACAAAAGAAGCAAGGTGACAACATGCAGCTTTCCTGAGCATAATAATCACCCTCCAGTCATTCCTAACGCAGCAGGCTTGGTTGCCCGCCATTTGACATCGTAGGTTTCCATTTTGTCGTTCAAACGTACAGTATGTGTGCACTACTAAGTGCAGTGACATTTTGTCGCGTCATCTCGTCAGGATCAGGCGGGTGGAGACACTTAAGAGACATGCAAAACACCAGCATTGCTGCGCCTCTGTCCTGCTGGTCCCAGTGTGTCTCCGTCTGATAGACACCAGCTGCTTACTACACAGCAGGCCAAACTTGGGGTTAAATATGAAAGATTAACAAATTCATAGTGAATGTTTTAGCTCGTTTGGAGTGCTGGCAGGCTTGGGGCTTTCCAACACAAAGAGAAATTAATTGATTGTGAGAAAGTTTAGAGAATGCAAGCACGGCCAAGCATGTGAAAGTAAGCTTAGCTCACACGGTGTGGTAAACCCCAACCCTCTGGCAGTCCAAGAGATTTAAAGCAAACACTACAGTTAGTATTTGATCCAGGTCTGCTCCAGATGCCCTCTGTTCAAACAGGTGTTTTGTCACTGATGTGACAGATACCCCTAGAAGAAGACATGCACAGAGACTTAAGGGTTTATTTGAGTGGGACTTTGTATTGTAAATACTTTAGACTTAGTTTCTTTAACTTGTGAGGGGATCGTTTGGGGTGATAAGAGGAGCGTTGTTAAAGCAGAATAAAAGGTACGCTATGTTGTGTAAAGCCTAAATTATACTTCGTTGTATGACAGGGTCTGCTCACAGAAAATAACCGATGTTCTCTGGGCAACATTGTCGTACAGTATGATGAAGTACGAATTAAGTGCAAGTGTATGGTGCAAAGTTGACATGACAGAACACTTAAAATGTATCTTTCTAGAGAACACACAGGACAGAGTTGTTTGATTATATTAGATATTCTTATTCTCATTTTACAATTAGTGAACCCTCTGTTAATTCAGTAGTGCTCACAATTAAAGGAGAGAAAAACTAAACAAAAGACAGAATAGCCTTGAAACGTGGTAAAGTGTTCATGCGCAATATGTTACTAAATCTGGCCTGGAGCCAGCATTATTTATGTCCTATTTATGTCATAATTAAGCATAATTGTCTGGTCTGCCAGATCTGCCTAACTAGAGGCCCGGTTAACAAACAGATAGAAATAAATAACTAGAGACCTCACACTTTAAAGTATTAAATTGAGTGATATTAAACACGGTTGCAATAGCAGATAGAAAGCAATCTGGGGAGCGAATAATATTGACTGTCACAACATTCCTTTCTGCTAATCCCTGCATGTGTGGAAGCAGAAAAAGGCTTGCATTTGTGTATCTCCTGAGAAGCTTATAGATACACAACACTCACTAGAAGGCCAATCTCCACTGAGAGAGACTAGATGAGTTAGTGGACTTAATGTAGTAGAAATTGTGACTTACCTAACCAAATGCCTATATTTTTTTCAGGATTTGGTGTTTGCTATTTACAAATTTAACAGGAGTCAACTGAGTGGTCATTGATAGAGACAGGGCCCTATGATTAGCCACCATGAATGAGGGTATGATAGGCTCCATTTACCCCTGGTATTAACATGCAATCTGTCTCCAGATGTTACGTGATTATGACCCCACTTGAAGTTGGTATGGTATGCATTGTGATTGCACCTACAGTACCAGACCATACTTGAAGCTGATGAGATTTTTAATACACTTTCTTTTAACCAAAATCTCCGTCAGGCTGGACGGCCGAAGGCTGGAGATTATGTTTTTGTCCCTGTCCGTCTGTTTGTTTGTCCGTCGGTGTGACTGTGAACAGCTAAGCACCGTTGGACCAATTGATGTGAAACTTTGCACGCACACACCCAGTAAAGGAAGAAACGTCATGCCCAATTTTCGCACATTCAAAATTAGTTTTCCCTGGATTCTTTCAAAGTTTCTTTGGATCATGATGCAGCTCCCCATGTAGACCCCACCCATTTGTGCCTGGCTAGATTTTCCATGCTTTTTTGCTTTTTCTTCCAACCACACTTTGCTACTACTCCTCCAGCTCACACAAATCGGTACACATTATCTCTGGAGTCATGTGATCAAGATGTATCAGTCAGATTTTTCATATTCCATTCCGATTTTCTATAATTAATTTCCTACATTTGCAGGCGGGCCTGTCACAAATCATGAACTGATCCAATCTGCCCCAAATTCTTATCACACATTGGGGGGCCTTTAAATAACACAACGCCAAACACTATTTCGATCTTGTAACGCAGACAGAAAGCAGATAACGAGATTGCATAGGTGTAAAGTTTAAGTGTGTGATTAGATCGCTCATCCAGATACAGATTGCATGAGAATATTACAGTATGTGGAACGCTGAATTCACACCAGCAGCTGCATTCCGCTTAAGGTGAAAACATGCGATGTTCAATGCATTGTCTATTGCGAGGTCCAGCCTCTACTCCCACTGTGTTAGGAGGCAGTGTGATGAGATAAGAGTGGCAGCCAACCAGAAACGTGCTGTGGTCTGAAATAGGCGTGGACTAGGCATACATACTCTATGGACAGTAGTGAATATTTGAACCAAGGTTTAAACTCACAAATTTGTAGACGTGAAATGAATCAAGTTTGAGCAACTGCATGGCCTATCTCTTGCCTATAATTTACAAATAAGCTGCCAGGTCTGTACTTCCCCTTCCTGCCTGTGAGCTCTCCTACCGGGCACAGCTGCTGGATTGAGCCTCCTGGAGCCACAACTCAGCTTATTTACAAGGGCGTCACTCATAACTCGGACACGCCCAGTTAGTGGAATTCCACTTTCTGCGGTTGGTGTGAATTCAGTGTAAATGGGGTCATTTAGACTTAATCGTAGCTGAAGAGGGCCCAGAGCTCCATATTATCATCTCTGTCTCCTACTGTTGGCACTGGGTGTGATGGGAGAGAAATTCAAATGTTTCGACATCCAATTATGGAACCTAGGATCCTATTGCATTCATTATAAAGGACATTAAAACTTGGTTTCGAATTACTCAAGCACGTTCAAAAAACATTTTCCAGAATGACAATGTGCTTGGGTAATAATTTGGCCAGGGTTTACAAACTGTTCAGACCTCTCCTAATCACGAAAGTCCACAGTGAGCTGAGGTAGGTGAGTTTGTGTCATTTGAAGAGGAAAAGTCAATGGAGGAATGCTGTCACCGATGACTTTCCCCTTACGTCAAGCCTTTGGTAGTTTTTTTCTGTACAATGCACTTGACCAGTCTTAATACTTAACACTGTTAATTATTGTAAGTACTTGACCATAGTAATATGATGTCTGACAACACTGATGATCCGTTAAATGATGACAGTGATGCAATTATGTTAATAATACTATAGCCTGGTTTAATGGAAAATAAAACTGGATAAGAAAACATATTATGTTGTCTGATATCATGGTTCCAGAGGTTTGCACTCAAACAGCCAGAATCGAGGTGCTGCCTTCACATAAATGTATCCAGTAAAATTAATATTTTGTAAAAAAGTAAAAATATTTGAATTTATTAAATATAGTATAAAAGGTATATACAAGGTGAAAGAATGGCTACACAAGTGAAAGTCAACCAAAGAACAAGGTTTTGGGGCCGGATCTCCTCTGTTATCAACAAGAGTGCACTGAGGAGTCGACGCTAGCTGGATTTCTCATTCAATGTCATTTGACTACTACTTGACCTCACCCCCCCCGAGCACCCCTAATCACAGCTCACAACGCGGCGCAATGCGACGCGTTGTGAGCTTGTCGATCGGCTATTTTCAAATAGCCTATGTATAAAATAGGGCTAAAGTGGTTAATGTATGTTTTATAATGTCATAATTTATATCTGCAAAGTAACTAGTAACTAAAGCTGCCAAATAATTGTAGTGGAGTAAAAGTACAATATTTGCCTCTGAGATGTAGTGGAGTAGAAGTAAAAGTACCGAAAATTGGAAATACTCCAGGGAAGTAAAAGAATACCTCAAAATTGTACTTAAGTACAGTGCTTGAGTAAATGTACTTATTTACTTTACAACACTGGTTGGCTCAAGGTAGAAGACAGAGTGCAGTATCTTTCAATGGGTCTGGTCTTTAAGATACTCAGAGGATCCGTGCCCACTTCTCTGAGTGGGTTATGCCCATGGCCATGGGTATATAACACCAGAGGGAGCTCATCGGACCTCGTTCCAACAAAATTCAATGGGCCTGATAAGCCTGAAGCCCAAAAGCCTAATATCCTTCCCGTGGGGAATTCCCACCTGGCCTCGTCGTGTCAGATGTTTGGTTTCCCACGCGGGAGACCTGGGTTTGAATCCCTGGTGTTACACATGTATAACTGTAAATGGGATGTGATGCATTAGGCAATAACATGGCAACATCATGTTTGTCCTAGTGATTACAACATAAACTACTTTTCGATGTTTTCCCCATGATGTAATGATGACAGTCATTCATTAAATCCCAATTGCCCTGTGCCTTTTCACACACACACACACGCACACGCACACGCACACGCACACAAAACATTGTCATCATATGGCCCGGAGATTTGTGCTGTGAATTGCAGTGAATGCTTGTGTGCATGTTTACCCTACATATCTGTTATAACCTCAAACAGAGAGAGGCACCCAGTGGGCATGCCGGGCAGCATGTTAGAAAAGGCGCCCAGCAAGTTATCTTTGTATTCAAGGACAAAGGGAAGGACACCATGTGCAGTAAGCAAGGTCAGATTACACCTCATTGTTCAGCAGTGTGAGCGATGGCAACAGCCACACTTGACACCTCAAAGTTCAACGCCCTTGCCATGGTCCCTCAGGGCTATAAATATTATTTCAAATATAACAGTATATGTAGCCCAGTGCAGAATTGACTTTTTGCTTTAGCTGAATACAACCTGCATGAAGTTTGCATGTTCACACAAATATTGGGTAACAAGTTTGAATGGGCAAACTGAACTAGTGGGCAGTAAATAACAACAAATTATTGTCTATTAGACAGCAGATCAGAGGTCAGCAGAGATTTAAATATATATTTTTCCGATAGTTTTATGTGACCAAGCATCTTATTTTTCCTCATTTCCATATTTATCCAATGATCTAAGTATGATACGTATTTGCTAAACATACTGTACTGTAGGTACAGGTACAGTATATTACAACAGACCTGAACACATTCTAAGCCACCCCCTTAAACACATAGTAACTAGTCCACACCCGGGGATGTGTGCACTCAAAGTATATATATATGAGCATCAAATCAATATTTTAAATAGGTTTTATTTGCACATGCATTCCATACATTCCATTGGGCTGGACCACACATGTGGACAAATGACATCAACTTGTGACGTTTCTAAAATAAATGCAATATTGAAGGTGTTTTTAATGTTTTATTTTAGTTATAATTAAATGATAATGTATTAAGGCATATAAGGCTTATTAGCCAGGGAACCTTTTAACTCCATGAAATCTCTGTGAATGTTTTTTATAGCACAAACAGAAGCCATAGATATCAACATTACTATTATTTTAGTTATCACCAAAGCAATTGGGACGCTTTGGAAGAGAAGTACTGGTCAAGGACACTGGTTCAGCTGGTTTTAGCTGCTCTTACGTTTGTTTAGCTGGTTTACCAGGCTGGTCAAACTGGTCAGGCTGGTCTTGCTGGTTTGTCAGTATAGTTGGTCAGCTGGTCACCCAAGCTGGATTCTGCTGGTCAAGCTGGTGAGCCAGCTGGTTGGCTGAAATGACCAGCAAAGCCAAGCTGGTAAGCTGGGTTTTGCTGGTCAATCCAAAAGAACACTTCAAAAGAACTAGAAGACAACTGCTATTCATTGATGATGTAATGGTGCTGTAGTGGACTAATGCTCAAACTCACTGCACTGGGTTTCCATGTTCAAGTCCCAGACCTACTGTAGTTAAATGCCAAAATGATGTGAATTTTTCAATGTTAACATATAAACAAACACTTCAAAAGTACTGAGTAATGGTGTAGTAATACTCAGTCTTTCAGCTGAGACTTTCCATTGTCAAGTCCCAGGCTATGGATGCACAGTTGAACCAAATGCCAGAGTATTTTAACGTTTTGCCAGCAAACTACAAAGAACATCTCAGAAGCAGTAAAAGATAAATGCGGGGTCGAACAGGAAAGTTACATAATGCAGCTTTAAATGCTGGAGTATTAAACTTTACTAACTGAACACTAACATACAAAAGGAAGACTTCAACAGTGCTAAGAGACACATGTTGAAAATAACAGACTGATGGTGTGATGGTCTAATGGTCTGAGATTATGAAGGCCAAACCACAAAAGCACTACAAGACAAATCCGGGGTAGAACAGTAAAGTTAGATGCAGCTTTAAATGCTGGAATATTTCAACTTTACTAACTGAGGGCTAACATATATAAAAGAAATTAAAGAATGCCTCAAGAGTACTAAGAGACCTCTGCCAAGAGTGACTGAGTGATAGTGCCGTGGTCTAATAATCTGATTTACAATATAGAGGTTTCATGTTCAAATCCCTGTCCTCCTAGTTCAACGTTGTTGGAGTACTTTGGCATTTTCAAGGCTAAAATACAAAATAATGCTTTAAGAGTATTAAAAGACATGAGCTATGAGTGTCTGAGAGACAGTGTAGTGGACTATCTATAGAAAGCTCAGCACAAAGGTTCCATGTTCAAATCCCAGTCCTCCAGTTCATTGCTGGGCTACTTTAACATTTTAAAGGCTGAAATACAAAAGAAAAACTGAAAAGCTCTAGAAGACACCTGCTGAGGGCCCAAAGGTGCCTTAGCTTACACAATGGTGTGGTGTGCTTGATTGCCTCTGCTACAGACAGACATCCAGATCACAGGGATGTCATAGGGATTATTGAATAGCCAAATGTATAAAATATGGATATGGATAAAAGGGGTTAAAATGATTGTGGTGCTGTATCAACACATTTTGCTGGGGACCCCCTGGAACCCTCTCAAGGACCCATAGGGTCCCCAGACCCCACTTTGAGAACCACTGGCTGACAACACAGAATAAAATGTCTCAGTAAAGCCATGTAGCGTACTAAACCAGTATCAGTATGTTGTGTGCTTGGGTAGCTCATTTGGTAAAGCATTCACCCTGGAATCATACTGTTCTCTGATAATACTGGGCACACGGCCAGCTCGTCAGTGTATGAGTATGCAATGTCAACAGATAAGATAAATAATCAACTATAAGATTCTAAAAGGTTAAAGGTTCTTTAAAATGTGTTGTATAACTGTTGTGTTGGTGTTGATTTTATTTTTCAGGGCTGGATTTGGTCACCACCTGTAATTACCTTATTTTTGGCATCACAAACCTAAAATTTTCAATCAAAAATCCACAATTCAAGTTGCACAAAGACCTTAATATGACGTCTTTTCAGCAGACCCCTCTGGCAGTCTCTGCCCACTGGCAGAGATGGAAGAAGTACTCACATTTTGTACTTAAGTAAAAGTATCAATACCCTATTGTCTGTTACAAGTACAAGTTCGGTATTCAAAATGTACTTGAATAAAAGTACAAAAGTATTGGCATCAAAATAAACTTGAAGTACCAAAAGTACTCATTACGCGGAATTTCCCATTTCACAAGTTTTCAAATGTACATTTGAAATCTTGTGAAATGCATATACGTATATGTAGGCATATAAAAATCCTTCGGAAATGGCAGATCTACAAGCTCAACTGTAGATCGGCTATTTTCAGATAGCCAGAATATATAGGGCTGAGTGGTTAATGTATGTTTTGTAATAATAAGCACAATCTACAATTGTAATAATAAGCACAATCTACAAAGTAACTAGTAACTTTAGTTTTCAAATAATTGTAGTGGAGTAAAAATACAATATTTCCTCTGAGATGTAGTGGATGGAGTAGACGTAAAAGTACTGAAAATGGGAAATACTCAAGTAAAGGAAATCTAATTTGTATATAAGTACAGTACTTGAGTAAATGTACTTAGTTACTTTACACGACTGACGTCCATCCGTCCATACAACGTCGAATCGATACGACCAAGGTCCAAGTCAGACCAGATCTCAGCTGCATTACAAAAAGACGTTGAAACGACGTCGCTACGACGTTCCCCTGTAACATCCAGTCCCAGACCCTAAACGTCACAATACGACGTTTCAAGGAGACATCCCATACGACGTCCATACGACGTTGATACAACGTCCGTCGACTCGCCTCTCTAACCAGCAAAAGGACGTCCATACAAGGTGGATACGAAGTCCAAGTCAGACCTCGTCACAAAAAGAGCTATTGGGATTACTGCCTACTGAAAATGAATTAAAGGGATACTTCACTTTCACATAAAATAAACATTAAAAATAAATATAAAAAAAAAGAGAAAGTTTTTGGCAAAATAAAGGCCCCCTCACACATTAGTAGGACACTCTAATGCGTGAGGGGGCCGTGATTTTTCCATTACTTTTTTCATTTATTTTTAATATATTTTTTAAATGTTTATTTTATGTGAAAGTGAAGTATCCCTTTAAGAAATGGTAGAATCCTCCCCTTCCCCTCCCTCTAAGTCTAAATCAATAAAGCAATGAAATGATTGCTATTAACTACCATAAAGAAAATAATAATGTAAACCAGACTAAAATAATTATGTCAACAAGGCAGGGACATTAGCTGGTATTCTTCTTCTTATTAAATATTGATTGATTGATTGATTGACTGTCTGTCACTACATAAACACGTTGATGTAAATAGTAAAATTTGACTACAAAAGGCAAGAAGTCACTTGACTATCAAGTATTTTGGTCTCATGTTGTTGCCATGACACCTGCTGGCTGGAAAAAGTCAATGCAGGGGCAGGGCTTTATAAACGCCACTGTGACAACATAATTGTCTCCGCCAGGCCGAAAGGCATGGCGAGAGAGTATGTTTTCGCCCCTGTCCGTCCGTCCGTCCGTCCGTCCGTCCGTCCGTCCGTCCGTCCTGTCTGTGTGTTACCACCAAATCTCCGGCACCGTTGGCCCGGTCGTTGCGAAACTGTGCACACACACTCCCTGGATGCCAATTCAGAACCTCTGCCTCAAATTTTTCACATGGGCCTGTTATAGCGCCACCAGGAGGCCGATTTGTGTAAAACCCATTTTTTCCCATTACTCCTACAGTTTTTAACCAAACCTCATGCAAATCGGTACACAGTATCTCTATAGTCATGTGATCAACCCTGATCAGTCCGCTTTCCCATATTCCATCCTCATTGGCTAAGGTTACCATCCAAAGTTTGCAGGATTGGTCCGTTTTCAACGAACTGCCTCAAATCATGAACGCAGCTTGCAATTTCCATAAAATTGCACACGCACATTCCCACTAGGCCGAGGAAGAAATGGCACTTAAAACTTTTCACATCAGCCTCATGGTGGCGCTATAACAGGCCGATTTGCATTTTTAACTATAACTGCACCGATCTGCGTGAAACTTTGCACGCCTACTCTCTAGAGGCCAAGGAAAAACATCTGCACTGCATTTTTCACATCTGCTTTTTACAGCGCCACCAGGAGGCCGACTTATGTCAAATACATTTTTGGATATTAATCCTTCAGATTTTATCCAAACATCACGCAAATCGGTACACAGTATCTCTATAGTCATGTGATCAAGACGCATCTGTCCGATATTTCATATTCCATCCTGATTGGCTAAGGTTGAATTCCAAAGTTTGCAGGATTGGTCCGTTTTGAACAAAATGTCTGAAATCATGAACGTGGCGTGCGATTTCCGTGAAAATTTGCACGCACATTCCCACTAGGCCGAGGAAGAAATGCCACCCTTTTCACATTGGCCTATTATAGCGCCACCAGGAGGCCACAATAACTAACCTGACCTGGCGGAGACCTGTGCTCCGAGGAGCACTTTTTCTAGTTATTCATGTTTTTTTTTAATTGATGTCTAGTCTATGGTGTGACATTTGCTCAATTAATGACCCCCCCCCCCACTGATATAATAATAGTATTCTGTATTTTCTGTGATATAGTGTAGGCTACTGTAGTAGTTCTCAACCCTTTTTTATGTCGAGGACCCACAAATTAATGTATTTGGCCGTGGACCACTATCCACCATTCAAGATTTGTGTTGTTAAAATGTTTTTAAAAAATCGTTTTTCCCGCAAAACAAATTATAGCAGATCTGCAAGCTCACAACACACAACACATTGCGATGCGATACGTTGTGAGCTTGTAGATCGATAGATTTGATACTACAGTATATTAACTTTGCTGGGGACCCCCTGGAACCCCCTCAAGGACACTCTTGGGGTCCCTGGACCCCACTTTGAGAACCACTGGTGTAGTATTGCATTAATTTACTTTGCTTTATGACATTTTTTGCAACAATACATAGTATGTTTTTTTTTTTTTTTTTTTTCCCTCAGATGAAAGACTTTGTACCATATTATGACAAAAAATATGGCATATATGTGACACGTAATATGTAGTTATATTACTGATAGCATTCTTTGTTGGTGGGGAACTGTTTCAAAATGATCAAATTAGATTACCTTTTCTGATGCTGCTGTAAACTCTGTACTCGCTAGTGCTACTGGTTAGAATGATTTGATTTGTTTTGAACAAAGCTTGGACTAAGGACTACATTACTGGCGAGAGAGTATGTTTTGCCACCTGTCCGTCCGTCCGTCCGTCCGTCCGTCCGTCCGTCCGTCCGTCCGTCCGTCCGTGTGTCCGTCCGTCCTTCTGTCTGCGACCAGCTGATCTCCGCCACCATTGGCCCGGCCGCTGTGAAACTGCGCACACACACTCCCTGGATGCCACAGCAGAACCTCTGCCCCATATTTTTCAGATCAGCCTGTCATGATGCCACCATGAGGCCGACTTTTGCAAAACACATTTTGGGATATTACTCCTACAGATTTTGTCCAAACAACACACGAATCGGTACACAGTATCTCTATAGTCATGTGATCAACACGGATCTGTCCGATTGACTATATTCCATCCTGATTGGTTAAGATTGGCTTCCAAAGTTTGCAGGATTGGTTCGTTTTGAACAAAATGCCTCAAATCATGAACGCAGCATGCGATTTCCGTGAAATCTTCCACATAGATTCCCACTTGGCCCATGAAGAAATGCCACTTGAAAACTTTCAAATCAGCCTCATGGTGGCGCTATAACAGGCCGATTCACGTTTTTACCTATAACTGCACCAATCTGCTTGAAACTTTGCACGCACACTCCCTAGAGGCCAAGGAAAAACCTTTGCCCTGCATTTTTCACATATGCCTAATAGAGCGCCACCAGGAGGCTGACTTTTGTAAAACATTTGTTTTGCTCTTACTCCTTCAGATTCTGTCCAAAAAACTAAAAAGCAAGTCAAAATCCCGGAGAGACATGAGATGGGAATGGCTGAGAGATGGTGTAGTGGTCTAAAGGTCGGGCTCTCAGCACAGAGGTTCCATCCATGTTCAAATCCCAATCGTCCCATACTTCAAAGTTGTAGTACATTGAAGTTTTCAAGGCCAAAATACAAAAAAGCAGTCAAATACACAGAGAGACATGTGAAGTGAGGGTCTGAGAGATGGGGTAGTGGTCTACAGGTGGGACTATCAGCACAGAGGTTCCATGTTCAAATCCCAGTCGTCCCATACTTCAAAGTTGTAGTACTTTCAAGTTTTCAAGGCCAAAATACAGAAAAGCAAGTCAAAGGCACAAAGAGACATCTAAAGGGAGTGACTGAGAGATGGTGTAGTGGTCTGAAGGTCGGACTTTCAGCACAGAGGTTCCATGTTCAAATCCCAGACGTCCCATACTTCAAAGTTGTAGTACATTGAAGTTTTCAAGGCCAAAATACAAAAAAGCAAGTCAAATACACAGAGAGAGATGTGAAGGGAGGGTCTGAGAGATGGGGTAGTGGTCTACAGGTGGGACTCTCAGCACAGAGGTTCCATGTTCAAATCCCAGTCGTCCCATACTTCAAACTTGTAGTACTTTGAATTTTTCAAGGCCAAAATACAAAAAAGCAAGTCAAAAGCACGGAGAGACACCTCCTGAGGGCCCAAAGGTGTGTTGGCGCAGTGGTCTGGGTGCTTGATCGGTTGCCTCTGCTACAGACAGTTGGCAGGTTCAAGTCCCATGCCATCAATGTACTGGAGGACCATCGGGGGGACTGCGTCCCTCCCCTGTTTCCTGATAGTTAAAGGTGGGGGGTTATGTCTGAAAGAACTCTGCCCAGCTAAGGTTTTACAGAAGGACACTCCGACTCATTCAATGCATCGAGGTTTCTCCACGCCTCAAAGGCTCCGAGTGCCTCTGAGGTGTTTTCAGTGTTTTCTGCGATTATCCACCAGATGCCCTGTTTGCATACCAGCGATACCATACAAGTCCGAGCCACCAAGGCAGCAAAACCATGTGATCCCCAAAAAACGCCCTGCTGAGCTTCTATGGAAGCGGCCGGGAGTGTAGTCGGCCCGATGAGCTCACCAGACCTAAATTCTTTTTCTGTAAAACCTTAGCTACGCAGAGTTCTTTCAGACATAACCCCCCACCTTTAACTATCAGGAAACAGGGGAGGGACACAGTCCCCCCGATGGTCCTCCAGTACGTTGATGGCATGGGACTTGAACCTGCCAACTGTCTGTAGCAGAGGCAACCGATCAAGCACCCAGACCACTGCGCCAACACACCTTTGGGCCCTCAGGAGGTGTCTCTCCGTGCTTTTGACTTGCTTTTTTGTATTTTGGCCTTGAAAAATTCAAAGTACTACAAGTTTGAAGTATGGGATGACTGGGATTTGAACATGGAACCTCTGTGGTGAGAGTCCCACCTGTAGACCACTACCCCATCTCTCAGACACTCCCTTTAGATGTCTCTTTGTGCCTTTGACTTGCTTTTCTGTATTTTGGCCTTGAAAAATTCAAAGTACTACAAGTTTGAAGTATGGGATGACTGGGATTTGAACATGGAACCTCTGTGGTGAGAGTCCCACCTGTAGACCACTACCCCATCTCTCAGACACTCCCTTTAGATGTCTCTTTGTGCCTTTGACTTGCTTTTCTGTATTTTGGCCGTGAAAACTTCAAAGTACTACAACTTTGAAGTACGGGACGACTGGGATTTGAACATGGAACCTCTGTGCTGAGAGTCCCACCTGTAGCCCACTACCCCATCTCTCAGACACTCCCATCACATGTCTCTCTGTGTATTTGACTTGCTTTTTTTGTATTTTGGCCTTGAAAACTTCAAAGTACTACAATTTTGAAGTATGGGACAACAGGGATTTGATCATGGAACCTCTGTGCTGGGAGTCCCACCTGTAGACCACTACCCCATCTCTCAGACACTCCCTTCACATGTCTCTCTGTGTATTTGACTTGCTTTTCTGTATTTTGGCCTTGAAAACTTCAAAGTACTACAACTTTGAAGTATGGGACAACTGGGATTTGAACATGGAATCTCTGTGCTGAGAGTCCCACCTTCAGACCACTACACCATCTCTCAGTCACTCCCGTCACATGTCTCTTTGTGTATTTGACTTGCTTTTTTGTATTTTGGCCTTGAAAACTTCAAAGTACTACAACTTTGAAGTATGGGACGACAGGGATTTGAACATGGAACCTCTGTGCTGAGAGTCCCACCTGTAGACCACTACCCCATCTCTCAGACACTCCCTTCACATGTCTCTTTGTGTATTTGACTTGCTTTTTCTGTATTTTGGCCTTGAAAAATTCAAAGTACTACAACTTTGAAGTATGGGACGACAGGGATTTGAACATGGAACCTATGTGCTGGGAGTCCCACCTGTAGACCACTACCCCATCTCTCAGACACTCCCTTCACATGTCTCTCTGTGTATTTGACTTGCTTTTCTGTATTTTGGCCTTGAAAACTTCAAAGTACTACAACTTTGAAGTATGGGACAACTGGGATTTGAACATGGAATCGCTGTGCTGAGAGTCCCACCTTCAGACCACTACACCATCTCTCAGTCACTCCCGTCACATGTCTCTTTGTGTATTTGACTTGATTTTTTGTATTTTGGCCTTGAAAACTTCAAAGTACTACAACTTTGAAGTATGGGACGACAGGGATTTGAACATGGAACCTCTGTGCTGAGAGTACGACCTTTAGACCAATACCCCATCTCAGCCACTCCCATCGTATATTACTCCGTAGTCTTGAAGTGTTTATGTGTCAGCCTTCAGTTAGTAAAGTTGAAAAGCAATGAATCATAGAATGACTTGGATTTGAACATGGCATGTCCATGCTGAGATTCTGATCTTTAGACCGCTAGACCATCTCTCAGCCACTCCCTTCACATGTCTCTTCGTGCTTTTGACTTGCTTTTTTGTATTTTCGCCTTGAAAATATCAGAGAAATACAACTTTGAAGAATGGGACTATTGGGATTTGAACATGGAACCTCTGTGCTGAGAGTACGAACTTTAGACCACTACCCCATCTCTTAGCTACTCCCTTCACATGTTTCTTTGTGGATTTGACTTTCTTTTTGGCCTTGAACATTTCAAAATACTTTGAAGTATGGGACGACTGGGATTTGAACATGGAACCTCTGTGCTGACTATCACTATCCCACTACACCATATCTCACTGACTAACAGCAGATGTCTCTTAGTACTGTTGAAGTGTTCTTTTATATGTCAGCCTTCAGTTTGTAAAGTTGAAAAGCAATGAACCATAGAAGGGCTGGGATTTGAACATGGAATCTCTGTGCTGAGAGTCCAACCTTTAGACCACTGCACCATCTCTCAGCACTCCCTTCACATCTGTCTTCGTGCTTTTAACTTGCTTTTATGTATTTTGGCCTTGAAAAATCTCTCAGCCACTCCCATAATAAGTCTCTTCGTACTCTTGAAGTGTTTATATGTCAGCCTTCAGTTAGTAAAGTTGAAAAGCAATGAACCATAGAATGCCTGGGATTTGAACATGGCATCTCCATGCTGATAGTCTGATCTTCAGACCGCTACACCATCTCTCAGCCACTCCCATTGTATGTCTCTTCGTAGTCTGGAAGTGTTTATATGTCAGCCTTCAGTTAGTAAAGTTGAAAAGCAATGAACCATAGAATGACTGGGATTTGAACATGGCATCTCCATGCTGAGAGTCTGATCTTCAGACCGCTACACCATCTCTCAGCCACTCCCATCGTATGTTTCTTTGTACTGTGGAAGTGTTTATATGTCAGCCTTCAGTTAGTAAAGTTGAAAAGCAATGAACCATAGAATGACTGTGATTTGAACATGGCATCTCCTTGCTGAGAGTCTGATCTTTAGACCGCTACAACATATCTCAACCACCCCATCATATGTCTCTTCGTACTCTTGAAGTGTTTATATGTCAGCCTTCAGTTAGTAAAGTTGAAAAGCAATGAACCATAGAATGACTGGGATTTGAACATGGAATCTCTGCACTGAGACACCATCTCTCAGCCACTCCCATCATATGTCTCTTTGTACTCTTGAAGTGTTTATATGTCAGCCTTCAGTTAGTAAAGTTAAAATACGTCAGCATATAGAGCTTCATCATGTAACTTTCCTATTCTACCCCGAATTTGTCTTTTAGTGCTTTTTAGTTATTTTTTTGTAGTTTAGCTGGCAAGACTTGACAATTGAAACTCTCTGCTGAAAGACTGAGTATTACTACATCATTACTCAGTACTTTTGAAATTTATAATTTCACATTCAACTACAGTAGGTCTGGGACTTGAACATGGAAACCCAGTGCTGAGAGTTTGAGCATTAGTCCACTACACCATCACATATTTAATGTATAGATGTAGTCTTCTAGCGCTTTAAAGTGTTCTTTTGGATTGACCAGCAAAGCCCAGCTTCCCAGCTTGGCTTTGCTGGTCATTCCAGCCAGCCAGCTAGTTACTTTACACCACTGTTGTTCTTTAAATCTAATTATTGTCTCCTCCAGGCCGAAAGGCATGGCGAGAGAGTATGTTTTGCCCCCTGTCCGTCCATCCGTCCGTCCGTGTGTCCGTCCGTCCGTCCTTCTGTCTGCGACCAGCTAATCTCCGCCACCGTTGGCCCGGCGCTGTGAAACTGCACTCCCTGGATGCCACAGCAGAACCTCTGTCCCACATTTTTCAGATCAGCCTGTCATAGCGCCACCATGAGGCCGACTTTTGCAGAACACATTTTTGGATATTACTCCTACAGATTTTGTCCAAACAACACGCAAATCCATAGTCATGTGATCAACACGGATCTGTCCGATTGACTATATTCCATCCTGATTGGTTAAGATTGGCTTCCAAAGTTTGCAGGATTGGTTCGTTTTGAACAAAATGCCTCAAATCATGAACGCAGCATGCAATTTCTGTGAAATCTTCCACGTAGATTCCCACTTGGCCCATGAAGAAATGCCACTTGAAAACTTTCAAATCAGCCTCATGGTGGCGCTATAACAGGCCGATTCACGTTTTTACCTATAACTGCAGCAATCTGCGTGAAACTTTGCAGGCACACTCCCTAGAGGCCAAGGAAAAACCTTTGCCCTGCATTTTTCACATATGCCTGTTAGAGCGCCACCAGGAGGCTGACTTTTGTAAAACATTTGTTTTGCTCTTACTCCTTCAGATTCTGTCCAAAAAAAGGAACCATTTTGAAATTTTGCACACTTACTCCCACTAGGCAGAGGAAGAAATACCCCACTTTTCACATTGGCCTGTTATAGCGCCACCAGCAGGTCTAATTTAGCAAACCAGACTTTTCGAACAAAATGCCTCAAATCATGAATGCAGTGTCCGATTGCTGTGAAAGGCCTAAGAAGAAATGGGACCCTTTTCACATTGGCCTATTATTTGAATGAAGCTAGTCCAGTAGATGGCACTCACGCACTCAGGGTTGTCTTGCTCAGTGATGTTACGTTTGCTAGGACAGAGAGAAAGTCTATTCAAAGCACATAAACTGTCTCTTTTAGTAGCTATAAGATATAACCCCATAACACACGCAGCGGTGAGTCAAAGTTAACCTGCTTTATTGCCACTGCATTTGTACATTGGTTGTCAACTGAACTCAGTTTTTCAACGTAAGTTTTATTTTGTATTAAATCAGTGCTATTGAACACCCTTTACGTCTGTGTGGGGTTTATAAATATTGAACGAATGAAAAGTATAAAAAAAACGCTTCTGACTAAACGTCCTAACTCCATTGGATCCTCAAGCTGTCGGTCAAACCCCCTAACTCCAACTTGTGGAGTTAGGTGGTTTGTCCCCGATTAGAACAGGGGTCTTCAACGTTTTTGAGAGAGAGATGAAGCAGGGACCCCCTCTATATCGTATAAAATTGTGTTTTAGATTCAACTTTTTTGTTACATTTTTTCTCTCTACACCTATACCTCTTTGCCAAAAAATAGCCGATCTACAAGCTCACAACGCCTCGCAGCGCGAGGCGTTGTGAGCTTGTAGATCGGCTATTTTTGGCTAAAGTTATCCTCAGAAAAGGGATGCTAGGGTTCAAGTGGTTAAGGTAAAAAAAAAAAATCATATCACACAAAGATTTGGCGGACCCTCTGTAGTTACGCTGAGGACCCCCTAGGGGTCCCGGACCCCCTGTTGAAGACCCCTGGATTAGAATGATGAAGTCAGACGGAAAAAAGATTCCACATTAATGGTCAAAAACCTCCTAACTCCACTTGAGCTGTATTTGGGTAAAGTGATGATAATATAAGGAGTTATTAAGGACGCATTCTAACAATGTATAGAGTCACCATACCCAACTTTGCTGAGGCAGTGCCAGTATTGTGTAATATTTTGGACATAGCTGGTTTCTGCCCGACAGCAGAGATATGGTATGTAACAAACACCTTGAGTGTTGAGATCAAAAATGTAATTTAATTAAATTTCAGATCCAGCTAATATGAGAATGTAGCAAAGGGACTGAGATATGCTTACTAGTGCGGTTACTGAGGAAATGAGATGATCCTTACCATTTGTTTCTATTTGTTGACCGGTCATGATGCCTCACACAGCTGTGCATTCCCACTATGATGTCATTTCCTACATTCAGATGAGGTTACAGCCCAGTTCTGGTTCGATCAGGAATTATTCAAAACACTACATCAGTAAGTCACCAGAAAACAAGGTTCAAGGTTCACTTTATTTGTCTCCCATAGGAGACATTTGTCTTGGAGTAAAAGACTAAAAGCTGCAGTACATGCAGACATAAGACAATAGCCTACATAAGAAAAAAAGAAAGAAAAAAAGGGTGACATGTGCAATACCTAGCAAGGTAGACACAGTCATTCATCATATTCGTTTATATTCATCGCCTTTCAGGCATACCTCTCAGGCCATAAACATCATGCAATAACACGGTACAAAACACAATAAATGATAGTGTAAACTTAAATAGAAAAAACTACAAAAAATGTCAAATAAACTCCCACATTGGCCGCAATACTTAGAAATGCTTATAAATTACGGCTATTATACCTTGTATATTGTCGCTGGTGGGTGGAAACCTCAAATCAGTTATTATGAAAAAGAAAATGTTCCAATGGATCCATGTAGTTATAATTTAGACACAAGCTCTGGTTAATGCTTTTCATTGGTTAAATATTTTTTAAACTCACAGACAGACACTTTCAACCTGGCATCACTATTTTGGGCATGTCATGATGGGTGAACAGTTTTTCTTAATGTTTAATAATGTTCAAAATATTCAAAAATAGTGAAAATACGCAATGTAAAACCTCACAATGTGTTGCATTTAGCTACTTTTGCACAACACTGTCATCCGATGAAGTATAATATAGGGTATTCATTTCTGGAAAATAACAAAAAAAGCATAAAAACATGAAAAGATGGAAAATTTTGATTTCTGCTGAACAGCAGCAATATACTGTACATCATACAAAATAAAAGGGGGGCAACATTTTATACATAAACAACTATAAGGCTTGCACACTGCCAACATGAACATTGAGGCTCTTTGGATGCAAAAATATAGTCTTTCACTTACAAAAGTGCAAAAAGTGACATGGTGGAATAAAATGACACAGAGAGTGGACATTTCGGTCCTCAGACCAACATCATCACTCAGATATTTTAAACAACTTTCTATTTAGCCACATGAACCATAGCATGAACCCCTATTCTGGGGGCGAACATTCAGCCAAAATACAACGCGTTGTAGATATTTGCGGCGATGGGATTTGGTGTAGATGGAAAAAAGGAGCGGACCTAGTACAGACCCTTGGGACTCCGGTCAACTAAGTATAGGGTTAAAAAGTGGTTAAACAATGTATTATCATCACAGTTTAATTACAGTCGTAGACACTGAAGTCATGTGATCAACGTGTTCATCCTACCCACATTGTGGAAATCGATTAAAACAATTTCATATCAAGAACCATAACATATAACATTAAAACAGAGGGCATCTACATTGTTTACAAATACCATTCACGAAAAGGTATCAACATATATGTTTGGTCATACTTTTTTGACTGGGGTAATATGAAACATGGTGAACAAGAGAACTGTCCCCTTTATCCCCCCCTGTAGGCGGCCCTGTCCCTGGAACAACATATTTTCAGATGGGGGTCCGCGGCCAAATACATGGGGGTCATTGAAAAAATGTGATCACCACTGACAACATAGGTTTTTCAGAAAACTTTTAGGATTTAGAATACATTTGTAGAAAACAAAGCCTTAAAAAGAAAGCCCAAAGTTAATCATAGCTCAGACAGAGGCGTTTGGCTCTCTGCCTCTATCTGAGCAAATAAAATAGGATTTTATGAGCTCATAGACGAACGTCCCACAGTTCAAGGGCACTTCTGGAGATGGTGTTAATAGCCTCTTGATCTAGTTAGTACATACACATAGATGTCTGTGATCCAACACTTCTAATTAAAAGCTTCAAACCCTGGCATGTAAACTGGAACTTTACAATTGAAATTGAAAAATATAAATAATGACTAAGAAACAGACCTCTTCATTATACAAATTATTGTCTCCGCCAGGCCGAAAGGCATGGCGAGAGAGTATGTTTTCGCCCCTGTCCGTCCGTCCGTGTGTCTGTCTGTGTGTTAGCAGCTAATCTCTGGCACCGTTGGCCCGGTCGCTCCGAAACTGTGCACACACACTCCTTGGATGCCAATTCAGAACCTCTGCCCCAATTTTTTCACATGGGCTTGTTATAGCGCCACCAGGAGGCCGATTTGTGCAAAACCCTTTTTTTTTACATTACTCCTACAGATTTTATCCAAACGTCATGCAAATCGGTACACAGTATCTCTATAGTCATGTGATCAACACAAATCTGTCCGATTTCCCATATTCCATCCTCATTGCCTATGGTTGGCTTCCAAAGTTTGCAGGATTGGTCCGTTTTGAACAAAAAGCCTCAAACTATGCACGCAGCTTGCGATTTCCGTGAATTTTCACACGCACATTCCCACTAGGCCGAGGAAGAAATGCCACCCTTTTCACATTGGCCTGTTATAGCGCCACCAGCAGGTCTAATTTAGCAAAACACATTTTTGGAACAAAATGCCTCAAATCATGAATGCATTGTCCGATTGCCGTGAAAGACCTAAGAATAAATGGCACCCTTTTCACATTTGCCTATTATAGCGCCACCAGGAGGCCACAATAACGTACCTGACCTGGCGGAGACCTGTGCTCCGAGGAGCACTTTTTCTAGTCTGACAGTGTTTTCTCCCTTACCATTGTGCTCAGTAACCCTCCCACAGTTGTCTGCAGGAGCCAGTGTAGCAGTGAAAACCACAGCAGGAATTGCTGTGTATAAAAAAACATGGCCCAATTCCCAGACAGAGACATTTATTTTGTCCACCTCTGCTTCATATACAGTAGCACATTAGTATTATAATGGTAATTGTCTTGACAGAGACATTTATTCTTGACCATCTCTGCTTCATATCCAGCACAGCCACATTCACCTTCCATGCATATCTCAACGGGGATACAGATCACATGAGTCTGGCTGGCAGTACTCTCCCATCAGCTGACAACAGCCTGTCTGCAGACAAAGAAAGACAAGGGGGTGGTTATGACACGCAACAAGAAGTCCAAATATCCCTGTAATGAATATGCAAGACAGCTGAGCATGGACTCCTAACATAGATTGAAATGTTCCACCCTGGAAGCACCGTATTGAATCTCAAGGTTAGAGCGGCGCTCTGAACACAAGGTGTTGAGTTGTGAAAGTTGTGAGTTGTGAAGAGAAGCCAGAAGCAAAGGTCGTAAAACACTTTCTCCTGTGATGTATGGGACCTTATTATCACCTTATAGACAGCTAACACTTTAGCTGAGACAGACAGTAATGTTATTCTTGACTGGTATCTTGACCCTTGGCGATTAACAAGTTGTAAATCCAACACCTATGTGGCCCTTAGCTCACCACCTTATTATCCTCTCATTCCCCTCGATCCTCAACAAAAGCATGTCTTATTATTGTTATCTACAACTGCCTTTAAGATCATTGTACTCAATCATTTTAGCTTTATAAGGAAGCTAGTTTTTATCATTGTTAAACAATGTAGAAAAGGAGAAGGTCCACACACCGTCTTAATGCTTCCAAAAATATGTATTCATTAAGTGGTAAAAACACAACGTTTCGGCCTTTGTGGCCTTCGTCAGGTGTACTGAGTACACCTGACAGTATGTAGAAATGTATGTTCACATGTATGCATGTCCATAATCAGTGCTATTGAACACCCTTTATGTCTGTGTGTTGGTAAAAAAAAACACATTAAAAAGTGCTTCTGACAAAACCAGCTAACTCCATTGGATCCTACAATTTCTGCTAAACCAGCTAACTCCACCAAAGGGGGGTGGAGTTAGCTGGTTGGTTTTGCGCTGACTCCAGGCTCCACACCCTTTTGACCAAACTCCAAATTAGGAGAAGCAACTCTGGGTTGATGACGAGCCCCTCTGCATTATTGCAATTACATTTTGTATCTGTTTAGTGTAAAGATGCGGGCTCAATCTGACTGGGGAAATCAATGGATGTTCACAGGATGCTGAAATGTAGAGGATGGACAGAGTGAGTCAGTAAACAAAAACAAAGGCTGATCAGAGAAAACAACACAGTCTATTTAAAGTCAAGCAAGACTCAACAAACAAATAAGACAGCTGAGAATCGGTCGGACCCCTAATATAGGATGGAATGTTCAGCCCTGAAAGCTAACCAGAGACACTGCAGGTTAGACAAGACAGCAATGCAAAGGTCTTAGAGGATATATGACCTTTTCTCCAACTATGTCTCACACTAGTTATCACTTTGTAGACAGCCTTACACTTTCCTTGATATAATAAATCTACTATGTAGCAACTCTACACTTGACAGACACCTTACTACTTTTAACATATCATGTTTTATCATTTAGCTTACCAACTGTATCCTTTTGATCAAGATATAATAACATCTGATTTACTTGTTGACTGTATGAGTTGTGATGGAAGACTATTCAAATCTTTCATTGCTCTATACATTACTGTACAGTATGTATGTTGCATTGTTGACGAGAGAAAAGTTGAATAGAAAATGATCATGGTCCATGTTCCACAGCCAGCGTGATCACACTGAAGTAGGCTTAACACCAAAACGTGTTTGTGCCTGTGTCAGCGTTGCCAGATTATGCGAGAGAAATAAACAGGTCTATGAAAACAAGCCCAAAAGAAGCAACTATAGGCCACATGAGCAATTTAAACCTATATGCATCGGCTATTTGAAAATAGCCGATCTACAAGCTCACAAGATGTTGAGACCTTGCTGTAACTCTGCTATTTTCAAAAAATCTTGTGAAAAAAATGTGGAACATTTGGAAGATTTTTGAAACATTTTAACAACACAAATCTGGTACGGGTCTCCCTGGCACAAAACATTTTCGGATGGGGGTTTGGGACAAATTTACATTTACATGAGTCCATGACATGGCAATATTTGTGAACCACTGGTTTAAATAATAATAACAATAAAATAAAACATTTGGAAGCAAGCCCAAATAAGCAACTACACTTTAGAAACAAGCCCAACAAACAAACAAAAGACTTTACATAAAAACTGAAAAATGCTTATCACAATGTACAAGTAAAATATTTAATGTAACCTACAGCTTACATATGCCATAATTTTCTGGTACGTGAAAGTTCACAGCAGTGTTGTTCATAAGGCATTTACAAATACACTATAGATGCCTTAGTGTGATAATGGTGGAACAGCTTACAACCCACTGGTGGTCTGAACATGACAAGTGGTTTCCTGGGTTCTGTCAGCTAACACAGACAAAGGACAGCAGGTGAGTCAGTTGAGGTCTATTAGTTCAAGTACGTAACAGAAGACTCATATTATCCCTGCAGTAATACCTCAAGACAGCTGACTCTTGAAGCCCTTGGCAGGGACTGCTTGTTCCACAGATGAATCCAAGGTTAAAGTGTAAATTAGCACTACCCTGAGTTTAAACGGTGTCTGTCGATGAATGACAAGCTCTTGGTAACGCTATCTCCTATTGTCTGTGGCCAAAATGATCACCTTCCTGACAGCCTTACACTTCCCCTGATGCACAATAAATACTTGCTGACATCAACCCTTGACCTTGATAATTAACAATGTACTCAGCTGGTGAAAAGCTTTGGATCAACGCCATATAAAGAACTTGAAGCACATTTTTCTATTCTATTTTTTAAAATATGCCATACTAATGATGATTTTCTTTTGTTACAGTATATATAGTAGACCTAAATTACTCAAGTTGATGCCTTATCCCATGTATGTGGCCTACAGAGAGTGTCTACAGTGAAGACTTTGAAGTATGCTTCATGGTCAGTAGAAGGAATCCAAAAAGAATTTCACAGTGTTATCTTTGTCCTCAAGGATAGAGATTAGCAAACAGTACCACTACGTCACCAACACAATGTGGTGTGTAGAGTTATAGAGCAATGTTGACTGTTTTAATGCCAATGTACTAATAGTGTGTGAAATAGCTGTTGCTGTCTGCATTTTTGTTGTAAGTTGTAATGTGTGTGTAAAGTTGTCATATTTTCTATTTATAAAAGTCTTGGTTGATGTAATGTTTCACTGGCTTATTTTTTCACAATAACCATGCCAGAAAGTTTTGTTATGTGACCACTTCTTTAAATACTATTTTCAGTCACAAGTGTCACTGCCTCCCGGTGACTGCCTACACTCGAACAAGAATGACACATGACAGAACTGTTTTACTAGCGAAGCCTGCTATACTGTAGAATAACCACTGTGGTGATTTAACACATTTGGTGAACAACATGAACACTAAAATCCCTGGGGAAAAATACTATATGAATCATTTATTACACCGAATATAGTCTTTCACTACTTTGTGAAAACAGCGGTGATTGATTAAAAAATAAAAATAATCACTGCCATAGGAATGTGTTCCATTTACTTTTAAATTGATAACACAGGGATTTGATGGGTGAAATACACCTTACTTACTTTGTTTAATTTATCTTGAGAGAAAAAATACTTGGTATTTGAGAAGGAAATAAATATATAATGTTTCATATTTGAATATATTAAATAATATGTATATAATAATACAATATAATAATTATATAATCTAATAATATAGTTAATTATGTTTAAAATGTACATTCATTTGTTATACAATGGCCCAGTGTATGAGGTGGGAGCAAAGCTTGGTGCTACGGTATTTAATCTTTAATAGCATCACAAAGCCATCTCATTGGAGACTCCAAAATAGGAAGCAGAACAAAGGGGTGATGCTCCCAATGTGCTCCCCTCCTCTGTCCTTAATCATCATAGCTCATTGTATCAGGCCATATTGGTTCAGGTTTTACACACCTCACTTGCCAAAACAGAGCAACTACACCCAGGTATGAAAAGGGGATTTATGACCTCCTCCCAAATATGGTCAGACGCTAGCGTTTATATACAGTAAGGAACAGAGCTGGGGGGACACAGGACAACAGGGCACTTGAAGGTAAGAGATAACAGGTAGATAGAATGTGGAGCAGTGGCGGAAAGTAACTAAGTCCATTTACTTAAGTACTGTACTTAAGTAGAATTTTGAGGTATTTGTACTTTACTTGAGTATTTACAATTTCCAATACTTTTACTTCTACTCCACTACATCTCAGAGGCAAATATTGTACTTTTACTCCACTACAATATTTTGAAAACTTTACTACTTACTTTGCAGATATCAATTATTACATTATAAAACATACATTAACCACTTCAGCCCAATTGTATACCTCGGCTATTTGAAAACGGCCGATCTACAAGCTCACAACGCGCAAATGGATTGGATTGTGCTACTTCATTTCTTTATATCCATGTTCACATTTTATTCACAGAGAACCACCACATCAAAGCATTCCAGCTGGGTTCCAAAAAAAGGTAAGTTACTGTTTGTGTGATATACTGTAGTTACTTTCTGGTCAGCCACCTTAAAAAAAATCACTGCTACAAATACTTATCTCCTGGTAGATTTATTGAATTAAAGCATCTGCGTTCATGGAGGTTATACAAGGTTATAGGGGAAGCTGGAAAGCACCCTGTGAGGCTGCAAGTGAAACAGCTCTTTACATTTCCAATATGTTGTGCAGTGTGAGAGTGATGCTGCTTGACTATCCTGTTACACACAATAATAATAGTACAAGGCATTTTAAGTTAATGAAATACTTTATGTTGTAAGCAGGGTCGATTGTTTTCAACAGTCAAATACATTTGGGACACCAGTTCTGTCTTAATAGTTTCCATCATATCTGTTGTACATTTCTGTGACCATTTCTGTGATATTGCTCATTATAACTCATTGATTGATTGATTGATTGATTGATTGTATGTTGATGTGGAACACATTTCAAAATATCTATTCAGTGACACTAGAATATCTTGTGATTGTATCAAGAATTAATTGTAAGTACTGCAGAAGCCATTTAGAGTTTGGATATGAAGTGCTGTATTTCTTTGGTAATTGTTTGCAGGTAAACATCTAAAAACGTAGAGATGGGGGACGCCCTGATGGCAGAGTTTGGGGCAGCAGCTTCTTTTCTGCGAAAGTCAGACAGGGAGCGTCTGGAGGCCCAGACTCGTCCATTCGACATGAAAAAGGAGTGTTTTGTGTCCGACCCTAATGTTGAGTATGTCAAGGCTTCCATTACCAGTAGAGATGGAGACAATGTCACCGTGGATACTGAGTTTGGAAAAGTAAGTGTGTCATGTATAAATGAGGGCAGCTGCCCATTAGTAGTGGGAGAACAAAGTTGTCAATTACTAAAATTTCCAAGGCTGCTAAATAGATTTTAAGAAATGGTTGAAGATTAAGTATGACCATAATTTTTTTAATCTAACATTATGGTCTTGTTTCGGACAGTAATCCATGAGGAGGAAATAGGATGAATGCATGATGTGACCTCTCAAAAAAAAAAAACACAAGCAACTAACTCAACAATTCCACACTCATAAAAGAATAGATTAGGATAATTCTTGGGAATACTGCAAAATCATGTCTAGTATACTCTTTCATCTCTCCACAGACAGTAACCCATAAGGAGGAAAATGTCCATCCCCAGAACCCGCCAAAGTTTGATAAAATTGAAGACATGGCGATGTTCACCTTCCTCCATGAGCCTGCTGTGCTGTTCAACCTCAAAGAGCGTTATGCAGCCTGGATGATCTATGTGAGTCACATTGCAATTTGCAACCAAATGTGAAGATCATCTAGTTTGTGTGCCTTTCACTAACGTGACACTGACTTCCTCCACAGACCTACTCAGGGCTGTTCTGTGTGACTGTCAACCCCTACAAGCAGCTGCCAGTGTACGACCAGTCAGTGGTCAATGCCTACAGAGGCAAGAAGAGGAGTGAAGCTCCCCCTCACATCTTCTCCATCTCTGACAATGCCTACCAATACATGTTGTCAGGTACTGTTAACCGTCTTCTCACTTAATTCGGGTGGCAGTGGCTCAGGGGGTACAGCGGCCGTCTTGGAATCCGAAAGTTCCAGGTTCGATTCCTGGCTCCTCCCGGCTATGTGTCAAAGTGTCCTTGAGCAAGGCACTGAACCCCTAACTGCTCCCGATGAGCAGGTTGGTGCCTTGTATGGTTTCCTCTGCCGTGAATGGGTGAATGTGAAGTACATTGTAAAGCGCTTCGGAGAAAAAGCACCATATAAATACAGTCCATTAGTAAATGTGACTGTAGAATAAACATATCTACCGAATATCATATTAACATTTCTTTAACTTTTGCAGATAGGGAGAATCAGTCTGTCTTGATCACGTGAGTAAATTATTACAGATCTGATCTGCTACAAAAAAAAAGAAAAAAAAAAGAAGCTCACATCATTTCCTCAAAAAAATGAAAAAACTTGTTCTTCTACCATCAGTGGAGAATCTGGTGCTGGAAAGACTGTGAACACCAAAAGAGTCATCCAGTACTTTGCCAGTATTGCAGCCGTTTCTGGAAAGAAGGATGCTGCTCAGGAGAAAAAGGTTTATTTTGTATTCATGAAATCTATTGTGCTGACACACACACAGTAAAAGGTATAGCGCATGACTTAAAACTGACGTCAATATGAGGTTATGAACTCTGCTTCTCTATAGGGAACCCTTGAAGATCAAATCATTCAGGCTAACCCTGCTCTGGAGGCTTTCGGGAATGCCAAGACCATCAGGAATGACAATTCCTCCAGATTTGTAAGTTTACCCCCCCCCCCCACACACACACCTAGTAATTCATCCCCCAGATGTTCTGCACGCTCAAGACCAAAACAATCTGCTTGTCTTATTTCTTAGGGAAAATTCATCCGAATTCACTTTGGCGTTAGTGGCAAGTTGTCATCTGCTGATATTGAGACTTGTAAGTATGCAGGCGACTTTTATACATTTGATGCAATTTAATCTCTCAAGAACAGATTCAGAGCTGTGCTGGGGGCGCTGTTTTTCCTTTTTATTTGACGATGGGTTCCCAGATTGGATGCAATTAAACAAAAAACAAAAAAAAGCAACTATCAGTTAATACCATGTTATCTACCACCTTTCAGATCTGCTAGAGAAGTCCCGTGTCACGTTTCAGCTTAAAGCTGAGAGAGACTACCACATCTTCTACCAGATTCTGTCTCAAAAGAAACCAGAACTACTGGGTGAATATTGAGAAATAAAACAATGTCGTGCCAATAAATAAATGCTCATTGTATGATAACAATTAAAGAACTGTTCTTGACGCTTCACAGAGATGCTGCTCATCACCAGCAACCCCTATGATTATCCCTTCATCTCCCAAGGAGAGATATCTGTAACTTCCATCAATGATTCTGAGGAGCTGATAGCCACTGATGTAGGTGAATTCATGGATAAAAAGAAAGAAAAAGGATAAAAGATTTACCACTGTCATTTCATAAGTCAAGTCAACTATATTTGTATAGGTCTAAATCACTGTGAGTCTGTGACAGTCTCAAAGGAATACCAACATTTAACAAAGGAAACAAAACAAAAGAAAACTAGAAAAAGTGCTCCTCGGAGCACAGGACTCCGCCAGGTCAGGTAGGTTAGTGTGGGCCAGCAATATTCGGTACATGCCTTTCGGCCTGGCGGAGACAAAAAGAGCCGACCCTCTTCCTTCATGCATATGTGTGATTGTGTGCAATAGGTGCAAAGTGGGAAATATCCAAATGCAAAATAGAAAAAGTGCCAAACTATTAATTGTCCATACTAGTAGAAAAAATACAGTAATGATAAACAATGAATAAGTACTATAATAGCAATACGTAAACAAAACTAAAAAACAACGAGGGAGAGCTACTGGTCAGTAAAGTACAAATCCAACTTGAAAACCATTATCTCCTGTTATAGGATGCTTTTGATGTGCTTGGCTTCACCCAAGAGGAGAAGAATGGCATTTACAAGATGACTGGTGCCATCATGCACTATGGCAACATGAAGTTCAAGCAGAAGCAGAGGGAGGAACAGGCAGAGCCTGATGGCACTGAGAGTAAGATTCCATGATTAGAACATAATCATCTTATCGATAATGTGCATACTGTATATATGTGGTGAAAATGTTTTAAAATCTTGCTGCCGTAGATGCTGACAAAGTCGCATATTTGATGGGTTTAAACTCCGCTGACCTCCTGAAGTGCCTGTGCCACCCAAGGGTCAAAGTAGGAAATGAATGGGTCACCAAAGGTCAGGGTGTTGATCAAGTGAGTATCAATTATTGTACTGTTGTACACATTCTTTACAATATGGGCTATCGCCTTTTACTTTGGCGACATGCAAGCCGTTTACATGCGTTGTAGCTGGGCACTGGCAGACAGTTATACTCTATATCACTCTGAAACAACATCAACACAAGATTATTGTGTTATTGTTACTGTGTTATTGTGATTATATATTGGTATATACTGCCTGTTGGAAGGAACGCTGACCTGTAATAATCACTTGAGGGCGATGCAAGGCATCTCAGTTGCGTGACACCTGGCTGTCAGTGAATAAACAACCCACGCTGCATAGAGTAGTAAGCTCATAGAGTTAAAGAGTAAGCTACTGAAGCGGCGATAGCTTTGGCTAATAATAACTAGGCTGCTAGGCTAACACTGTGACTGGGCTGGAAAATCATAGCCAGTCCACCAGGGGGCGAGACAATAACATTATGTTAAAATGAGGCTTCATTAAATGTTTTATGCTTAGTTCAACATGTCTTTTGACAGGTCTGCTACTCTATTGGTGCACTGTCCAAGTCAGTGTATGAGAGGTTGTTCCTGTGGATGGTGGTGAGAATCAACCAAACTCTGGAGACCAAGCAACCTCGCCAGCACTTCATTGGTGTGCTGGACATTGCTGGGTTTGAGATCTTTGATGTGAGTATTCTGAACGATGAAAATGTCAGCGATTATTATAATAAGAGATTGTTATAATAATCTAAATCTGTAAGTGGTGAAGATGTAATAGGAAAAATAACTGGAGATTAAACATGCCAATGATGTGAAATTCAGGATGTGCACATCTCTGTATACGTGAAGAGGGTTTGTAGCCATCTATTCTGGGAAGAAGGATTTACGTGTTTAAACTTGTTTTGATTTCATAAAGTTTATATCCCTTAAAGGACTAGTTCACCCCCAAAATACCTTTTTTTCTATGGATTACTCACCCCATGGAGCCTTGAATTCATGGATATTTTTTTGTTTTTGTCGCATTCCTTCCTTTATTATTTGATTATAATAAATTTAGCCCCATTGATTCCGGTAGGAGACACAAATGCATTTGTGTCTCCTACCGGAATCAATGGGGACAAATTTATTATAATCAAATTATTGGCTTAGGAATGCCACAAAAACAAAAATAAATCCATGAATTCAAGGCTTCATGGGGTGTGCAATTGATAGAAAATAAGTCATTTTTTGGGTGAACTCCTCCTTTAAAAGCAAAAGCAACAAATCTTCCACCACTGCAATTCTTTAGCAGTCTCATTATTTAGTTTCTTGTTTTTCACACTTTAGAGCAGGATTACTCAACTTAAGATGGCTCAGGGACCACCCAGCAAAAAAAACAAAAGTTCAAAGGCCGCAAGCTAAAAATGCCGGTCCATTTTGGATTTTTCGATGTTGTAACACACATTGTTATTGTTATAAGAAAATGTACATTTTGACATCATATTCTTTCACTGTACCTGTTTATTTTGTGTGTATGTATGTCTGTTTGTTTTTGAAACAAAAGGAAGCAACCCAAAATGTATATTTTTATCCTGTGCTTCACAATAATAAAAAAAATGGTTTTGACCATGACGGGCCGCAGAGATGCTGCGTTGGGGCCGTATGCGGCCCGCGGGTTGAGTAGCACTGCTTTAGAGCATATCGGTGGTCAGAATATGGACATATAAAATGGAAAGAAATCATTTTTTGTGTATTTTTATATCAAAAGTCCACAAAAGGACATTCTTAATTCCTGTCAAACTAAAACATTCTGAAACTTAACAAAATAAAAAGGCCAAAAAAGCCATTTCACCAGGTCAAGCACAAGGCTTATGCTTACACTGCTTCAAGTTCTTCTAATCCAGGGGTCTTCAACAGGGGGTCCGGGACCCCTAGGGGGTCCTCAGAGTTACTACAGGGGGTCCGCCAAATCTTTGTGTGGTGGGGACCATTAGCTGAAAATAGCCGATCTACAAGCTCACAACGCCTCGCGCTGCGAGGCGTTGTGAGCTTGTAGATCGGCTATTTACTGAGAGTCGGTGTAGAGGGAAAAAGAGCAGACCAAGTACAGAGCCAACGGTCAAGTTGACTAAATATTGAGGGTTTAAAGGTTAGCTATCTGAAAATACACACATTGACATGAATCCAATTATCTATGAAATGTATGAAAAAAGTTTAATCTGCAACATTTTTTATACAATATTTAGTGGGGGGTCCCTGCTTCATCTCTCTCTCAGCTAGGGGGTCCTTGGCCTGAAAATGTTGAAGACCCCTGTTCTAATCTAATGTGATGTGATCCCTTACAGTTCAACACCTTTGAACAACTGTGCATCAACTTCACAAATGAGAAGCTGCAACAGTTCTTCAACCACCACATGTTTGTGTTGGAACAAGAAGAGTACAAGAAAGAAGGCATTGTGTGGACGTTCATAGACTTTGGCATGGACTTAGCTGCCTGCATTGAACTCATTGAGAAGGTTGGTTTTCAAAGTAATAAATCATTTCTCAGATATCATTCTATAATTACATTTTCACAGGAGTAATATGATATTTTGGTGTATTGTATTAAGCATCTCTTTCCTACTTTTCTTCAGCCCATGGGTATCATGTCAATCCTTGAAGAGGAGTGTATGTTCCCCAAAGCCAGTGATGCAACATTCAAGGCTAAGCTGTATGACAACCACCTGGGCAAAAATCCCAACTTCCAGAAGCCCAGGATCATCAAGGGGAGACCAGAGGCCCATTTCTCCCTGGTTCACTATGCCGGTACAGTGGATTACAACATTGGTAACTGGTTGGTAAAGAACAAGGATCCTCTCAATGAGACTGTGGTCGGTCTCTACCAGAAGTCAAGCCTCAAGCTACTGGCTACGCTGTTCGCTAGCTTTGCTAGTGCAGAAGGAGGTAGGCTATATGAGATTACTTCTAATTGAACAGATGCAGTAACTAGTAACTGGTAATATATATGGTCTACCCTTTTCATGTCGTTAATAGATGATAAAGGTGCAGGAAAAAAGAAGAAGGGGTCTTCATTCCAGACTGTGTCTGCCTTGCACAGGGTGATCATTTCTCAGTGGCAAAAACTTGCAGGACAAAATCATTGCATTTGAGATTCTACACAATATATCGATAGGATATTGTAACACATTAATTCTTTGCTAAACCCACAGGAGAACCTGCATAAACTCATGACCAACTTGAAGTCTACCCATCCTCACTTTGTACGCTGCCTCATCCCCAATGAGACCAAGACTCCTGGGGTCATGGAGAATCCTCTGGTTATGCACCAGCTACGCTGTAACGGTGTACTGGAAGGCATCAGGATCTGCAGAAAGGGTTTCCCTAACAGAATCCTCTATGCTGACTTCAAACAAAGGTTAAACACGAGCTTTTACCCCAACATTTATTTACAACTGCTTCTCTAAATGTGCTATGATTTGAAATGTGTGTTTACCATGTTTCATTCAGATACCGTATTCTGAATCCAAATGCAATCCCTGAGGGACAGTTTATGGACAACAAGAAGGCTTCAGAAAAACTGCTGGGTTCCTTGGATCTCGATATTGAGCAGTATAAGTTTGGACACACCAAGGTTGGTATTTTTTAAATAGTAAAGAATTCTTTCATAACATTTAATGAGATTCAGGAAGAGGATGGGTTCCTTGTGTATAACCTAGATCAGGAGTTTTTAAATTCTGAGACAGTGGGCCTCTCTTCCGACAAGGCTGAGACGACCATGGGGTCAAATCAACACTGACGCTTAGATTTGAAAACAAAATCAATAAATATCATGAAAAGAAGGGTCATTTCACCATAGACTTACATACAATCAAACAATTGTTTCTTTTAGAATTGAGAAGCCCACTTTAAAAACACCTAACCTTCATCCAAAAGTGAACAAAATATGTCACTCCAAATAATACTGTATTCTATTTGTTTACACACAGTTCTCTATCCATTATTAGGTGTTCTTTAAAGCCGGTCTCCTAGGTGTTCTTGAGGAGATGAGAGATGACCGTCTCGCTCTCATCATCAGTGGAATTCAGTCCAGAGCCAGAGGATTACTTGCCAGGCTAGAATACCAGAAAATAGTAGAACGCAGGTACAGTATCACAGCTATTGCTTAAGTAAAACAGCACATACTATAAATATATATATATATAATTACTGAAAAACAACCGATTATATCAAAAGGGATTCCTTACTGGTGATCCAGTGGAATATACGTGCCTTCATGGGAGTCAAGAATTGGCCCTGGATGAAGCTGTACTTCAAGATCAAGCCTCTTCTGAAATCAGCTGAGTCTGAGAAGGAGATGGCAAACATGAAGGAGGAATTTGCAAAGCTAAAAGAGCTTTTTGCTAAAACTGATGCCAGGAAGAAGGAACTGGAAGAAAAAATGGTCAGTCTTCTCCAAGAGAAGAATGATCTGCAGCTCCACATCCAGTCTGTAAGTCGTCAAATTAACAAAATTCACCTAAATACATTCACTGTAATATTATTGTTTATGTTGCCATAAAACATTTCCGAAGCAAAACTTTTAAATACATTGTGTTAAACAGGAACAAGACAATCTCTCAGACGCTGAGGAGCGCTGTGAGGGTCTGATCAAGAGCAAGATCCAGCATGAGGCCAAAGCCAAAGAGATGACAGAAAGACTGGAAGATGAGGAGGAGATGAACGCAGAGCTGACTGCTAAGAAGAGGAAGTTGGAGGATGAGTGCTCAGAGCTCAAGAAAGACATTGATGATCTGGAGCTTACTCTGGCTAAAGTGGAAAAGGAGAAGCATGCCACTGAGAATAAGGTATTATAAGAGATAGTCTTATAATTTATGTTTTTTTTTAATTAAGCAAGTTAATTATACTAACTAGACAATAATTTAGGTCAAAAACATGACTGAAGAGATGGCAGCGTTGGAGGAAATCATCGCCAAGCTGACAAAGGAGAAGAAAGCTCTTCAAGAGGCTCATCAGCAAACACTGGATGACCTGCAGAGCGAGGAGGACAAAGTCAACACTCTGACCAAGGCCAAGGCCAAGCTGGAGCAGCAGGTTGATGATGTGAGTATTTGAAGCACTATTACGGTCCATACACTTACACACCAGGAGCATTTATTTCATTAATTCACTGTTATGATGAGTACAGTACACCCACACAGAGTGTGAATATACCAAGGCAATAAAGGCAATAAGGCAACGTCATTATTTTTGGAAACAAGGTCAATTTTTCACAGCAAATAAAAGTATCAACCCCTATAAATGAGGCATCACCAAAATAACAGTTTGATTTGAAATATTTGCGACGCATGTTCAGATCATTTAGTCGTCAAGCTCCTTAATTGTCATAGTTTTAGAGTTAGAGTAGAGTTACTTACTGTAATGCTGAGCAGAGTCTAATAATCAATGTATTATTCCTGACATTGTTCACTTTTTAGCTTGAAGGATCACTGGAACAAGAGAAGAAAATCAGGATGGATCTGGAGAGAGTAAAGAGGAAACTGGAAGGAGACTTGAAGTTGACCCAGGAGAGCCTAATGGACCTGGAGAATGACAAGCAGCAACTTGAGGAGAAGCTGAAGAAGTATATTAGTTTATATTAATGTACTATATCACAATCACGCAGAACCTTACACATCTTATACAATCATTTTAGAAAAACATAGAGGTCCTAAATGTTTGTTTTCTTTTACTTAAATGAAACATTTTTGTTTTTTATAGGAAGGACTTTGAGTTTAGCCAACTGAACAGCAAGATTGAGGATGAACAGGCTATGGGGGCCCAACTTCAGAAGAAACTCAAGGAGTTGCAGGTAACTACCAATGCAATGTAAAATTTAATGATGCATGCACAACTATAAAATGAGTAAAACACAGACCTGTGCCAAGGGTGTTAGTTTAAGGTGGATATAAATTCATGATGCCTTAGCATAAATAAAATGTAATGTATAC
This sequence comes from Gymnoscopelus braueri, assembly GCF_963280865.1. Lineage (NCBI taxonomy): Eukaryota > Metazoa > Chordata > Actinopteri > Myctophiformes > Myctophidae > Gymnoscopelus > Gymnoscopelus braueri. The sequence goes on along the minus strand of NC_137623.1, from coordinate 11,366,330 downwards.
TCCTCTGAAGATTGGCAATGAGGTGTGACTACAGTAGTAAATAACTTCTGGGTCCATGAAAAACTTTTTTTTTCAAAGTATTATGGTGAATGTTAATCTCTAGAGAAGTCCAATCGGTGTGAAAAGTTAATCAGTTCTTCCTTGGCCCAGGGACCAATCATTTTCACAGACAAAATGAAAACAGGCGGAGGTAATAAAGTGTTCGGCTAAATAAGTAGATTGCATTTTCAGGCTCGTATTGAAGAGTTAGAGGAAGAACTGGAAGCTGAGAGAGCTGCTCGAGCCAAGGTGGAGAAACAGAGATCAGACTTGTCCAGAGAGCTGGAGGAGATCAGTGAGAGGCTGGAGGAGGCTGGTGGGGCCACTACTGCCCAGATCGAGATGAATAAGAAGAGAGAGGCTGAGTTCCAGAAGATGCGCAGAGACCTTGAAGAGTCGACTCTGCAACATGAGGCCACTACTGCAACTCTGAGAAAGAAGAATGCAGACAGCGTGGTTGACCTGGGAGAGCAGATTGACAACCTTCAGAGAGTCAAACAGAAACTGGAAAAAGAGAAGAGCGAGCTCAGACTGGAGCTTGATGATGTGGTCTCCAACATGGAGCAAATCGCTAAGACCAAAGTGAGTCAAAAGTCCTAATTATGCAGAATCAGTTCAAGTCAATGTGATGTTGATTCATGAAAAATAATATGTATATATTGTTTTCAGACAAACTTGGAGAAAATGTCCCGCACTCTGGAGGACCAGATGACTGAATACAGATCAAAAGCTGAGGAAGGTCAACGCGCCATTAATGACTTCACCATGCAGAGAGCAAAGCTTCAAACTGAGAATGGTATGACACTGTTAAATTGGGTCAATGCAAAACCACTGAAGCAACATGTAGAAAATGAAAAATATAAGTATATCCGGCTCATGCAGGAGATCGAGTTTGATTGCAGCTAACTGATTTGATTTCAGCTGCAATCAAAATGTAGTTAGTTCTAATAGTTGAAGGTTGATGGAAAACGTGTTTATCTACAGGTGAGCTAATCAGGCAGATGGAGGAGAAGGACTCACTTGTCTCCCAGTTGACCAGAGCAAAGCAGTCATACACTCAGCAGGTTGAGGACCTCAAGAGACAACTGGAGGAGGAGGTCAAGGTAGATGCTATTGTCAGAAATGTGATGTTGATGTTACCTACCATAAATGCATTCATAAATGTGTTGTGATCCAAAGTTTAAAACATTTTAAGTGTTTGAGGATTGCAACTAGTCCTAAATATTTTTTCCCCCACAAAAGGCCAAGAATGCACTGGCTCATGCAGTGCAGTCTGCTCGCCATGACTCTGACCTGCTGAGGGAGCAGTATGAAGAGGAGCAGGAGGCCAAGGCTGAACTGCAACGGGGCATGTCCAAGGCTAACTCTGAAGTGGCTCAGTGGAGAACCAAGTATGAAACTGATGCCATCCAGAGGACCGAGGAGCTGGAAGAGGCAAAGTAAGGAACGTCTTGGAGAAAAAAAGAAATCCTGAGATTATATAAACATGGCCAAATATTTTGTAACAATGAACCAGTTATCACATAGCCATAGGTCGTTATTATAAGATGATAGTAGACACTAAAATGTAATTTGATCATTCTTGTTTGATGTATCCAGTCTTAACTGCTTCTCGCCCCTGAAAATAGGAAGAAGTTAGCTCAACGTCTGCAAGATGCAGAGGAAGCTGTGGAGGCTGTTAATGCTAAATGCTCCTCTCTGGAGAAGACCAAACACAGGCTCCAGAATGAGATTGAAGATCTCATGGTGGATGTAGAGAGATCTAATGCTGCCGCTGCAGCTCTGGACAAGAAGCAAAGAAACTTTGACAAGGTAATAATACATGAGAGAAAGACAACCTGGAAAAGTTACTTCTAAATAATTATGTTGAATTTTCTGATCCAATGTGACACATTATTTAACCAGGTCCTGGCTGAGTGGAAGCAGAAGTATGAAGAATCTCAGACTGAGCTGGAGAGCACCCAGAAAGAGGCCAGGTCTCTCAGCACTGAGCTCTTCAAACTGAAGAACTCTTATGAAGAGTCTCTGGATCACCTGGACTCAATGAAGAGAGAGAACAAGAACCTTCAAGGTAATAAGGTTTCATTAACCGTCATTATCTAATGGATGTAGAGAATACATTTGTTGGGACCAATTTTAATTAATTGAATACTTTTAAAATAGAGGAAATTTCTGACCTGACTGAGCAACTTGGAGAGTCAGGAAAAAGTGTCCATGAGTTGGAGAAGGCACGTAAACTACTGGAGCAAGAAAAAACTGAGATACAGGCTGCTCTGGAGGAAGCTGAGGTAAGACTAGAATAACATTTGAATATATCAAAGTCTATTTTCTCAATGTCAGACACATTTCTCATGATATGTGGTGTTCCAACAGGGAACACTAGAGCACGAGGAAGGCAAGATCCTCAGGGCTCAACTAGAGTTCAACCAGGTCAAGGCTGACATCGAGCGCAAACTTGCTGAGAAGGATGAGGAGATGGAGATGGCTAAGAGAAATCAGCAGAGAATGGTGGACACCTTGCAAAGCTCCTTAGAGTCTGAGACTCGCAGCAGGAATGAGGCTATGAGACTGAAGAAGAAGATGGAGGGAGATCTCAATGAGATGGAGATCCAGCTGAGCCAGGCCAACAGGCAGGCAGCAGAAGCTCAGAAACAGCTCAAAGGACTCCAGTCCCATCTGAAGGTGTAGTAAAAATATTGTGAAAACAAAAATAACTGACTATAAATCTGTCAATATCTGTCATTATGCAAGTTAATGACAGACTAGCCTCGATCTCCAGGCTTTTATTGTTTAGTTTAGCTAAAAAATAAAAGCCTGGACCAGCGCGTCGGTGTACCCGGTATGAGGAAGTGTTCATTTCCCCAACCAACCAGAGTGCAGTGGGCGTCGCTCGCAATGTTGTGTTAACGGGGCGGGGGTTGACGGACAGATCGGTGAACCAATGGGATCAGGCGCAGTCTCTCTGCGCCTCTATACACCCGCCCCTCTATACACAAAATCAGGAGCGTTGGTGCAGCCTAATGACAGACAAGCAGAGACAAAAAGATTACATTTGTTTAATGGTTAATATTTTAACAGGACTCTCAGCTGCAGCTGGATGATGCTCTTCGTGCCAATGATGATCTGAAGGAGAACATTGCCATCGTGGAGAGACGCAACAATCTGATGCAGGCTGAACTTGATGAGCTGAGGTCTATGGTGGAGCAGACTGATAGATGTCGTAAACTGGCTGAGCAGGAACTGCTCGATGTCAGTGAAAGAGTTCAACTGCTGCACTCTCAGGTAGGTCGTTCATCACAAATCAGTGAACATTATTACAAGAACTTAGGATGCATCTTATAAAATGGTTGTATTACACCTAATTTTTTTTATTTTATCAAAATGTTGTATTTTCTCCTGTTTTCAGAACACTGGTCTGTTGAACCAGAAGAAGAAACTTGAGGGAGACACAACCCAGCTTCAGAATGAAGTGGAAGAGGCTGTGCAGGAATGTAGAAATGCTGAGGAAAAGGCAAAGAAGGCCATTACTGATGCTGCCATGATGGCTGAGGAGCTGAAGAAGGAGCAGGACACCAGCGCTCACCTGGAACGCATGAAGAAGAACATGGAGCAGACCATCAAGGACCTGCAGCACCGTCTGGACGAAGCTGAGCAAATCGCCATGAAAGGTGGCAAGAAGCAGGTCCAGAAACTGGAGGCCAGGGTGAGCGACTAACAAAGTTATAAAATAACTACAGTGATAACCGTAAATCCCTGCCCATTCACTGCTATGGAGTTGCTTGCCGGCAGTAGTGTTACCTCCATGTGCAACCCCTTGAAAAAGATTGTGCGCAAGCTTGTGAGTCGAGCCCATCAGTCAAAACCGTTTTAACTTGTTCATGTATTGTGCCCCGGCTGCACTTCCAGAGTCAGCCACCAGGAGGGCTAAGCTTCACTTATTCCTCTTGGTTCTGGGAGCTTGGCGACTAAACTATAAGGTGGCAATCACACTGGCAAGCAGTAGAAGAAGAGGTAGTAGAGTAAATTAGACATCAGTGTAACCTGCCAACATTTTGGCATTCTGATTAATCACAATTTTTAGAGTCTAAAAGAATCAAAGCAAGAACAATGGAGGCCAACACCTTGGAGAAATGTATTATTGGCAAATCAAAAAACCCAGAACTGGGTGCACTGGAATTCTTTGTCGTTTAAGCTTCATTCTTGCAATGTGATCACTGCCGATCACCTGCCTAAATATGTCTGTTTCTTTTAACTCATTTGCCTAAACTCAGACTATATACTCACACATATGCTTTCCTTTAAGGTAAGGGAGCTGGAAGTAGAAGTGGAAGCAGAGCAAAGAAAGGCTACTGATGCTGTAAAAGGAGCTCGCAAATATGAAAGACGTATCAAGGAACTCACCTATCAGGTATAATCTTTTTTTTTTCATTATAACTTTTTATTTCATTTTACAGGAGAAAAATAACAGGTACAGGCACAGAAAAAGTCTAAAGACTCTAAACATTGTTTACCTTATGTGCCCAAAAAGGCAAAAGCTCAATTAAACCAATCCAACACATAAACGGGCATATATTTTATACAATTAATGAATACAAATATTGACTAACACACTCCATTATTATATATATTTTAATTATATTCTGTATATATATATATATATATATATATATATTATATAATATAATTAATATAATTCAAACTAAATCCCTAAATTAACAGTAAATTATAAATTAATCCCTCCAAACCCACCCAGTCATAGGCATAAATAGCAACCCTAATCAACAAAGAAAATGGGCAATATATAAAAATATAAATCAGGTTAAATTTTTTGATTTATTTGACTTTAACACGCATTTTTGTTTCATATGTAGCTGAGTCAAATGTTTATTAGAATTATTTTTTCCCCCTTTTATACAGACAGAGGAGGATCGTAAAAATTTGACCCGCCTCCAGGACCTGGTGGATAAATTGCAGCTTAAGGTCAAGTCCTACAAGAGATCTGCAGAAGAGGCTGTGAGTATTTCAAGATACTATGCTATATTATACTGTGCTATTCAGTCGCTATAGGAATATTAAGAGGTACCTGTATCTGCACACCTAGCACACACACATCCAGCATTTTGGCAGTTTGTTCTAGCGAAGACCTAACGACTGACGAAGCGCTGTGATTACGTACCAACAATGCTACGAATGGCAGATGATTGCAGATGGAAAACTGGAGGCTAGAACATAGCTGCTCTCTGTGCTATTAGTCTACTGTACACTTTCTAATAAAGTCAAGGCACTGTAAAGAAGGAAAGGAGAAGCTCTACGCCAGTGGTTCTCAAAGTGGGGTCCGGGGACCCCCAGGGGTACTTGAGGGGGTTCCAGGGGGTCCCCAGCTAAATGCTGGATAGGAACCAAATGGACGCTTATGGGTCTGTAACTCTGAGAGTGTACAAATGGAACCAAATGGACCCGTCCATTTGGTTCCATTTTTACACTCTCAGAGTTAAATGAACATTGATTTTACAATATGAATTGGGGTCCCAGAGATACAAATGCCATTAAATGGGGGTCCGTAGCCTAATGCATGTCAAACTGGGGGTCCTTGAAATTAAAATGGTTGAAAATCCCTGCTAGAGCCGTAAAAAATAATCTTCTCTTATGGGGGTCCCTGGCAAATATTTTCAAATGGGGGTCCGCGGGCTAGTAAGTGTCAACTTGGGGGTCCTTGACATGAAAAAGTTTGAGAACCACTGCTCTACGCCATGGCATAATCCCCCATATATCATTTTAGGAGGAACAAGCCAACAACAATCTGGGCAAGTTCCGTAAGATGCAGCATGAACTGGATGAGGCAGAAGAAAGGGCTGACATTGCCGAGTCTCAGGTCAACAAGATGAGAGCCAAGAGCCGTGATGTGAGCAAGGTAAGCATGTAACAAATGTCTGACTCATTTTGAAAATGTTTTGAAAGCAGTTTTGAAAGTGAACTCACTATTTTTATAATCTTTTTTCCCCATACAGAAAGGCAAAGATGAGGAGTGAAGCTCCCTGACAGACTGTTCTAATGAAATTATTTTTCTCTATGCAACATAGCAGAAAAAATAATAAAGCAATCTAAAAGCATTTGTTTGTTTTAGTTGTGAACTTGTGTCTTGTGCTTACCGGTTTTTGATGTCCATTAAAAATATGGAGAAAGAAAACCATTGTTACAATTGTGTCTATAGTCATACCTTGTCATACATTAGAATGAGATTGAAACAGCTGCTGTATATAATGCTAGATGTCTAGGATATGAATTCAGAACGAGAGCAAACAAAGATTATCATTTATGACCTCCACATATCCAGACCTCCACACATGCAAGCATAATTATCCAACAAAAGTAAAGTTGGGTTGGGTTACATGTTTCACCAGGAGAATAATAGCAGTTGAGGGTAACACTTGCTCATAAGGTACCCGTAATTAGCGCTTAATTTATGATTAATGTTATCCTCAGAGGACACATAGCTGGTGAGGCAGTGTATGTACTATGTCACTGTCTGTTATGATGATGACTCAATTTACAATACAAGGCCATATCGCTTTCTCAATACAGTGTGTGTGTGTGTGTGTGTGTGTGTGTGTGTGTGTGTGTGTGTGTGTGTGTGTGTGTGTGTGTGTGTGTGTGTGTGTGTGTGTGTGTGTGTGTGTGTGTGTGTGTGTGTGTGTGTGTGTGTATGCAATAACATGCAATAAATGTGGGGAGTCCCACCCCATATTTCGTTCTGGCGGTGTGTGATCTCTACACATCATTATGTGAGAATGAACTGCTACTGAATGCTCTCCATCCATAGCGTGGAAAAAATCATTGCGTACTGTACAGGCCTACCGCAAATCCACAACATGGTTGAGAGTACAGTTACATTTTCAGTGGTGGAAAGTACATTTACTTAAGTACTCAAATCAAAATCAAATCAAACTTTATTTATATAGCACATTTAAAAACGACTGTCAGAGTATAAGAGTGACTGTAAATGACTTGTGAGTTAGTACTGGAGCTTCGGCTCCTTCTGCTGTTGCTATGATGCTGTTTGTTTGTTGCTGAATAAACCACTGAATGATTCTGAACCTGGTCCGGACGTCTCTTCTACACTTCTTTTAAGCAGCTAGGCCTGGTAACCCGCAGTCTAGTTAAGCCTCTATTTACCCCATAAGTCTTGAGTAGGGACTTAAAAACCTCAATGGACTGGGCGGATCTGAAGGGGGAGATCGTTCCAGAGCCTGGAGGCAACCAGTATTGTACTTAAGTACAATTTTGAGGTAATTGTACTTTACTTGAGTATTTTCAATTTCCAATACTTTTACTTCTACTCCACTACATCTCAGAGGCAAATATTGTACTCCACAACAATTAGTTGAAAACTTTAGTTACTAGTTACTTTTCAGATATAAATTATTACATTATAATACATACATTAACCACTTTAGACCTATTTTATACATAGGCCATTTGAAAATAGCCGATCTACAAGCTCACAACGCGTCGCATCGCGACGCGTTGTGAGCTTGTATATCTGCAAAAAAAAAATGTATATCTGTAATTTTGTAGTTATTCCACACAAGCTATTTTAATCAATGTTTCTTCTTTAAACTGTATCTATTTCTAATATTTAAGTATACAAGGACAACATTCTTTCAAAGAAGCGTATTTAACGGTGAGTGTCATCCACGGTACAAAAAGGAACGATTCAAGGGGAAAGAGTTTACATACTTTATGTTAGATCTTGGATTCTTGTAAAGTTCAAACAAAATTTAAAGCAAAGTGGATTTACGAAACTAAACGTACAATAGAACTGAACATAATAGCATCTTTGTTGTCCATGCATGTGGATATAAACAAAGTGGACAAATCTTGCATAAACACTTGAAGTGACATCACAAAAAGTTTCCCTACTACAGTACTGTAAGTCTCCAGCTGCTCTGCTCAAGGAATCCATATACATCTGAGCTCATTAGCATTTTCTCTAATGAGATTGGGTAAGTCACAAGTATATGATTGTTGATGTAAAAGTGACAATGAAGTGTAGTGGATCAAAATAAATAAAACATGTCCACTCATTTTGTCAGTTACACAATTACAATTACATGAATTAGTACTTTCACATTGCAATCTGCATCATGAGCTGATGAATCACAATAAGTACAAACTCCTTGAATACAACTACAGATAAAGTCTTGTTTTTAAATATTATATTTGAATGCAAGCATTTAATTTAAATGATTGCTATAGACATCATTGCAATTTATATTTTAACTCACCACATTCGTTGAGTTTTCATGAGGTGTAGTGATGCGGTCTTAATGCTACTGGGGAAACCACTAGATGTTCACGGGATGCTGAAATGTAGAAGATGGACAGAGTGAGTCAGTAAACAGAAAGAAAGGGTGACAGGAGAAAAGGACACAGTCCTATTGCACTTCAAGTAAGGGTCAAATTACCCCTCTTACACACTCCAGACCGCAAGACAGCTGATAATTGGACCCCTAACATAGGTTGCTATGTTCAGCTCTGGAAGGTAATCAGAGACACTCAAGGTTAGACAAGACATTTTGAGCGTTGAAAGGGCTTCTTATCAGCAATGCAAAGGATATGACCCAACAATGTCTGGCCCTGACAATTATCACTTTGTAGACAGCCTTACACTTTCTTACAATGTTTATGTAAGTACTAGGTAACAACTCTTGACAGACATCTTATTGTGTGTGTGTGTGTGTGTGTGTGTGTGCGTGTGTGTGTGTGCGTGCGTGCATGCGTGCGTGTCTGTGCGCAACTAATCTCCGACACTGCTAGACTGATCATAGTCAGGTATGATCAGTACCTGATCATACCTGATGATCAAAATCATCCCTGCAGTAGTAACTCAAGACAGCTGACTGTTGGATCCCTTGGCAGGGTCCGATATGTTCTGCAGAAGACTCCAAGGTTAAAGGTGTAAGTTAGCACTACCCAGAGTTGAAAAGGTTTATGTTGGTAAATGCCAACCTCTTTTTGGAGGTAGCACTATCCCCAATTGTCTGCAGGCCAATTAACACATTGCAGACAGCCTTACACTTTCCCTGATGCACAACTCCTGACATCGACCCTTGACATTGACTCACATGATTATCACAAAGGTGAACCTTTGGTTCAGCACCATGTAAAGAGCTTAAAGCTTTATTATTTATTTATATCTTAGTGTCTTTATAGTAATACAGTCATCAAAATATGCCATCTACAAATGATGAACATTTTTATTTTGTCATACAGTATGATAATAGGAGACCTTAATGACTTAAGTTGATTTAAGCCATAATGTATGTGGCCTACATTATTCACAGGTAATTAAATCTTTGAAAGGAGAGAGCAAATGCTACAAGTGTAGAGAAAAGACTTTCAAGTATGCTTTATGGTCAGTAGAAGGAATCCAAAAAATATTTCACAGCATTATCTTTGTCCTCAAGGATAGTGAGAAGCAAACAATACCACTCCCATCACCAACACTATGTGTTGTAGAGTTTTAGTGCATGCCAATGTATAGTGTGAACAATGGAAAACAGCTGCGGCTGTCTGCATCTTTACCAGGTCGCTAGACGAGATTGAAATCTCGAGATTTCAATCTCGTCTAGCGAGACTTCTGTTTTGTTTTTTTGTTTTTTTTGGACAGTGTCCAAAATTCTCCTTTAAGGTAAGGGAGCTAGAAGTGGACTGATTCAATAAAAGGAGTTCGCAAATATGAAAGACGCATCGAGGAGCTCACCTATCAGGTATCTTTATATTTTCAGCTGACTTAATACACCTTTGATTTTATGCATACCTGAATTAAATGTGAATACAAATTTGAATGTTTTATTGTTTATTTATGTAGACAGAGGAGGATCGTAAAAAATTGACCCGCCTCTATAGGACCTGGTGGATAAATTGTAACCTGGTAAATCCCTCCCTCCGGAAATCTCATTTATATTTGATCTGGCCTACAGGCCTGTATGGGCAATTTGGGAGCTTGGCGGGTTTAGTACCGTTGACTGACAACCCCTTCAGCCAATCAGCAGTTCGTTCCCCTTCAGCCAATCAGCAGTTCGTTCTCCCCACTACCATGGCAATGTGACGCAGGGGGACTTTTGAAAGGGCCATGCCGAAAATAGGTTACTTTATTCGGATACATGCATGTCACTGCCCGCCCCTGCCGGTTCTCTGAATACAAATTTAGAAATAGGCTCTGTCATGATTAATTGACCACGTATATGAAGTTAAACAACTAAATTCTATCCGAACGATATCTTAAAAGTTAATTCCATGCCTCAAAAAATAAGTTTGAGAGCGTTTTGAAGTTTTAAAACAGGCTGCACTAGGTTCCATTCGGTTTCACTCGAACTCGCCACCTGATTGGCCAACCTTCGCTGTCAATCACAGAACAATGAGCGAGGATGCTGATAGGAGAGTTCATCTTATGAACTCTGGAGAAACGCCCAGACAGGCCTGTAGGCCAGACTCACTACTGAAATCAAATACAAATGAGATTTCCAGAGGGAGGGGTTTACCAGGCTACAATTCCTGAAATCAAATGCAAATGAGATTTCCGAAAGGGGGGGGGGGGGGGGGGGTTACCAGGCTAGATAAATTGCAGCTTAAAGTTAAATGCAAGAGATATACAGAAGAGGCTGTGAGTATTTCAGCTATTCAGTCATTTTACTGTGGGAATATTAAGAAGTATCTACACATATCTAGCCTCTTGGCAGTGTGTTTTGATGAATATTAAATATTGACACATTAATGAATGAACCAAATTGTCTAAATCTATGGCCCGCCAAATCTATGTGAAATAGAACATTTTCTCTCTCTTTTAGTTTTTTTTACACCAACCACTTGAGCCCCGAGCATCCCTATTCTGGGGGGAACATCTATTATAAACAACAGATCTACATCAAACAGCAGATCTACAAGCTGACAACACGTCGCAGCGCGACGCGTTGTCAGCTTGTAGATCGTCTATTTTTGGTGAAAAAGTTTGTAGTAGAGGCAAAAAAAACACTAGAAACTGCTGTAACACTGCTGTAGTGCCCCATATGTGTGCAATTTAGGCTTTTTCTGTGTGACTATTCTCATACCAAACCCCTGAACAGTGTTTGTGCCAACTTTGTTACGGATTGGAGAAACTGAGCACCTGTTGCCCCGTGAGGCCCCTCGACTGGGCAACTGGGGGCCCCATGTGACTATTCTCATGCCAGACCCTGAACAGTGTTTGTGTCAAGTTTGGCACGGATTAGAGCATCAGTGCACCTGTGGCCTCTTGGGACCACTGACAGCTCACTCTTAGTCCACAGGATTACTGACAAAACAAAGGGTGAACCTGAAACCAGACAACAAGGCATAACTAAATATTTATCGTGAACAATTAATTCTCATTATGTTACATCATTTTACTGCTTTACATTTTGCTGCTTTACATGCTACCTGTATGAGTGAGAGACAAATCAATCCTTCTTGATTCAATCTGAACATTGTAAATATTTTAAAGGCTAAACAAATCCTGGGATTTTACTTTGAAATTAAGCCACAAAACATCACAAAGCTCAAGTGTGCAGCTGTAACCCTATTGGCCTTAAAATGTTACTGTTGCATAAAACAAGGAATACATTATGAACAAAACTTTCTGCAGCAATGCAGCAAACAAAATAAGCTATTTAAATTAACTTGAGATAGACAGGTAAGTCAACTAAATCAATCAAGAATATCTTGTTCAATTAATCTTCTCTTTTTTCTTTTTTTCCCCCATACCAATTAATGAACTACAATTGAGAAGAACAAAATATGACATTAAATACCAATGAAGGCTGGCAGAATATTGCAGCTGAAAAACTGGAGGGTAGAAAATAGCTGCTGTCTCTGCCATGAGTCTAGAGTAAACTTGCTGACTAAATTCAAGGCACAGTAAAGAAGGTAAGGAACGATCTACACCATTTCAGGAGGAACAAGCCAACAGCAATCTGGGCACGTTCCGTAAACTGCAGCATGAACTGGATGAGGTAGAAGGAACATTGCGGAGTCTCAGGTCAACAAGATGAGAGCAAAGAGTTGTGATGTGAGCAAGGTAAGCAAAGCAGTGACAAATGTCACAATTTGACAAATTTCTAAATGTTATTAAAGTGAGCTCACCATCTTTTATAATCTTTCCCCATACAGAAAGATGAAAAGTGAAGCTCCCAGACAGACCATTCTAATGAAAATCTTTTCCTCTAAGTAACATAGCAGAATAAAAAGAATTAAGCAATCTAAAAGCATTGTGTTTGTTTCAAGTGTGTGTTGTGTGTCTACCTGTTTATGGTGGCCATTATATTCAAGATTTGGAGAAAGTAAACCATTGATACAACTGAGTCTATACACCTACCATACATTACTGTTCGCAAATCGATGTATGTATTTTTGCAGTAGCATAAGGATTTTGTGTGAGTTATTGAGTAATGGTAAGCAACGTAAGATTTTAGAATATATATATTCTTTTACAATGCAACAACTAGCTCTTTGAGATTTGTTTCAAATATAAAGTGTGTTACAAATCAAATGTATTATTATTATTATTATGAATGTAAGGTGTTGTGGCGTATTTCAAGAATAGAGAGATAGAAACAGCTACACTTCATTTAATGCATTGTCTAGTATATGAATGTAAAACACGAGCAAGACAAAAATAAAATCCATGGCCTCCGCATCAAATGAGACATGCAAGCACATCCTAACAATAGTAAAGTTGGGTTGGGTTACATGTTTCACCAAGAGATTAGCAGTAAAGAGTTCCAGCCCTTTGTTCCTTTGGTCTGAAAGACAATACCCTTGCACCTCTGTGTTGATAACTTGAAAAGACTGGACAGCTGAGGCAAGGTTAATTCTCATAACAGCCCTACGTTGCAGAGACTCTAGATTCAAGATTTGACACAAAACTATACTGTGAAGGAAGCTGATATCCATCCCCAGAACCGGCCAAAGTTTGATAAAAATTGAAGACATGGGGATGTTCTAGCCTGGTAAAGCCCCTCCCTCCGGAAAATCTCATTTCCAATTACAAATGAGATTTCCGGAGGGAGGGTTTACCAGGCTAGGTATGTTCACCTTCCTCCATGAACCTGCAGTGCTGTTTAACCTCAAAGAGCGTTATTAGTCAGGGGATATTAAAACAATCTTGGAATAAATTCCTTACCAAGAAATGTCTTCACCAATGTGTTTGTAAAAGTGTCTAGTAACACATCTCATAAAGACTGAAATGCAGTTTTCCTCTGGGAATTTTTGACAGCTGCTGAAAGTTGGGGTACCCAGCATAACCTTATGCGGGGGAAAAAATCTAATTTTAATTCTGTTTTAAGTAGCAAGTGAGGGGTCAAACTATGGTGTTTTTATGATTCTGAATCCATTGCAAGCATTTGTTTTGCACCAAAACCACTCCTTGGGCTAAAAACGGCCATAGCCAACCTTGGTAATTTTTTTGTGTAAAAAGCCCATTGAGATTGGGCTGTTTTTAGCCGAAGGAGTGGTTTCGGTTCCAAATAAATGCTTGCAATGGATTCAGAATCATAAAAACACCATAGTTTGACCCCTCACATGCTACTTAAAGCAGAATTAAAATTAGATTTTTTTCCCCGCATAAGGTTATGGTGGGTACCCCAACGTTCAGCAGCTGTCAAGAATTCCCCTAGGAAAACTGCATTTCAGTCTTTATGAGACACCTTTACAAACACATTGGTGAAGAAATTTCTTGGTAAGGAATTTATTCCAAGATTTGACATTATTCTGATCATATTCCCTGACTATATGCAGCCTGGATGATCTGAAGATCATCTAGTTATTGTGCCTTTCACTAATGTGACACTGATGCAACAATATAATGTTGTTTGTGGACTATTTGCCCCATCTGGTGGCTAGATTTGGTAACAACATGGACCGTCAGTAAACCAAGCAGTAGCCAATGCAGTATCTACATGTAAATAATGTGAAACCAGTCAGTGTAAATACTATGGCTCAGTTCCTCTATTATTCGTCCGTCCATCCGTCCGTCCGTCTGTCTGTCTGTCTACTATCGATGCCGTTAGCAAATCTAACCACCAGATGGTGCTGACAGTGAACGCACAACTTAACAAGCAGTAGTGGAAACTAAGTAGGCTACATTTATTCAAGTACTGTACCTAGTACAATTTTGAGGTACTTTTATCTTACTGAAATATTTCAATTTTTCAATACTTTATCTTCTCCACTACAGAGACAAATATTGTACTTTTTTTTTATTCCACTATAATTATTTAAGGTCATTCTGACACATGCAAGGTTACTGCTATGGAAAACTCAAATAAGATAATGAACTATATGAACTGTATCTTTAATGACGAGACAATTCTTTAATAACACTCCAAACATACAAATGATAAAAATACAAGATGAAATTCTATTTAACACCCCTCCACCAAGGGTCTTCAACCCTTTTCAGGCCAAAGACCCCTTAGCTGAAAGAGAGATTAAGCAGGGACCCCCCACTACATATTGTATACAATGTTGCAGATTCAACTTTTTCATAGATTTGAAATGTCTTCATACTTGTTTGACAGCACTGTCATCAGTGTTACATTCATGTTTTTCTTTAGTTTATTTCAGACATTTAACCACTCAAACCCTCAATACTTTAGTAAACGTGACCATTGACTGCACTTGGTTTCTCTCCCTTTTCCCTCTACACGAAACCTCTTAGCCAAAAATAGCCGATCTACAAGCTCGATCTAAACGCCTCGCAGCGCAAATGTTCCCCTCTGAATAGGGAGGGATGCTAGGGTTCAAGTGGTTAATGTAAAAAAAGTTCCTATCACACAAAGATTTGGCGGCCGCCCTGTAGTAACTCTGAGGACCCCCTTGGCGTCCCGGACCCCATGTTGAAGACCCATGCCCTCCACTAGTAAGGGAAATTAGTACGTACCCCCCACCTCCCAACTGTGCCCTTGAATCGGACGGTTCTCGTTTGGACCCCTGGCTCCACCTGGGTTAGTGCCATAGTGTTCTTGAAACTGTGTCCTGCTAATTTGAAAGGACTTATGTCTGGAAGAGCTCTCTTCTCAGCAGAAGCCAAACTCAGAGCACCTTTTCACATGAGACCTTTTTATACGAACCGAACCGAGTCCTCTTCAAGTGGACTTCAGTTCACATCAGAGGGTCTGAGTTATTTTGGAGTGTTGAAATTATGCATTAAAAAGAATTGCTGAGTCATGGTGTGTGTAGAATACAGAGGCTGTGTGTGATGTCTCATCAAACAGTGTGCTGCTGGACTGGTCATATAATATGATATCTAGAAGAGCTGTAATGATCTGTAGCTTCATTGTGACACAATGGACTTCATTTGACATGTAAATGATGGCCAACTATCACTCTCTGTCCCACACTGTCCCTGTTTGACTGAACTGATAAGAAATAACTGCTGTTTGATACCAGTTTAATGTACAAGACTGTTGCTGCTCAAGTCAAGTCACATTAAAGGTAGGGTAAGTGATTTGCAATTATTCAAATAATTGCTAAATGGGTCTATGTTCAGATAGTGCTCGTTACTATAGAGTGTCCTGTCCAAATAAGGAGTCTCCAATGTCTCTCCAGCTCTTTATTAAACAGAAAATACATTTTCAGTGCTCTCTCCTGATTGGCTTAAAATGTGTCAGCTACCTGAAAATGTACTATATTCTGTTTACTAAAGAGCTGGAGAGATCCCTGTGACCGAACAAACGCTCTGTAGCAATGATTACCATCAGAATATAGTACTTTAACCTTTTTAACAAAAGAAATATATTTACCCAAAAATATCACTTACCCTGCCTTTAAGGTTTTTTTTTGTGTCAAATACAAAAGAACAGAACAGAAATAGTTATTTATTCTACCAGATGAATCCGGCAAATTAGGCATTAGGAAAGATGCCCGAATTTGCATAACTTTCCAGAATCAACATTGGAACATTGGACAAAGCCAGAGTCAACATTCTTATTTCATTTTGTTAAGATGTTGGAGTCAAAGGTTTTTATCTGGCTCAATTTTGGGGCTCTGGCTCATGGACTAAATGCCAAATTTGCATATTTAAATATACAATTTCAGAAAACTTGTGATACGATAAATCATTGTCTTCATGTAAGTAATCAACTGGGGAAGTTTCATTATAACTATTTTTTTAATTTAGTAATTTTTTCACCTCATGTACGTATGGGGGAAATAACATGTGTGAAAAATATGAAAAAGCTGCTCTTGCCCACTCTTTCGATAATCATTACTCAATTTTGGGGCTCTGGCTCATGGACTATAATGTGTCATATATAGTGTCGTAGTAAATCAGAGCCATACATATTCTGAAGAAAACCCAGAGACTTGACATTCAGTAATTGGGTCTTATGATTAAAATAAGAACATTATAATGGTATTACATATTGATGACCCCTGGGTTAGACATAAGGTGCATAAGGTACAGTATGTACATGAGGTTAGACATAAGGTATATAAGGTACAGTGTGTACATGAGGTTAGACATAAGGTATATAAGGTACAGTGTGTACATGAGTTTAGACTTCAGGTGCATAAGGTACAGTGTGTACATGAGGAGACATGAGGTGCATAAGGTACAGTATGTGCATTAGGTTAGACATAAGGTGCATAAGGTACAGTATGTACATGAGGTTAGACATAAGGTGCATAAGATACAGTATGTACATGAGGTTAGACATAAGGTGCATAAGGTACAGTATGTACATAAGGAGACATAAGGTGCATAAGGTACAGTGTGTACAGGAGGAGACATAAGGTATATAAGGTACAGTGTGTACATGAGGAGATATAAGGTGCATAAGGTACAGTATGTGCATTAGGTTAGACATAAGGTGCATAAGGTACAGTATGTACATGAGGTTAGACATAAGGTGCATAAGGTACAGTATGTAAATAAGGAGACATAAGGTTCATAAGCAGCAGCTATATACATGATTATGTGCAATAATCCAGACTGTCGTCTTTCTGGAAACAGATGATGTAACATCATATCTTTAATCTGATTGGCTGATTCTTCTAAACTATAAAACGAGTCCTCCTTCATTCTCTTTCAGACTCCAGAACTTCTCTTGAGGTAAACGTACTGTTAATAAACCGTTCTGTTTATTCTGATCTGTTAATTCTCTTCTGTTTATTCTCATCTGTAATATATTAGAGTATATTTATATTGTTATATTTATATTATTAAAACATACAGTATATTTATATTGTTATACATACATTATATGTATCTTTTGATAAATGAATTATATATCTATATTGTTATTAATATAAATAAACATTGTGTCTGTTGATTATATACTGAATACCTTACTGTTATATTGATACATCAAATATACATACAGTTTATTCATAGTGTTATTATTCAGCCTCAAGGCCCGAACCAACAGGCTTTGGATCAATAATTTTACACTGTGCAACCTGACTTATGAACAATACACACACACACACACACACACACACACACACACACACACACACACACACACACACACACACACACACACACACACACACACACACACACACACACACACCTCTCATGTGACACTTTCATCACATGACCAGTGTGTTTTTAAAGACATTTGATGGTTTCAGCAGTGAGATGTAATGAGGCTTAGATTGATGTTTAATGAACATGAACAGCATTTTACCAGCGACGCTGAACACACACACACACACACCATAAAAAGAAGAGGAAGTCCACACACTGTTGTTGACGCTCCAGCGACCACAATTTTATTTAAGTTTCATAGGCCTACAACGTTTCGACCACTTCGGGTCTTCATCAGGTATGAGGAGTGCAGACATAGGCAGGTTAAAATAGGGAGCAAACAAATCAAGTCCCAGCTGTGTCGGGGATAATGGACACCCCCCCCCCATCTTAAGGGGACAGGCTACAAACAGTATGAGTAGAGAAACAGAAAATCAGTTCATTTTTAGAAAGACAGTTCATTTTTAGAAAAATAGAAACTCAATTCACTCTTCGAAAAATAGAAAATCAATTCATCTTTTAGAAAAAATAGAAATCCAATTCATTTTTAGAAAAATAGAAATAGAAATATAGAAATTCATTCATTCCAATTCATTTTTTAGAAAAATTGAAATTCAATTCATCTTTAGAAAAATAGAAATTCATTCATTTTTGTGACATAATGTAATGACATAATGCAACACAATACAGTTTTAAGAGGCAAAGAAAAGCCAATGGACTAATTATAGGCAGTACATAGGTGTTTTTGGGATCCCAAAAAAGACATATTAGGAATAGAGCAATAGTTTAGCAGCTCCAAATAGACATTACTCAAGGCCTAGATGCACAGATCAAATAAGTACACAAAAATAGTACCATAGGGAAGGCATAGACAAAAAAGACAGTATAATAAAGAGAACGTATAATAAAGAGAAAAAGTAAAAAAACAAAACAAAAAAGCTATAAAGCAATTACAGAAAAGGTTTAACGTCAAACTCCTCATTCAGCCCATGAGGGGCCATGGTATTTAATGTATATATTATAGAAGGATTCTCGTTGCAGTAATAATCGATTCTGATCACCTCCTCGAGGGGGTCTATCTACCTTCTCTATACCCCAGTAGCGTAGAGAGGCAATGCTGTGTCCCATTTTCTTGAAATGAGCCGCTACTGGGTTTCGTTCATCCCCACATCTAATGTTACTTCTGTGTTCGCTTATGCGGGTACGTAGGGCTCTACTGGTTTTGCCCACATATGCAAGTCCACAGGGACATTTTATCAGGTAAACAACAAAAGTTGTGGAACATGTGATCACTCCTTTTATGGGCAGCCGCTTCCCACTGTGAGGGTGAGTAAAAGATTGACACTTAGAGGTATAGCTACATTGAGTACAATTTGAACACTTATAGTTACCAGCGGAGATGTTTGATAAAAAGGTAGAGGGGGTGGTGGAGGGAGTGTAAGAGCGTATGAGTTGGTCCCTTAAGTTAGGGGAACGTTTGAAAACCAACCTTTCAAACGTTCCCCTAACTTAAGGGACCAACTCATACGCAAAACCAGTAGAGCCCTACGTACCCGCATAAGCGAACACAGAAGTAACATTAGATGTGGGGATGAACGAAACCCAGTAGCAGCTCATTTCAAGAAAATGGGACACAGCATTGCCTCTCTACGCTACTGGGGTATAGAGAAGGTAGATCAGAGGAGATCAGAGGAGGTGATCAGAATCGATTATTACTGCAACGAGAATCCTTCTATATATATACATTAAATACCATGGCCCCTCATGGGCTGAATGAGGAGTTTGACGTTAAACCTTTTCTGTAATTGCTTTATAGCTTTTTTGTTTTGTTTTTTAACTTTTTCTCTTTATTATACGTTTTCTTTATTATACTGTCTTTTTTGTCTATGCCTTCCCTATGGTACTATTTTTGTGTACTTATTTGATCTGTGCATCTAGGCCTTGAGTAATGTCTATTTGGAGCTACTAAACTATTGCTCTATTCCTAATGTGTCTTTTTTGGGATCCCAAAAACACCTATGTACTGCCTATAATTAGTCCATTGGCTTTTCTTTGCCTTTTAAAACTGTATTGTGTTGCATTATGTCATTACATTATGTCACAAAAATGAATGAATTTCTATTTTTCTAAAGATGAATTGAATTTCTATTTTTCTAAAAATGAATTGGAATGAATGAATTTCTATATTTCTATTTCTATTTTTCTAAAAATGAATTGGATTTCTATTTTTCTAAAATATGAATTGATTTTCTATTTTTCGAAGAGTGAATTGAGTTTCTATTTTTCTAAAAATGAACTGTCTTTCTAAAAATGAACTGATTTTCTGTTTCTCTACTCATACTGTTTGTAGCCTGTCCCCTTAAGATGGGGGGGGGTGTCCATTATCCCCGACACAGCTGGGACTTGATTTGTTTGCTCCCTATTTTAACCTGCCTATGTCTGCACTCCTCATACCTGATGAAGACCCGAAGGGGTCGAAACGTTGTATGAAACTTAAATAAAATTGTGGTCGCTGGAGCGTCAACAACAGTGTGCGGACTTCCTCTTCTTTTTATGGTGTGTATTTCTGAGTCCAGCACCTGCAAATTTTTATGGAGATGTGCGTGCATCCCTTTTTGTTTTCACACACACACACACACACACACACACACACACACACACACACACACACACACACACACACACACACACACACACACACACACACACACACACACACACACACACACACACACACACACACACACACACACGTGTCATTTAAGCCCATGATCAGGGCCCTTCTGGTGGTTCTAGAGTCAGGGTTACTAACATCACTAGTAGGAGCTAAATGTGTTATTTTTTATTATTAGTAGTATTGTGCACTGGGTTAGATAATTAGTTAGGGAAGGTTAGACACATTTCTGACCAATCTGTAATATAAATGCTTACCACTAGCTTTCTTCACAAACATGTTCATAAAGGTGTCTACAAACACCTCTCAATTTGTTCCAACCCAACTCCCTTGGGATACTTTGTGGGAGCCAATCAAAGTTGGGGTACCCGGAGGGCCTGGAAAAAAACCTGAAACAATTCAAATTGGCCAAAATGAACTTGTGGGATGTCTAATTATAGGTTTTCAGGGGTCCTGAATCCATTCCAACCATTATGAACCTTATTGTTCTGTAGGAACACATCCAGTTGATGAAAGATAGTTTTTTCTAAGACCTTGCCCAGAAATGGCAGATTAGAGATTGGTCTATAATTACCCAGCACCAATGGATCAAGGTTGTGTTTCTTGAGTAACGGCCTGACTACAGCCGTTTTCAGTGAGTCTGGAAAGACGCCTGAAAGTAGAGAGCTGTTTACAATTCTTAGGATATCTCCGATCACACTGTCTAAAACCTCTTTGAGAAACGGGGTGGGTATTGCATCCAGTGAACAAGATGATGATGTCATCTGTGATATGGTTTTACGGAGTTCCTCTTCATTGCGCAGAATGATATTAGGCTTCCTCTGGAGTGATCTACATTTTTGCACCATGCACCATTTGCCGCATTTGCTGTGCTAGCAGCAACATTCATATTACCAGCTCGAATGCTAAAAATGTTGTTCTCAAAAAAGGATGCAAACTCATCACACTTAGCTTTAGAAGCAGGAAGCGACTCCTTGTAAGCCTGGGGGGGGGTTTAAGAGATGTTCAATGGTAGAGAATAAGACTCTGGCATTTTGCTTGTTGTCATTGATAATGCCTGAAAAAAAAAAATGCCTGCCTTGCCAAGCGCAGTGCTTTGTTATAGGCCACTGTTGACTTCATAAAGATCTCTAGGTGGATAGTGAGTTTGTTTTTTCTCCAAATTCGCTCAGCTCTACGACATTCTTTCTTAAGTGAGCGCATGTGCTCGTTGATCCAGGGTGTTAATCTAGAGTTAAGTTTCTTTTTAGTTTTCATAGGAGCCACTATGTCGAGAGCTGAGATTAAAATGTTGAACCATATCATTCACTGAGGGAGCATCAAGTAGGGGGGGCACCTGCACACACGCCAGATGACGAGGAAACTCGTTTGCTGCAGATGAGCTAAAAAAACGTTTTTTTAATAGTATATTCTGTATTGTTTTTCCCTAGATCAGAGACAGTCATATTAAAACACAATAAATAGTGGTCTGTTAGTTCGGGCTTATCAATAATACTGTCAACAGTGATATTCAAACCTCTAGTGATCACCAAGTCCAGGGTATGGCCATGTTTATGTGTTGGCCCAACAACATGTTGAATAAAGTCAAAATTGTGCAGTAACTGTAGGAAACCCATAGCCACAACATCTGAAACAATGTCAACATGCAGATTAGCATCTGCAGTAATCAGAGTTCTGTCATAATTAGTGGAACAGATAGATAAAAGTTCTGATATTTCTGTTAGAAATAAGGCTTTGCTGCACTTTGGAGGTCGATACATACTAATCATAAGCACAGAGGATTGACTCTCCAATATGGTGGCCTGGTATTCAAAGGATTTAAAACTGCCAAGGTTTGACAGAGGTTTGAATTTTAAGTTGTCAGAAAAGATATGACATGTTGTCATGTCATATGAAAGCAGGAATCATATATGATTCCTGCTTTCATATGACATGACAACATGTCAATGTGTAGCTATGATTCCCTGCTTCCATATGACATGACAACATGTCAATGTGTAGCTATGATTCCTGCTTTCATATGACATGACAACATGTCAATGTGTAGCTATGATTCCTACTTTCATATGACATGACAACAAGTCAATGTGTAGCTATGATTCCCTGCTTTCATATGACATGACAACATGTCAATGTGTAGCTATGATTCCTGCTTTCATATGACATGACAACATGTCAATGTGTAGCTATGATTCCCTGCTTTCATATGACATGACAACATGTCAATGTGTAGCTATGATTCCCTGCTTTCATATGACATGACAACATGTCAATGTGTAGCTATGATTCCTGCTTTCATATCACATGACAACATGTCAATGTGTAGCTATGATTCCTGCTTTCATATGACATGACAACATGTCAATGTGTAGCTATGATTTCCTGCTTTCATATCACATGACAACAAGTCAATGTGTAGCTATGATTCCCTGCTTTCATATGACATGAACAAACTAAAATGAAAACATGTGCAATAACAGGCTCTGTGTTGTGGTGGGTCACATTGTGTATAAAGTGCAGTATTGCTTTCAAGTAGTACAGGATGCGTTGTCAGATAAAGTCCATGATTATAGATGGTCACAAGCAGTGGTGGAAAGTAACTAAGTGCATGTATTCAAGTACTGTACTTAAATACTGTACTTAAATAACATTTTGAGGTATTTGTACTTTACTTGAGTATTTTCAATTTCCAATAATTTTACTTCTACTCCACTACATCTCAGAGGTAAATATTGTACTTTTACTCCACTACAATTATTTGAAAACATTAGTTACTAGTTACTTTGCAGACATAAATTATCATATTACAAAACATACATTAACCTCTTTAGTCCTATTTTATACCATATCTACAAGCTCACAACGCGGCGCATCGTGACGCGTTGTGAACTTGTAGATCTGCTATTTTTAAACATTTTAGTACTTTTACTTTTGGTACTTTAAATACATTTCGATACCAATACTTGTGTACTTTTACTGAGCACCAGACTTTAACTTGTAACAGAGTACTTCTACATTGCAGTATTAATACTTTTACTTAAGTAAAACATTTGAGTACTTTTTCCACCACTGGTCACAAGTTTGGTTATCAAGTAACCATTGTTTTAGATTGTACTTAAAGGATGTAAACGTAGGACTCTCTCTTGTGGCCATACATCTGGACATGTACACTGTTACACACATCAGCTACATGCTTTATATACAGTGAGAACAGAACTGGTCCTAGTATTAATCCCTGGGGGACCCCAACCCAACATTTGAGGTAGGGAGATGTAACACTGTTGACACTTACACACTGTCTTCTGGTGGATAGATATTAACTAAACCACTGAATAGCCTCTGGACAAAAGTTACAATGTGTTCATTTGGACAGGAGGACCAAATGCCTTTTTGAGGTCTAAGAACACCCTGCCATTGTATAGTCAGGGGATATTAGCAGAATATTTTCCAATCTTGGAATAAATTCCTTACCAAAAAAAATCTTCGCCAATGTGTTTGTAAAGGTGTCTAGTAACACATCTCACAAAGACTGAAATGCAGTCCCCCTAGGAGATTTTTTGACAGCTCCTTAAAGTTGGGGTACCCACCATAACCTTGGTTAAAAAAAATCAAAAAAAAAATCTGTTTTAAGTAGCATGTGAGGGGTCAAACTAGGGTGTTTTAATGATTCTGATTTCCAGGTATACTTTTTGTGTAAAAAGCCCATTGAGATTGGGCCGTTTTTAGCCCAAGGAGTGGTTTTGGTGCAAAACAAATGCTTGCAATGGATTCAGAATCATAAAAACACCCTAGTTTGACACCTCACATGCTACTTAAAACAGAATTAAATTTAGAATTTTTTTTGGATTTTTTTTTTAACCAAGGTTATGGTGGGTACCCCAACTTTAAGGAGCTGTCAAAATTTCTCCTAGGGGGACTGCATTTCAGTCTTTGTGAGATGTGTTACTAGACACCTTTACAAACACATTGGTGAAGATTTGTTTTGGTAAGGAATTTATTCCAAGATTTTTTAAATATCCCCTGACTATGTACAGGAAGCCCTGCCCAAAAAAACACATCAGCCTTTCAGTGAATAGACTGTTTGAGGTCTAAGAGCACCCTGCCATTGTACAGGGAGCCGTGTCCAAAACACTTCAGCCTTTCAGTGAATAAACAGTTTGAGGTCTAAGAACACCCTGCCATTGTACAGGGAGCCCTGTCCTAAAAACACTTCAGCCTTTCAGTGAATAGACAGTTTGCTGACTCTGTGGAGTGGAAGGGCCCAAACCCAGACTGTATGGGATGCAGTGTTTGAGTCTGTCTGTTTGATTGATTGATTGATTGATTTATTGATTGATTGATTGATTGATTGATTGATTATACAGTATGTACATGAGGTTAGACATAAGGTGCGTAAGGTACAGTATGTACATGCATGAGGAGACATAAGGTGCATAAGGTACAGTATGTACATGAGGAGATATAAGGTGCATAAGGTACAGCATGTACATGAGGTTAAACATAAGGTACAGTACATAAGGTTCATAAGGTGCATAAGCTGACGTAACATCATATCTTTAATCTGATTGGCTGATTATTCAAAACTACAGAACGAGTCCTCCTTCATTCTTTTTCAGACTCCAGAACTTCAGTAAAGATCTGTTTATATTGATCTGCTTATTCTCATCTTTTAAATTCAGATCAGTGATGATGAAGATTACAGCCACCCTCCTCATTCTCTCCTCTGTACTTCATGTCAAAGCGATGCCAGGAAGTAGGTTCATTATATTTCATAGAATTCATAGATGTACTCTCGTTATATAAAATACATGTATATTTGTATTGTTATACATACATTATATTTTGATAAATGAAATCTATATTGTTATTGATATAAATAAACATTATGTCTGTTGATTATATACTGAAATACATACAGTTTATTCATAGTGTTATTATTTATAATACCATTGGTAAGCGGTAGCTCAGCCTCAAGGCCCGAACCAACAGGCTTTGTGCATCCTGACTTATGAACAATACACACTAAAAACGCACGCACGCACACGCACACGCACACGCACACGCACACACACACACACACACACACACACACACACACACACACGCACACGCACACGCACACGCACACGCACACGCACACACATGCTGATTCTAACCTTTCATTATATTATATTATCAGTGATGTAAAGTAACTAAGTACATTTACTCAAGCACTGTACTTAAAGTTATACTATAGGTAACTTTAAAAAAAAAACTAAAGTTAAATTGTATATCTTTTGTGAACGCCCACTGCATGAATTTCACTCCCGAAAGCCTTTTATAAACTATTTTCTATTGAAACGGTGGCCAGGCTGTCATTCCCACGAAAATGACGTCATCCGGCCGGAAAACAGAAACGGAAATGCACCGGTTTCCTGTTTGGCCAGGAACTACACTACCGGTTTCCTGTTTGGCCAGGAACTACCGCACTAATAACAAATAGGAATCTCACGCTGTTTTTAAGACATTATAGGATTTGAAGATGGAAAAACAACAGCAAAAGAAAACACAGCTCACGGTAACTAATGCTCCACTGGCTAAGAGAAACGATCCGCAGACATAGAGGTATAATATAACTAGAGGGCGGATTGCCCCGCCCCCAGCTATCATTTCAATGAATGTGCTCAGTGGCGTTTTGAAGCACCCGGAAACCTGCCGGAAGTAGAATTATTGGTTTGATTTTGTACATCCATAGAGTTATGAGCATGCGCACTAGTGTCCTTTTTGCGTTCTACGGCAGCCCGTGTGTCAAGGATTGAACGCGATATATTTATTAAATACACTCGAGATGCCTATGTATAACTAAATGCATATGTGTTTATGTATAATATGTTTACATATTTATATCTATATATATAAATATCTCTCAGCATGTTTTGCGCGTGCATGTATTTCTCCCCGCCTGCAGTTCCAGCTTTGGCCACTGGGGTGGCAGCTTCAATGTTTCTCAGCAACTCTGGGGGCTTGTCCGCAGATAGTATAAAACAATTAAAAAAACGCTTTTTGAAACGCTTCCGTCTTCCGGTGAAAACAAATGGAATTCTGGGTAATGCAGGAATAAACAAACGAACTGCAGTGACGGTAATGACCAGCAGAGGCTGCTAAAATCGTTTTTTTGGGCCTGCCTAATAAGACTTTAAGTACAATTTTGAGGTATTTTTACTTTACTGGAGTACTTCCAATTTTCAGTATTTTTACTTCTACTCCACTACATTTCAGAGACAAATATTTTACCGTTACTCCACTACAATTATTTGAAAACATTAGTTACTAGTTACTTTGTAGATTTTGATTACAAAACATACACTACAAGCTGACAATGCGTCGCAATGTGACGCATTGTGAGATTTTTATACATTTGAAAACTGTGGGACAAATGGGACATTCTGGACTTGTAACAGAGTATTTCTACATTGCAGTATTGATACTTTTACTTAAGTAAAACATTTTAGTACTTTTTCCACCACTGTATATTATATTACATTATATTATATAATGTTATGTTCACATCCTGAAATAAATCATTATGAATCTGTTTCATAATATTATAAAAACATTTAAATCTGTTGAATAAAATGTTTGACAGGAAGATACTTCCAATATTCAACTTTGGAACCAAACATGATTATTTAACATGATGATGATGATGATGATGATGATGATGATGATGAAGTTTGTTGTTGAATTTAATGTCATCTTTGTTTTATTTCCAGTGTTCCATGAGAACATTTTTGTCCTTGGCTGTTCAGACACAGTTAAAGACTCATATAAAGAGTACATGTATGCACTGGATGGTGAAGTGTGGCTGTACGCAGACTACAACAAAGGGAAGATGGTGGAGCCTCAACCTCCGTTTGTAGATCATATCGCCTCTGCAGGAGCTTATGAAGCAGCTTTGAATATGATGCACTACTGCAAAGCCAACCTGAACAACGTTCTCACTGCCTTGAAGAAACCACCAGTGAAAGGTACATGAATACTAAGAACACAATAGTTATTAACTAAAACGGTTGAATATATTTAACATTAATGAAAATGTTTAACCCATTCAATCCGGGAACACATATCTGTCATTTTAGATTTCTTTGGCTGTTCAAACATAGCAGATCTACAAGCTCATATGAGCTTGTAGATCTGCTATTTTTTTTAACTGTTTTAGAAGGATTTAGAAGACATTTGTAGAATCCCCAGAAGCAAAGATTTGAGTTACAAATGTTTGCTTTAAAAGTATATACAACTGCTCAAAGAAATGTAGGGAACACTTTAATCCCTTATTTATTTTGAGTTTTCATGAACTGTGTAGTACATACTGCTAACAAAAACTGCTCAAAATAATTAAGGGATCAAAGTGTTCCCTTATTTTGAGCAGTATATATTCAAAGATTTGCGCAAACTTTCATGATTTTTCTAAAATAGCAGATCTACAAGCTCATAGCGCGGCACCGAGGGCCACGCTATGAGTTTGTAGATCTGCTATTTTTGAATAGCCAAAGACATAAAAAAATGACACTCAACTCAACTCAACTCAACTTTTATTTATAGAGCACATTACAATGACCAAGGCTAACCAAAGTGCTATACAACACATCAAAAAACAACAATGTTACAATTCATACAGTGCAAAAATACAATATAAAAATACAAAATACAAGCAGCGATTAAAAATGCATAGCAGATAATAGTGAGGTAGAGACAATGGTTGTGACTTATCTGTTTAACTGTGTTCAAAGGCCAGGGAAAAGAAGTAGGTCTATAATAGTGATTTAAAAATGTCTATGGACTGAGAGGCTCTTATATTAAAAGGAAGGCTATTCCAGAGCCTCTGGGCGGCCGCAGCGAAGGCTCGGTCGCCTCTAGACCTTTTATACATTTATACACTATATACATTTTGGCCATTTGAAAATAGTGAGCTTTATGTAGATCTGCTATTTTCAAAGGATTTTCAACATTTGAAAACTTGAAATGGGACATTCTGCACAATGAGTACTTTTACTTTCGATACTTTAAGTATATTTTTTATACTAATACTTTTGTACTTTTACTCAAGTACATTTTGAATTCTGGACTTTTACTTGTAACAGAGTATTTCTATAGAGACCGGGCGTAGCGACGTCACAGTGTTAACCCTGTTCACTTTGGCCGCCATCTTCGGTGGTAGATTCATTGACTGGCTGCCACAACACTCTGTGCTAGTCCTATGCTTGTTGCACTATGGAGATCAGATGTCGGAGATATCAAAGAAACGTCGTATGGCTTGGGTGTCAGCTGACGAAATAACATAACCTTCAGCAACATTCCCAAACAGACAGCACACAATCAAAAATATAAACATATTGTGATCACAGAGCAGAGCCCCGTCTAAGTGGCTAGCGGCTAAGCTAGCAGTTTGGATGGGAAGTGTGTGGCTGACTGGCTGTATTAGCTAAATCTGGCATAAAAAGAAAAGTCTATCGAATATCTTACAAGTACAATGAGATTGAGCTAACAGCTAAATTGTGTTTCTCTATGTGTCCAGTCTGAGAAACGTTGTCTAACGTGGGTGGCTCACGGTGGTTCACTGGTTCAGTAAACAGCCAGGGACTCTTGTCTGTCTGTCAGCAAGTGTTGTTGTATGGCTTGGGTGTCAGCTGACGAAATAACATAACCTTCAACAACATTCCCTAACCTCTCTACCTATGTTTTAAAGAATATTCCAAATATTCCACATTTTATTGCATGAGTTTTTTTTTAAATAGCCTATGTACAACTAAGCTCACGTGAGCTTGTAGATCAGCTATTTTCGAGTAGCCGATTGACTAAGCCACTTCTTTTGGGCTTGTTTTCATAGAGCTGGTTGCTTATTTCTCTCGCAAAATCTGGCAACTCAGGTCCCGTTCCGTTCACTGGCTCAATGATTAATGAATGAACAATATAATAATAATAATAATAATAACAATAATAATAATAAAGGTAATAATAAGGGTAATAATAAGGGTAATAATAATAATAATAATAATAATAATAATAATAATAATAATAATAATAATAATAATAATAATAATACTTCACTAATAATATTAATGATAATATATAAATAATCAGTACTCAAGATGACTATATTCTATTTCGGTTACACAACTAAGCAACACAACTTTGTCTGAAAATCTTTTCAGGTAAACCAGCCTGAAATGAATGATTAGTGACTCTGACCGTCATTACATCTGGGGTAATGACAGTTTTTTCCAGGTAGCGTGCCTTTGCGTCCGCGTTCAGCTTCTCTCTGTATGGTATCTCTCTGTCACGCATTGCCCGGTCCATCTTCTGTCCTTTACTAATGCATTTGTTGTAGTATATGCGTTCAGAACACGTCGCGAGTAACTGTCAATGTTGTTGATACGAGCTGTTGTTATGGAGCCCACCCAAGATGGCCACAGGAACTACGTCAGCCTAAGCTTGGCCATGCCTTTTGCCACACACACACAACATTACATTACATTACAGTCATTTAGCAGGCGCTTTTATCCAAAGTGACTTACAATAAGTGCATTCAACATAGGTAGGGAATGAAACTACTAATCACCAGAAGCATTAAGTGCATTCTCTTCTAGAACAAGCAACCAAGAGTATACCTAGCGCTAAAGTAAAAGTGCAATATATCAGCTACCTACTTTCATAAACAGATGAGACAAAATAGGAAAATCAAATGAGCAAGAGCTAAAACAAATAAGTGTATCGAATAAACAAGATCCAATAAAACAATAAAACAAGAGTTCGTACAACTAGTTAACAACAAGTAGGCAAGGCGAAGAGGAAGGGTAGTGTTTCCTGAAGAGGTGGGTTTTCAGCCTGCGGCGAAAGATGGGCAGTGACTCTGCTGTCCTGACATCAGTGGGGAGTTCATTCCACCACTGTGGGGCCAGAACGACAGTTGATCGTCCAGGGTCACACCCAGATTCTTCGCAGTCCGAGTTGACGTCACCACAGTATTATCAATGGTGATGGCCATGTCTCGGTGCGGACAGCCCTTCCCCGGGAGGAACATCAGCTCGGTCTTGTCCAGGTTAAGCTTCAGGTGGTGCGTCGACATCCACTCCGAGATGTCAGCCAGACAAGCAGCAATGCGTGCTTCCACTTGTGTGTCAGAGGGGGGGAATGAGAGGATCAGCTGGGTGTCATCGGCATAGCAGTGGTAGGAAAAGTCATGGGAGTGGATGACAGCACCAAGAGATGTAGTGTAGAGAGAGAAAAGAAGAGGACCCAGAACCGAGCCTTGGGGAACCCCAGTAGTGAACCTGTGTGGTACTGTGATACAGATCCTCTCAGCATCACCTGGTTGGAGCGACCCGTGCGAACAGTTTTTTAACCCCCGGTCTCAGTAGCCCCGCCCTGTAGGCCCCGTAGGGGCCTACTGGGCGGTGCTTCTTTCGCTCTACATTAGAAGAGTTGGGAACGTTGGGGGTTGTCACATTCTAATACAGCCCAAATACCCAATCTCAGCACCGGCCTCATTGGCGCACCTCGCTAGTTATGAAACTTCCAGTCCACTTGCATTGGGAGCCTGGGTTCGACTCCCGCTTGGGACAATACTTTTTCAAACAACCGCGGACTACTTTTTTTCCGCCGATAAAGTATAGTTTTAGACCATGACTGAGGCGCGCCGACTCAGCAGACCTTGAGGCCGAGGAGTCGCGCCCGAGCGCCTCCAGGCGTGAGTGCCCGCGACGACCGGCCGATGGTCTGCTAGTCGACTAAGCGCCGTCCAAGTTATGTACCGATAGGCACAGAATCTTAAATGATGTTGTGGGGACTGCGTTTTCCCCAACTCGTTTCACTCAACTCGCCTGTCTCTCCCTGCACCCGCCCAAATTTAGAGCGACGCCCCTCTGCACTCTGATTGGTTAGGAGATAACAAGGTCCTAAGACCATCGTTCCTGCATGGCTCTCCCAGGCTTTTTTTCTTTTGTAACAAAAAAATCACACCCTGTGTGAAGGAAGCGGTGCCTTTGATGATTTGTGTGACGTTTGGAGAAAATGTGTAAAAGTATTTTAAAAACAATTGTTTTGCCAAAATTGGCCTCCTGGTGGCGCTATAACAGGGCAATGTGAAAAGGGGGGCAATTCTTCCTGGGCCTAGTGGGAATATGCGAGGAAAGTTTCACGGAAATTGCACACTGCGTTCATGTTGTGCGCACGTGTGCAGTGTTGCTTCTTTGCCGTGCCTCCTGGTGGCGCTATAACAGGGCAATGTGAAAAGGGGGGCAATTCTTCCTGGGCCTAGTGGGAATATGCGTGGAAAGTTTCACGGAAATTGCACACTGCGTTCATGTTGTGCGCACGTGTGCAGTGTTGCTTCTTTGCCGTGCTCATACGGACGGACACTCAGACACGGTCAAATGTAGAGCGGCTGGCACCGCTAAAAAAAGCATGGGTTTCCGAGGCTAGGAGGGGGGTGACTCTGGCAGTCTTGAAAGCAGAGGGAAAGTAACCAGACGTCAGAGATGTGTTAATAAGGTGGGTCAAGAAGGGAAGAAGATCAGGTGCAGTGGACTGCAGCAGAGTGGATGGGACCTGGTCCAGAGAGCATGAGGTGGGGCGACTAGAGGTAACAAGGAGAAGGACCTCGTTAGGGGAGAGGGGAGAAAAGTGGGATAGAGAGGGGGAGGGGGAGGGAAGAGGAGTAGATGAAGGTAGAGAGGGAGGGGTGGAAGGCAGACGAGTGTGGGTAGTGCGCAGGGCACCAGCCGGGGGAGGAGGGAAGGATGATCGGATATCGTTCACCATCTTGTCAAAGAAGTTGGCGAAATCGTCAGGAAGGAGGGACGAGGAGGGGGGAGGTTGCAGTACGTACACAAACGTACACACACACACACACACACACACACACACACACACACACACACACACACACACACACACACACACACACACACACACACACACACACACACACACACACACACACACACACACACACACACACACAGACACGGACCCACACACGGACAGAGAGACAGACAGACAGACAGACAGACAGACAGACACGGACAGACAGACAGACAGACAGACAGACAGACAGACAGGCAGACAGGCAGACACGGACACACACACACACAGACAGACAGACAGACAGACAGACAGACAGACAGACAGACAGACAGACAGACAGACAGACAGACAGACAGACAGACAGACAGACAGACAGACAGACAGACAGACAGACACGGACACACACACGGACAGAGAGACAGACAGACAGACAGACAGACAGACAGACAGACAGACAGACAGACAGACAGACAGACAGACTCCAGAAGGAGCGAGTGCATTCTCCGGCAGCGGCAACAGCCGCGGAACTTCCGCGGAACTGCCGGTGGAGGAGCGGCAGCTCCCGGCAGTGACTGCCGGCGGTGGAGCGTCAGCTGCCGGCGGAGCAGCGGAACTGCCGCGGAAACTGCCGGTGGAGGAGCGGCAGTCGCGGAACTGCCGGTGGAGGAGCGGCAGTCAACTTCTTTTTTCCGCCGATAAAGTATAGTTTTAGACCATGGCGGAGGCGCGCCGAATCAGCAGACCTTGAGGCCAAGGAGTCGCGCCCGAGCGCCTCCAGGCGCGAGTGCCCGCGACGACCGGCCGATGGTCTGCTATTCGATTAAGCGCCGTCCGAGTTATGTACCGATATGCACAGAATCGTAAATAATATTGGTGGGGACTGCGTTACACAAACGCAGCACACTCCCAAAGCAGGCGCCGCCGGCAGCTCCGCGGAGCTGCCTCGGCAGCAGCTGCTGCCGGAAAATGCACTCGCTGTCCCTCGACAGATTAACCTATTTTAGACTTTATGTAGTGACATATTTGGTCGATAGGGGGCAGTTAGCCTAGTGTTTGCGAACGCAGCGGAAGGAGGCGCGCCGAAAGCGCGCCTCCGCCCAAGTGGAGCTTACTATGAAACCGTGCTCGGCTTGTGTGTGTGTCTCTCTGTGTTCACGCTCTCATTGGCTGCATGCACCCATGTGACTCACATGCGTGCACTGCCTGTAAGCAGCCACCCGAGTGCGCCAGAGTGCAGGAATTTAGACAATGCTCTCATTACAATGCACAACAGCCTGCCCCCCCCCCCCCCCCCCCCACACACACACACACACACACACACACACACACACACACACACACACACACACACACACACACACACACACACACACACACACACACACACACACACACACACACACACACTTCTCTCCCCATCACGGTGAAATAACACAGATTACAAGTCCGTAAATACACAATATTTTCGAGCTGCGTTCGCTTCCCGCGTTCGCGCGTCTTACTTGTGATATTACACATGATAATAAAACTGAACATTAATGACATTTGTAATTGTCTATTTCCAGATGGATATGTGTTCTATGAGGCTCACCGCTGTGTGTTTAACTCCAGTGAGCTGAAGGACATACAGTACATACTGTCAATGACTTTCGATGGTGATGAGATCCTCAGGTGGGACAGTAGAGTAGATCAGTGGGTTGGATACACTGAGCTTGGTGTGTGGAACGCAGAGCTCCGGAATAAAAATCCTGCAGAACTGGCTGTGAGGAGAGCAGACCGAGAGGAGTTCTGCAAACTCGGCACTGAGACCTACTACTCTGCTGTTCTGAACAAGAGAGGTGAGCTGATCTCAGAGCAGCACTCAACACTCATCACCTCATAAACTATAACATGACATCATAATAAATCATTCTATTAGAGATTAATGGTGTTACTGTAATATTGATCTGATAATGATTATAAAACAATCCTTAACCCATTCAATACGGGGACGCATCTCTGTCATTTTAGATTTCTTTGGCTAGCGCGAGTGCCGCGCTATGATATTGTAGATCTGCTATTTTTGTAAAATCGTGAAGCTTTGTGCAAATCTTTGAATATATATTTTTTATAAAAGTGAACATTTGTAACTCAAATCTTTGCTTCTGGGGGTCCCTGGAACAAAACATTTGACAAATGTTTGCTTTAAAAATATATATGTTACAGGGAAATTGGCATTCCAGGGAAATTGGAAAAGGAGCGCTTGTTTTTACCACCCACCCAGGCAATTCTGTATAACCAACACTAGAGGGCAATGAAAGCAAGCGTGTGAATGAATGAATGCAAAACTATCCAGTGTCCACGATGACACACATGTGTGCGTGTGTGCGTGTGCATGTGTGCGCATGCACACATGCACATGCACACATGTGTGTCGTCGTGGACACTGGATAGTAACCATAGACTGTGTAACCCATGAAAAGATATATTCTCCCCCTATCGGTTCACAACTCGGACGGCGCTGATTCTACTAGCAGACCTTCGACCTTCTAAGCCCCGCCTCCTCCTCCTCGCGCCTCCTCGTATCAAAGCCCTGCTTCGCGCCTCCTCCTCCTCCTCCTCCTCCTCCTCCTCCTCGCGCCGCCTCGTATCAAAGCCCCTCCTCGCGAGCCTCGCGTAAAAAACCCTGTCTCGAAAAGCCCCGCCTCGCGCCTAAAAGCTCTTTCAATTTCCCTGGAATGCCAATTTCCCTGTGACATATATACAAAGACTAGCACACATTCTCACGATAAAAAAAAAAGCAGATCTACAAGCTCATAGCTATGAGCTTGTACATCTGCTATTTTTGAATAGCCAAAGAAATCTAAAATGAATACAGATGCGTTCCCGGATTGAATGGGTTAATATTCTGAGAAATATTTCAGATCCTCTTGATTTATACTGTATGCTAACACGCTGTCACACAGTGGAAATAGCAGATCTACAAGCTCACAACATGTGGTGTCACCATCGTACACCCAGTATAAATGAAACTTCTATTTCTATTTCTACTTCTATTTCTGAGTGTTTTCACCTACATATAATGACCTGCCTAAAATAGAGACACCAGGATTAATGTTTTTAAATTAACTTGTGTTTTAGGGAAGGGAGAAGAGTCTAGGACGTGTGGAGCGTTGTCCAGGGTGTTTTAGAGAAGAGAGAAGAGTCTAGGACGTGTGGAGTGTTGTCCAGGGTGTTTTAGGGAAAGGAGAAGAGTGTAGGATGTGTGGAGCGTTGTCCAGGGTGTTTTAGGGAAAGGAGAAGAGTCTAGGACGTGTGGAGTGTTGTCCAGGGTGTTTTAGAGAAGGAAGAAGAATCTAGGACGTGTGGAGCGTTGTCCAGGGTGTTTTAGAGAAGGGAGAAGAGTCTAGGACGTGTGGAGCGTTGTCCAGGGTGTTTTAGGGAAAGGAGAAGAGTCTAGGACGTGTGGAACGCTGTCCAGGGTGTTTTAGAGAAGGACGAAGAATCTAGGACGTGTGGAGCGTTGTCCAGGGTGTTTTAGAGAAGGGAGAAGAGTCTAGGACGTGTGGAGCGTTGTCCAGGGTGTTTTAGAGAAGGAAGAAGAATCTAGGACGTGTGGAGCGTTGTCCAGGGTGTTTTAGAGAAGGGAGAAGAGTCTAGGACGTGTGGAGCGTTGTCCAGGGTGTTTTAGGGAAAGGAGAAGAGTCTAGGACGTGTGGAGCGCTGTCCAGGGTGTTTTAGAGAAGGGAGAAGAGTCTAGGACGTGTGGAGCGTTGTCCAGGGTGTTTTAGGGAAAGGAGAAGAGTCTAGGACGTGTGGAGCGTTGTCCAGGGTGTTTTAGAGAAGAGAGAAGAGTCTAGGACGTGTGGAGCGTTGTCCAGGGTGTTTTAGAGAAGGTTCTGACAGCTTCCCTGTTTTAGCTGCGGGCGGGAGGGGTTGTAGGGTTGGATCAGACTTGAAGATATGGGGGTGTCATACCTTTGGTTGCTTGTAGGCCAAAATCAGTGTTTAGTACTCTGTGAGGGCAGCAACTGGGAGCCAATGGAGGAGAGGAGAACGGGGGAGAGCCGGGAAACGTGAACATTTTGGCTGGTTGCTCGTTGCGGCTTTCTGGATCATTTGGATCTCATTTGGATGATATACAATTATTAATAATAATGACATTTTCCTATGACTGTTATATAATAATAATAATAATAATCATCATCTTTTTTAGGAGTGGAGCCCAAAGTGAGACTGAAGTCAGAGACTCCCCCTCGTCGTGGTGAACACACTCACATGCTGAGGTGCAGCAGCTACGACTTCTATCCTAAAGTGATCCTGGTGACCTGGCTGATAGGTCAAGAACCTTTGACCTCTGGTCTCTCCTCTACCGATGAGCTGTCTGATGGAGACTGGTACTACCAGTACCACTCCTACCTGGAGTACACACCCAGGTACACACCTAGCAGACACCTACACATAGAAATACACACCTATACATATATATTCTTTAAAAATAAAACAAGTGTTACTCACTTGCTGAAAATGGCCCATTAATTGGTAGGCTAATGTTAAATCACACACACGCACGCACGCGCACACACACACACACACACACACACACACACACACACACACACACACACACACACACACACACACACACACACACACACACACACACACACACACACACACACACACACACCATTTTTATCACCAGTCCACTCCAGACACAACCACGCAGCAAGCTCGTCGTCTGAGCTAAACATATTTGTTTAATTTTTAAGTTTTTATATTTAAACTTTATGATGAAAGGCCGCGGCGGCCACACACATAGCAGCTGTTGTGCTCGCCTCTCCATGTTTACGTTAATGAGCAGCACGAAGCAGCTTGACTGAAGCCGGTTGGGAGCCAGCTCCGCGCAGCGCGCACTGGAGCGGAGGTTTCTTTGCGGGAGGGGACAGGGGAGTGGAAGTTTTTTGGGCATTTCATTCATTTATTTGTCAAAAAAGAAAAAACATTAAATAAAGATCGTCCACGAGTCTTCGAGCTCGAGTCAAGTCTCAAGTCTTTGAGGGGCGAGTCCGAGTCGAGTCTAGAGTCTCATTTGTGGCGACCCGAGTGCGACTCGAGTACGAGTCCCCGACTCGAGTCCCCATCTCTGGCGGGGCATTCACACTTCTACACGAAAATAGTCAAACAATTTTTTTTTCTCCATAGAATAAAATATTAACAAAGATCAACGAATCAATGTGTTGAATCGCGGCGCGTTTCAGCGTGTAGATCGGCTACTTTCACAATCTGTCCTAATGTTAGTGCTAATTAACAGCTGCTCACTCACTGCCAGACCGGGCGGGGAGGAGGGGCCGCTTCAGCTCTGAGCAGATCCACATGGACACACATTCAACTTCATGATTATTTTAAATATCAGTATAAACTTATCTTATTTTCTGTCTAATGCTATGGTGCCTGTGTGTGTGTGTGTGTGTGTGTGTGTGTGTGTGTGTGTGTGTGTGTGTGTGTGTGTGTGTGTGTGTGTGTGTGTGTGTGTGTGTGTGTGAGTGAGTGATACAGATCAGGAGAGAAGATCACATGCATGGTGGAACATCCCAGCCTGACCGCGCCTATCAAGATGGACTGGGGTCAGTTACTGTAATCTACTGTAATGTGTTACACTACACTCTGTTTTAAGGGTTAAAGGATTATTCTCTATTTGTACCTGAAGGTATATTTGTTTTGCTGAAAGTAAAAACATTGATCAGCTTAGTTTACTAATGTCTGCAGATAATCATCTTTGTTTACTAATGTCTGCAGATAATCATCTATTATAAAGGTCTGAATATAATATAATATAATATAATATAATATAATATAATATGATATGATATGATATGATATGATATGATATGATATATGTAATGTAATGTAATGTAATATTTGTATTGTCAGATGACTCCATGCCAGAGTCAGTGAAGAACAAGGTGGCCATGGGAGCATCAGGTCTGGTTCTGGGTCTGGTCTTGTTCCTGTCTGGATTCATCTACTTCCAGTGGAAGAAACGAGGTGATTAGCATGTTTAATTAACATGTTTAATTAACATGTTTAATTAAGTATTATACTACCAGTGGAAGAAATGAGGTGATTAACATGTTTAATTAACACGTTTAATTAACATGTTTCATTAATTATTATACTACCAGTGGAAGAAATGAGGTCAGATCAACAGAGGATCACATGACATGTGGAACCCTCACAGAAATGCAAAAAAACATGTAAAGCCACAACCTAAACTGGTTTATATTGGTTTAGAACCTTAACCGGTTTAAACCAGTTTAGACGACCTAGTTAGAGGTCAAAGTGTGTTCTATGTTGTCACATTTAGCTTTAATACATCAGTGTTACATTTAGTCCTAAATAAGAGTCAAATGTTCACATTAGTTCTGATGCAACATGTGACCCTGATGAGTGAACCCTAATGTTGTTGTGTTGTTGTGTTATTGTGTGTACGTTTATGCATTTTATGGAGAAATACACACAATACAGTACATAGGGTTTATTTGTGTGTCTGTTTTAACTGTCTCTCTTCTTCTTCTATCAGGTCGTATTCTGGTGCCGACAACCAATGACGATCTTTAGACTCCTCCCACACACCCAGGTTCACTTCTTCTTTCTTTTTACTAAACTTTGTGTTTTTGTTTTATGTATAAAACTATAAAACATACACAAAACAACATGCTTGTGTAAGAAGTGAAACAACTAGCCTGGTAAACCATCCCGGTCGCCGTGTCTTCTGCTTCATTTCTTTTAATAATGAATCTAATAATCAAATGTAATAATCAAATGATTTTTTGTATCAGATAACACTGATGACAATGTGGTCAGATAGGGGGGGTAGTTTGGACCCATAGCCTGAGAGGACGCTCGGGTGATTCAGTCAGGAAATGAAGTGCCTGTGATTCAGTTCAGTGAAGAGACTACACAATGCAGCCAAACTCTGAACCAACTGCTGAACCAATCATTTGAACTAAACATTTCAGTGAACTGTTTATTTTCATTTAAATAACACGCCCTTAAAAATTCTCGAAACGCCCCGATTTTACGACATGAAGAACCAGAATATGACCAAACAAAGCATGGAAAGTTGCGTTTTTCCGGCTCGGCTCGCCTCGCCTCGCTGCCTGTCAAGTCACACACGCAGACGCACGCACGCGAGTTACACTAACATAAAGCACTCATGTAGGCTATTCCCATTTCCCAGTGAGACTCGGACGGGCGAGTCCCGTGCCGCATTAATGAGAGCTAGCCTGGAGAGAAAATTAATGGATGAAGGCTGGTGTGTGTTGGACCGTTGGTTAAATGTCCGATCTCCCGGTGGCCATGAAACGATAACAGCGGCACCGCTGCGCCGGTCCAAACTCCCGAAAATGCTCTCGCATAAGCGCTCGTATATTTATCGTATATAGCAGATCTACAAGCTCACAACGCGTCGCATTGACGTGTCGTGAGCTTGTAGATCTGCTATTTTCAAATAGCCAATGCAGCCAGATCTGCAATCTTATCTGAATGACTGTTAAAGCAGTTTGTTTAAATTAGTTTATAAAATCCTAAATTTTCACAGGGATTATTTATTAGTGTGTTAGATAGACATTTTGGAGTGGATACATGTGTTCAGATGCCTGTCAGATGGTGAGACAATGTTGATCCGTCTACAATGGAACAAACGGGTGTAGCCAAAGTCAACAACTGCCTCCAACCTGACGTGAGATCTGAGCGTGCGGTACGCTGAAATGAAAGTCAGGATATATTGATAAATGCCGAAAGTTGCTGTGATCTCGCCGTACGCCCATTATTTGGTCTACACCGGGTTGATAAATGAGGGCCATAGTGTTTGTGAGGTTAAAGGTCAGGGTTTAAGCGCCACCTGGGCGACACACCAAACGAAGAGGGAGTCCCTATTAGTGTGGGCGGTTCATCAAATTACTTTGTATAGCTTCTGTCGTCACAAAACACAAATATACAGTTCTACACTATATTGAAACATTAAATAAATGATCACACACACTATCAGAGTTCTTCATAACATTAATATTAATATCCATCTGAATGGAAGTCAGTCAGCCATGTTTGTGAAAAAGGTTTTATTATTTTATAATTGACCATAAGTCATTATTATGTAATCATTTATAATGTGTGATAATTAATGTGTTATGATCACAGTTTTCCTGTGATGGGTGTGATGGTCTGAGGTGATGGGAGGACCTAGACTTTCTAGGGTGGTCTGAGGTGATGGGTGGACCTAGACCCTCTAGGTGGTCTGAGGTGATGGGTGGACCTAGACTCTCTAGGGTGGTCTGAGGTGATGGGTGGACCTAAACCCTCTATGGGGGTCTGAGGTGATGGGTGGACCTAAACCCCCTAGGGTTGTCTGAGGGGATGGGTGCATAGGACATTAATGGAAACACTGATGACATGCAATCAAGTATATTAAGTAATGCTTTATACAGTATGTAATCATGAGCAGGGGACCAGATCTCATTACAACTTAGGAGGGAACCACAAACAAGGCATCTTCTCATCAATAACATCCCCAACATAGAGTTAACGCTAGGATTTTAAACTAACTAATAATGTTCACAATCTTTACAGTTTGTCTGACATTTGGTATAAAAAACAAAACACCAAATCCATGTTCAATGCATGAAACAAACTATAATGTTATGATGTAAATAATCCATTAGAGGTTGACATCACATGATTTAACAACAAACACATGAACATGCCTCCATGTTTAACTGCAGGTTTGACAAACATTGATTCTTTCACATTAATTCAAATCATTTGAGATTTGATTTGATTAGATTTTGGTAAAAGAGCAAAATCACAATACAACTTAAACCCAGGATAACACATTAAAGCGTAATGAAACACTTGTTTCAAATGTGGTCCTGCAGCATAACTAAACATAAATAGTCCAATAAATGTATTTGAAATGATTTGAGAAATCTAAACTAAACAGTCAGATGACCTCTGCACAGCAGGGGGTCTGACAGGACACACTGAGTTAATGATATTTACAACATTTAGGTTTGTCTGTTTATCTGATTTAATGTTGATGAGTTAAAATAGACAACACAGCACTACACACACAATATGTGTCTAATTCAGACAGTTTAGATATTCCTTGGTCAGTATTATTTATCTTTCCGTTTTTCAGCTCCACTGTTGTGTTTCTATCCGTTCATATTGGCTGAACTTCACTCATTAAACTAATTAACAGCTCTGTGGACTGTGGAAGTGATGATGATGAAGCTTGTGGATTCAATTATTTGGCAGTTGTTGATGATCAGGACACACGGGTGGCAAAAACAAAACCTTCACAAAGACGACAAAGTATTGTGTTTACTGTATGTGAGAATGATCAAAAGTGGAATCAGCTTCTATTAAATATAGATTTTGAATGATATTATTTATTTAAAAACACTTTATTGGAGGAACATGTCAGACATGTCCCCTCCTTCCCCCCTGGGATCTGCACCCCTGATCATGCAGTGGCGTCAGTTCAGCAAAAGCTAAGGTATGGCAAGGTTAGGGTTAGGGTTGCTAAGTTAATGGTCTTACACCTGCATTAGGCTACTATTCACAATTAAAAAAAAATATATATATATATATATATATATATATATATATATATATATATATATATATATATATATATATATATATATATATATATATATATATATTTTTTTTTTTTAAATAACCTGCCCTACCTTGCCATACCCAATTGACGCCCCTGTGATCATGAATGGTTTGAAGTTCAGATGTTAGATTTTGGCTTTATTTTGCTTGGTTTGAATGGAATGTCACAATATCAATAAAGGAATAAGAAACATAATTGGGCCTCATGTTTTCTTAAATTTCACTCAAACAGTATTTTATCTGTCTGTTAAGAGAAAATACAAGAGAAGCCAACCTCCACATTCACCAAATGTGTTTTTCCCCAGGTGTGCTGAACCATGTGTCGTTTCCATGTTGTACCTGAAGGCAGCGTTCAAGATCATTGTCTTTACTGAACTCTCCTGAACTTGAATACAGCGTTTTATGTTGGAAGAATTGTCCTCTTAATCATTAAGACCAGGAAAGTATTTTAGATTTTAACCACTATAACCATTATCTTAGACTTTGGCTAATCAAAAATAGCAGATATACAAGCTCATAGCGCGGCACTCGGTGCCGCGCTATGAGCGCATAAAATGACATGTCACAAAACACCCCCCCCCCCCCCCAGAAGCACAGATTTGAGTTAAAAATGTTCGCTTTTTTGTATGAATAATATTCACTTTGTGGAGTTTTCTTTGTGTGACAAACAGCCTATCATTCTAATGTTCATTTAAAATGAGACATTCCTCTAAATCGACTACTTTTTTTCGCCGATAAA
This sequence comes from Gymnoscopelus braueri, assembly GCF_963280865.1. Lineage (NCBI taxonomy): Eukaryota > Metazoa > Chordata > Actinopteri > Myctophiformes > Myctophidae > Gymnoscopelus > Gymnoscopelus braueri. The sequence continues at coordinate 11,323,823 of NC_137623.1, read as the reverse complement.
GTATAGTTTTGGACCATGACGGAGGCGCGCCGACTCAGCAGACCTTGAGGCCGAGGAGTCGCGCCCGAGCCCCTCCAGGCGCGAGTGCCCGCGACGACCGGCCGATGGTCTGCTAGTCGACTAAGCGCCGTTCGAGTTATGTACCGATAGGCACAGAATCGTAAATGATGTTGTGGGGACTGCGTTTGCCCCTCTATGGTTTGCCCCAACTGCCACTCACTGCACTAACATAGCCCGCCAGCCCCGCCCCCTCAGGCTCGCCCCCTTGTGCTTCAACTGCATGGAATAAGGCTGTTCGCGGGTGTGTGCGTGTGTGTGCGCGCGCGCGTGTGTGTGTGCGTGCTCGTTTGTGCGAGTGTGCATGCGTGTGTGGTGTGGGACTCATGTCTGGCTTGCATTGCCCTCTAGCGTTGGTTCTACAGAATTGCCTGGGGGGCGGTGAAAACAAGCGCTTCTTTTCCAATTTACCTGGAATGCCAATTTACCTGTAACATATATAGCCGGCCACTAATGAGGAGTGAGAAAGGACAGGTGTCATTAGGGATTGAGAGGGAGTGACATCAGGTGAGGTGGGTGGATCCAATCCATGGGAATAGGAGAGTGAAGTATTTTATAATAATAATAATAATAATAATAATAATAATAATAATAATAATAATTATTATTATTATTATTATTATTATTATTATTATTATTATTATTATTATTATTATTATTATTTAGATTATGGAAAATATTTGAGATGAATGGAAATATATCTAAATATTGTGTCTCATGCAAGACATCCTCTAATAGAGTTGGTTTTGGTTCATATAAATTTTTGGGGTGGAAGCGTTTCATTTACAGTAATAAAAACAAATGCAGCTAATGAAATATTCATTATGAACTATTGAAAATATTTTATATATTTATTTTATAAATATAAAAGGTATGCCTTGTGCAAGACCCTGCACAATGTAGAATTGGTTGGGTCAATCAATATCTCATGGTTTAGAAGATATTGAAAATAGTTCTATAAATATATCACGGAAAGTACAAATAGCCAGTGGTGAACCGTAACTAATTGTCTGTTGCTTTACTTGAGTAACTTTCACTTACATAAGTAATATGTTTCCAGAAGTACAGTAGGCTATATACTTTGACTCAAGTACTGGAGTTGAGTACTTTGTCCACCACTGCTTACCTGTAGTTAAGACACTATTTTAGATATCTGAAATGGGACCCCCCCCCCCCAGTAATAATTCTATAGCAGATATACAGAATGTTGAGTGTAGATATCAATACAATTGAATCTGAAATTGAAACCCCAAGAGTTCACATAAATGGCAAAAGTGACATAATTTGTCACTTTTGTTTAGAAATAATTGGATTACAGATCATATCTGTAATACAGACAGGACATAACTAGTCTAGCTATGAAATGTTAAAACAGTCTACACTTTATAGAGTTGACTATAGAGATGAGATGACTATAGAGATGACAATGACTATGGAGGCTACAACAACGCTTTGGCGACGGCCCAATGTTGATCCAGGGCAATGGCACATAGGTGGAAAATTGCAGCAGGTCATGCACAGCACAAAACCCAGGGGCCACTGAGATCCCTTGCAATGTAGGGCACACTGAGTGGCATTACGATTCACAAAGATGGCCAGCACTAAATCAGTGACCGCCAGAGGGCAAAGGATGTAGTTGCCCGGGAGGTGGAGTCTTTAGGTAGTCAGTATTACTAGCATGACCCTGACATTTACTGAAGTGGTAGAATCTAAAGTGTGATGAATCTGATGATACTGATGTGTATAAAAAATATCCAGGCTTACTATGATAAGAGCTGGGGAATTTACAGCTCCTTCAATCAAGAAATATTTCAGTTTTTTAAGGCATAATCACATTTTGGTTAAAAAAAAAAAAGATATGGTTCAAAGAAAAAAGTTTATCCTTTTTGCTGTCTAATTAACATCAAGATTATGTAGTTGTCCCCTCTTTTTAGTTCCTGCATGTGTGGACAATTTGAAACATAGCTGACATAAACTGACCAGCTGAGCCCCACAGGCTTCAAGTTGACCACCGTTGTGCTGGTGTCCAAGCACTCCAAGGTACCATGTCTGATGGAGACCAGTGGCCCTCACCTCATTCGTTAGTAAATGATTAGAAAGAATGGTGAAAGACTACATTCGTTCCATGATGCCTGCCATGCTGGACCCATGCCAATTTGCATATCTCTGCTGTCCGGCAGAAACTACAAAATGTTCATTTTTCAGGACATGACAAAAACAAAACAAAAAGCGGAGTTAGGAGGTTTTGTTCATCATTGATAAGAACAGCTGAATGGACCTCCAAGCTCACAATGAGGTTGGAGGTCAAAAGGGGGTGGAGCCTGGAGTCAGCGAAACCAGCTAACTCCACCCCCCTTTGGTGGAGTTAGCTGGTTTAGCAGAAAGTTTGAGGATCCAATGGAGTTAGTTGGTTTTGTCAGAAGCGCTTTTTAATACTCTTCATTGGTTCAATATTGTTTCAATCAACACACAGACGTAAAGGGTGTTCAATAGCACAGATTTATGGAAAAAAAATACAAAAGCGGAAAAATTTAGTTAGCTGGTTTCTGCCGGACAGCAACGATATCCACAGATGATGCAAAATTGCAATGGCTCTTCACAACACCCTCTCTCACCGGGATGAGGGGAATAACAAATGCGTGCAAATGCTATTTGTGAACTACAACTCATTCAACGCAATAGTTCCTGCCAGACTCCACACAAAGCTCAGTGAATTAGGCCTGCACCCAACCATGTGCAGCTCGATTCTGGACTTCCTGTCAGGCCACCACCAGATGGTGAGAACGGGCGACATAACATCCTCTGACCCTCAGCTGCATGCCGAGTCCTACATTAATGTCATAGCAGTTGAACAGGCACAATCATAATATACACACTTAAATGAAGTAGACGGCAACACATCAAATTATTCATTTTATATGCTGCATCATGAGAATTACTCGGCAAAACTGGCTACATGGAGAATCCACAGGTGGTTGTCTTCATTTATTACTCATTGAGTGCCAGAATTATTAATATCTATTTCTGGCATTTCTTTATTAAGTAAAAAAAAAGTGCTTAGGAAGCGAGATACAGCCTTTTTCAGTTATAAGTTAAACAAGGAGTGGATGGAGCTGCAAATCTTCAAATAATGATATCTTGGGTTCAGGAAGATTTTTTTTTTTTCCAAAAACACGTGAAACACGTTAATGGCACTCAATGAGTTAACACATTGTGTGCCAAAAACGGCTATAACCGTTTAGTAGAATACAACCATCGAGTGCCATAAACGGCTATAACCGTTTAATCCAATTTTCTTTTCTTTTTTTTCCCACATGGGGCGCTCTAACGCAACTTTGGAATCATCCACAGAACCTGTAAAATGGAATGGACGGATGTGAATCCTGTCCAAAAAACTGTGGAAACGAGACATTTTCGATGGGCAATCACTCTGCAATGGCGGATCGCGTTAGAAATGTTATTGTTCCAGGCGATAGTCGGGGCCCTCGACCATCGTGCACGCACCCTTTGTTTACATCCGCGTCCTCGTCGTGGCGTCTACAGCACTAAACATATCAGCGTAAACGGTAAAGGTCCTTACACACCGGGGCGAATTCTTCATGCGAATAAATACGTTTTTTTAAAAAACCTTATAAAGTCAATGCAAGCGTCCACATCAGTTTCGCGAAGCGAAAAAGCGTCTTTTAATTATTCGGAACGAGTCCGAATTTTGCGTATATTCGCATATTCGCCGGTGTGTAAGGACCTTTAGAACGCTGCCACTAGATGTACCCTGTTTTAATAAACCTCTTCCACTTGATGTGTTAATAGTTCCATCAATGAGTAACATGGTCAACTATAGCAAAGCACTGTGATCTGAAGAATCAAACTTCTAGACGGTAAAAGAGGGAGATTAAACTTTTCCTTGCTTTGCTGGGGACACCCTGGAACCCCCTCAAGGACACGTTGAGAAACACTGGCGATGCCTACTTATTAGAAGTTTTTATTTTGCCAGCCTAGAAAGGCCTTACTGTAACACACTAAGTTTAAAAAAAATCTAGGCCTACTGGAATTTGATTGTTTGATACTGTGATTCTTATCAGTTCATACTGTAGATAAATGACATGAAATGTTTCATGTCTCAAACTGACCTATAGGTCTGTTTATTTATATGATAACAGCAGTAAAGGAGTCAATCAAGACATCAAGTCTAATGTTGAACAGTTTTATGCATTTTATTTCATATTTAATAATCACATCACTAATTAACAAGTAATCACAATAAACACTTCTTTCAAACCAAAAAAATAACGTTTGAAATTAATGAAAAACAAAACAAAAAATAAAACGATAAGGAAATTCTGCAAATGATGTAGGTCTAGCAATTAGCAAACACATCCCAGTGTTTCCGCATGATGATCTTTAGGTACAGTAAGTGTTGTTGTAACTAGTAGTACACTTGCATGTTGGGTATGTGTGCACTAGTGGTAGATGCAGCTCTACAATACTCCTAGCATAGATTACCTAGGAGCCTTTATTACACAAGCCAAACCTGACAGCTATTAGTTAGTCTTCTTAAACTTCAACAAGGTTTGTGTTAGGGTGCGGATGTCTGTGACACTCTAGGGCAGGTATATGCAAGTGTATTGCTGTGTTATTGTGTAGGACTGTCATATGTAAGGGTCAATGTGTATTGATGCCCCAAAACAGCATGGGCAACAATACTCCCAAAGTAAAAACTTTACACAAGCCCCAAACCCTGCTTTAACGACGAATTCCCTGGTCCACTGTGTCAGTATGTCCGATGTGACTCATACAGATTAGATTCAGTCCCATCCTTCTTTGTTGTATTTCCCTACCAACCCACAGAGGTCACTGTATCCTGCATGTTAATATCAAGATACATTTCCAGCAAATCAAAATTATATTCAGTTCTTAAGACTGGGGTTTCTGGTATTATTTTAAAAGTTTACCTGGGTGTTGTTTCTAAGGGTAAATGCACACCACAACATTTGTTTTTTTCATGCCAGCTAAAGTTTCAAATCTGAGCCATTGCTACAAAGCCTGTTATGTGGGATTTTCAGCCTTGTGTGCTGGAGCAAAACCTTGCTGTGTGCACCCTCCCACCTCCAAAGTGGAACTTCAGGGCGCTATTTGTGTGCAACAGGCTGTGTGTAGACAATGTTGCTGCACTAAAAGGCCCTGATTTTAGCAACCACCCAGGGAATATAACACTTTCAGCGCAACCACCACGTAGCAACTGAAACACAACGATAAATACATATACAAAAGTGTTGCATCTTTAGTACATTATTTCTCAAAAGACATTCTTTCACTTCACCGACCCCTTTCTTACAAAAACGTTGGACTTGCCCAATAATAATAGTATCATATTATTAATCGTAATAGTCAGAATGATAAAACACTAACTCATTAAAAGGTAGATGAACATAAAGTTACTAACTTAGTAACAAACTTAAGCCTAATTTATGTCGCTCCGTGAAAATAACCGATTTAAAGAAAATCTGAAAGAAAAGAAAGTCATTTTTGGCGATCAACACTTGTATGAGAAAGTATAAATTAGGCTTTAAGCCCCCTATTGTTGTTATTTTTGTTCCTGTGGCGATACAGAGTGCATAAACGGTAACATACGTATCTATATATACATCCGTGTGCAATCTCAATAGAGTGCTAAAGAACAGTAAAATAAAAACCCTGGGATAAAAGCTGAAGATAACACGGCTGCAAACAGGCACAAGGCAAATTTTAACTACTGTAGGCGATAACCGTGGCACAAGAAAGCTATCCACGGCGTCTGCTGCTATTTTCAAACATCTTGCCCTGGACTGGACTTAAAAAGCATTCCTACATCCATATTTAAAACTTTTCCATTTTTAGAAGAAATCACTCTTTCGCTCAGTAAAAGGTTATTGCCAATTTCTGTCAAAACACCTGGATCCTTCTCGGTTGGCTTGACAAGTTATTCCTCAAATGTAAAGGGATAGAATTTTGTTCATTGGGAAGAAGAAAAAAAAAGAAGGAGTATTTACTAGTAAAAAAGAGCATGTGCAAAGCTCTTATTGGGTAACATTACAACTTTTATTATTTTAAATCAAATTACACTGCTTCATCACAGTGGATGTTCTTTGATGTTCAAGCATTAAGGTGCTATTGATTTGAATTCATGCCCCTCTCTCTCTCTCTCTCTTGTGTCAACTCTCTACACAAAGTGACATTAAAGTGTCAATTTAATTTGCGTTTTGCAGTTTCATGGTACTGTATATCTGTGATTTGGACATCAGGGCTGGGACATTTGTGGATTCAAATAACCTGATACATTTATGAGGGGTGGGGGGGGATTGGGGGGACAGTGTACTTCATTTTGTAAAGATACTTTTTAGAAAATAAAATAAAAAATAGCTTGATTGGGGAACGTATGTTAATAATAATTCGGGATCATGATGTATTCAATAAATCGTTATATGATGGAGGATAATAGATTGACAATCCATTATTGCTGCACTATTGTGCTGCAATGCAAATGTCGCATCCATTTTCCTGCTGCAGAAGTCTTCACATGGATTGCAGCAATGTAAATACATCCTACATTGTCTGTTCAAGAGTTCAACATGTAGAACTGCTACCAACAAATACAAAATAATTATTTCTGCCTGTTTATCATTCAATCATTATTTGACTTTATAACAAGGAAAGCTACTATATCTAGGATTGCCCCAAGGACAGAGATACAGTACTAAACCACAACACTGCAAGTCATAATGCACAAAGGCGTTCAGCTCTGGGCATATTATGTTATCTAGCCATGCACTATAAAGGCAATTGGAGGCAATACTTCAATACATTGCTACAAGAGTAGAAGATAAGCCACATCGACTGTTCCACTGCCGATACCTTGACAAGAAAATCAGTGAATACATATTTATGCATCCTTTTCCATCCAGTCAAACCTTATGTTTTGTCAACTGCCAAAAACATACTACCATAATCCTCAAAAAACACCCCCAAATGGGTCCGCAACCCTATTCATGACTACCAGGACAGACAGATGGTACATCTTAACTACAGCAACGCCAGGCAGCTTCTTCTACTGTTTCTCGTTGTTTTGTCAACTATGTCTACGACATTCTATCTGTCCGTATGTCTCTCCATGGAGAATGGCTCACCACTGTTTGTGTGTGAGCGTCCATTATGCTTGTGTACTGCAGTGTTCGAGGAATCGGGACAGGAGGCACATACAAGGCACACAGTTCCTTAAAGTGTGGGGACATCTTCCTCATGTCCCTCTGGACAGCATTCCCAATAAAACCATCAACACTTGAGTTGGCTTCCTCTATTGTCCTCTATATTCTTTCAGTTGGTAACATGCCCTGCCCCCATTTTGTTTGAAAGCTATTATTTTGTCCTAAAGGTACAATATTCCTCAAATGTCACTTTTCTCTTTTCCTTCACACCTCTGTTGTCCTCACCTCTTTTCCTACACATCCTTCTGCCCTCTCAACTTCTTGCTTCCTCTCAATGACTGTGTGCCTCGGTTTCCACAAACCTGTGCGTGTTTACGAGTTTCTTGAGTGCTATATTGGCGAAAGGACCATCCACCGTATTACTTAATACATGACGAAACATATAATAAATAAAGAAATAAAACCTTTTTTTTTTTAAACCAAAACGAAACTGACGAGGGGAACGGAAACAAGAAGTCATCGAGCACGAGATAAAAAATAAAAGAGTAAGATCAGAACAAAACAAAACAAAACAAAACAAAACAAAACAAAACAAAACAAAACAAAACACCAAAGTTCATTGTTACAGTATTATTCACTCAAACACATCATCACAAACACAGAGAATAAAGAGTTAAATAGCCTAAAACAGTTCAAACAGCCTACTAGTAGTCTAGTGACTTCTGTGTGTTCGTCAGCTTGTATAGGTGCCTGCTGTTATGTTATGGACAGGAGAGACAGAGAGGTGTGGATATGCGGGGGGGGGGGGGGGGGGCAAGTGAGGAACTAGCTGAGATGAACAGTGAGTATGAATATGCTGCGTCAGCGATTGCTGGAAAAACACACGACAGCCCGCGCTTATGGTCACAAATAAAAAGGTACACGACACATTTTGACTCTGTATACGGAAGCCACAGGTGAAGTCCAGGAAGGTGTCCCATATAATTATGGAAGTGGTGGTCAGTTCATGGATGAAATGAGAGCTGTAATCAGGGTTGCCAGATCTGCTTATAATAATCTCCCCGCATGATTTTATTTGAAAATAGCCGATCTACAAGCTCACAACGCGTCGCATCGCGACGCGTTGCGAGCTTGTAGATCTGCTATTTTCAAATAGCTGATGTACATGTTAAAGTACTCATGTGGCCCATCGTCGCTTCTTTTGGGCTGGTTTTCCTAGACCTGGTTGCTTGTTTCTCTCACAGAATCTGGCAACACTGGCTGTAGTAGGGTATGGGGGGGGACAACAACAACAGAGGATCCAACAATGTGAAGCCCGACACCAGTGTGTATACTGTAATGGGGATCCATCTGAAAACCCTGCAATCCCGTCTTTTTTTTCTCCTTCACACACGCTCATAACCGGCCCCCCCAAATGCTCAGTCTATACACAAGTCAGCTCAGCCTAATAAATGGGGGGCGAAAGGGGGGCAACTAGCAGCGCCGGAGGAAGAGAGGGTTAGTGTATTCATTATCTAAAGAGACGAAGTTCACACATGAACCAAACTGTGACAGGACGATTTTTGACAGTAGAGGGGGAGTTCAGATCTGTTATACCAGTGATGTGGGGTTGGGGGGGATGGCGCTCTGATTCACAGATTCACAAGGTGGGGGGGTTTAAGGATGAGCAGTGCCTGTGAGGATATGAGGATGAAGAGGAAGGAACATGATGAGGGGGCACAGAGAGAAGGATCAAAAATCCAAGTCCTGTTAGAGCACTACTGTCGACCCCCTGACCTCCACCTGAAGGGAGGGGGCAGAGAGAGAACCCGGACAGCCGGCGGAGTACAGGGAATCGTTGAGGGAGACACTGCGGGGGGGCGTTCGGTGATGGGGGCTGTCGCCCGTGAGGGCTGCTGGCCAGGTGAGGATGTCGGCACCGTGGTCCGTGCGAGAGCGCGCTTTCTCGCGGAATTTGAGCTTGAAAGACTCAATCTGCATCAAGAAAGGTTTGGAAACAGAGGAGAAACGACAGCGAGAGAGAGAAGAGACAAGGGAGGGGGGAGGGAAGTTGGGTAAGAGGGGTCAGGTGATGTTGTGGGGTTTTTGGAATGAGGGATAGATAGAGGGATAGCAAGAAAGCAGAATTAGATGCCTGTAAAATAAGAAGTCAAAAGATGACGGGGTGGTCAGGTATGTTCGGACTGCAGAACACGTTTAAAGTGGCTGTGAGAGCCCGACATGCTGCAAACTGACACAACACATGCACTAATCTGACAACACAGGGACAATATTTAAGAAATGCACCGCAAAATCAGAACGCATTCACAAATTTGACAACGCATGCGCTGCATTTGGAAATGTGCTGCAAATTCAGAAATCTCATGCAAATACAGAAACAATACAAAAGTCACAAAATAATAAAAGTGATAATCAGTAGATCACCATGAGAACAGCTGTATTTGCAGCGCATCATTTCCATTGTGTTGCAGCCCTGCTCTTGTATGCCTCAAGAATTTGCAGCGCATTTCAAAATACCATTTATGTGCTGTCAGATTAGTGCATGTGTAGTTAGTTTTTTCCATTTGCTTCTGTAGTGTCAATTTGCAGTGCGATGGGATCCCTCTGCCCCGTCTTTAACACAGTACAAGCAGCAGATACAACAAGTGTAGGCATGCAATCACAAAGTATTTCTGTTTATGAACATTTCTGACTGTTTTAAATGAGGATACCAACTAGTCCAAGTGATTAGCAGAATATGACCTCTGAAAGAAAACCACAGAAAGTAATAGCCAAAACTCTGGTTAAGACAAACTGGATTTGGTACACTGTACTAATATGAGTTATATCATTTCATATATCCTGTTAGCAAGTCTGTAACCTTTCAGTTGGAGACAAGAGATTAGAACTAGATTGGCAGGTAACTCCAAGTGAATAAAGTGGAAGGCAGAAGACGAGCATGGCAGAGAACCGTGGCTCCATTTGTAACACACTTAAACATCAAGATGCATCAATGCAAAGTACCTGGACATTACAGCAAAATTAACTGTATACAGTACACTTTAACCCTACTTAGTTTACCAGAGTCCCCAGAGGCTTTATACTAGGGCCCTCCAACTGAATGTTGGCCCCAGAATAGGGATGCTATGTGGTGAAAGATTTAAAGGTAAGAAGAACTAGGAAATAGAACATTGGAACAGATGAAAGAGAAAGATTTCCCAAATCCATGATCTTAAGATGGTGCAAACTCTAGAGGTGTCAAATGACACACAGTGAAGGCAACAATATAACATGCAATGCTGATATGTGAGGTTTCTTCCAATGGCCACATGTAAAACAAGGAGTGGAAACTTGCTAAACATGTTTCCTAGGCAGTTGTTGTCTATCAGTGTTACCCCCCAAAAAGATGTCATATACAGCATGTGTTGCTTCCTTTACTGTTTTGCCATTTTGGACACACACACACGCGTACTAGGGCTGTGAATCGTCTGCTATCTCACGATTCGATTCCGATTCTTGGGGGTCACGATTCCGATTCTTTCCGATTTTTTCAAAACAAACGATTCTCGATTCCAATTTTTTTTTTTCAAATTCAAAACGATTCTCGATTAACCCATTAAGACCGGGAACGCATCTGTGTCACTTTAGATGTCTTTGGCTATTCAAAAATAGCAGATCTACAAGCTCATAGCGCGGCACCGAGTGCCGCGCTATGAGCTTGTAGATCTGCTATTTTTGAAAAATCTTGACTTTTTTTTTTAAAGATTTTTTTCAAAAAACTGTTAGGATTTAGAAAACATTTTTAAGAATCGCCTCAGGTCTTAATGGGTTAAAAAAACGTTTTTTCCCGATTCAGCCCAGAACAGCCCAGCCACTTCTCTACAAAATATATATATATATATCGAATACGAATTGCAATTCGTATTCGAATCGACTTTTTCCCACACCCCTAACGCGCGCGCGCACACACACAGTCTATTTTAATTGCAGGAACTCTCCCTGGGGGGCTCAGGAACTCTCTCTCCTTTTCAACCTAACTAACTACTTACTTGTCTCTGGGATGCGTGTGTCCAGAGGCTGGGGGTCCCGGAGGCCCTCGCTCCCACAGGGGACCCCCTCCTTCAGCCCATTCTCCTGGGCAGCAGGGCTCCCTGCCTGCCCCAGCTCGGAGGCCCCTGGGGCCGGGGTCGGGGTACCACTTGGTGGAGCCCCATTCCCCTCCTCTGTCTCCTTGGCCCCCTCAGCCTAGAAACACACAGCAGGGGGGTGTCAATCGGTGGAGATGGGGATGGAAACAGCCTGGCTCCAACTCTTGTAGGGCTTTTGACTGAAAATTATGTCTATACTTATTATGTATTATTTAACCCATTAAGAATGAGCCCAAACCCATTAAGAACTGAGCCCAATTCTAATGAATGATTTCTAAATCCTAACAGTTTTTTGAAAAAAATTAAAAAAATATTTTTCCACAATTTTTCAAAAATAGCAGATCTACAAGCTCATAGCGCGGCACTCGGTGCCGCGCTATGAGCTTGTATATCTGCTATTTTTGAATAGCCAAATAAATCTAAAGTGACACAGATGCGTTCCAGGTCTAAATGGGTTAATGTAAAAATAAAATAAAAACCTTGTATCTCCATTATTATTACATTTTTATGTTTTACTTTTTTCATAAATGAATGGCCTATCATATACTTAATCATGTGATTTGTCGCGCAAACGTAGCAAAAAAAAGCTTGTAAAATGTTGCATGTGAAACGTTGTGAGCTTGTACTGTATCTGCTTGTTTTTGCGGAAAAAAAATGCAGAGAATGACTTGCCCAAAATTGGGACGCCAGATTCAAAGTGGTTAAAAGGTAGGGTAGGTGATATCTTTTGGTAATTATTTCTTTCTTATTAAAAAGGTTAAAAGTACTATATTCTGATAGTAATCATTGCTACAGAGCGTTTGTTCGGTCACAGGGGTCTCTCCAGCTTTTTAGTAAACAGAATATAGTACATTTTCAGGTAGGTGACAACATTTAAGCCAATCAGGAGAGAGCACTGAAAATGCGTTTTCTGTTTAATAAAGAGCTGGAGAGACATGGGAGACTCCTTTTACTGAACACTCTATAGCAATGAGTACTATCAGACTGTAGAGCTATTTAACACTTATTTTAACCAAAGTAAATCACTTACCCTACCTTTAAGCGTGTCTGTGGGTAATATATTAAATTATTATATTATATATATATATTATCTATAATATATAATATATAATAATAGAATATATAATTAAATATTAAACCAATGGAAAGTATTAACAAGAGCTAACAAGAGTGACTAAATAATAACTACATTGGATCAATTGGAATTGGAAGGTTCTGAAACCTGTTTACTGAAAGGAAACGGTTTGGGACATACACGGTTTCTACCTGTCAGTGACGATATCTAGTAGGTTCAATAGTTCACGCAGATTTGAAAAAAATAAAATAAAAATCCTTGGCAAGCTATATTGTCACAGATCTGGAGCCAGGCTACAGTGGAGAGATGAAGGAATTAATGCTACAAAAATAACTCAAATCACGTTGTGGCTGTTCAACACTGGATGTAATAATAGAGAAATTAATTGGAAAAACATGGCATAGAATAGATTATGAATAAGAAAAGAAGTCAGCTATGGAGCAAAATATGGACAGAGGTGCAGAAGTTATCAAAACGAATAACTGCTATATATATATATTTTATATCAACACCTGATGCTATCTGTGCAGGTATTGAGTCGAATTTTGAGTGGCAACAATCTTGTTTCGGCATTTATGCCTGCTTGGGACCTAGAACATTTCAGGCAAAGTCTTTGCAGAAAGCAAATGTTAACCTCAGCGCCACCAGGAGGCCAATTTGTGCATTATTTTTTATTATTTTATTGATATACATATCTTTTTTTTTTGCAAATGAAATGTATCTATTTATATATATATATATATTTTGCAACTGAAATTAATTGTGCGCTTGGTACAACAATCATACTGTAAGTCTATGTTGATTTGTGGAGATTATCTTGAATAAAAGCTTTTAAAATCATAAGCCTTTTTTTTTCTACACAGCTTATTTTCTTAGTAATGTATCTGAAACCCATAGCAAAAAAATCCATTGGAAGACTGCAGTGATGGTAACTCCCACGCTGGCCTACAAAATGATGAACATGCAAATTATTATATGATGACAACAAGTGTATGAATGATGCGGTCATGGAAACAATGATCACAACACACAAATGGAATACTGTAGGCTGAGGGGACAGGTGACATCACACCAGATCCGCTTGTATTTGGTTCTGCTTCCAAATGAGGAGTATAAGCCTGAAGCCAATTTAGGAACCTGACCCATAACGGTAAACCCCACAATAATGAGGTTTTGTGAGCCAGAGTCGAAGAAATTAGATTGAAAGAGAGAGGCTGCAAACATCCAAAATGTGTCCATTATACAGGGGAAGGGTTCAAAGGGTGACAATTAGAAGTGATAATGTCACCTTGATGTTGCCACCACCAGGTGCGTGGCCCAGGTTGTCCATAGAGCCCACTTTGGACTGAGCCTTGTCCTTGAAGCTCACCTTTTGGGAATCGATCTTCACGACCCCACCGCCTAGGAGAGAAAAAACAAAGTTGGTGTCATGATGACTCACACGGACGAACCATAGGCACTCACGTCTAGTGCAGGCCTGCACAAGCAAAAACGTTAACCGTTTTCGACCTGGCATCCCTATCTTGGGCCATGCCATTATAGGCAAGCATTTAAAAAGAATATTAAAAAAAATATATATATATATACTTTGGGCTATTAAAAAATAGCAGATCTACAAGCTCATAGCGCAGTGCCGTGCTATGAGCTTGTAGATCTGCATTTTTTTTTTTTAAACGTGAACATTTGTGAAAATCTTTGAATATATATATTTTTTAACTCAAATCTTTGCTTCCGGAGGATTCTGTCTTCTAAATCCTAACAGTTATGTTGCTATAAAATCAGTGGTTCTCTCTTTTTTCATGTCAAGGACCCCCCAAATTGTCCGCGGACCCCCCCCCCAATCTCAAAATATTTTGTTGCAGGGACCCCCAGAAGCAAAGATTTTAGTTAAAAATGTATATTTATATTCAAAGATTTTCACAACTGTTTTTAAAAAAATAGCAGATATACTGTATAAGCTCATAGTGCGGCAAGTGAGTGCCGCGCTATGAGCTTGTAGATCTTCTACTTTTGAATAGCCTAAGAAATATTAAAATGACATACAGATGCGTTCCCGGTCTGGTAATGGGTTAAAGACAAGCTGGCTAATAGTGCCAGTATTTAATAGGTCACATGGCACGGACAGGACTACAATTTCCAGCAGCACCTCACCAGGTTTGTGCTTGATGTTGTCCTTGGAGCCGCACTTCGACTGCACTTTGCTCAGGTCCACCTTCTTGTTGAGTATTTGCACCTGTTAATTCATATTTAAAGACTTTATCGTCACATATGTGCAGTATACATGCATGTGTATAAACGAATAGGCTAATTTTAAACAGATTCTGTAACATCTTAGTATGTTTTAGAAAGAATGTTTCTAATTCAGGCACATTTCACACTGGGGATTTAAAGAAGAAGTAATTAACCCTTCAGCTACTCTAATAACTATAACTATAGTTGTACAAACAACATACACTCTGCTCTCAGATTCTTTTGATGCACAGAAGCTGATTTCCAGTAATACTGGATTATTAATTATTACATTTGGTTGTCTTTATGGTCATGGCTTGCTTTGTTTCATCAAGGTAAGGCCAACAATGCAAACAAGTTGATAGATAGTGTTCTTTGATGACAAAAACCAAACACATATCACTCACAAGCTGAGGAGGAGGATTTCAAGGACCAAAACAGAAACCTTTGTGTGCCAAGCAAGATCAAAACGTTGTGTCACTTAAAGGTGACACAACTATCATATGTGTGTCAACAAACACTGTAGCACAATAAGAACAGTAAGAATAAAGCCACTACAACCCAAATAATTAAATGCAGGAGAGGACAGTTGCAGAGAAACAGAGTTAAAGGTCCCCAGATGCTGTGGATGTCTGTGATGTCTTGTTGTTGTCACCTCCCAGGTGAACCTTTAGCCCTTGTGACGATATTATCCTCTCATTGCTTCTCCTAAAATCAAACCAAGTTAGCCTTTGTGGAGATAGAGCAAGTCTGAGCCCAGTAACGGTGGAGGTCAGAACTAACCCACATAAGGGGGCCATGTCCACAGAAAGTGTCATGCTAGTACGTATATTAGTATATATCGGTCAGATCGATATATCGGTGGGGCTCTAGTTTGGTTGACTGGTGTTAGCGACAGGACAGGACAGGACAGAAAAGGAGGGGTCTACAGAAGCAAGGGACAGAAGAAACGGGACTTGGCAAGGGCTAGTACTGCACAGCAACATTCTGAGTGTTAGTTTAAGCAATGACAGTGGTACATTTTTACATTCTCAGAGCTAAACTGACACTAAGGATTGCGCTTGTGCAAAAGGATGATTAGCGTGCTGGCCGATACAACACCACAAAACTGATGTGAGGCCTCGAGGCTCACCCACAAGCGAGCCACTAGGTGAGCAAGCACCTGCGCCGAGCAGCCTATCGCCTCGCCTTTTGGGGAATTATGATACATAACATTTAACTACAGGTTCCTAAATGAAGACTTTCAATGATAGTTTATCCCCCTGACTATGCCTGCCGTCAACGTTTCCCAGCTGACGTTTGCCCAAATTCTGAGTCTGCACACACCAACGGTCCCATCTTTACTCTTTCAGGTACGCAACGTTTTAACAGTGAGTAAAGTCAGAGGTGTTGTGACATATAAGCTCTAGCCAACGGCTGGGTCAGTACTTGGTTTACTGTTGTGACAAATGGCCTAGTGCATACGAGCTCTAGCCAACGGC
Organism: Gymnoscopelus braueri; assembly: GCF_963280865.1. NCBI lineage: Eukaryota > Metazoa > Chordata > Actinopteri > Myctophiformes > Myctophidae > Gymnoscopelus > Gymnoscopelus braueri. The sequence continues at coordinate 11,307,673 of NC_137623.1, read as the reverse complement.
TGGGCCAGAGCTTACTGTTGTGACAAATGGCCCAACGCATACGAGCTCTAGCCAACGGCTGGGCCAGTACTTACTTTCCCTCCACCAGGAACATGCTTCATATTGTCCTTGGAGCCCAAGCGCGAGGTGACATGGCTGAAGTCCAGTTTTTTGGAGACTATCTGAACCTAAACGGTCACAGCACAGCAGCAAGAGACAACAGGAGGAGAGAGAGGAAGAGGAGGAGGGAGTATTCAACACCATGGTTAGGGTTAGAGAGGAAAAGACAGAGGGGACAGAGAAAGGAACTGAGACCAGGGCAAAAGTATATTTGAAAGTGCCTTTGTCTTCAGATATCATAATAAGTGCATTTGTTTGGTGCACTATCACTAACCACTGAAGACAAAATGGTACTACTACTAAAAGTATTCAAGTATAGATTTGCCCAAATCTGGAGCGGGAAATAGAGCGAGCTACAGGATGCCACACAGGATCTTTAATAGCACACACATGCATCAAAACACATATATTATCGACCTGCCCCTGTCCAATATTGAGAGAGATGTTCCGTTACACAGTACATTCTCCAACGAATAACACACACACGTTTGTTTAGGAAAGTCATTAAATAGATTTTTGGAAAATAGACTTCCGTTTTATTTCTGTCAGCTTTTTTCTTTCATAGCACAGGAGAAATAGGTTAGCATAGTATACCAAAACCTGGCCACTGATCAACCCAAAACCACAGTTGTACAGTTTTATATGAGGTTGTTGCAACAATAGAACACTATACTGCAGTTAAAGCTACAATCCAGGATTTATTTTAATGAATACATTTGTATTTGAACAAATCTGTATGGTAGAGTATGTTAATACATTATAACTATTACTGCACTTCTGCAGGGTTGGGTGTCTCTCTACTTCCACTGAGAAATGTAAACCCTGGTGTCAGGTAGGCTACCTACTGGTTGACAATGTCAATAGTTATTTGAAGCAGACGGCACACTGCATTGTACACACTATTGTACACCACCATCTTTATTGCAGTTCGGCCATCATTGCAATGATCTCTCAGCGTCGGTCAGAGAGAGAAAACAGATATATAACGTGGGGATTATAGCTTTAACAGTGCAAATTCCAGTACAGTACTATAATGGCACAGTTGCTGTACAGTAGCTGTTAAAGAGCATATTTCTTAAAAAAAAAAAGGATGGTCCTTCAAACGTGTTTCAAAAGGTTCTACCCTAAAAAAAGGAAACCCACTCAGATAAAGCATGACCATTTTTTAAGTTTTTTCAGCTGCAATGATAAAGGTTCTGACTGCAGGGGGCACAGTTGACGGAGTTTTCAGTGAAGGCATAGTTTTGTTTTGTTTTTAAAGCTTTTGCCACACTGCACATATTCAGAAATACCCAGAAATAAAAATAAACCCCCGAGTATTCAAATTTCAGGGTTTTGTTTGGTAGAATGGATGTTAGGGAACGATAAATAAGAGCAAAAACTAAGAAAAGGTGAAATGTCTATATATATACAGTAGGACCTTTAAAACAGGTCTTTGGCTGGAAAACTTCAAGGTGCGCAGACGTGCACACACACACACACACACACACACACACACACACACACACACACACACACACACACACACACACACACACACACACACACACACACACACACACACACACACACACACACACACACACACACACACACACACACACACACACACACACACACACACACACACACAGGGAGAGTTGGTGATAGCCATTAAGGCTATCAATCTTCCTAATTTAAGAAGCCTAATGACGCCCATATGACCACACAGGCTGCCATGGCCTTTAGCTGTACCCAAACATACAGTATAAATGGTAAATGTTGCATTTATATAGCGCCTTTTATCCAAAGCGCTTTACAATGTGCATTGCATTCACCCATTCACACACACATTCACACACCGACGACAGAGGCATGCAAGGCACCAACCTGCTCATCGGGAGCAGTTAGGGGTTCAGTGTCTTGCTCAAGGACACTTCGGCCATGATCACATAGCCTGCTCATGGTTCAAGAGGCTCAAGGTGAGCCAATATGTTTTGTAGACAATTGTAGCACCTTACTGTCAGCCAGCTTTAACACCATCAGAAAGAACTTTCTGGAATAATGCCTAATTTATGCTCCGTCCCACTTAATAAAGCTACTGCTCAGTTAGATTCTTAGACAGTAATACCTCCGGTGCACATCTTTGTAAAGACAATAAACTGTCAATAAACTGCTAAATGCAAGGATTATATTAACTTTTATTGAGCTTATTATTTTTTATTAACTTTGAAATGATACAGTTCAGCAACCAAGCATGAGGAGAGACCAACATCCCGACAACGGGACAGGAATGGCCTAATCTGGTCTAACCTCTGATCTTTGACCTGTAGCCAAAATGAGTGAAACCGGTAGGCAGGGAGAGAGTAAATGACCACACACACAAAAAACACCATTGATGGGATCTGTGACACCAAGTGAAAATCAAAGCATGACCTGAAGATGCTATTTAATGCTTTGTAATTCTGCTTAAACTCAGCCAGATCGATTGGAGGTGTCTGTCTGTAACACAAATGAACACATGGGGATTTTTTTTTGTCAATATCACCAGACAGACAGAGACAGACAGACACACACACAGATAGACAGACAGACAGACATATAGACAGATACATGTAGGTACAGTAGGTAGGTGGGTGGATGGATGGATGGATCAATGGATGGATGGGGGGTTGTGGTGGTGTGAGTGGGTAATGGAGGGGTATGAACTCACTTTGCCCTGGCTGGTTTCTTTGGAGGCATCGCCCCTGTTCTGAGAGGCAGAGGACACCTGAGGAGACAAGCCCGGGCCTGAGTCAACAACGACAACAACAACAACAACAACAACAACAACAACAACAACAAACAACAAACAACAAACAACAACGAGGAAGGTGGAGAGGAATGTGGGGAGGAAGAGAGAAAAGTAGGGTAGGAGTAGGAAAAGTTGGAAGCTTAGGAGGAAAAAAGGCAATGAGAAATGATGAGGTATACAGAAGAAAGGGATGAGGGAGGAAAAGACAGATAAGGAGGTTGGGTGAAGAAACATGGGAGAAGGGAGAGGAGAAGTGCTTCACACGGGGTTCTTAAACGTTTATCTTCAAAGCATTTTTCATAGACATTGAAGCGGCACAGGAAAGTACAGAGGGAGGATTTGCAACACCAGACCAAGACGGGATTGGAACCCTGGACACTCTTTAAGTGTCCAACATCATTTCAACCACTTATCGCAAGTCGGGTTGTGGAGGCAGCAGTTCCAGCAGGAGACCCCAGACTTGCTTTTCCCTCAGGACACATTAGCCAGCTCTGACTAGGGGGGGGGGTCCAGAGGTCTTCCCGAGGCCAGCGTGGAGATATAATTCCTCCACCTGGTTCTCGGTGTGCCCCGTGGCCTTCCCCCCAGCTGGACGTGCCTGGAAACCCTCCAACCAGGAGGTCACTAGATGCCCTAACAACCTCAACTGGCAACTTGCATGACCCACATGACCAGAGGATTTGATTATGTAAGTCAAAATATTGTCTGTTTTTTTTCTTTGTTACCCCTTTGCGCCTTGAATTACGAATTCGAAGTCTGTCCATTCAAACTCATTGTATGGTGAAACAAAAATGTGTGTTTGGCAGATTATTTCTCTGTTGTAACAATGCTTCTTAAAAATACATTTGATGTATTTTTATCTCCTTTTTACATGGTGCCCCGTTTGTATGGAAAATGCATTTGTGTGATGAGCAGAGCAGCCGAGTATGTGGGTTGTGGCCATGATTTTTTTTTACAAATCTTCTGCTGTTTGGCCAATGCTCATGGTACTGTACTGTACCTGGGGCTACATGGGGTATCTGGGGGGCTCTGTGTCTCCCCATAGGATCATGGGCAACCTTGGGTGGTAAAACAATAGCAACACCAGGATACGCTGTTTGGCATTGGCAGAGATTTGTCACGGGCGCAACCAAAACACTCAGTTTCTCTGCTTGTCCCACAAATGCACGTTCCTTACACATGGGGCACCATTTAAATAATCAGACTTTTTCCAACAGTATAAGATTCTGGCCAAGATGCATTGTTGGAGCAGAGAAATAATCTCCCAAACACAAATGTCCAAACATTTTGCCCTATGTTTAATAATATAATTTCTTTCTTTGCAGAATCCACTATATTAGCATTTGGCAATGCCCTAATAGAGCACCGAAGTCTAACGTCACTGCCACTAGAGGGCGCTGTTCCACAGGTTCGTGGCTTTATTTTTTGTGTTGAAATCCCCATTTGGGAATCTTAGATCACGTCATATAAGAACTGTGTTCCAAACATAAACACACCACCCTGGCGTTTTTGTCAGGGGGGTGGCTCTGCATCGTTTATGATATTCATTCATATTTGATACAGCCTGTTTCTGGCGAAAATGGAATTAATTCTGCCTCAAAAGACTTAAGAACTACTACTTCCGGGTCTGAAATCACTGTCCCCACAGCAGCCGCGTTCATGGGAAATGTAGTCTTTGGGTTGTTTGACTCGTTTCTAGTGTTTATATTGTGTTACTCTTTAGGTAAATGTGTACATTTACACCTTCAGTCGATGCTTCATATCCATATGAGTAAAAACGCCAGGGTGGTGTGTTTATTTTTAGAACACAGTTCTTATAAGCGATCTAAGATTCCCCAATGAGGATATCAATACAAAAAGTAAAGCCATGAACCTGCAGAAAGCGCCCTCTACTGGCAGTGACGTCAGGACTTCGGTGCTCTATAGCGTGATTTTAGCCTGTTTCACCATTCAATTAAAGTGAACAGAAAGAGAAAAATGCACAATTCCCATGTTTTCCACTCACAATGCAACTGATTAACTTATAATATTAGGACTTACAGTGTAATGGCAACACCACTTTAAGCAGTCGGCTCATTAAATGGTGGGGCCACCATACACATGCTTCAACACCGTGGCTGCCTTTCATGCACATCCTCTGCAGTGGTGGAAAGTAACTAAGTACATTTACTTAAGTACTGTACTTAAATACAATTTTTAGGTATTTTTTACTTTACTTGAGTATTTCCATTTTCCAATACTTTTACTTCTACTCCACTACATCTCAGAGACAAATATTGTACTTTTACTCCACTACAATTATTTGAAAATTTTGAAAAAGTTACTTTTCAGATATACTGTATCAACCATTTTAGCCCTATTTTATACATGGGCTATCTGAAAATAGCCGATCTACAAGCTCACAACGCGTCGCGATGCGACGCGTTGTGAGCTTATAGATCTGCTATTTTCAAATATTTTAGTACTTTTGGTACTTTTAAGTACATTTTTATGCCAATACTTTGTACTTTTACTCAAGTAAAATTTTAAGTCTGGACTTTTACTTGTAACAGAGTATTTCTATATTGCAGTATTGGTACTTTTACTTAAGTAAACAAATTTTGTACTTTTGATGAGTGTTAGTTGTTAAGGGGGTGATTACTCTGCAGCCCAGCCATACCAGCGCATTGAAATGGCCATCACGCGAACGCCTGATTTCTGACAAAGTATGAATCAGGCTTAACACATTCCCTGCCAGAGGGTTTTTTTTATTTTACTTCCCCCAGTGCCAGTATTTAATTTTTTTAAATAAGGAGCCGAGATACAGGATTTTAAAGTAATAAGTTAACCAAGGAGTGAATGGAGCTAGAAATCTTTGGATCGTGATATCTCTGGTTCTGTGTGGATAAATTGAAAAAAAAAAAGACAAAAAAAGACACAAAAAAAAAGAATTTTTTTTTTATATTTTTCATCAACGGTTATACTCGTGATTGGCAGGTAAAGTGTTAATAGATGAATATACCAAGGAAGGACATCATTTCAAAGCAGCAATTCTCAGCATTTAAAACAGAGGTCCCCACAGACGTGTGTGAGGGAGGAACATGATTATTGAGACGTACGTACCTTCCCTCCCCCTGGCTGGTGCTTCATGTTATCTATGGAGCCGATTTTGGACCGGGCGCTGCGTATGTCAGGGCCCGACGCCGTGCCAGGGCGGGAGGTAGTTCTCGTGCTGCCAGCGGTGGTGGTGGTGGGTGCTGTGGATGAGGAATTGGTGCGAGGAACGCGGGGAACCAGGGGCTTCTTCTCTGCCGCCGTGGTAGCAGTGGCCGTTTTGGTGGCCGCGGTGCGGACAGCAGCGGCACGGGGAGCGCCGGCAGTGCTGGTGGTGGCGGTACGGACAGTGCTGGTCCTGGGTTTGGGGGAGTCGACTGGAGAGAGAGAGAGGGAGGGAGGGGAAGAGTTGCGTTACCAAATGATGAGGAATCAGCCTTCTAAAACAAGTGGTTCTCAACCTTTTTAGGGCAAAATAATCATATTTGAAACTGGGGACCCTCACCCCGACAAGCACTTGGAATTGTAGGAGTTGAGGTATTACATTTTGTTTGACTCACAGATACATATTGTGTAAAAAGCAGATCCACAAGCGCTTGTAGATCGGCTATTTTCAATATTTTTGCCTCTTTCTTATATTATTTGACAATTTGGCCAATGTTTGACCAGTTTTTATAGTTTGTTGATTACCTTTGATGCAGTGATGGCCTTATTACTTTTCTTTCTTTCTTTTTTGAGGTCTTAAAAGTCCTTAAATTGTCACTTCACTGTCATGTGGGGACCCCCAAAAAAATCATGAGGGGACCCCCCTCGGGGTCCCGACCCACAGGTTGAGAACCACTGGTCTAAAATAAGACGGTGACAGATTTGCGAAAATGTTGTTTACAAAATGAAAACAAATGATGGCAGTTCTAGCAGGGCCACAGGTCAAATCAGTATAACTTTACACAAGGACAGTTTGAAAATAATTTCATTTTTCACATTTTCAAAATGTAATTATTTCAATGTCTCCCTATGTTTTTCAACAAAGAATACTTAAATTGAAACTGCAGAGACCCCGTCAAAAGGCGGATTAGCCATGCCTAATTCCCAATAGTATTATTGGGCTGCTAATATCTGGATCATGTAATACTGGACTAAGATCTCATCTGATTTTACTGCCCCTAAATGGTTTACATGCTCTGCTCCAAAGTCCCATTATTTGAAGCTACAGTATAACCAGATAATCTTTCAATCCAATTGTGAACCATTCTTTAAAGTTAAATGCTTTTCACTTAGTTGAATGGCGTTCGGCATGTGACATCTATCTCAACCCATGATCAGAGTGCCCTGTGTGTGTGTGTGTGTGTGTGTGTGTGTGTGTGTGTGTGTGTGTGTGTGTGTGTGTGTGTGTGTGTGTGTGTGTGTGTGCGTGCGTGCGTGCGTGCGTGCGTGCGTGCGTGCGTGCGTGCGTGCGTGCGTGCGTGCGTGCGTGCGTGCGTGCGTGCGTGCGTGCGTGCGTGCGTGCGTGCGCGTGCCACTGGGTGGGGTGGGAGGCAGGACTTTAAGATCATATATTTTAACTTTATTTCGATAAAGAGAGAGAAAGACAGGAAAGGTTGACAGAGAGCATGACACAGCAAACAGCCAGACACACACGTTGAAGAACACATTTTGCGCCCATGTGGTATGTGCCTAACCCTCGGGGCGCCCCAAGGGGGAGCAGGACGCACACCTTGGGGAAGACAAAAATAATATTAAGCCAGCTGATTTTTCTGATCCATCAGACATCAACCATTCCAGCGAGAAGTAGTACATCCTCCCCAGATAATAATATAATACATGGCATTTATATGCCACTTTTCAAGGTACTCAAAGTCACTTTACAACAGTGGTTCTCAAAGTGGGGTCTGGGGACCCCCAGGGGTCCTTGAGGGGGTTCCAGAGGGTCCCCAGCAAAATGTGTTAATATAGCAACCCCTACTGTAGATACACAGTCTATTTGAAAATAGCAAATCTACAAGCTCACAACGCGTCGCAATGCGTTGTGAGCTTGTACATCAGCTATTTTCAAAAACAATCTTGAAAATTTTTGGAACATTTTCAAATGTTTTTAAAACATTTTAACAACACAAATGTTGTATGGGAGTCCCTGGCACAAAAAAATACTTTCAGATGAGGGTCAGCGGCCAATTACATATTAATTTGGGGGTCCTTGACATGAAAAGATTTGAGAACCACAGCTTTACAAAACAAAACAACTTTAGTAAGACAAGTAAAAAAAATAGATGAAGCTAAGCAAAAAAAACAGCCAAAAAAAAAGTTGAATCATAAGGTTGAAAAAGGGGAATAGGATATGCCTCCCGTGTTGACAGGCAGTGCTTAGCTTGTTGTTGGAGCCCAAGAAGATTATTAGAGCGAGGTTGTGTCAGGCAGGGACCATGCTAATCCACAGGCTGCTGTGCTGAGGGTTTTTAGCTTCCCTATAGATTTTTCAGAAATAAAGCCTCGTTTTTCTTTACAAGTCTTCCCCGGTGTCATTGGGATTGGAGAGCGTGTGTCATGACTATGACAATGGACAATGCAGGTAACCCTCACTGTTAAGAGCTCTACCGATGCCAAATTGTTACCTATAATCTGTCCTTCACAGAGGCAGAGCTGTGACAGTGTGGAGAGCGACGGGGGGAGAGAGAGTGAGGGAGAAGAAAGGAGTTTAGTAGGAGGTAGGGGGGAGAGGAGAGTAAACGGAGATGAAAGGGAGAGAGAAGAAAGAGAGGAATGGAGAAGAGACGATGCTACATTTGGCTTCTGCCACATGTTTGATGCTGCAGTAACAGCAAGAAAGTAATAGCCAGCACTCCGAAGTCCTTCTGGTACTTTTATTTCATATGCGCACAAACAGACACAGCAAACGCGGGCGCGCTTCGGCATCAAGCCTGCCTCGGCGTGTGAACTTGACGCTGAAACGTGTCCGTGTTTGCTGTGTCTGACCGTGCGCATATGAAATAAAAGTACCAGAGGGACTTCGGAGTGCTGGCTATTACTTTTTTACTGTGAATCTTCGCGAGCCGTGCGGCCGGCATACTGCATTATTTACAGACTGAGAGTGCTCGTTGTTTTCTACTGTGATGCTGTAAGTAACACTTTATCAACTGCATATGAAGTGATTATCAACCAACATGTCAACAGTCTTTGTTGACAGTCACGTTGTCTCAACACACTTTTCTACTAAATTCCAACTTCCAACTTTCTACTTAATTTCAACAAACAACTTAAATTGTTAGTTGAATGTAAGGGGATCATGTGAAGATACTGTCCATACAGCATTTGCCAACTCTCAGTGGACATGTAAGACATTAACTACTACTCAAGGTACTTGACAGACTGTTACTTGACCATCCAGAAGTTATCTCCTAACCCTGAGTTTCTTAGTCTGTCCCCCTGTTCTTGTGTGGGCAAGAATGTCTGTCCCCTTTAGTTAACCCACTCACCAAATTCTTTCTAACTGATTTTAAATATATTTGTATGTTTTATTTGACTTTGTGCTAGTGTTTGTGGTCATTCTAGCTCACATCACTCTGATGCTGAGTCCAGCTCGCAACTCTTGTTTGATGATCCAACATGTATTTTTTAGACAGCAACAATGGATGAATGCCCAATGGGATGAGACCTATGCATGCTACTGTCTATGCTATTGTGTAACAATGTTAAGAAAAGTGCTTCCTTAATGAGTTATGATTATAAATTATTATCATTACCTGTAGTTGTCCTCAGAGTGCTGGGTTTCTTCTCCTCTCCTGGCTTAGCGGCTGAAAGACATGACAATGTGTTGAGTAACTGAAGCCACAGTATGTGCTTTTAGTAGGGGCATTAAAGTGGAAGACCACTCATTTTCAACATTGAACTATGTCTTTAATACACCTTAGAGCTGTTGTGTGGAAATAAGAAAAAAGTCCCCCCCCCTTCTGTGTTGCCTAGAAAAGGATAATTGATTGAGGTCATGTGATCAGTGACATACGCAGGGTGTACTTTTGGCTCCACCCCCTCAGCCAAAAGTACACCCTGCGTATGTCACTAATCACATGACCTCAATCAATTATCCAGTTCTAGGCAACATAGAGGGGGGGGGACTTTTTCTTATTTCCACACAACAGCTCTAAGGTGTATTAAAGACATACAGTAGTTCAATGTTGAAAATGAGTGGTCTTCCCCTTTAACCAAAAAGTCGACTCCTCAACGTCATTAACACATGTCGACACCGACCGGGAGAAGTCGAGTCGCGTTTTTATTTTAGTAATAATTGAATTATTTGTATCATTATTTTTGCTCTGTGTGTGCGCGTGTACAGAATGCAAACTGTGGGATTGGTTATTGTCAAGGACAGGAGTGATTCTTTCCTTTTGTGTTATGTTATTCTATGAAATCCAGGTAAGTTTCATATTTTCGGTTTATAAAAGGAAACCGTAGTTGATTAAGAAACGTCCACTGGAGGAAATCATTCGAACGACAGTGGAACATATTCCCAGAATGACTGTTTAACTTTACTGTGAGCCCGCTCCCACATCCCCCCAAAATGAAAATCTGACATAATGTATATTAGTAGGGGGTACTAAGTGAAAAATCGTTACGCGGCGGATAAAAGCATGAAATTTGATACAGATGTCCCTTGGGTCATCCTAAAACATCCTAGAAGGGGTGCCCAAAAAAATCTTAAACAGGAAGTGAGTTATGGACAAAATCCAAAATGGCCACCTAAACTGTTGACCGTTGACTCAAAAGACACCAAAATAATCTCCAAAAAGCATAAAATGTGGCACACATGTCCCTTGGGTCATCCTAAGACATCCTAGAAGGGGTGCCCCAAAAAATCTGAAACAGGAAGTGAGTTATTGACCAAATTGAAAATGGCCGCCTAGTGTTGTCGATTGACTCAAAAGACAACTAAAGAATCTCCAAAAAGTATAAAATGTGTCACACATGTCCCTTGGGTCATCCTAAGACATCCTAGAAGGGGTGCCCAAAAAAGTCTTCAACAGGAAGTGAGTTATTGACTAAATTGAAAATGGCCGCCTACAGTGCTGGCGATTGACTCAAAAAGCCTATAGAATCTCCAAAAAGCATACAATTTGGCACATATGTCCCTTGGGTCATCCTAACACATCCTAGAAGGGGTGCCCAAAATAATCTGAAACAGGAAGTGAGTTATTGACTAAATTGAAAATGGCCGCCTACAGTGTTGAAAGATGATGCAAGATACCTAAAGAATCTCATAAAAGCATGAAATGTGGTACAAATGTCCCTTGGGTGATCTGAACGCATCCTACAAGGGGTGCCCAAAAAGGTTTTAAACAGGAAGTGACCGCCTAAAGCAGTTGACACAAAAGAAAACATAAAGGGACGTCATAAAAGTGTATAATTTGGTACGTACATTGAGTGCTTCTTAATATATCCTAGAAGAGGTTATTTATTTGCTTGTTTATTAAACTTTTTAGGAAGGGACCATGTTGAAGAAATTCTAAATGGCTGTTTAAACAGTTGACCATGGCAGTCTGCATATTATGCAGACTCAATACGACAGGTTATGCAGTGCATAACCTGCCGTATTTTGTAGTCTACCTTCTGTTTTCATTTCTACATCACTTATTCATTTTACTTTCTGCATTATTTTTTTATTGTACTCTTTGAATCTTCTTTATTTATCTAACTCTCTGCATATTCTTATTTATTTTACTCTGCATCTTATCTTACTCTGCATATTCTTATTTTACTCTCTGCATCTTATTTATTTTGCACTCTACATCTTCTTGCTTGTTTTACACTATCTTCTCATGTATTTTCTTCTTGATCATTACTGTTTTTTTGTGATTAGTGTTTAGTAACTACATGTATTCATGTGTGCCATTTCGCAATTACCAGCACATTGGCATAATGCTCTGCAAGGTAACCCAGCATCCCGGCATCTACACTTTCTCGAACAGAAGGGCTCAGCTTTGCAGCCACACTTGAGTTCTCTACAAACTTAAGCAGCCTCTGGCAAGAGTGTCCATAAAGGTGTCCACGAATCAGCGACTTTAATCCATCCATATTTGTCAGGAGATGGTAGAGATTGCATAGCTTTCAGGCTTCTGGACCAAATGCCAGATTGGCTGCTCGATTTGAATATTGTAGCAGTGCAGCCCGTGTGGGAGGAGTGTTTTCCATTGAGAGACTATTAAAACTTTTTTTGGCACCCCTTAGGATGCATTCAGATCACCCAAGGGACATTTGTACCAAATGTCATGCTTTTATATGAGATTATTTTTAACTTTTGCATCATCTGTCAACACTGTACACGGCCATTTTCAATTTAGTCAATAACTCACTTCCTGTTTCAGATCATTTCAGGCACCCCTTCTAGGATGTCTTAGGATGACCCAAGGGACATGTATGCCAAATTGTATGCTTTTATGAGATTCTTTAGTTGTCTTTTGAGTCAATCGACAACACTGTAGATGGTCATTTTCAATTTTGTCAATGACTCACTTCCTGTTTACGATTTTTCTGGGCACCCCTTCTGGGATGTCTTGGGATGACCCAAGGGACATGTATGCCAAATTGTATGCTTTTATGAGATTCTTTAGTTGTCTTTTGAGTCAATGGATAACACTGTAGGCGGCCATTTTCAATTTTGTCAATAACTCAGTTCCTGCTTAAGATTTTTTTGGGCACCCCTTCTAGGATGTCTTAGGATGACCAAAAGGACATGTGTGCCAAATTGTATGCTTTTATGAGATTCTTTAGTTGTCTTTTGAGTCAATCGACAACACTAGGCGGCCATTTTCAATTTAGTCCATAACTCACTTCCTGTTTCAGATTACTTTGGGCACCCCTTCTAGGATGTCTTAGGATGACTCAAGGGACATATGTGCCAAATTTTATGCTTTTTGGAGATTCTTTTGTTGTCTTTTGAGTCAACGGTCAACAGTTTAGGTGGCCATTTTGAATTTTGTCCATAACTCACTTCCTGTTTAAGATTTTTTTGGGCACCCCTTCTAGGATGTTTTAGGATGACCCAAGGGACATCTGTATCAAATTTCATGCTTTTATCCGCCGCGTAACGATTTGGCCATTTTTTGTGCTTAGTACCCCCTACTATTATAGTATAACACTTCACAATGCATTCTGGCCTGGGTCCCGAGATCTTGGTCAATAAATGTAGGAAAATATCCACCAGCCAACAAAAGCAATACACATTATTATACGGCTCAGCAGCAGATTTGAACTGGAAACACACAACACCTTCATGTGTTTCCGGTCAAATCTGCTGCTGACCAACCAAATGAAGCTACAGTATGGGAGATTAGTGTGTGTGTGTGTGTGTGTGTTTGTGGTACCCAGGGGCTTTTTGGCTGCAACGGTGGAGGTTGTAGTGCGAGTAGACAAGGTTGTGCGTGTTGACGTGGCGGCTTTGCTGGTCGCTGTGGTAGCAGTGCCGTTTTTGGTGGTGGTGGAGGTGGTGGTGCGAGTCGATGCAGTGACACTAGCCTTCGGCACTGTTGGGCGCCTCTCTGCAGGTATCTACAGATAGACAAGAGAGGAGCGTGTGATATGAGAGGGTAGAAGAAGAGCTGGAGAGGACCATGGAACGCCATGAAGCATGATGTCACGCATGTGATCGTGGCAACCGTAAACAGAAACACACAGAGACAAAGGACACTGTATAACAAATAATATCATTTCCATACAGACTGGTCATTGATAGGGCTGTCACGATTATGTCATTTTACCTGACGATGAATTGTCGCTCAAATAATTGCGATTAAAGATTTAATGTTTTAATGTGTTTTTGTCGTTGAACACTCGAACATATGAATACAAATTACATTTCTGTTTGACTTTTAGGCTTTGAAGTTGCACCTGGCAAATATACAAAGAAATGACTGACATATTTAATAACTTTATACTTTCAAAAACATTAATAGTGGAAATAGCTGATCTTCAAGCTCACATGCGACGCGTTGTGAGCTTGCAGATCTGCTATTTTCAAAATTTTTGAAAATGTTTGCTAAATTAATTGCGATTATCTCAAATAATTGCGATTAGGCAATTATGTAATAATTGTGACAGGCCTTGTCATTGACATCCATTATTCAACGATTTCATTCAGAAATTTCGGTCAGATCTTGGCCCATATTTAGAGCTGATGCAGACCGGTTTTACAACCCCTTCATTCAGGCCACCTCGCCACATATCTTCCCCGGATCTGTGGCATGATCTACATACAGCTGCACTGTTGCAAAACAGACTGGCCATGTGTAACTGACGCATTCCGTGCCCGGGAGCCATTGCTGGGCTAAGAAAAGACTGTCGTTTATTGGTCATAGTGTCACACTGTCTGCAGATAAAGAGGCCACCAGCAGAGGGTGACAGTACACTGATGGGGTTTGTTGTAGACGAGGATACCCACAACATTAAGGGCCAATCAATCAGCACAAACAGCAGCCGATGGACCGTGAACAAAATGCTCACTTTTAGAGATTTGTCCTTGGGATAGAAGGGGGCCTAAACCATTCTAATGTAAATATTGATCTCAGACCATTGATCTCATTGAGTAAAGTTTGGAATTGCTTTAATAGAATTGCTTTTTGCTTTCACAAAAGCTGTTCATGACGGCATGTGGATGAAGGGCAGAGGATGTGAAAGGATATAACAGCAGAGGATGTGAAAGGATATAACAGCCTATATTCTTTACCATTCTCTAGTTCTCTAAATATTGACTCATATACAGTGCGTAGGAATGCTAAGAATAAATATGTTGTTTCTAAAAATAGTTCTAATTCAAGAGGATGGCAGAGTCCACACCACAACTTTAACGACAAAGATAGCGGTGAACGATATTGTTGGGATTTTATGAATTATACAAACACCGACAGCCAATCAAAATCTGAATCAGAATTTACAGGGCGTCACATTCAACACATCACTCACGTTGACCATGTTTACAGAACTGTGGATGCTCACATCTTTGTTATAGTTACCTTTATAGTTATTATACTTGGTGTGGGCAGCCCTTAATTCATAATATAAAGAGGTCTAACCCTGAGGACACAGTCCCCTGGGGCGAAGCTAGCTTTAACAGCTTTGTTTTCCTTGAATTTCTTTGAGTCATCTCTTCGCTCATTCTAATATGCAGCATGTCTAGTCAGGTTCAGGAGTTGGGTCTAAATGTCCAGGGCTGTCACGATTATTCATTAACGATTTAATTGCCTTTCTGTTGAACATTATTGGATCATTATGAATAGAAATTACATTTCTGTTTTAGGCTTTTTAGGCTTCGTAAACAAAAGTTGTACAGCGCGGTTATGACAAACAACACATATTTAATTACTTTATACTAAATAAACATTGATAGTGGAAATAGCCGATCTACAAGCGTTTTGAGCTTGTAGATCTGCTATTTCCACTAATTTAGATTTAAAAAAAATAAATATACAGTATGAAGATTTTTAACATGGAAATGATTATGACGATTATGCAAAAGAAAAGCGATTAGCTCAAATAATTGCGATAAGGCGATTATGTAATAATTGTGACAGTCCTACTTCAGTTTGCATCTAAAGTAGGAGAATGTACAGTATGGAATGGATCTGTTGTGCTTGAAACTGAGGGCGAGAAGTGAGCAATAATGATGCTTGTAAAAGCCTGCAGCTGAGAGGCTGGCATGTCATTCATGTTCTATCTCTTCTGCCCAGAAGTGTGAAAGCACAATAAAAAAAGGTAGTACCGTAGTAGTGTCAGTGAAACCTTGAGGCTGTAAACCCTCCCTGAATCCCTAAGCCTCCACATTGAACACCGTGAGGAGGGCTGATTAATCTTGCAGCCCAAGGACTCTATTTCTCCCTCTGTCCCCCTCACCACCCCAACCCTTCCCTCTCCCCATCACTCCTTTCTTCTCACTTCACTCACTTTCTTCCCTCCTCCTTTTTCCGCCCCAATCTTTAATTCATGGAGTCCTGTAGGAAGCATTCTCCCTCAGCGCAACAGAGAATGGACAACAAAGCTTTACCGAGCTTACTGTACAGAGATAAGTCTAGCAAGCAGAAAATGTTACCGATTCAGAATGTTGTTCTTTATTACTGCCCTGGTAAGTGGGAGATCGCTGCAGTGTAAAAATGCACTGTAAAAATGGACAGCGTCTGACACTCAACAACAATTTAAGCCATTTCATAATAGGGGAAAGCTCTGGCTATTTTGGGGTCGTTGGAAAAGTACCCCTGATTTACTGTGTATGCCAGTAGTTCTCAACCTTTTCAGGCCGCGACCCCCCAAAATAATCATAATTCAACTGGGGACCCCCCACCCTGACATTGTAGACATTACATTTAAGTTTGACTCTGTTCCACTGATACATATTGTGAAAACAGCAGATCTACAAGGTCACAACGCTTCGCGTTGCGCGGCGTTGTGTGCTATTTTCACGATTTTTGCCTCTTTCTTATATTATTTGACAATTTGGCCAATGTTTGACCAGTTATTTTTTTTGTTGATTACTTTTGATGCATTAATGGTCTTTTTTTATTTAATTCATTTTTTTGGTTGGAGATATTAAAAAGGTCATAAAATTCCTTACATTGTCACTTTACTGTCATCTGGGGACCCCCCCCAAAATCATGTGGGGACCCCCCTGGGGGTCCCGACCAGTGGTGGAAAAAGTACTCAAATTCTTTACTTAAGTAAAAGTACCAATACTGCAAAATAAAAATACTCTGTTACAAGTAAAAGTCCAGAATTCAAAATTTACTTGAGTAAAAGTACAAAAGTATTGGCATCAAAATGTACTTAAAGTACCAAAAGTAAAAGTACTAAAATGTTTGAAAATATTTTCAAATAGCCTATGTATAAAACAGGGCTAAAGTGCTTAATGTATGTTTCATAATATCATAATTTATATCTGAAAAGTAACTAGTAACTAATGTTCTCAAATAATTGTAGTGGAGTTAAAGTACAATATTTGCCTCTGAGATGTAGTGGAGTAGAAGTAAAAGTATTGGAAATTGGAAATACTCAAGTAAAGTACAAATACCTCAAAATTGTACTTAAGTACAGTAATTAAGTAAATGTACTTAGTTACTTTCCACCACTGGTCCCGACCCACAGGTCGAGAACCACCGGTGAATGGGGCCTGGGACAGCGGTCCCCGTTCGCGTCTTCCTGCCAAGTGGCCCTGCACTCACCTTGGGTCTGACATCACGCGTAGCGGTCACACTAGTGGTGTTGGTGGTGGAGGAGGCGGGGCGGCTGGTGGTAGCGGAGGCCGGGCGGCCCGTGGAGGTGGCGGCGGCGGCGGCGGGCCTCTTGGGCCCGGCGGCGCCGGGCGAGGCGGTGGACAGCGGCCTGGCCGCCGCGGGCGCCTTTTTGTTGAGGGTGGTTGAGGTGGAGGTAGCGGGGGGGGCGGGGCGTTTAGTGGGGACAGAGGTCGCGGGAGGCGGCCGCGCTTTGGCAGCAGCAGCGGCGGCACTCGGTTTGGTGGCCCCGGCAACAGGCTGCGTCATGGAAACGATTATGGATGGAGGGCAAAAATAAGGCGGAAAAGCAAGAGAGAAAGAAAATAGAAAAGAAAAATCATAAAAAACAACATGAGGAGAATGCATGATGATAACAGCAGCTACTGTAGGTAAAGCAGCCAAAGCTACATCGATTAAGAAAACAGCAAAACATAATGACATACTAACCAATTCAATTAACCCATTGAGACCTGAAGCCGATTCTACATGTCTCCTAAATCTCAACAGTTTTCTGAAAAACCTATGTTTCTATATCAGTGGTGCTCAATCTTTTTCATGTCAAGGACCCCCAAAATGATATGTATTTGGCCGTGGACCCCCATCAAAATATTTTGTTCCAGGGACCCCCCAGAAGCAAAGATTTGAGTTAAAAATATTCGCTTTAAAAATATATATATTCAAAGATTTGCACACATTTTCACGATTTTTCAAAAATAGCAGATCTACAAGCTCGTAGCGCGGCACTCGGTGCCGCGCTATGAGCTTGTAGATCTGCTATTTTTGAATAGCCCAAAGTGTAAAATAATGCTTTTTAGCTCAAATCTAAAAATGACACAGTTCCAGGTCTTAATGGGTTAAGAAAACAGCAAAACATAATGACATACTAACCAATTCAATTAAGAACGATGAAGGATGATCAATATACTATGATGATAATGTTAGCACTGATTAAAGAGTTGTAACTGGACAAATAAGAGCTTCGACTCTACCTACAATACCGAAATAAAGCAGTAGCGGAAGCATCAGCAGCATGAGTGATGGATGACCGACCGTACTTGATATCAGCGCCGACCCAAGCATAATACCCATACATAACACTGCATGAAGGTATAATTAAAAATGTATACTTGACCTCCGTTATACTGGACATTAACCTATCTCAGTAAAGGCTGCATAATTGGCATGCAGTATTATAAGTACTGTATGTAAGTACATTACGTTTTAAGTCTGTGGGTTATACAAGAAGCTTTGTCAACGTATTGTAAAAGTATGTTACTCTGTGTTCTAGTGGTATTCTGGTATTCTGTGTGTTCTTGTTTTATGCTAGTCTGTGTGTTCTTATTTCATGTTAGTCTGTGTTCTTGTTTTGTTAGAGTCTAGCCTGTGTGTTCTGTTAGTCTATGGCTTCTAGAAGTATATCTGTGTGTGATAAAAGTATGCTCGTCTCTGTGTTCTAGAAGCATGTTGTATGTTAGTATGGATACGGGCAGGTACCTTGGTCTTCTTGTCTGGACTTGGCAGATCTTTGCTTGGTGCAGCAGTGCTCCCATTAGCAGAGGGCTTGCTGGCAGGCTTTTTGGTCTTCTCAGCTGTGTCTGCTTTTGCAGCCTTGTCTTTCTTCTCGTCTTTTTTCTCCGCGGCTTTCTTCTGCTTGTCTTCCTTCTCGCCTTTCTGTTCGCCTGTCAGATCGGCGAGCTTCCCCTTCGCCTCCTCCTTGGGGGCCTTGTCGTCTTTGTGGGTGTCAATCTGTCCCGCCTCGAGTTTGTTCTCCTTCCCTGCGTCGTCCTTCGTTTTGGGCTCGGGCTGTTTCTCCGCCACGTCAAGGAGACTGAAAGTGTCTAACTTCTCGGGTGTCGGTTGCTTCTCGGGGGTCTTCACTTCACTCTGCTCCTTGGCGTCCATCGGCTTGAGGTTGTCGGCCTTGACATTTTTTTGCACCTCATCAACTTTCTCAGCCTTGTCTTCTGCTTTGACAAACGTTACTGTCACCTTCTCATTTTCCATATTCATTTTATCCATCTTTTGCAGCAACTCCACTTTCTCTCTCTCTTTTTCCATTTCTCTTTCTTTTTGCATCTCTCTCTCTCTTTGCATCTCTTTCTCCTTTTCCAGCTCTCTCTCTTTTTCCATCTCTTTCTCCTTCTGCATCTCTTTCTCCTTCTGCATCTCTTTCTCCTTCAGCATCTCTTTCTCCTTTTCCTTGTCTCTCTCTTTCTCCAGGTCTTTCTCTGTTTCTTTTACTGTCTCTTTCTCCATCTTGCTGGCTGTATCAACGCCAGCCATCTCTGCCTTCTCATTCTTCTGTTCCGCCTTGTCCAGAGGAGCAAAAAAGTCCACCTTCACCTTCACGTGGTCCTCCACCTTCGCGTCCTTCTTCTCAGCCATGACCATCACGTCTGATGTCCCTGGTGAGAGAGAGAGAGTGAAGAGAGAAAGAAATGGCTTGAAAATGATGTCTTAGTTACAACATACTGACCATCTAGAACGTTAGACCAGTCAATTGGTACCATTTAGAAGCTAAAATAACAACCTTCTGAGACCACATTTTCGACAAAAACCTCTATAAAGACCTCAGTAAAGAAAGAAAGAAAAAAGTATAAAACATCTGTGGGGGCAAACAATAGTGCTGTGGCCTACTGGCAGCGTGCATAGTTTGTCACTGATCGGACCAGCAGTTTGCAGGATTATCTCCGAACAGACAAACACACAGACAGACCCTTTCACTGTATATTATGTAAACCCAACATGTCCATCAAACCTTGACTACAATGTACTGTATATTGTCTAAACCCAACCTGCCCATTATATCTCAACTACACTTATATCATCTAAACCCAATCTGTCCATTATGTTCTTAACTACACCGTATATTATAGTATATTAGCTAGCAAACCAGAAATGACTTCTAATTCCTGAGACAGGAAAAAGCTATTACACTTCATGCTACGGTGTCCTCAGACAACAGTGGGCACATTCCTTCACTTTACTCTTTTCCAGCGATTGTTGTCAACAGTTAAACAGAAAATCTGATAATCTAGTGACCCGGGGTTGTGTTCACAAAATCAAAAGCAAAAGTTCTCGAGTAACCTGAAACGGTGGAGGTGGCAAAGGTGCATACAGCGAGGAAGATGGACGCTATCATGGACAAGCACTCACACCCCCTCCCACAGCAGAATGGTACTGTAGATTCATCTTATCTGATCTTATCTAACCTAAATGTGAGTAATGTTTAACCCATTAAGACCTGAGGAGATTCTTGAAAATGATTCTTGAAAAACATTTTTTTCAAAAA
Organism: Gymnoscopelus braueri; assembly: GCF_963280865.1. Lineage (NCBI taxonomy): Eukaryota > Metazoa > Chordata > Actinopteri > Myctophiformes > Myctophidae > Gymnoscopelus > Gymnoscopelus braueri. The sequence continues at coordinate 11,287,233 of NC_137623.1, read as the reverse complement.
AAAATCGAAAACATTTTTTTTCAAGATTTTTCAAAAATAGAAGATCTACAAGCTCATAGCGCGGCACTCGGTGCCGCGCTATGAGCTTGTATATCTGCTATTTTTTAATAGCCAAAGAAATCTAAAGTGACACAGATGCGTTCCAGGTCTTAATAGGTTAATTGTTCTCACAAATCATGACGCAACTCAAACTAAATCCGAGAAGAGTTTTGCATGAAAACACAAGACCCACCAGATGCATACCAGAATATAAAAGCACATGGGGTCCCTCTCGGCGTGTTATGCAAGCTTTGCAAATGACACTATTATCTACAGAATATATTGACAAAAGCCAACAGAACGTGGGGAGTTTAAATCAATAGCTCATTTACCAGTCAAACGGAAGAATAAAATATAAAGATTAGCTGATTACTGTGCCCTGGCGGTTTTGTGAAAAATATCAATACTCAGATTATTCGCTAGATATTCAAAAGACAAGCAAACAGCGGAGCACAACAAGGTAACACAAAACAAGATAAACAGATGGTTGCTTTTCTTTTGTTTGGGTAGGCAACCGACCTGTGCTACGAGGAGGACACTTTTCTAGTTTTTTTTATGGACCACAGTAAACTTTCTACTAAATGCACATCTGGGGGAAAAAAACTATTCCTCTCATAGAATATGATACAACACAAAGTAGGCTTAGATATTGTTGCTGTCAGGCAGAAATCGTGTATGTCCAAAACAGTTACTTTTCAGGAAATACTTTTCATTGGATAAATATTAATAAAACCCACAGACAGATGGGATTTCTATTTTGGGCATGTCATTATAAGCAAAAATATCCAAACTCTTTAAAAATGTGCTGATCTACAAGTTTTTGCGTAACAATGTCATAAGTTGAAGAATAAAATGGGGCATTTACTTATGGCAAAACATAATAAAGGTGAAATATGGAGATACAAGGTTTTTGCCTATATTTTTTTGTCTGTGGAGTTGGAGTAAATAATCTGCATCATCAGGTACAGGATGAAATAACGATGGGGGGGGGGCTTCGGGCTTCTAGCGACTATCTGCCGTCAGTTTTTGCTAAACAAGGAAGTACAAATGACCTATTTCTGTCACTGTGGCAGATGATCAGAAAATATAGAAAATGACTAAGTGTTGTCCTATTTCGCCCTCGTGTCCTCACGTGCTTCATAGTAAAAGAGGAATCTGTGCTGTAACAACCAATTCAACACAGGTCACATTCATGGCTAGGTCAAATAGTTTTTCAATGTTGCACAATGTCTAAAGTGTGCTACAGTATGTGAGCAACCACAGAGCCAAATATCTAGTACATTATGTGCAAAGCTAGCCGATAAAGTGATTCTGATATCAGTTTTTCATCAGAATCCCGTTACTTATGTTTTCCACTATACACTCTGCTGTGAGAGCGTAAGACTTTAGCAGTCAAATGAGCTATTCTGCCAATGTCCCTTTTGGTTGCAGCAGGTTGAGCGTTTTGTTTTGGAGGCATTGTTTTGCTTTGTTCTGCTGAGCCGTCTAACCTCTCCACTTCAGTTACAAGAGTCTCCAAATGCCTTCATGTAATGAGTTTCCAATTTATCTTGGCGGTGGAAACAAACAAGAGATTATAGAAGGTGAAGAGCAGTGGTTTGAGCAGGAATAACCATTATTGAAGAGCGAGCCAGAGCCAGAGAGAGAGAGAAAGACAGTGACACAGACAGACAGACAGACAGAGATAGACAGAAAGAGAGAGACAGAGAGAGATACTGAGGGAACAGAAACGGACAGATAGAGGGCATGTGAAAGACATGTGACAGACAGACAGACAGACAGACAGACAGACAGACAGACAGACAGACAGACAGACAGACAGACAGACAGACAGACAGACAGACAGACAGACAGACAGACAGTCAGTCAGTCAGTCAGTCAGTCAGTCAGACAGACAGACAGACAGACAGACAGACAGACAGACAGACAGACAGACAGACAGACGGATAGACAGAGAGGGAGCCTGACATGGAGAGAAACATTAAACAAAGACTTTGACCCAACTCTCAAGTGGGTGTGGGAAATATCGACATGCACATTTACAGCTGAGAGGTGAGTGGGAGAGCGGGGGGAAGAGGGAGCGATCGAGCGGCGGTGAAAAACTGAGAAACAAAAGGGCTGGCAACAAACAGGTTGATGAAGATACTAGAGAGATTGGGAGAAAGACAGATAAAAGAACGGAAAGGAGGGGAACAAGAGAGGAGAAAAGAGATACAGAGAGAGGGAGGGAGAGAGAGAGAGAGAGGGTACACAGTGTAACAGGACAGAGGGAGAGAGGGGAGACGACAACAGGAGGAGAGAACAATAGAGACAGAGAATATTAGGAGAAGTGAATGAGGGTTTAAGTCCTTGAGCTGAGAGACCTTACAAAGGAATGAACCCCTCAACCTCGCTTGCCGACTGACGGTGAATGCGTCAAGGGCAGATACATGGCCAAAAACACATTAAAATAAAAACAACACCACAAAACACTGACGCTGCGTTTGATGAGACAAGAGGCGGGGGGTGTGTTTGTTGGGGCGGGCGTGGCTAGACGACGGGGTTAGGATGCAGAAGTGGAGGAATGTGAGAAAACGGTGGACAAACAAGGCTCACGTCCTTATTTTCTTGTTTCTTGCAGTGGAAACAATGAGGCGTGTTTTCTAATTAATCGTGCTAATTAATTAACGAATCAAGGCTGCTGAAAATTACTGTTTAGAGTAAACAGCAGGCGTAAGACCCATCAGCACAGGTGATCTCTCTCCTTATGTTCCTCTCTCTCTCTACCTCATCTTACTCTCTCTCTCTATACATCTTCTCTCTCCGTTCCACATTTCACATCAGCTTTCTGTTTCCCTCCTTTCATCTTGTCCCCACACCTGTTCACCTCGTCTCTCGGATTATGCTAAGTTCACGGCGTTTCTCCAGCATCCATCTCTGCTTCATTCTCTCAGTTCCTTCGTTACCCGTCACTCTCTATTTCTCTCCCTCACTCTCTGTCCCACCTCTCCCTCCATCACAGTAGCTTCCATGGGAGGGACATTTTTTCAGCAGACAATTCCACTCCATCAATTGCACACCAATGAAGCAGACACACACACACACACACACACACACACACACACACCCCCCCACACACACACACACACACACACACACCCCCCCCCCCACACACACACACACACACACACACACACACACACACACACACACACACACACACACACACACACACACACACACACACACACACACACACACACAGTAAGAGAGCACGTAGAGAGCTAACTCCCACAAGCATTACACTCAGACGGACAAAAAAAAATCTGCCCTGTCTGGCGGAGGACTACCTAGCAACAGGGCGAGCAAGACCTAAACAGGCAGCCATTTTGGAAAGACCTCCCAACGTAGAGGAGGGGGCTTGAATAATTTAAAGCACTAATGATCGGAGGCATCCATCACAGTCTCAGGGCTCAGCGCCCGTGGGGACATTAGGATTCTGTGTATTAAAAGGAGGTGTGGACGTCACTTGTGAAGTGATTAATACCGCTGACACAAGCCCGAGACAGCTGTGCCATTAGCGCTATCCCAGCTAAGCTAGCTAACACAGTTAATAGATTATGTCAGAGTTCATATTATTTTTAAATTATTACTTAAATGAATTCAACATACTTTGAGAACAAAAACAGCATTTTGAAAACAAAATGTAGGAGGGTTTTTCCCCGCACGTTTTGCTTTTTACTAGAGACCACACTAGAGCAGTGGTTTTCAACCTTTTTCATGCCAAGGACCCCTAAATTGATATTATTTGGCCGCGGACCCCCATCTGAAAATATTTTGTGCCAGGGACCCCCAGAAGCAAAGATTTGAGTTAAAATGTTCGATTTAAAAAATATAATATTCAAAGATATGCACACATTTTCAAGATTTTTCAAAAATAGCAGATCTACAAGCTCATAGCGCTGCATTTTTGAATAGCCAAAACTATTAGTGGTTAAAATGATTGTGACGCTATGTTAACTAATTTAGCTGGGGACCCCCCTGGTAACCCCCCCCCCCCACCCCCCAAGGACCACTGGTGGTCCCCGGACCACTGGTTGAGAACCACTGCACAAGAGAAGAAGAGACAGCATACCAAGAAGAGAAGCGAGTGACATGAGCCCTTCACCATGCTAAAAAAGAAAAGAAAAAAGGTATGCCAGACATTCTAGGAAGGAACACAATACACTCCCATTCACTGCATTCATGATAACAGACAAGGAACTGAATGACATGGGGTACTACGTGAGCCTGGTGTGATATGAGACTCTGGACAGCAGAGGAGAATAATAAGCAGATCTGGGTGCAACGAGCCACTTCCTTCGAGGGTTTCATCAGCATAATGATAACACTTATGACTCAATTAGGCTGCTGTGCCTGGACTCTGGAGTCTAAGAGCGTCTTGTTTTTCCTGTTTAACCCATTAAGAACTGAGGCGATTCTTAAAAATGTTTTTTTTTCAAAAATAGCAGATCTACAAGCTTGTACATATCTTGTAAATATCTGCTATTTTTGAATAGCCAAAGAAATCTAAAGTGACACAGATGCGTTCCAGGTCTTAATGGATTAATATGCTAAAATATGCTAACTATGCTGTCCCCTTATATACAATACTACAGCCACGTGTCATGTTATCATTAGAGGTAAAAAAAAAAAAAATACAAACAAAGAATGGTGAGAGAGTAATGGGTAGCAAAAGGGAGCCACTTCAAATTAAGATAAAAGTAGTTTTTTTCCTGTCATAAGTAGCCTACTTAATAGTTGATTGATAATTGTTGACCATTGTTCATCAAGGCACTCAAAAATACCCGAGACCCGATTCCGGAGGAGCGGTTGAAGATGGATGGAACTCAAATACCAAAGTAAAATTAAAGCTGCAAGCAGCGATGGACTGGGCCCTCGCACCCCTGTCCGCATCGGGAGGGGCAGCAGCCACTGTGCAGTTACCACAGGAGTACAATTTACACACATAAAGTCCAATGACATCACTCACTGACTAGTCTGTATGGCAATCAGCTCAAAAGTTACATACTGTAGAGAAAAAAGAAAAGAAAAACGTAACCCTGTAGATTGGCTATTTTCACTTCTTGTTTGGCGGTGAAACATGGAAGTCTGTCGCTTCGCCACGGTCACGCTTTTGATAACTTTTCATCGTTACGGTCTTGGAAATGACCATCCCTCCTCCTAGGAGAAGGTCGTTAAAGTACGACCTTAGGAAATGGCATAAAAATGCACTAAAACAGGTGTGTACCACTTTTTATACATGTAGGTGAAACTGTATTGTGGAGCTTCAACTTTGACATTTTGTAGGGGGTGCTCTTGAGCCATTAGGCCACACCCCTTTCTGATACAAAAATGTTCACCATTTTTGATGTGTGTTTTTCCAGTACGCCCTCGAAATCGCGATTCATTTGTGCATATACTAAAAATAATTCCTTTCAAATCGCACTGGCCCTAATTATTAAGGGGGAAATCTATGAGAAGTATTATAATTAAATGAAGTTCGAACTGCGAGCAAACATTTCCTGGACAATTTCTAGGGTTGATTTCAATTCCTGCTTTCTGTTCCTCGACAGAATTACATAAATCAACTGCCTGAAGAGCGGTTCTGACAACTAGATTTATCTCCAGCCGCCAAAGCTACGCAGTGTAATGTAATTTTCTAGGACATCAAACACGCTCCGTGCTGCCTTCAAGGAGTCCTAAAGGGGTTTACAGGGTGTACTTTGTCTCGCCTTAAAATGTCACTGCTCACACACACACACACACACACACACCCCCCCACACACACACACCCCCCCACACACCCCCACACACACACACACACACACACACACACACACACACACACACACACACACACACACACACACACACACACACACACACACACACACACACACACACACACACACAGCAGTTGAGAAATCACTACATTACTATAACAACATTCCAGCCTGATTTATGCATTTGCTTTAGCCACTTCAGCCCTTATTTGTCATCAGGGTTGCCAGATCTGCTCGTTATAATTTCCCCGCAAGATTTTATTTGAAAATAGCCGATCTACAAGCTCACAACGCGTCGCATCGCGACGCGTTGTGAGCTTGTAGATCTGCTATTTTCAAATAGCTGATGTATTATGTTAAAGTGCTCATGCGGCCCATAGTCGCTTCTTTTGGGCTGGTTTTCCTAGACCTGGTTGCTTGTTTCTCTCACAGAATCTGGCAACACTGTTTGTCATAATGACCAATAGCGAAAATAGCCGATCTACAACTTGTTGTGAGCTTGTAGATCCAATTATGTTTGCAATTTGTCTCTTCCATATCTGCTATTATCTTTTTTGTGTTCACCTATATTATGACATGCTCAAAATAGGGTGGCTAGGGTTATTGTGGTTAACACATTGATTGCCTGAGTTATTTCAGATTTTTTGCAGTTTATTGCCAGAGATTTTTCATTGAAAAAAAAAAAAGTACTCAGGAGCTGAGATACAAAATGTTAAAGTTTTAAGTTAACAAGGAAGTGGATAGGAGTCTAGATTTTTTTTTAGATTTCTTTTTTTTCTTTTTTGGAAAAAAATGTTTTTCCTTAAAAACGAGTTAACTCGATCTAGGCAATCAAGTGATGGATTTTAAAAACGAGTAAAAACGAGTTAACTCGTTCTAGGCAGTCAATGTGTTAATAGGATGCCCTCTGTGATTGACCACATACACACACAGTAAAAAAAGAAAAAAGGTAAACAAATGTTCATGCGACCCACCCACCCCTAACTTCTATTATTTTCAGCATGACAACAACACATAAAGAGACCAACACTTGAGAAGCTATGATTCTATCAGAGTGTTCTATGGTCCTGTCCCCTAGGCAACCATGTTAAAACATCTATTTATATTCTATTCTAACATCACATTACTCACTACACGCTCACAACCAGCGGTGGACAAAGTGCTCAACCCAGTACTAGAGTCAAAGTATAGATACTCCTGGTCAAAATATTACTCCACTACAAGTGAAAGTTGATCAGTCAAATTTGTACTTGAGTTAGAGTAAAGTACATGCTTTAAAATCATACTTGAGTATTCAAAAGTACAAATTACAAAGTATTTTTTTTTTAAAATATTAATGCCTAAAATTTAGACGAGATTTTCCAGAAATATTCAACAAATATTAATACTTGTGAAAATAGCAGATCTACAAGCTCACAACGCGTTGTGAGCTTGTAGGACTTAAGTGGCTAATTCTTAAGGTACAAAGGTACTTTTTTCCCTTCTAGAAATGTAGTGGAGTCAAAAGTACAAAATGTGTCTTTGAAATATAGTGGAGTGAAAGTCATCCAGTAGTTATTCAAAAATAAGTAAATAGTAAAGTTCATCTTTACTCAAAAAAGTTGAGAAAATGCACTTCGTAACTGTCTACCACTGCTCACATCACAGGAAAAACAACCTAAACAGACACACTTGCACACAAAAGGCACACACAAACACGCACACTCATAATCACGCACGCCCAGAGCCACGCAAAATGCACACAATAGACATTTGCATTTACGGTACGTGCGCCCTTTCACAAAAGCGCATAAGCATAAAGAAAAAGCAAAAGTGACAGACACCCAGACAAACAAGCGAGGAGCAAGCGGAGACAGATCTGCAGACAGCGGAGCGTTTCAGTGCTCTGCCAAGCGTTAGCAAGAACCAAGCAAGCACACATCCACTAAATACCCTCGCCCTGCCCCCCACACCGTCACGCCAATGGACCTGTGACACACACACGACCCCCTGGAACCTCGCCTCCTTGGTCTGTCGCCCTCCACACCAAAACCCCCCCCCCCAGCTAAAAATACTTTAGATGACTAGAATGATCATTTTGCTGAATGTTGGAATCAGGTTGGAATCATGATTATACAGATTTTTGGTGGACAAATTATGATTTTAAATAACTAATGTCATATATTTGGTCAAAAAGCATTCAAAGAGTAATTGTGTCTGTGATTGTATTGTTCCTCTTTGTGAGCCAGATAGATGGAGAGATGGGTTGTACAATGTTCTGGTTATCAATCCTTTATGGCGTTATGGTGAGGAGACGAGGTCAAGGTGCAACAGCTGACTAAATAAGATGTTTGAAATGAATCGAGTTTCACGATTACATAATTTTAAGTTCTAAAATCAAACTCTTTGATTACATTTGATTAATTAATACACCCCTATTCCATCCACAGGCCATAAACAACCATAGTGTGATAATTATCTGTGAGTCTGAGGACATTGACAGCCAAAAAACGGAATGATTCAAAGACAAAACAGCATGACAATTAATTAAGTGAGCAGTGGCATATGCTGGACCTGTGACGTCCTTTGTCACACAGTGACTGCCTTTAGACTTAATTTCTCTATCCAATAAGCATGGCTAGATGGATGGATGGATGGACTCTTCTTTCTCTCTCAATCCTTCTCCTCTCTCTCGTTCAAGCCTTTTTTCCCTTTTTTTTTAACGTAATTCCTCCCGCCCCGCCCCTCTTCGCTACAAATATGCTTATCATTGTTTCCCACAACCACTCTGGAGGGTGTTGGGGGGTTAAGGGCAGCGGCATACAGGCCATCTGTGGCATCGTGAACGCATAATTCATATAGCTGACCTAGATATGCGTCATATACTGTAGACAGTCAAATCCAGCGTTAATTAATTGCGTAGAGTAAAAATGGACAGAGCTTTTCTCTTCCTTTCTTCTTTTTTACACATACAGCATCTCCCCTAGGCATGGTACTCTTTGTTCTAATACCCTTTAAATGAAGTAAAATGTGTTCACGTGCAGACAATACAGACCACTGCCCCCTTTCACACTCCTCCTGGCAGACATGCGGAGGGTTTCTGAGACATGCTGCTTTGTGGCAGAACGGGAAAATAACAAGACATGACAATCAGAGTGGGAACGAGCGTGGAAAGATGGAGAGAAAGAGAGAGGGAAGAAGAGAGAAAGAGAAAGACAAAGGTCTGAAAAAGATGGAGGTGATCAGAGGACAAGAGATGATAAAGAGACGGAGGGAGGGAAGGAGAATGGATGGAGAAATAAATAAATAAAACAAACAAGAGAGGAGAGTGCATTCTCTGAACATAATCATGTAAGAACTCACTGAAGCCTTTTTGCCTTGATAGACAGAGAGATTGAGAGAGAGAGAGAGAGTGTTGTAACACAGAATGACTGGAAAAGTGAGAGCGACCAAGAGAGGCGGTCATTAAAAAAAGACTAATGCGGAGTACCGTGGTTGTCCGTCACACCGCCCAGTCTTCCACCCTCTTCTTATTAGGGGCGGCCATAGCTGAGTGGTTAGTGAGCCCGCCTAGGGAACCAGCTGGACCTGGTTGCCCCAGGTTCGATTCCAGGCTATCCCAGCATATGTGCCGATGATATGAAATTTGTCCCTGAGCAAGACTCTTAACCCCAATTGCTCACAGGTTCTCATTGGAAACAAGACCGCAAGGACTTTCATGAACGACCTGTTAAAAGGAATTATCCTTCTGACAGCCAGATAGACTTCAGCCATGTCAACCACGAGTGTATGACTGTCACTATAACCCTCTAATGACCAACGAAGAGAGACAGGGAGCAACACACACAGAGATACAGAGAGAGGGGGAGAGATACAGGTAGAGAGGGAGAAAGTCAGGAGAGGTAAGTACTTGTAAAGACGAGTAAAGTGAAATGGAAAGTTGTCAGGAGACAAGGGCAGCAGAATGGAGAGAAAGAGATAGGGGAAGAGAGCACGTGTGTTGTGTTTCTGTCAGTAAAAAATGAAGTTTGTCGTACAACGACGCCGCAAACCAAAAACAAGAACCTCGCAATGCATTGCCGATGATATGCCCTCTGTGACACACACGGAGACACAAGCACACATGCAAGTCAGCCATCTGCACTGAGCGACTGAAACACATACTGTACACATGGCCTCTGACATACATACACACTGGTTGCATTTACATAATGACATGCATAGACAGTTTGTAGCACATGTCATGTGTTTCACAACCGTTCTACATTCAGTTCACAGTGTTCCACTCACTCACTTACACACACACACACAGCCACTGAATGTCAAGTACGAAACTCAAGAGGGCTGTTCCTATACGCTTGCTACTCTCTTTCTACAAACAGGTGTTATTCTATTTTATAACTTTTTTGTTATTTCAAATCGAATTTGTTCGAAATCGTTTAGTTACAATGTGTTCACCCTGTAGCAGTATGGAAGCATTGTTATTATTACCATTGGTGTCGTTTTTGTTGGGTACTAGAAGCAGTAGGTTGTTTGTAATGGGTTACTGCTGAAAAAAATAGGGACACATGACCAAAATAATTCAGCTGGGTGGCCTGCTTTCCTGCTTGTATGTTACGGTCACTGTGAGCTACAGTCCACTTTGCCATGCATACATACAGCATCTGGCAATCAATGTAAGCCGTCTACATGATAGAATTCAGGTGGGAACAAAATCTGCATGCACTGGTGTCACGTGGCGACACCCCACTTTCACCTACCATCTGTTGTGATGAAAGGGTTAGTGCTGGAGCTAAAGCTGAAATCGGCTCCATCACCACCAAGGGTAAAGTCATCCACTAGCTCCCCTCCCAGGGTCGACTTGGCACCGGCTTCGAGGCCAAAGCCTACCCCTGTAACCATGCACAGATCAGGAGGCCCTCCGAAGCCTCCCGACCGCCCAGAGTCGTGTCCCGCGGTATCTTCGCCGTCGGAATCCATGCCCTGGTTAGTAGCGATTAGGTCAAAGTCGGAGCCTGCGCCGGCAGGGAACCCCTTTGGGCTGAGGGGCACGGGCAGCACAACAACGCCCCCGGTCTCCTTATCCGTCCCGGTGCCCTCCGCCACGCCTTCAAGCGGCGAGAGTGGGAAGCCGGCGCTGCCCTGCTTCGGCGGGGGGAAGGGCGACGGGCCGAGGTGGCAGGGTTCCAGCGGGTCGTGCCGTAGGTCCGCCTGCGTGGCGCCCGCGGCCGACAGCGTGGGGGACGGGGAGCGGGGCTGGCCGTCCGCCACGGTCAGCGAGCGCCTGATGGCAGAGTGGGGCGAGCGGCGTGTGGACCCCCCCGTGGGGGAAGGGAGCTCGTCCACGTCGGCTCCTCCCGGGTATTTGTCCGGCAGCTCCAGGCTGGCCGGCACGGACAGGTGGGAGCAGTCTGACATGGCGCGCCGCATGGCCTTCCTCTGTTGGTCCGCACGCCCCATGTAACACGGCTTTAACTCCTCCTCCAGCTCTTCCTCCTCCTCCTCGCTCTCGTCCGCCGAAGACCCCTCGGCCAGCTGCCGGCCCCCTAGGGCCTCCCCGACCTCGAACTCCTCGCCTCGTTCCAGGTAGCTGTCGCTGACGCCTATGACACAGTAGTTGGGGGCGGCCGCCTGGGGCACGGCAGCCCTGGGGACAGGCTCGCCGAAACCCGACATGTTCCACGCCTCCATAGGGGAGGGTCCGTCCTCCGGAGACGCGCCCATCGGAGAGGATCCGAGGGGCCTCATGGGGCCCGAGGGCGGCGGCAGGTCCATACTCCCGGGCGGAGATCCGGGAACTGAGGGCAGGAGGACGCCGCCGCGGCTCCCTGCCCCACAGCCCAGGGCGACGGGAAGCCTGCCTGGGGAGGCTGGGGAGGGCGACGGGGAGGACGACAGGGGGCTGTCTGGACCCTCCCCGGCGCTGCCCAGCGAGGCGTTGCCCAGCGAGGTGCTGCCGGGGATGCCCCCCGCTGTCCCGCCTGCCTTCGCTTTCAGCTCCGCCTCCACGGCGCCCCCACCTGGCTGCTCGAAGAAACACAGCTTGTCTTCGTCCGTGAGTCCGGCCGGACGCACCAAGCCCCCCCGGGGGTCGTCCAGGTCCATGCCCGCTCCGTGGTTCTGCCAGTCCCAGCTCGGAGCCGGAACGCTGGGAGTCACCTTACACAGCTCGCTGTACTCTGTGAACGGGGAGCCAGCGGGCTGGTCGGAGAGAGAAGACATGCTTTCTCTCCTTTCTTCCTTAATTTATGCTTATCAAAATCTGTCTTTGTCCCAGGTGCTGGTGTATCTTGTGTTTCTCTTCAAGCACTCACTTCTGTTTCTCCTTTGTGTTGCCGTCGCTCCTTGTGGTCCAGTCACACAGGTGTGCTCTGCATTGCTGTGTGTAGCGTCTGTGTGCCTCCAAGCTCTCTATCAACCAAGAAATGCTGAGAGTGAACACGATGTGCAGGCTCTCTCTCCCTCCTTCCCTCCCTCTCTCTCTCTCTCTGGCTGACTATTGGCCTGTCATGTGACCTCATTGTGGCCGCCGATTGGCTGCTGCTGGCTTACAGCTCACGCCCCCTGTGGTGGAGTGAGTAAGCCCCCTCCCCTCTCCGTTTTCACTCCACGTTTTTCACTCCTGGCCCCCTTTCTTTCTCTTTCCCAGTCTGTCGCTAACAGGAGCACAGCCACAGGCATGCAGGGAGCACACACACACGCGCGCGCGCGCACACACACAAACCATTTGTATCGAGGCATTTTCCACACACACACACACACACACACACACACACACACACACACACACACACACACACACACACACACACACACACACACACACACACACACACACACACACACACACACACACACACACACACACACACACACACACACACACACACACACACACACACACACAGCAAAGTGATCCATTTCGGGCCAACATCTGTCTCAATTTGACCACCTACTGTATTTTTCCACTTCACTTCCCACACACACTGTCTTTTCTAATCTCTCGGTCTGTCAACACAATGGTACTGGTTGCTGCTGGTACTGGTTTGACTTTTTTGACTGGTTCAGGACAGAATTTCTTTCCGTACGTACAGGGTCTGGTTGAGAGAGGCTGGACTCTCTTTCCCTCTACGCAAGAAACTGTGAAAGGGTTACCGAGGGGAAACCTTTGTGTTAACCCATTAAGACACTGAAGCCGATTCTACAAATGTCTTCTAAATCCCAACAGTTTTCTGAAAAAACATATGTTTCTATATCAGTGGTGCTCAAACTTTTTCATGTCAAGGACCCCCCAAATGATATGTATTTGGCTGCGGACCCCCATCTCAAAATATGTTGTTCCAGGGACCCCCAGGAAGCAAAGATTTGAGTTAAAAATGTTCGCTTTAAAACCATATATATTCAAAGACTTTGACACATTTTCACGATTTTTCAAAAATAGCAGATCTACAAGCTCGTAGCGCGGCTATGAGCTTGTATATCTGCTATTTTTGAATAGCTAAAGTAGCGCTTGGGTGGCGCAGTGGTAAAGTGCCAACCCAGTGCCTTGGATGTTGTCTAAGCGTCTACACTAAACGCCCGTGTTCGGGGGAGGGAGAAAATTGTCAATGCACGTAATCCTACGGGGCTGGTGGGGCGGCACCTGTCAGCAGGGAGTGTTGAGCGGGAGGAGTAGGACGAAGACTTAACGAGAGTCTACGTCCTCCCAGTGGGGGTTCCTCACTGGCAGGTGAGTCAGCAGGATTCGACAGCAGTGACAACAACACAGAAATGTGTGTGGGGAGGAATCAATTAGCATAACGACTAAATTGGGGAGAAAAGAGGGTAGAAAGGAAAAAAATTATAATGAAAAAAGTGAATACCCTTTAGTTTAACACATTGAGTGCCAAAAACGGTCCGGACCGTTTTTGAGAAGCTATGCGTTATGTGCCATTTTTGGCCAATTTCTTTATATATATTTTTCCCACGTGGGGCGCTCTAACGAAACTTTGTGATCATCCAAGGAGTCTCTAAGAAGGAGAGGCCGGATGTGGATCCATGTCAAAAATGCTTCCGGTCATCAGATCCAATGTTAACTCCTTGACTAAAAGCTTAATATCTCCTATTTATTTTTAACATGGTGGAAATTAGCCGTTTTCGATCGGCGATCACTCTGCAATGGAGGATCGCGTTATTGTTCCAGGCGTTAGTCAGGACCCTCCGCCGTCTCGCACGCAGGCTTTGTTTACATGCGCGTCCTCGTCGGGGCTTCTACAGCACGCAACATATATCAGTGTAAGTGGATGGAAGATATGCTGGCACTAGATGTACCCTATTTTAATAAACCTCTGGCACACGATGTGTTAAAATACTTATCACTGATCAGTAGTATGTTTGAAGGTGGAGCAGCAACAACAGAGAGGGAGATGGAGAAAGAGAGAGAGATAGAGCAACAGCGGAAATATTGTAGCAAATAATTGTGTTTAAATGTATGAGAATGTGGCTGAGTGTGAAAGGGAGAATATTTTGTGAATCCACTTGTATGTATGTCTACTGTACGTACATGCAAAAGTACATACAAACGTGTGCATGTGTGTCTAGGGGCAGCACACAGAGGTTTGTGCATTTGTGTGCATACTACAGTAGGTGTCTGTGTGTATAGTGCGTATTTCCGTATGTGTTTAAGTGTGTGTACGTGACTGTCTGTGAGAGTCATGACATGCAGTGTTTCAAATCTCTGAGCAGCACAGTATAGAATAGAGAGAGAGAGAGAGAGAGAGAGAGAGAGAGAGAGAGAGAGAGAGAGAGAGAGAGAGAGAGAGAGAGCGAGAGAGACAGGGCCTCCAGTGAAGTGCTGCTGTAGCCTGTCAGGAAACATTTCATCACAACGAGGACAAGGATGAACATACAATCACACGATAAGAAATCAGCTCAATGTAGACGGACAGACAGACTCACACTAACATATCAGCTAACTGTAGAGGAGATTCTGCACACCCCCATCCACACATATTGTACAGGACATGACACACACATGCATATACTTATACAGTATATGCGGTCTTAAAAATATAGATAACACCTTGGGCCGGCCGCTGGCATAAGCAGTATAAGCCGTCGTTCAGGGCCACAACCACTAGGGGGCCACATGGCAAATAAAATCCCTTTTCAGCTGAACAGGCCCCCCTCACTAACCAGCAGGGGTCACTAGAGAAGCAACAAGTACACAATATCCTGCTGGCTACCCACTTGCGAACACTGCCTATTGACCATTTTAACAGCGGCCATTTTACATTTTTGGTACAGTAAATGCAGCTGAAGGCAATAACCTTAATTATAGGTGTGAATGAGATGTTTCTGTGCATGAAGTTAACAACTAAATGAAACGTATACCACACTTTGTGTTATTACCTTCAGCTGGGAAAATGGTCTATTCACCTGTTTCCTAGGCTGTGTGTTTTCCACTTCCTGTCGATTTCATTGGATATCATTGGTCATCTGACCAGTTTCATTGGATTTCATTGGATCAAATCAACAGGATGTGGAAAACACACAGCCTAGGAAACAGGTGAATTACGTTTGTTTCTAGCGCACAAACCAAGCCAGAGACGTTACCCATAGTCACAGATGACATATTATACGATACAATGGACACCGTTATAAAACACAAATAAGACAACACAAAGTAATACAAGACAAGATAAGATTCAGTCTACAGCAGAATAGGATACACACTAAGATAAAGGGTGCAAGTATTATTACTGTTAACACTATGAGTAAGCACTACGGTAACTAAACTGATACAGAAGCTTTGCTGAATCGTGTAATTTAATTTCTGCTGCACCTACATTCTGCTTACTGAAACGAATGACTCCCCTCTGTGGGAATATTGAAGTTTTATTCTGGTCTCAGTACATCTCGGGTTTGGGTTTGTTATCTACCATGTACACAATAATGACCACACACCATAACCGACTAGCCTTACAGTAGATATACCCACCCAGGATGTATTTAGGGGAAAAAGCGTGTGTGTGTGTGTGTGTGTGTGTGTGTGTGTGTGTGTGTGTGTGTGTGTGTGTGTGTGTGTGTGTGTGTGTGTGTGTGTGTGTGTGTGTGTGTGTGTGTGTGTGTGTGTGTGTACAGCCAGTGGTTACAGATACTCTTGTGGCTGCTGGTATGGACTGAAGGGTGAATGGGGACAGTCACTTTGAATTATTACCCCCACCACACACACACACACACGAGACACATAAATGTCCGACTACATGGTGATGGTGGTGGGGGGGAGAGAGATGGGAGGGAGACAGCCGAGCACAGATGATAGGAGACCAACATGTCTCCGTTGGTTTACTATCCGACAGGAAGCTCTGGATGTTCTTTTGTCTTATTTTGTGGTTTGACATTGCTGGAGTTTTCCCTCAGTGTATTTGGTGTGGGGTGGAATGCACACACACAGAATTCATAATGTAGATGCAATTCCCAAATTCTGCCACTAGGCTGTCCATGAGAAGCCCCATTTTAGTCTTAAATAGACTGATTACTTTTAAGGCACTTCACAGTCTGGCTCCTATAGCTACATGTCAGATACTTTAATCCCATATGAGCCGGTGTGCATTCATCCTTTTCTTTTCTGTTTTGAACGCATTCCTCTCACCGTCGATACCAATTTGGGGATTCTGAGACTTCTATTACATGACGTAATGAGCTGAGCTTACTGCTACACAATGCTGAGACTAATGACTAGAGACGGTAAACGGTGCTCACTCTCAATGGTGAGCCCTAGCAGGGGTGGACTTTCTGACGTGTGGAGCCTTTCTGTGTGAATGCAGACCCCAACACAAACCGTGTTTGCGTTGGGTCTCTTCCAGGTACTCCGGTTTCCTCCCCCACACCAATAGATATTCATGCTAGGCACTCCAGCCAGTGCCCTTGACCAAAGGTGCTGATGGCACTACAATCGGAGTTGCTCCCCGAGTGGTGGATGAGAGACTCCTTCTCGTCACAACCAGGCCTCCTTAACTCTCTATCAGTCTCCTTACCCGCTCCCTATGTCCCTCACACCCCTTCATTTCTGAACACTCACATCAGCTGCATGGTGGGTTCCATGTATTGATGTTACATTTATAATTAAGGCTACGACACTATATAATCAAGATTGATTAATTGTCCATTTTGGTTGTATTTTAAGTGTTTAACATAATTTTTTGATACTGTGATGTAAAATGTTTTCATGTTATGTAATGTAATAATGTAATGTAATTTATTTCTGTGTGGACCCCAGGAAGAGTAGCTGCTGCTCCTTAGTAGCTAATGGGGATCCAAATAAACAAACAAAAACAAAAAAAATGTCTGCCTAAACAGTTACTCTCTCTCATTATCACATAACTGTCAGTGGTGGACAAAGTACACAACCCCATTACTTGAGTAGAAATATAGATGCTCCTGGTCAATATTACTCCACTACAAGGGACAGTTGCTTAGTCAAAATGCGTACTTTTGACTTTACTCCAGTATACATTTGAAGTCCTAGAGTACTTGCTTTATTATTTTTTTAAATAAAGCATTCAAAAGTAAATGTTCTTCTTTACCACTGGAACCCTTGCATCCCTATTCAGGGGGGAATATTTGGCGAAACGCAAAACGAATCGAAACTCCTATAAACATGCAATATTGAAATTGAATTATTGACATTTTCAATTATCCCACCTACCCACCCCACACACTCAGTTTTTATAGGTGAAAAGAAATGCACTTCTGCAGTCAATGCACAGAATTAGGAATGAGTTGGGTTGCGTTTTACAGTCCATCTCAAATGAGGTGAAACAGGTGACAGGTGACAATTATCAGCTTGGTCAAACTAGTAAAACTTGAAGAGGTCCTTATTTAACTTCAGTAGGAGTTGTTTTCAAATGTGTGTTAATGTCTTTGAGCTGAAGATCAATCCATCTGCACTAAAAGCCTTTTTTTCAGGCAGAGTAGGGCTGTATTTAAGTTGAATGACAGGATGATTACAGCTAGTAGGATGTCAATACCTCTATCTGTAAATGCCAAGTATGCATCCGTCACCATTATCACCATCGACTGCTCTGTAAAATATAGTTTCAGTTGAGAGAATTTAATACATACGGTTGAGAGTGGGTACTGTGAATGGTTTCCTACTGTGGGGAACACAGCGTGAGGCCAGTCGCATTTGAGAAAAAAATTATAAATAAATCAACATCAAAACTATGCTAAAAAGTAATGAGTAATGACAACCTTTATAGAAATGTTAGTAGTGGATTCAGTGGATATTTATCTTTGAAATGTAGTGGAGTAAAAATCTAGTTTAAAAAAGCTATCGCCTTTTAGCCGGTTATATGCAGTGTTGGGAACGTTATAGTTACTGCTCTCAAAAAGTAACTAGTTACTTAATTAGTTACATTTTAAAAGTAACTAGTTACTTAACTTGCAAGTAATTGATCTAAGTGAAGTAGGTAAGTTGTTCCAGTGCTTTAAACTTAAACGAACGTCTCCCAATTTCTTTCTGAATTCTAGGTACAAAAAAAAGGTTGTTGAGTATGTCATGGTGGATCTGAACGGAACTAACAGCTGTTTAAATATAAAGGATAATTCAAATAAATACATTTAAAAACAAAAAGCAACCAATGAAAATGTCTCCTAGCATGAGGTGATGATAACCAATTGAGCTTATCATAGATAAAGAAGTTATGTGTACGATAAGGACACCCGAGTACAAATCTACAAATATTATTGTAGACGACATTTACTTTATAATAATGATTTCATATCTGCAAAATCAGTCAATCTCCTTAAGTGGTCCTGAATTGTTGCACAAAAAAAGTATTTCCACTAAATAGTTTGATTCAGTTCAGTTGCTTGTAACATTATATTTCTCTAAGATATATCTGAAACGGTAGGGATGCAAAGGGATGCAAATTATCGATTAAATCATTCATTCCATGACAAGTAGTTTAGCGTTTTCACCATTTTGCGGACATTTTCAGCTGCTTGTTGTAAGCGTGCTTCCTTTCTATCCTGCGCGGCAACTACTATTTCTTAATTTGATAAATGTGATAGCACCTTTTTTTATACTGTGCAAATAAACTAAACTAGTCTAAACTAGCATTATTAAACTATGAGGGGATAGCCTGAGTGGGCAGTGTGGTGTTTAGTAAGGTAAACGAGCAAATGGGTGGGTGGATAGAAGACATGACAGACAGGTAAACAAGTTATGGCAAGCAGACAGACAGATTTCATGCTAGTGTGTTGTCGACTTCTATCATATCTGACAATGACCCGACTGACTCCCCCAGCAGTCCACTGGCTTCCCCAAGTACAACATTGAAGCAATAGTCCCACAAGGACCGATAACAGACAGACAGACAAACAGGCACACACACACAAAACCCCAAAACGATGACCTCACCCTGCCTGACTAGCTCACTGTCAAACAACACAAGCAGGCATTCACACACAACACGCGCGCACGCACACGTAAGCTTTCACTGTTATATAATCCCACACAGTGTGACAGGGGCACCGTGGCCAATGGCCCATACAGAACATATGCCGGCCACACATACCAGACAAAAGTTACTACCGATAAGAATGTTACCATAGACTTTATAAATCTGCTTAAAGATTTCACAGGAATCACCTGTAGTTTCAATCATTCCACACAGACACTGTATATCTCTGTTTCTTTTTCTCATCAGTTGAGATTAATTCTACTGGGAGTACACCATGTACGATGCCATGTGAAGCAATGTTCCATTGCCCAGTAGATTATCCAAGACTTGGACTGTATGTTAACTTAATCCCTATATGTTTTGTTGACTGGGAACCCCCAGGGGTCTACACTTGGTCCCCTCCCCTTTCCCCTTTCCACCAAATCTCTTAGCCGAAAATAGTCTACAGGCTCACAAATGTTGCAATGTGTTGTGAGCTTGTAGATCTGCTATTTTCGCCAGAATTGGGACACTCGCATAAACCGAATACTTTCAGTGTAGTTTGAAACGTGAGATATGTTCATTGTGTTGGCTGTATTATTAGAGAGACAGCACAGCTACTCTACAAGTGAGAAATAGTGCTGGGACAATAACCGCATTACCACAATAACGTGGTTCTGAGGTGCATACCAGTGTTGAGCTCATCATTAATTTATCTATCCTTTTAGCTGGTGAAAGAGTGCATTAGCCTGGCATGGTCAGACTAATAATTTGGCTCTGGCAGATTCGGCTGGTTGCCAGGCTAGGAGGGCATATGGTGTGGATGAAATACAAGCTTAATCACAATAATAACTGTTTAGTTAACTTATCAGGGCTTTTGGAGAGACAACTTTTCAGTCGCTTCAACTTCACGTGAGGATTTAAATATTTATAGGATCAGAAAAAGAGAGAGATAGGGAGAGAGGGAGGGAGAAAGGTAGAGAGAGGGGGAGAGATACAGGATGAGAGAGAACTATTTCACCCACGAGATGATATTGGAGCTCGGACCAGAACTCGATCAGCAGGAGGGGGAGAGGGGGATAGGTGGGAGAGGGAGAGAGAGAGAAAGAGAAAGGGAGACTATTTCACCCATGCAATAATCCAGGCAATGCTGGGTACCAAACGCTTTGTCTATCATGTCCATAGCACTGGCATGCAGAATTTATTGACAATATTCGAAAGAACGTCGTATTATTTGCACAAGTAGCTTAGCTCAAACAACGTAAACATGGACTTCTCATGGTTGTGGTTTCTTCGCTGTGTGGAAAAGCCTGGTGACGAGAGGTTATGGTAACGACTCAACGTCAGGTCGTAAATGACTGTGTTGTTGTCAGACACAACCAGCAGGATATGTCCAACACTTAAACTACGCATACAGTGCACAGTGCCCCAAAGTCTGCATATTGTATAGTTTGGGTGTGCACATTGCTGGGTATGAACTAGTAGTGTGCATAGTAAATATACTCTCATATATATATATATATATATATATATATATATATATATATATATATATATATATATATATATATACTGTGTACACCTTATATACAGTATATGGACCGAGAGAAGAAGTGGAATGCAGATGTGAAAGAATAAGGACAAAGTAACATCTTGAGGGAATAGATAATGGCTAGACAGACAGACAGACAGTCTTTAGTTTCTATTTATAGCCCCATCCTACTCTTAATCATCTTCCTCCTCTTCATAAAAACCTAACCCCCCCCCCACACACAAAAAAGCATTCCTTGGCAGCCCCGTTCCTCGCGAGTCTCCAAAGCAACTGCCTCTCTGTCACTATGGCAACTGGATCCTCATCAGCGTGGCCGCTACAGTACATGGGTAGGGGGTGGGGGAGGGGCTCGTCTGAGCAAAACAATGAAGTGAAAACAAAGGAGTATAGATGGGTGGCTGGAGGGTAGATGAAGGAGGTGAAAGTGTGTGTGTGTGTGTGTCTGGATCTGCTTCTGTGAGTGCACTGTGTACGCATCTTCTGTGTGTGTGCGCCATAGGTTCTCAAATAGGCACCATCTTTCACTTAATTACAGCTGTCAGACAAGCTGGTTCAATCAGCTTCTTAAAATGAATGATGAAATTATAGAGATGTGTTCTAGCCTGCAGACAAAAGCGCGCACACACACACACACACACACACACACACACACACACACACACACACACACACACACACACACACACACACACACACACACACACACACACACACACACACACACACACACACACACACACACACACACACACACACACACACACACACACACACACGGATTGACTGGCAGGATATTCCGATTAGGTTGAAATTACAACTATATTATACATGCCATATCAATTAACAACTTTAACCAACACCAGCATCCGTATTCTGGGGAAAACGTTCACAGAAAATAGCAGATCTACAAACTTACGACGCATTGTAAGCTTGTCTATTTTCTGTGAAGATATTTAATGTAGAGCAAAAACTGAAAATACACTGTTGGTAGGGAGGTTTCACAAATAAAGCTTAGAAAGAATTACAATACAAGATAGTATTACCTTTATTTGTTCAGGATCCAAAATCAGTGTCATTTATTCAGAAAAGTACATGAACAACAAACTGAACACAGTGTTTTCAGTGAGTCTGGGAGCATGCTGTTGTTGTCTGTTGCTATTGGGGAATGTCTGCGGTTAATAGAAGTGTGTCGCCTCCAAATTTAGCCGGTGGAGGAATTTTAATTCCACAATGAGACGAGTCAGGATAACAGTATACTACCTGTGTAATAGCTAAACGCTGGGCAATCTAAGAATGGGGATAATGCTAGTGTCTCTCTCTCCTTAGGTTGCTCTGACATTAGGTTTCTCTCTGTGTCTCTCTAGGATTCCATCTCTCTCCATGTTGTTCTCCAATTAGGAGTCTCCCTCCCATTAGATTTCTTTGTCTCTCTCCATGTCTCTCTCATTGGGTTCATCTACACATAGGGAGAGAAACCCAATAGGGTTTATCTTCACCTCTCTCCTAGGTCTCTCTTTCACATCCCTTCCCTCTAAACTCTCCATCATCCTGCCTCAATACTAAAAGCAGAAATGCATACAAGACAAACCGCAAACGCTTCGTTAAAAACAAAAGTACGTTTGTCATAGCTTGAAACACTGTATGTTTGTTTGTTTCAGTGCTTTGGTGTTGATATCTGGTACTTCTCACACTGTGGTCACTTAACACATCGTGTGCCAGAGGTTTATTAAAATAGGGTACATCCAGTGCCAGCATATCTTCCATCCACTTACGCTGATATGTTTAGTGCTGTAGAAGCCCCGACGCGGACGTGCATGTAAACAAAGCCTGCGTGCGAGACGGCGGAGGGTCCCGACTAACGCCTGGATCAATAATATTTCTAACGTGATCCTCCATTGCAGAGTGATCGCCGATCGAAAACGGCTCACTTCCACCACGTTAAAAAGAAATAGGAGATATTAAGCTTTTAGTCAAGGAGTTAACATTGGAGCGGACGAACGGAAGCATTTTTGACATGGATCCACATCCGGCCTCTCCTTCTTAGAGACTGAAGTGCAAGCAAACCGAACTTGAATTCAATTGCAGATTGGCAAATTATTCTTTGTCAGCATAGCAACGCATAACGCTCCTTCCATCTCTTTCTCTCTCTCTCTCCAACCAAAAAAAATTCTTCCCACCGTCGTCAATAAAGTGTAAAAAGCCTGACTATTAATTTCACTCTTACACCGTTATAGTCCATTCTCAAAGTAAAATTTACACCCACGATGTTACTGTGTATTTCTATCAATAACGTACCCTGCATCTCACTTTCACCTGTTTTGCATAATTAATGTAAGAGATGTGACAGCAGAGGAGCTGTCACATTGAAAGGTTCTGTGTCTCAGCATGCACTACTGCCTCTCTCTGCTCTGCAGCTTTTTTGTTTAGTTCAGTTTTTTTTTACTTTGAAGTATGTTCAGTTCCCAGTACACTCCCAACAGCTTTCACCAGAAATAAATGGATATTTTCCACCTTCTTCCAATGTGCCTTCTAGTGCTTTGTATTCTGTTGCTATGGGGGTCTTTTTCGTCACTGTACATTTGCATATTCGTGAAATTTGTCCGATGCATATACCCATCCTATCTACAGGAGCAGTATATACTGTATTGGAATAATAATGTGTGTGTAGTTATTTTGTTGCACCTCAACACACACACACTCCACACTTATCCACATTTCGCACCAACACTGACTTCCACCATTTGTTTGTATACCTCAACAGTGGTGTGTCATCTATTTGTTGTGGCCAAAGAGCCAAGTCATAAAAATTAGTGAGAAACTGTGAGGCAATCTACAGTAAACAGAGTTCAATACAAACTACCTCCAACAGCTTCAAATCAATGTATTGATGTTAGCACGGGTGGGACAATTGTATGACATCCCTTCCGTGACATGAAATGTTGTCACAGTAGAATGACGTTTGGTCGATCAATAGAACTGGCCATATACTGATTTCTAATATTTTCTTTTCTTTATCTGTCATGTACAAGAAAGAGGACCAGCATAACAATAGCCATTTTGCTGTTTTCTTGAGAGTGAGATAGACCGAGTTGATAGTTAAGTGATGGTAACACATTGGGGTCTGTGCCCGTTTGTGGCTGTTAGCGATAGCACGCTAGCGCTAACGCTTTCCGCAAAGACATTGCCTGCAATGTTGTAGGGCCCAAGCAGGCATAAATGCCAAAACAAGATTGCCGCCACTCAAAATTCAGCGCACGTTCACACATGACACCAAAATCAAATATGCCGTCACATTGCCTCCACATTTTGTATATCTGAATGGGGCTTATTATAAATAAAATAAGTGTCCAACAACCACATCCTCTAAGCATCTGTCACGGTGTCCATGGCAACATAAACTGATGCAGGGTCACTATGGGAACCAACTCCCCATCCGTCCTTCCGTCCCCACAGGCAGTTAGTATGCCCGTCCATCTAACACAGGAAAACAACAAGCTGACCTTTAACGACATTTTAGCAACAAACTTACAACCACCGGCCGCGTTACCAGCATGAAATGGTCAATTAATCAATGAAATACGTTCATTCTAAATAGCTTAGGTTCAACAGACCCATTTCATGTTTGGTACATAGAAACCACTGTAGACAATGACACAGCTGTGTATGCGTTTCTTTCTGTACGTGTGTTATCCGTCTCCCTGCTAGCAGTGTTATCTGTATGTCAAACACACACAATAAAAGTACAGAACCAGTAGGAGCCAAGTAGATATAACATTCCACATTCACTGGAATGTCTGGCTACCTGGATGAATGCCTTCTGTCTGTCTAATGTTCTGTCTTCCTGTCTGTTTAATAATCTGTCTATCTGCCCGTCTTTCCGTCTAACGTTAAGTCCGTCTTCACAGGGGGCTGTTGCCTGTCGTAGACAAAGACAAAGGAACTACTTTTAACAGCAACTCCAACTACACCCACACACAAAACTCCTAAGTGAGCACTTGATGCCCATTGAAATGGATATAAGACGTCAACCATTGATGTGGAGTGCCTGGCTGTGTGGTGACGCACGTTCAAAAGGTCTTACAGACATTGATTGCTGTATGGATGACGCAGGCATCATCGCGGCTGTTCAGGTGGCAACACCATCACTGTGTACTGACTACATTGGTAATACGCCGTATTTGCAATTTATCGACCATTCTTTTTTTTTTTTTTACAGTATGTTGTTGTGATATGTACTTAATTAGAGTGTAGAGGAACAGGAAACTGAGGTCAGAGATGGAAGTCGGATTCTAAATCGGGTCCTCATGACTCACAAAGAGCATGTGGTGTGTGTAGGGCTCGAGCTCCCTGCAGGCACTCCATCAAGCACCTGCAGGGTTTGTTTACACTGTCCTCCTTTGTCAAAAACAATAGGCACCACCTTTTTACCTGTGTGAACAGACAAAAAGGTGAGTAGCGCGAAAAACAGCGCAGCGTGCCAGTCGCGTAGATCTACACGAAGTGGGCTTTTTTTTTTTCTCTCTCGCAGTGACACATTTCATTGTAGCACTCTCTCGCAGTGACATATTTCATTGTAGCACACCCGGAAACGGAAATGAATGTCAATCGAAGATTTTCGTTCCCATCCGCCGCCGCTCTAAAGCTTCCACTAAATTGCCATTATCTCTGTGTTGTTTTTCTCCGCGCTGAATGCTGTTTAAAACGTTTTTTAGAAACTGCGACTACTGCAAAATGGAATGTCGGCGATTGAAAATGTCTTCTCTGGGCCACTCACACAACTACCCTGTGTCTACAAACAGTTGAACGCGCGATCATAAGGTATTTAGCGTCTGTGGCGAGGTGAAAAAAACTAAAAAACAACAATAAATCGCTGGCAGTGGTGAGTACATTATGATATTAAACTCTGGCATGGAATGTGTTAAAAGCAAGGTGCTGGTCAATGCGTGTCTTAGGAGCCCGAGAGCCGTGCTTCCAAGAGTTGAGAATAGTTTCACTTTTTGAGAAATGCGCATATGACATGGATCGCTTTTTATCGGCTGGTATCTCGAGATTACTAGCTCAATCCCTCTGCAGCAGGTCTTCAAATTGTCCCTTGCTCTGCCTGAAATAAGCTTTAAAAGGAGTTTTCCTTTCGAAGGTTGTGACGTGTCCCGTACTGCTGCCGGAGGGGCGGAGGATGTTGCGCATTTCATTTTCAGCAGAAACAGACATTTTAGGCAGCGCGTTTTCTTTATGACAAGCGGACAGTGTGAACACATCCTTATAGTGCTTATATTCTATTGTTGTGGTAACTTATAGTAAACAAAAATAAACTACTTCCCACTTTGCTGTGGACCCTCTCGGATCTGAAAAATACCTGTCTTCATAATTCATAAGGCAAGGCAAGTTTACTAGTACAGTATACAAAGGCAATTCAAAGTGCTTTACATTTTTAAAGGCATAAAAAAGCAGACAAATCACAGTATAGTCCTATATTAATTGTACCGCTCTCCTCCCGCCTAACTAACGCTCAGAACATTAACCCATTAAGGCCTGAGGCGATTCTTAATTTTTTTTTCTAAATCATAAAAATCAAAAAAAAAAAAGTTTCAAGACTTTTCAAAAATAGCAGATCTACAAGCTCATAGCGCGGCACTCGGTGCCGCGCTATGAGCTTGTATATCTGCTATTTTTGAATAGCCAAAGAAATCTAAAGTGACACAGATGCGTTCCAGGTCTAAATGGTTTAAGTACAGGCTGTCTTCTACAAAGACGCAAATCAGGCCAACTTATTTTAGAGTGTGTGATGTGTTTGTCTTTTCCTAGATGTTAAGGAAGGGTTGCTGTGCTCTCTGCAATATTGTGCTACTGTGTAACCCTGGCAAAAACCAACTTACAAGGACAAATACTGTTTTATTATTAATCATAATGATTAACAAACCTCTGCCACAAAGGCCTTTTGGCGTGAGGAGGGTGACAACCACATGCCTCCTCTGATACAGGTCAGCTGTGTGTGTGTGTGTATATACGTAGATAGACAAACAAAAAGACAGCCAGACAAATAGATATTAGTATCGTATCTTCTTACTGTATGTCTAGACTATAGTATTATCGCCACAGGATGTTTCTGACAGACGGCGTGCTAGTAAAAATAAAATCATGAATTTCTAACAAATAACAAGGAAGGACTCACACACTTTTAGCCTATAGATAGCCTATAGCTTTTTATAGCGGTGCGTGCCATCAAAAAGCATCAGCTCAACCCATACTGTATGTCCCTCCTGGGCTACCATCTAACTGCCACTGAATAAATATACTGTACACTCCTTGGGCAACGCTGAAATGCACTAAGGTACAAATAGGCCACTGAAATATTCACGCCTGCCCGCTTTACTAGGTTTTGCGGTAATCCAGAAATAACCCAATGACTCAGGAGTGAGTGTGTGCTCTACTGAGTGAGTGTGTGTGCGTGTGTGCATGGGCGCATGTTTGTGTACTTCTGAGGAATAGATGCTCATGACCTATTTTGGGGTTAAGGGTTAGCATTAACTCATTCACTGCAACTGACGTAATAAACGTAATTATTCCCGTTTACCAATACTGCCACTGATACGTATATTTTTTTCTTCAAATTATTTTTTTTATTTGACCCAAAGACCAAGGAGATATGATTTTTCGAAGATCTAGACTCCTATCCACTTCCTTGTTAACTTAAAACTTAAAAATTCTGTATCTCGGCTACTGAGTACTTTCTTTTTTTCAATGAAAAATATCTGGCAGTGGGCAAACGCGTCCAGAAATAATTCAGGCAGTGAATGAGTTAAGAGTTAAGTCCGCAAGCCTGAAGTGCCCTGGCGCGACCCGTTGATAAGGGCCGGGCTCAGACCATTTTTTTATTTTTTTATTAACAGGTCGGACACAGGTTGGGCACGGGTCGGCTTGGGCTCATTGACCCTGAATTACGTTAATAACTCTCGTCAACCAGTGCGCAGCGGCGTGCGCCAGTGAATTGAACCTCTCTCATTTCATTGGCAATGAAAGGAGAGAAGCTCAATGAGTCCACATTATGTTAGTACAGTAACTCTCGTCTCTGAAGCCTGCTGAGTTGGGACTCAGTGTTGGTGGATACGATGCACAGTGTGCAACGCAAAATAAACAGTGAATGGAGCTCTATGTGAGCCTCATTCTATATGAGGCCGGCTCTTTATAATACAAGTATGCCAACACAATGGATATTTTTCTGGGGCATATAGCGCTTGAAACATCAATCTTCACATTTAATAACGAAGAAAGGTAGACCATAGAGCTTTAGTTGCATTGCTGCTGGATCAAGTAACTCGGCTTTATTCCTTTAACTTAAAATGGAGTGCTGGTTCGTGCAAAGCTCTAACATCACACTTTCATTTCCAATCCTCTTGGGTGATGTGCTGTTTTGAGGTTTGTGCGTCTGTGCACGTAGGTTTATTACGTGGGTTTTCTGTGCGGTAAACAGGATGGTCTTTGGACTCTGCCATCTCTATAAATAGACATGCAGACATGCTCATAGGTAACAAGGTGGGCGGAAACAAGACCATCTAGTCACAACACACTAGATAGTCAATGGCATTTTCATTACAATCTGGCTCAGTGGTATAAATGAACAAATTATTTGATTTTGATTTGACTTTGCCCACTTGGGGAAATTCGTCCTCTGCATTTGTCCTCTCTTAAGGAGCAGTGAGCAGCCACCGTGCACTGCAGCTCTCGGGGACCAACTCCAGTTGTAATTCCAGTACCTTGTCCAAGGGCCCTGGCAGGGGTACCTAGCATATGCATGTCTTTTGGTACGGGAGGAAACCATAGTACCCGTGGTGGAAAGCCCAACGCAAACATGGGGAGAACATGCAAACTGCACAAAGAAAGGCCTCCACTGCTAGAGTTCGATGAGCTCCAAAAAGCTCAGAACTAAATAAATGAATTCTCTCGTGTTCGCTACATTCTTTCTATGCAATTATCTCTTTCCTTTGCAATGCATTAACAGCATGCTTCAACACCTCTCTTTCTGCAACAGTATTTATGTGTGTAACCCTCTGAATATTCTTCTCTCTCTCTGTTCCCTTCCTATCTTGCCAACAGTGTTTTAATAGCACCCTCTGTGACATCAACCCTCCCTGAGATCCTGAAACAAGCTCTCATTAGCCAGGGGGCGGAAAAGACAGCTGTTTTTCTCACTCCTTCTCAGACTCAAGACACACGCACACGCACACACACACACACACACACACACACACACACACACGTAAAGACTCCGTCTGATGAAATTGTTTGAATCTGTATGATGAAATGAAACCCTGTCTAATGAGGATTGACTTTGGCCGATACGTTTAACGCTGTCTGATAAGATTCAAGTCTGTCTGATGAGATTTAACTCTGAGTTGTAACTGTTTGATGAGGTTTAACCACGTCTTATGAGGTTTAACCATGTCTTATGAGGTTTAACCATGTCTTATGAGGTTTAACCATGTCTTATGAGGTTTAACCATGTCTTATGAGGTTTAACCATGTCTTATGAGGTTTAACCACGTCTTATGAGGTTTAACCATGTCTTATGAGGTTTAACCACGTCTTATGAGGTTTAACCATGTCTTATGAGGTTTAACCACGTCTTATGAGGTTTAACCATGTCTTGTGAGGTTTGTTGTGGTGGTGGTGGTGGTGGTGGGTGTGTGTGTGTGTGTGTGTGTGTGTGTGTGTGTGTGTGTGTGTGTGTGTGTGTGTGTGTGTGTGTGTGTGTGTGTGCGTGTGAGACACATCTAGGGCTTCAGGAACATTTCCACCAAGCTCTTCTGTGAGCCAACACAACCCAGTTCCACTCTTCACCAAAAACTGTTCCTCTGTTCTATTGCAGAAGCCTCATTCTCCCCTAAACCACTGGTACATTTTTATAGGGCATCCTCTTTTAATGAATTATTTATGGTAGAGAGATGTCCACATATACCTTAGGTTCTTCAAGAGGTTTATGGAAACTTTCATAAAGTCATGTTGTAACTGCAGACCGGTTTTACTTCTGTGTTTGCGTTGCAAGAAAAAGTTAACAATGTAAACACATTATTCACACTGACACCTCTAGAAGCACCTGTGTGGTCGGTTAACCACATGAACCCTCTACTGTATGTTTCGCTGACCGGAGTTCCTCAGGGCTCAATACTAGGCCCTCTTCCTTTTAAGCCCTCCACACCAAATATCTTTGCAGAAAATGCAAATCTACAAGCTTAGAACGTACTGTATCACGTCTACATACAGTAAATGCAATTGGCTCTATGCACAGCAGCCATATTGGAAAGAAACTGGGCATCTCCTTACTTCCTTCACAGGTGTTACCAATGATACTAATTAAGGCTCTGTTTCATTCTGGTCAAACAGAGTCAGGGTGCTGATACTGTGCATGTTGGCTCACTGGAAACACTCTCAGGGTTCCTTGAGAGGGTTTTGAAATGGCCCCTTACGGGTGTGTAACTCTGAGAGTGTACAAATGGAACCCATTTGTACACTCTCAAGAGTTATGGAGGTCCTTGAAATTACGTTTTGATAACCACAGTGCTTCACTAAATGAAACAGAGCCTTCATTAGTACCATTGGTAACACCGGTGAAGGAAGTAAGAAAGGGGTCCAAAGTTTTTCCAATATGTCTGCTGTGCATAGAGCCTGTTGTCTGTGTTCGGTGAAGGGGAGCCGGGGGTGAAGGGTCTGTCACTGCGCTAGCGACTCCTATGGGGCTGGGGAGGCTCCTGTCAGCGGGGTGTATTGAACCAGAAGAGTAGGACGGAGGCACTACGTCCTCCTCACTGGCAGGTGTGCCAGTAGTGTAGAAAGATAGATCTTCATTGTACCCGCAAAGGGAAATTCAGTTGCCTCAAGCAACTCAGTGAGCAAGAGAAATGTGTGGGGAGGATTCATTGGCATAAGGACTTGTAAAAGACTAAATATAAAAATAAAGTTAAGATTGACAGTATGCAAATCAAAGACAGACACACACACACACACACACACACACACACACACACACACACACACACACAAGTTCAGTGCAACTTCCACAAAGCAGATATCAAATAACAACAAAATCTTGACAAAAAAATTGACTCACCTATGGTGGAGAAGCAGTGATGTCATCGGGCACCATTTGAGAGAACATGGAAAAAGAGAGAAGTAAAAAAAAAGAAAAGAAACTCCATTAACTTTTGAGCTTTGCGGACATCATACAACCACACGACATACTCGGAGTTCATGCAAGGCGGGGGTGGGGGGAGTGTGTCACCCCAACAAAGACTAAAACATCTTACTCTTCCTCTGTGGAAAGAAAATGGTCAATTAAAAGGCAGCCAACAAGGAAAACCATGTTAATTCGGCACAGAAAATGTGTCACCCAAAAGGCACACAGGAAAACGGGAGGTGATAAGAGAATGTTAACAGATTCATTCATAGTAGAGGAGGAAATGAGGGAAGACATTTTGGTTTTGTTTTTTTTGGTGGAGGAGACAGTCAACAACATAGCCAAGAGGTGTGGCTAAAGGGAGGAACGAGTCAGCCAGTGGTGATTAGTAGAAGCACACCCGTCAACAGCAACCTTGTTAATCATGACAACATCCCAGCATTGAATCATGGGGTAAGAAAGACAACAGACCGAAAGCCAAGCCAATCCAAAGCCCCGCAACTTGGTGGGAGCTTCTCGTTGTGCCCGTGGGTTAGTCACTCACTGCCAAGTTGGCATCGGACGAGCCAACCGGACCCAAGCCACTGTCTTTAGATAAGAGATGTCCATGCAGGGGAAGGGTCTACCCTCTATCTAGATTCCTAATAGACTAAATACACCACAGCAACCAGTCCTGGGCAGTACATTTGAACACGTTTTCAAATATCTGACCTTCTAGAGGAGTAGCTTTAGCAGAGGCAACGTGACCCTTCTCACAAAGAAAATTACACCAACGACTTCTCGTGTATTAATAACAAATTATTTGAAAAAAAGTATTCAACGATTGTTCTGCCCAGGACTGACCGCAACCAACCTTCGATGACGGGGGCCTCAGTGGGGGCTGCAGGTGGGACTTCCACGGGGTCACTGAAGCTTGGGAAGAAGGGCTTGGCTGCGGGGTTCAACTTCAGACCAGACCCTGCGGTTCCTAACGGGGCCAGTGATGGAGGGGAGGAGGGACTGAGGACCGGAGAGGCCTGCTGAGGGATGTTTTTTGCTCTGGGAGAGGTAGGGCTCTTTATGGAGGCGGATGAGGACGAGGAGGAGGAGGAAGAACGCGTCTTCTTGGATTGCTTCTGAGCCGCTTTGGCCTCTTTGAGGCTTTCCCTGGCTTGACCGTGGAAATCCTGCGCCGCGGTCTTAGGGGAGCGGAGAGGGGCCGGGCTCGGGGTGTCGAAGCCCAGGCCCAGGGGCAGCGAGTGTCCCGGCGGGGCGACGTCGCTGAAGTCAAAGGGCTCGCTGTTGCTGCTCAGGCTGGAGTCGTTCAGGAGCCAGGAGCGATCCGAGGGGGACAGGGGCGGGGCGGACGCCTTGACCTCACCGGGGGTCTCGTTTGGCGAAGACTGGCCACCGCTCGTCTGGGAGTTGGAGCTGAAAGCGGAGGTGTCCGCCATGTTGCCGCCCGGCACGAAGGACGTGGTGAAGGAGTCGGTGTTGTCAAACATCCCGCTGTCGACCATGTCGCTGCCCATCGTCTCGTTCCCCGCGGAGGAAGACGGAGGAAAAGCCTCGGTGGCGTTGCCCAGGTTGGCGTTTTCGCTCTCCGCCGTGAGATCGTGGTAGCTGGCGGCGAAAGGGTCGCCGGGGCGAGGTGCCACGGGGAAGGAAGCGAGGTTGGCGTTGCCGTTGCTGTTGACGGCGGCGGAGGGCATGGTGAACGGCGCGGCGGTGGCCTTCAGGTCACTCTTCAGGACCAGCGGGCTGACGGAAGGGGCCGTGAGCGTGAGCAGGTCCTCCGTGAGGGAATCCGGGATCATGCTCTCCTCCGGGAACAGCTCCTGGCTCCGGGGGGTCGAGCCCACTTCAGGAAAGGGGGCGTCCAGGGCCGTGTGAGCCGAACCACCCAGGTCCATCATCTCCTCTTGGATTTGAGAGCCGGCTTGGGCTGGGAGAAACGGCTCCGCCGTCATGCCCCACTCTTCCGGAAGCTTCTTCCTGCTCTTCCCTCTCTTCCCTCGGCCTCCGCTTCTCCCAATTTGTTCCTCCCAGCTCCCGTCACCCTTTTCCCGGCGCGGGCCCACCCTGTGGTGGTGCCCCTCCGGGGAGGGGCTGTTCTCGCTATGGAACGAAGCCTCCGGGTGGCCCCTGGCCTCCACGTGGTCAAAATAACCTTCGTCTTTTGGCCTCCTTTTCTTCTTCTTCTTCTGTTTGCGGTCCGACCCCTCGCCCTCCTTCTCGTCGCCACCGGCGTAAGCGGGGCTTTCGCGGTTGGACCAGGCGGAGAAGTCGGGCGGGTCGTCGGGGCTGACCGCTAGGTGGCCGGTATGGCGGCTGATCACTGTGGAGACGCTGGGGGTGAAGGGGAGGTCGTTCGGTAGGCAGCCGGCCTCGTCTGGCCAGCAGTCGCTCAAGGCACCTTGTTGTGAGTGGAGAGGGCAGAATGTAAAAGGGAAGTATGGACAGATTGTACATTGACACGTTCTCTATCTACCTCGTTCTAGCCTTCTCTCTCTCTGCCTACAGAAAAAAACATACAATAAATAACAATTTGACCGATGAAACTAATGATGAAATCAAGCACTCAACGACTCAAAACAGACCAGGCAACTGCTGTAGAAAGCATTACATCACAACATTCAGCTTCGTTTAACAAAATAATTTGTGTAAAACGGTGAGAGGGTGACTCTAGGTCAAATTCACATATATTTTCAGTTTAATCATTACAACTGCTCACCATGGTAATGTGTACATAAAATGCTGCGTATCGTCGCTGTCGGATAGGTACCTTTTATCTCCATATGTTCATGTTTTTTTCATAAATGAATGCCCTATGTTATACTTCTTCATCTGACAGTGACATGCAAAAGTAGTGAATATAGCCTATCTAGAGGGTGATCTACAATGACAAGTATTAACAAGAGAGCTTGTGACTTAATAACGACATTGGATCCACTGGAACACGGGTTCTTTTGTCCATTTCCTGAAAAGTAAAGGGTAAGTTATCACACTGAAATAGAGAAATGTTGTGTGCTGTTTTTAAAGAACACGGTACATGTTCTTCTTTGAAATGACCACGAGGCTGAGTGAAGGAGTTCACAAAACGAGAGAAGGTTGGTAATGTGTTTGTAAAAAGCGTGTCCACTAACACTGCCTGGGACTGTAAAATGTTTATTCACCCTGCACGTTTACTTAAGACTGACTGGAGGTGTGAATTGTGAAAGGAGCCTTTATTGCCCCTAGAGGGGAATTTGCTGCACAAAGAGCATAACATTTAAGACACAACAACCAAACAAGACAGCACATAATAAAACATGAAACATAACATGTTAAAGGTAGGGTAAGTGATTTGCAATTATTCAAATAATTGCAAAATGGGTCTATGTTCTGATAGTACTCGTTACTATAGAGTGTCCTGTCCATATAAGGAGTCTCCCATGTCTCTCCAGCTCTTTATTAAACAGAAAATGCATTTTCAGTGCTCTCTCCTGATTGGCTCAAATGTCACCTACCTGAAAATGTACTATATTCTGTTTACTAAAGAGCTGGAGAGACCCCTATGACCGAACAAACACTCTGTAGCAATGATTACAATCAGAATATAGTACTTTAACCTTTTTAACAAAAAAAAAAAAATACAAAAAAATATCACTTACCCTAACTTTAAGCATGTTAACAGTAATGCATCATGAAAATAATCACTTGATTATGGTCGTAAACTTTTTTTAAACAAATTTAAGAAAGTGACAAGATTCAGACCATCTGATCAGAGCTTGTTAAGCAGCTGAATGCTGCGTGGGACAAAGTTTGTGATGCCTCTTTTAGTCCAACTCCTGGGCATGCTATATAAGTTCAAAAGGAATAGAAAAGGTTCGCACACTGTAGCTCCAATCAATGACTGTAATTTAGGCATCCTTTGGGTTCAGCACCTGCCTTTAAAGGGTGTGTGGATGTACATGACCTCCTTTGATCCCCATGAGGTTTCAGTGGATCTGCAATGGTCTTGTGAACTAAATGCATGGTGTACAGGTCTATCAGTAACACTGCACTTTGGTTCCCCCGTTATCTTGCTGCCCAGTTATCAACTCTGTCCAATGTGTTCTTCTTGTGTGTGTGTGTGTGTGTGTGCGCTGTGTGTGTGTGTGTGTGTGTGTGTGTGTGTGTGTGTGTGTGTGTGTGTGTGTGTGTGTGTGTGTGTGTGTGTGTGTGTGTGTGTGTGTGTGTGTGTGTGTGTGCTGTGTGTGTATATATTTTTATAGATAGATAGATCGATCACACACTGTATATATTATTACAGTATATATATTGTCTGTAATAAAATACCCCAAATATGAATGCCAGGTTCAAAGTGGTTGAAACATAGAGATGTTGTTTCTTTGGTTTTCTTTGTGTTTAAAATCATCTGAAGACCAGTTACAGAAATGGTTAATCTCAGCTCTATAACTGACCAGTTAAAAGGTATAATATGAGAGCTGCATCTTATGTATGTTGTACTATTACATTTCTGCCTGATTCAATGAAAACTGGGACGGCAGAGAGCCAGAGAGCCACACACACACACACACACACACACACACACACACACACACACACACACACACACACACACACACACACACACACACACACACACACACACACACACACACACACACACACACACACACACACACACACACACACACACACACACACACACACATTATTTAAGTTCACATTTAACAAGAAATTCTTGGACACAAACAACAGTAGATGCACAAACTTGGGAAACTCAACAACAAGTATTTCAGGATACAGATCACGGGTACAGGAAGCATCGCCTCCTCCATATATGGCGACTGCCAATTATCACAGACACTGAACAGAAATTAGCCAACCTTAGCTCTTGGCCTGGGCATTCCTGCATGCCAGCAATCTGCAGGCCTCTCAACAACTAATTTATGGACATTACAGAGGCTATGAACACAAGCGGTTAACATTGGTAACTAAGCTGTATAATAGCATCCTTAAGGCGTTGGTACTTTAGCACCTTGGTAAGGGAATGCCTCTTGACTCACGAAAGCCAACAGATTAATTGCAAGGATTTATGATTAAATAACATTGATATTTTTTTATATTTATAAATACAATATTTAACAACATATGTAAAGCAAATAAAAAATAATAATCTATATTTGTCTCCGCCAGGTCGAACGGCCTATGCTTGGAGACTATGTTTTTGCCCCTGTCTGTCGGTCGGTCGGTCGCTCTGTCCGTCCGTCCGTCCGTCTATGTGTCCGTCAGTCAGAATGTGAACACCACTACATTTCTATGAAGGTACTCATTACTTTTTAGCATAGCTTTGAAGTCAGCTGTTGCTTTGTTTTCTTTTCTAAAATGCAATTGGCCTCACGCCGTGTTCCTCACAAGAGGAAACCACCCACAGTACCCACTCTCGACCATGGATGTATTAAAAGCTTTCAGCTTAGATGACTAATCCGACAGTCAGTGATAATGGTGAAGGAGGTGAGACAGAGGTGTGGACATTTTTTCATCTTACCTATCTGTAATCAACCTGTCACTCAAGTTAAACAAAGCGCTAACTGCCTCTGCTGCCTGTGCAAGGTTTTTAGTGCAGCTGGATTGATTCAGCTCAAAAAGTCGGGCGAAAAATATTATTAGAGAGCCGTCAGTCGGTGCTTACAGTTGGTTTCAGATAGTTACAGGTTTCTGTAAATGCATTGTGAAAACAATACATCAATCATTAATATTAACAAGACGTATTTTTGAATACTTATTTTTAAAGCAAGTACTCCAGTACTTTAACTCAAGTAAAAAATCTCACTGAGCAAATTTCACTTAATATTTGACCCGCAGTAGACTTTGACTTTTAAGTAATGGGGTCGTGTACTTTGTCCACCACTGTCCCCCAAACTCTAACAAACACAGACAAACAGGAGATATAGATAATATATATATATATATATATATATATATATATATATATATATATATATATATATATACACCTACGTACATACATACTGTACAGACAGACATACAGCAGATAGAAGTTGTACATGCACACGCAAACACACAGAAAAAAAGCAACAAGCACTTTGCAGACGTACTGCATCAGTTGCAGCCAGCCATGCCATGACAGCAATGAGCTGCTCCAAATATAACGAGGGTCAAATCAACATACCTATTAGCCTTAATGCTACTGGTCAGCCTCAATCTGCTTTAAAAAGGAAGAAGCAAAGGATAAGGGGGGTGAGAGAGAGAAGAGAGGAACGGTTGTTGGAAGGTCGAGGGCTAAAAAAACTATGAAACATTAGTGCTGATTTACTGCTGTGGCCTAGTTTGCTGCTACATCTTTGCTACACATACTCGTGCACAAAAGCGCACATGCATGCGTGGACACACACACACGCATGTGCACGCACACACACGCACACACACACACACGCACACGCACACACACACACACACACACACACACACACGTCTAGTTTAAGTGGAGCACACAGAAGTCAGGCCATGTAGAATGAAGCGCCATGCTTCATGCTAATAAACCCCCCCGACTATTCTATGTCACTATGTGGCAACGTTAATCGGGAAATGCATTGCAGACCAAATACATCAACTAAATCAGGGGTCTTCAACGTTGTTCAACCCATGGACCCCTTAGCTGAGAGAGAGATGAAGCAGGGACCCCCCCCTACATATTGTATAAAATTGTGTTACAGATTACCTCTCCTTTTCCCCACTACATCAAATAATTTTGAACATTAGAGGATCTACAAGCTCACAATGCGTCATGCTGCGATGCATTGTGAGCTTGAAAATCGGCTATTTTCGTCAAATGTTTGCCTACTATGACATGGGGGCTTGTAGATCTGCTATTTCAGTTTTTTTATTTTTACATATTTGAAAATGTATTTTAACATTTTTCAACATGGAAACGATTATGCTAAATAACTGCGATTATCTCAAAAAATAATTGCGATTAGACGATTATGTAATAATTGTGACAGGCCTAAGTACACACATACACACACACACACACACACACACACACACACAGATTCATAATGTGGGATATACTTTCTGCCACCTGCTCTGCAACACAGCAACATGGGGTCGTCTCAGCTGTTCTGATGTGCCCTGTTCCCAGCAGCCAGGCAGGCAGGCCACTGGGAACTGCACCACATACCAGCACCACAGTGTGCTGGTCCTACATTAAACTGGATCACATATGAACTGCACCACATACCAGCAGCCACACAGTGTGCTGGTCCTACATACAACCGTACGCATGTTCTGTATCTGTCACATACTGTATATGTACTGCACCACATACAGTACAGTAGCCGGCACAGTGTGTGCTGGTTTCAACATGCGACTGTATGCTGTTCATCATCAGAGATGCACTGAACTGGACAGGACCTCTCTGGAGGCGGTGCCGGGCCGCAGAGACTGTCAACTGCGCCAAGACGTGGAGGGCAAACCCGACAGAGCTAATGTAGTGCACATATAGAGCTGCACGCACACCCATATACTGTACAAACACACATACATGCATGCACACACACACGCAGGCAGTCAGTCTGTCTCACCCACCTACTCAAATGCACACACGTGTGCACTGATCCAAACGTGGGTGCACGCACACACGCACACACACCCACACACACACACACACACAGACAGCCACACCCAACCACACACACACATGTGCAGAGATTAAAAATGCACTCTCTCCCTCCCTCCCTCCCTTTCTCTCTCTCTCCCTGCAGTCACATCATGTTGACATTCTATACATCTCAGCATCAGCTGTTTACTGAACTAGACTGGATGAGCGGATGCTGCTGTAGCGGGTCTGAGGGTGGGGCGCTGCAACGTGACATGTAAGCACCAGGCAACCATGACAGAGAGCTCCGGCCATGTGTAGCGCCTCCGTGTGGAACACAGCAGTCACTGCGGCACAGGGTGGGGTCATGGAGACGGTATGTACTGCGTACTGTTAACGGGCACTGCCAGGGAGACAGCCAGAGAAATAACTTGAGTACATTGATAAACCATAAAAATTATGTTCACTTTATTTTATTCAGAATAAAACACATGATTAATTGTGTTCCAGGGGCAGACTGAACCAGCTGGGGAAACCTTGGTAGCAAATCTAAGTCAGCGCTAACAAATAATCTCTCAATAGGAACAAAAGAAACTATCAAGGTGGTGCCAATTAAACATAAATTATTTACATGTCATGGTGTCGGTTTTGCTCTTATATCATAGTGTGGGCCGGGCTAAGGAAAACCCTGAGTGGGGTTCTTCTGTTTGACATTTGACACCACTGCAGTCATTTGTCTGCCACTGGCAAAACTCTTACACAACATTTCTGTCTAGCACACCAAGGTCAACGTCACTGTTTCATGCCAACCGCCCCACCCCACATCAGTGTTGATTTCGTCGACTAAAACTATGACGAAAAATGTTCTTCGACTACCTTTTTTCACTGCCGAAAACTAAATAAAAACGAAATAAAAGCTAAGCTATGATGACTAAAACTAAGACAAAATATTATTGACAATTTCGTCAACAAATAAAAACTAGACTAAAATGTTAGAGAGAGACTAGTGGAGAAGAGATCCAGTAGAACTAAAAGACAAGTCATTTTATGCTTGGTTGCGTGCGCTAGGGTGTGCATGCTGAAAATAGCAGATCTACAAGCTGCAAGCTGCGACACGTTGTGAGCTTGTAGATCGGCTATTTTCAGCATGCAACCGAGTGTAAAATCAGCCATTACGACGCCATCAAGGCACCGCCAAAATACATTTTAGTCGACCAAATCAACTGTAGATTTAGTTGACTATAATCTTATGATATTTAGTCGACTAAAACTAGACAAAAACTAAAACATTCCAGATGACTAAAATATGACTAATTGTAATTTTATTCAAAAGACTATGACTGAAACTAAATCAAAATTTGCTGTCCAAATCAACACTACCCCACACAACCACACGACCCCCATGACGATGAAAAGTCAAAATTGTCGTATTGGAATGCCAAATCAGATTCCATATTAAAGCCCTACTAATTTACCTTTTCATGTTTGTCAATAATGTTGTTGCGGTCACCCGGGTCGTGCAGTGTTTTTTTTGTTTTGTTTTTAGTGGGAGATTGGTTGAGCATGAGTGCTCTTTTTCAACGCCCTGCTTCACATTCACACAGACACATATATTCAACCCATTAAGACCTGAGGCGATTCTTAACTCATTCAGTGCCACTCGACGTCTAAGACGTCCGTTGTATCATAAGCCCTGTGCCACTGGACGTCTAAGACGTCCAAAACAATTATAATGTTCAGAACCCAAGATATCATGATTTGAAAATGTTCTGCTCCATTCACTTCTTGTTTAACTTCTTACAGAAAAAGGCTGTATCTCGGCTCCTAAGCACTTTTTTTTTACAATGAATTTTGGCTCTGGCACTCAGAGCCAAACTGCCAGAAATAAGTCAGGCACTGAATGAGTAAAAAAAAAATCTAAATCCTAAAATGTTTTGGAAAAAAATCTAAAACATTTTTTTTCAAGATTTTGCATAAATAGCAGATCTACAAGCTCATAGTGCGGCACTCGGTGCCGCGCTATGAGCTTGTATATCTGCTATTTTTGAATAGCCAAAGAAATCTAAAAATTACACAGATGCGTCCCAGGTCTCAATGGGTTAAAACTGGGAACTGCCCAGTACAACCAGTCTTACAAGATATTGCCAGATAACACACAAAAAATGTTCGGTGATAGAGAGGGGGGATACAATTTAAGACAAGAGCTTAATTTCAAAATACAAAAGTATGTGCATTTCAATTTATGGAGTGAATTTGTGGAATGGACTGAGTGTGGAGGTACAACAAAGTCCAAATATGAATTACTTCAAGAAGGCATATAAAAAGGTCATATTTAAGAGGTATTTGGATGAGGATCGGGCTGTGATGACCTATTGAGTCCTGGCATCCCTGTTGCAATGCGGCCGGTCGTGGGCCTGTGGATCGGCTGTTTTCAGTTAAAGTATCAACAGGTTGGTTTTATTTCTGTTATTACTGCGGGGGTTTTTTATTGTTCTATTTTCATGTTTTCTTTGAACATGCAGTGGAGATGTTTGGGTTGTGAATTGTTTTTGAAAAATTTAGATAATTATCAGTGAATAGTTTGCATTGGCAAAAAGAGGGGTAGGAGGTTATAAGTTTTACACTTCATCCTACTCCTTTTTGAACATTGTTGTTGCTTTTTTTGTTTTGTATTTTTTGTAATCTTTTTTATTAACACATTCCATGCCAGACGTTAATCTCATAATGTACTCACCAGTGCCAACGTGTTATTGTTGTTTTTTTGTTTTTTTCACGTCGCCATAGACCTTGTTAAAATCCTTAAGACTGAGCTGTGCACTGTTTGTAAACATCGCGGACATCTCCCTGTTTCTACCAGTGAAGACCACGTGTCAAACGGGGCATCCATGTTGTAGTTAGAACGGTTTACGTTAAACAGTGATATGCGAGGAGAAAAAACTACAAGGAGAAAATTGAGTTTCAGTTTCGTCATTAGAACGGGGGCCGACGGGATCGGCAAAACCGGATCCCAAATAATTCCGTTCCCGGTGGTGCTACCGGAAACGGAAGTAGATAAAAAATCGCGTAGATCTACGCGATTGGCACGTGGCGGCTTTAAATAGGTTCGCATAGATCTACGCGATTGGCAGTCAATGTCCAAAATAAAACAAATTCATTCATTCATTCATTCATTCTACTATTGGCCTTCCTCAAGGGCTCTTCAGCGGTGTTGGGGGAGAGGGTTAAGTGGTGGCCATTCACTTGCCCAACCAGACCTTTCCTGCTGGTCCGGGCATCGAACCAGGAACCTTTCAGTCACAAACACGCTCCTCTAACCTTTAGCATAACTGCCCACCACCTCGTAGTCTAGGGGTTCAAATCTACCGCGGTGCATCCAGCTTTCCGAGCGTCTATCTATCTATACGAACACTGCCCGTGTTCGGAGGAAGGGAAGCTAGACGGGTAGGGCGATCTTTGTCAGTGCAAGTACTCCTACGGGCTGGGGGCAGCACCTACCAGCGGGGAATGTTGAACGGAAGGAGAAGGAGGGAGGTGCTATGTTCTATGTTGTCCGGGTGGGGGCTCCTTACTGGCAGGTGAGCCAGTAGGGCAGTGGTTCTCAAACCTTTTCATGTCAAGGACCGCCCAAATTGACACTTATTAGCCCGTGGAGCCCCATTGGAAAGATAGGCTACGGACCCCCATTTAATGGCATTTCTATCTCTGGGACCCCAATATATATTGTAAAATCAATGTCAATTTATCTCTCAGAGTTACAGACCCATAAGGGTCCATTTGGTTCCTAACTATCCATCATTTAGCTAGGGACCCCCTGGAACCCCCTCAAGGACCCCTGGGGGTCCCTGGACCCCACTTTGAGAACCAATGCAGTAGGGTACAGCGGTGGCAAGCGGTGGGAGGAATTAATTGGCATAAGGACGACATTTTGAGAAAAAAGTGGTACAAAATAATTGGCTACTCTAAATGTAGGAGGAGGGAAAAAAATTAAGAAAATAATAATAACGTTGTGTTCCGTCTTGTATGTGAGAATCCATGCATCAGAATCCTTGCATGTGGAAACCAGGAAGTGCTTCTTAAATATGACACCAAAGTTGTTCTGTCGTACGTACAGGTATGTTGACATACATTGTGTTGCTGTTGCTCGTTAACCTCACCTGCAGACATATCCAGAGGGCTGCGTGGGGCCTGGGGCTCTGGCAGCATGGGGCTGTGCTGTTTGGGGGGCTCCGAGCCCAGCAGCGCGGTGAGGGGCTGCTGGGGCTGCGACATGCTGGAAGACCTGTCTGCTGAGAGCGGGGCGGCGCCGACCTCCATGCCCCCCATACCCATGCCTCCCAGTGCAGCCTGGGAGAAACCTGAGAGACCACAAGACAATGTGAGCGTGTGTGTGTGTGTGTGTGTGTGTGTGTGTGTGTGTGTGTGTGTGTGTGTGTGTGTGTGTGTGTGTGTGTGTGTGTGTGTGTGTGTGTGTGTGTGTGTGTGTGTGTGTGTGTGTCAACCCATTAAGACCTGAAGCCGATTCTACAAATATCTTCAAAATCTCAACACTTTTCTGAAAAACTTTCTGTATGTTACTATATCAGTGGTTCTCAAACTTTTTCATGTCAAGGACCCCCAACATTATATGTATTTGGCCGCGGACCCCGAGTTTAAATCCCATAGACAGAGGGGACGGGGACGGTCGGCTAAACATGTTGCACCCTGACCGATAGACACACGGGCGCCTACAATTTCACGCCCACAATTGAGACAGCGCCATCACTCGGGGTAAAGGAGAACAGTCAGTGTACTGCAGCCCAGCCGATAG
The DNA here is from genome assembly GCF_963280865.1 of Gymnoscopelus braueri. Lineage (NCBI taxonomy): Eukaryota > Metazoa > Chordata > Actinopteri > Myctophiformes > Myctophidae > Gymnoscopelus > Gymnoscopelus braueri. The sequence continues at coordinate 11,243,866 of NC_137623.1, read as the reverse complement.
AAGCCCCTGAATTCAACTGTTTAGCTGTGTAGTTTAGCTTTTAAAATAATCCTACATGAACTGAAGACGATGTTTACGTTTTGGCCTATAACTCTTGAACCGTAGGTCGTAGAATAAAAAAACGTTTTTTTCCCCCCTAGATTCCTTGGGTCATGATGCAGCTCCCCATATAGGCCACGCCCATTCATCTTCAAAACACACTTTTAGCTCCTCCGCCCACAAAAATCGGTACACATGATCTCTGGACCCATGTAATAAACATCTCCAAGCAGAATTTTGATAGTCCATACCGTTCGTCCGTAAATGGCTTCCTAAGTTAGCGGGTGGGGCCTGTTTTACAAAAAAGGCCCAAAATCACGAACGAAGCGTCTGGTCAATCTCAAATTTGAATCACATGTCAAGGGTGGTTTACTCAACAAATCTCCAAAAGCATTTCCACTTCGATCCATAGGGGGCGCCACAAATGCACAAAATGTAACCGTTTGATGCAAAAACATTATTTTGGGGGGGATCAATCCTCTAAAAGTGAAACGCAAGTGATCTCAGGAGTGACGTGACAATGTAATTGGCGTAGCCTCCAGCGGTATTCCTCCTGGCGGCCGCGACCCGCGACTCGCGTCTGTGCAACCACACTTTGAAATTTCCCAGAATTGCGAATATTCTAGTTTAATCAATTCATCCGCTGGTGCCAGCGTGTTTTACCTTGTTTTGACGATCTTTTGACACGTCTGGAAGTGGACCGGAAAGGACTTTGGGCTCTGGGATTGAATGCTTCTACATCAACACTCTGGACCTGGGCTTTATTGTTGTTAAAGGTGACGGTCAACCCTGACGCGCTCTTCACCACCACTCTCCTGCTGCGTCTCTCCTCTGCCCTCCTCCTCTTCACTTCCTGGCGACCAAGGTGGCCACGACGTGCACAACGATGTAAACAAAGAGTGTCTGGGGGGTGGGCGAGGGTCTCGTCTATCCACCGGAACAAAAATATTGTTACCGTGATCGGCCATTTTGTTGCTATCGCCCAAAAAAGAATGTGTTTTGTGTTTTTCTACAAATCCTAATATAGGAGTGGACGGAAGTGACGCTTAAACGTTATAGTATAAAATAAAAACGATACATGAGACACAAACGTATTGAAAACCTCAAGGGATGCGTCCGTGACGTATATACCATGCGACCACTTAAACTTAAGATTTCCAATGCTAGCACCCTTGACACACTGATGGAGTATATTATAGTGTATTGCGGGTTGTATATTGCGACGGCAGCTATGTCACGTTAAAAAGGACAAATCAAACAAATGGGACACTTTATTAGAACACTAAAGAAATCGCTACAGCCTCAGTAATCAACCAGTGGAACCACGGTATTTTACGGCAGTACACCGTTCTCCCTTACCCCGAGTGGTGGCGCTGTCTCGATTGTGGGAGTGAATTTGTAGTCGCCCGCATGTCTCTATTCAGTCAGTGAAGGACCCGCACCCACCACTGTGATTGGCTGAGACGCAATAAGGTAAAAGCACCCAAATAAGGTAAAATATTCTGGCTTCGAAACAAACGCCAGATTGTTGTATCAATTTCCGCGTTGTACATGTTAACAAATTAACAATGCAAATTAAAGTCATGATTAACTAGTTGTTAGGGCAGTTTTAGGGCAGGTGAAGAGGATTTTCTGCGATAACAAAAGCCTGGAGAAGGGAAAACGCTACTACTAACAAGACTATGCTTGCACCTCTTGGTTCTCCAACATCTCAATGTCACTACAAACTAAGCTTCAGACCTCCCAAAACAAAATGATTCGACTACTTCTCGTCCCTTAAGCCCATGACCCACCAAATTCCAACACACTTTGCTAGTTTAGGACGGCTCAGGGTTAAGCAAATAAAAATGGGATTGGTATTTAAGATAGTCAAAGGGGCAATGCCCCCAATACCCTCATACCTGACTAACTACTTCTCCAAAATGAGTGACACCCACAACCACAATACTAGAGGGAGCGACCACGATCTGGTACCACCCAAATTTAGAACAAACATGGGAAAATTCTCATTCTACTAGTTTGCCACAAAAATGTGGAATGCCCCGACACCATCCATTAAAAGATGTGAATCACTGGTTTAATTTAAAATTGGCCTGAAAAAACATCTATCAGGAGACCACAAGGGGAGGTGAACACATTTTCCCATAGAAAAGGAGGTGTCATTCACCGCCACCATTTTTCCTTTTTCTCATATAGTGTTTTGTATTTGTTGATGACATGTATTATTGTGTGAATTGTTTATGCTATGTTGATTAATTGAATACATAGGACCACAATGGAAACAAAGTCCCCAGGAACGCATCTGTGTAATTTTTAGATTTGAGCAAAAAAAACATTATTTTACACTTTGGCAAAGTGTAAGAATAGCAGATATACAAGCTCATAGTGCGGCACCGAGTGCCGCGCTACGAGCTTGTAGATCTGCTATTTTTGAAAAATCATGAAAATGTGTGCAAATCTTTGAATATATATATATTTAAAGCGAACACTTGTAACTCAAATCTTTTGCTTCTGGGGGTCCCTGGAACGAAATATTTTGAGATGGGGGTCCACGGCCAAATACATATAATTTTAGGGGTCCTTGACGTGAAAACGTTTGAGAACCACTGATATTATTATAGCAACATACGTGTTTCAGAAAACCGTTAGGATTTAGAAGATATTTGTAGAATCTGCCTCAGGTCTTAATGGGTTAATCTTTCAGCCTTAATGTCAGACTGTGATATTTAACTGAGACCTTATGCTGCTTACATGTCTGACTAATAAAAGTATTCAATCAATCAAACAACAACAAACAAATAAAACAGTGATGTTGTCGTTTACTGGATACTGTACCTGAGAAAGCGCCCATCAGGTCAGAATCCATCATGTGGGAAGAACTGGTCTGGTCTGGATAACCTGCCATGGAAGCTAGAGGCAGAGACAAACATTTTGTTCAATTCTTTTTGAGGTGAGAGATACTCTCTATGTAATGCCTCTGGCCTGGCTGGCCCTGGCTCCAGACCAGGGACTCACTGAGTGGACCGCCTCTCGCTTCAGTCAGATAATCAGACTATAATAATGCTTCATTACTTCCAACACTTATTCAACCACATAACCCACTTTGTTGTGTGACAAACAGCCTATGGCATAGCCTATTTGTTATATATACAGTAGGCCCTGTTACGTCACATGTGTCAGTGCAGGTGATGATATACATATATGTATATGTACACGGTTGTTAACACATCGGGTGCCAAACACGGTCTGAACCGTGTTTGCACAGAGTAGCGGTCCGGTGCCGAACACGGTCCAGACCGTGAAATATGTGTTTTTGTTTTTTTCGTTTTTCTCCACACGGGCGGGGCTAGAGCAGCTCTGGGAGTACCCATTGTGATCCTGAGAAGGATCGGCCAGATAGATCACCGGAAACAAAAACATGGCTCCCATCCACTTCCTGTCTATTTCCTTCTTTAAAACGCCTATATCTCCGAATCTGTTTCCGGTGGGGAAAACCGGTCATGCGCGATGCGCGATCCCCCCCCATTGTAACTCGCGAGTGAAATGTTATCGTTCCAGGCTGTAGCCAGGGTCATCGCGCTACATGAATGGATGCTTTTTTTTACATGGATTTGCTCCTCGTGGAGTTTAGAGCTTTAAACATGAAAGCGCAGTCAATGGGGAGAATGCTGGCACCCAACGTAAGTTGTTATGAAAAAATGCTGGCACCCAATGTGTTAAGATTAGTTATGTAAGGGGTTGGTTGTACGTTTAATTTTATGTTGGTTTAGTTAGTGATCTAAAGACAAGCATTCCGCCCACTTCCTGTTTTTTTTGGTGCCGGAAGAAAAAACTCAATGCATTTTTCCATTGACATTTCCAAAAATATTTATATCTATTAATTTAAGCCTCGAATCAAGCCATCATGACATGACATGAATCATGACCATAAACGTTTGATTCTGTGATTTTTTTTTGTTGAAAACGGCAAAACAAAGGGTATTTATTAAATATAGTATATCATATAATTAAATATAAAATAAAAAAAAATCACAGAAAAAAACGTTTTATGGTCATGATTCATGTCATCTCGTGATGGCTTGATTCGAGGCTTAAATTAATAGATATAAATATTTTTGGAAATGTCAATGGAAAAATGCATTGAGTTTTTTCTTCCGGCACCAAAAAAAACAGGAAGTGGGCGGGAACTGCGACGCTCTATAGCCTATCTATAAGCCTATAGCCTATCTACAAGACAATAGCCTATCTACAAAATCACAACGCATCGCAATGCAATGCTTTGTCAGCGCTGATATTTTTGTTAATTTGTTAAAAAATAAATGAAAAAATAAAGAAAATGTCCAATTGGACTTTATTTTATTTCATTACATTTGATTAGATTTTGCCCAAAATAGGGATACCAGGGTTAAGATGGTTAAAACATTTAATGAAAAAAACAAAAACTAAAAACAATTTTAACAGTATGTTAAGGTGAAATCCAAAACAAAATGACATTTAAAGTGAGCTTTGAAAGAATAGCTGTGACATGATCACAATATACCATGGCATGTTGTGAGGTATTGATAAATTAATGCTCTTTAATTTGTACTGTAGCACTTCTATTTACCAAATGTAATACCAAGGTTCTTGAACCCAATCACTCAATGCAAACATGACTAGAAGAAATTGTCACTAGCGGAATTTGAAATCCCTTAAATTAAGCAATGAAAAACGTATGTCCATGTCGAACGGCATGTGTCTGAATGTAAAACATAAACACGCTTCTGATTAACACAAGTCAAAGGGGAGTGATAGAGAGGAGGTCATTTACGAGACTATAATGTTCCCATAAAATACACATTTCTCAAGATCTTAACATTGGATTCATATTATCATTAGTAGTATTACCATTGTTATCATGGCGATTGTAATTTCACACGGGAGAACTCCTCCTACCTGATAGGAACTGTGTGTCCAGGGCCTGCTGTTCTGCTGCTCGCGACCACACCTCTCCCTGTGGCTCTGGGCGCGTCGCTGATAGCAGTCCCCCCGCTGTCACTTTACAACCTGCATCAGTGGAAACATTGATCGGTCCGACATTAGTTCCACCCTTCACTGTTGGCGTCTTGACACATTACAAATGCATGCGTGCATAATACAAAGGCACGTGCGCACGTTCTCTCTCTCGCTCTCTCTCTCTCTCTCACACACACACACACACGCACGCACACACACACACACCCTATATGCGTGTCCACAGACAAAATGGCATAACCTGGCAACGTGCAAAGCGACTGAATTTGGTCCTATAAAGCAAATATCCCCAGTCTCATGCAGCACAACATGCACTGCCGTTTCCTGTGAGCTAGCTATGCGCCTCTTGTCTCTCTGTCTGTCTCCAGTGCAGGCTCAGCTGGCTCTGAGCTACAGTCCTAACACTGTGAACCCTGAGCTGCAGACACACACACACACACACACACACACACACACACACGCACATGTGCGATCTCAGTGGGGGAGTCAGTCTGGGTTGCTGTGACTTTTTCACTGTCTGTCTGTCTGTCTGTCTGGTCTGGGTCCAGGCCACAACCGCAGCCAGAATGCCCCCGCTACTACCCACCCCACCCCACACCCATCCCCCTCCTAGCCCCTCCTATACTTAGCCCTCAACTCTCATCCTGCTGCACGCCGGCCGGGCCAGAGATCTCGGGTGGCATCTGCCTAATTGTCTGATCTGATTTGGCTGTTCTTTTGACACAATGGAGGGAGGGAGATAAAAAGAGAGAGAGAGAGAGCGGGATTGGGACAGGTACACTAGGGGGTCGTAATGGAGGGGGGGGGGAGGGAATGGAGAAAGACAGAAGGAAGGAAGGAAGGAAGGAAGGAGGAAGGAAGGAGAGACAGAGGAAAGCACTCTTGGCATCCTTAATAAAAGAAAATGCAAACACGCCCTTCCAAATTGCCTAGCAGCGTCCACACTGGGTGACAGTGAGAGGAACAGACAGGATGCTACCCAAAGTCACACTGCCTCTACATATCACATAAAGCAGTGGGCGGGGTGGAGTGGTTAAGAGCATAATTTCTCTCCCTTTCTCTCTCTCGACAGGCCGGTGGGAAAACTTCAGTCGGCGATTGATTGCAAAGAACAATCGATGTTTCCTCGTCGTGTGTTTCTCTTCGCACGGTTTTGTTTTGTTTGTGTGGCTCTCGGCACCTGAGGGCAACGCTGTGCGCCGCCCGTAACCCCAGCAGACGAGGAAGGTTACGACACAGAGACCGTCCCACATGGCTGAGGGGACCAAACTGCGCCCACACCCACACGCAGCATTTCTGGTTCATCTTCTACAGCAGGGAAGCAAAATGCTGTTTAAAAAAAAAAAAAAAAAACATTCCCTTATTGTGCTGTCCAAGGTACTGAAAACAGTTCTCTCTCTCTCTCTCTCTGAGGCTGCATTATGAATACATAAAATACACAGCTGGGAACTGTCGTCACCTCATCACAAGTTTGCTCAAAGTCTAAGCCTATCATAAGAAATGACTCCCCCCCCCGCCACCCCCCAACTTTTTACTGTACATGTCTTTCTTTTTATTACTACTCGTACATATGATGTTTTTGCATATTACTATATTTTACTGTTTGTCTTTAAATGTCTCGATGAATTTAATACACAGGACCTTAATGGAAACAAGCCCTGGGCTTATTGTCTCCACCAGGCCGAAAGGGATGGCCGAGACTATGTTTTGCACCCTGTCCGTCCGTCCATCCGTCCGTCTGTCCGTGTACAGCTAATCTCCGGCACCGTTGGGAAGCTCGCAGAGAAACTGTGCACACACACTCCCTGGATGCCAGAACAGAACCTCTGCCCCAAATTTTCACATGGGCCTGTTATAGCACCACCAAGAGGCCGATTTTTGCAAAACACATTTTTTAACAGTACTCCTACCGATTGTGTCCAAACGTCACGCAAATCGGTACACAGTATCTCTATAGTCATTAAACCAAACTGATTTTTTTCAGATTTTTCATATTCCATCCTGATTGACTAAGAATGGCTTCCAAAGTTTGAAGGAGTGCTCCGTTTTGAACAAAATGCCTCAAATCATGAACACAGCGTGCGATTTGATTTCCATGAAATGTTGCAGGCACAGTCTCACTTGGCCGAGGAAGAAATGCCACTTGAAAATGTTCAAATCAGCCTCATGGTGGCGCTTTAACAGGCCGATTCATGTTTTTACCTATACTGCAACTTCACCGATCTGTGTAACTCCATAGAGGCCAAGGAAAAACCACTGCCCTACATTTTTCACATCTGCCTTTTATAGCGCCACCAGGAGGCCGACTTTTATATTACTCCTTCAGATTTTATCCAAATTTCACACAAATTGGTACACATGATCTCTATAGTCATGTGATCAAGACGGATCTGTTTGATTTTTCATATTCCATCCAAGATTGACATCTAAAGTTTGCATTCACACTACGTTGAGGAACAAATGCCACCCTTTTAACATTACCCTATTATAGCGCCACCAGGAGGCCGATTTTTGCAACAAAAAAAATTATGTTACATACATTTTGTCCAAACATCACGCAAATCGGTACACATTATCTCTATAGTCAAGTGATCGAGACGGATCCATCTGATTTTTCATAATAATTCCGAACATTGCTGGCCCACAATAACCTACTTGACCTGGTGGAGACCTGTGCTCAGAGGAGCACTTTTTCTAGTTTGGGTTATCCTTTTAGCATTCTTTTATATAAATCTGTGCCACCGTGCCTCAAACCAAAAACAATGGACAGCTCAGCTTTCACTGGATGGAACATCATTACTTGGGCTTTTATATTCCTCTCTGACCACAGGTCATTGACAAACTACATATCACAACATATCATTATGACTGCAAAAATCAACCGATTCGGGGCGCCCGCTGGCCTAGCGGTCCAGGCGCATACCACATACGCTGGTAATCCACTTGACAGCGTGTTGCGGGTTCGACTCCCGATCCCGACGACCTTTGCTGTGTGTCATCCCCCCATCTCTCTCCCCATTTCCTGTCAGCCTACTGTCCTGTCAAATAAAGGCATAAAAGCCCCAAAAAAGATATAAAAAAATAAAAAAATAATAATCAACCGATTCTCCTTTAACACTTGCATGACTAAGCTATCAATATGACCGATTTTGAGAATTTAAAGTGGATTATCTTCTCTCATGAAGCTCTGAGAAAGTTCCCCTTTCATGACTTTTCCTAAATATATGTTTCAAATCATCTCCGTTTTTTTTTCTCTTCTGAAACGTATTATAAATATGAAATATATACCATATATACCATCCCAAACGTTATATTTCGGCTAAATTGACCGCTCTCCCTCTCTCTCCCCCAGGGAAGAGCAGTTCACACCTCTAGACCCCCCGCAGAGCGGCCCGTAGACGAGCTGCAGCAGCGAGTCTATGCGAGTCGATGTTGCCATGTCTGCTTATTATAAGCGACTTTGGGCTTGTTTTTCGCGTCTTTCTATTATTATTAATATTATAATTATATATATAATTACATTATAATGGTAATACTTTTCTACTCCACTACAGCTCAGAGGCAAATCTTGTACTTTTACTTCACTACAACTATTTGAAAACTTTAGTTACTAGTTACTTTGCAGATATAAATATCTTTTCATACTTGTTTAGATTAGAGCTTCATGCATTTTTATTAGGTATATATTTATATAGAAAGGTCTAACCAGGGACTGGTGTTGCAAATTAGCCTCGGCTATTACCCCAGCATTCATGCCTAACTGTTTTCTCAGGGCACAACGACGCATGCAGTAACATTTTCATAGACCTAACTTATTTCTCTCGCAAAATGTGGCGACCCATTTTACTTTCCCTTTCACTGCAAAGCGGTGGAAAAAGATAGGATCTACAAGCATACAGCTTGTCACGCAGCAACTGTTTTATGCTTGAAGATCAGATATTTTGCGCAGGATTGAGCACATTTGTGGAACATAGCATTGTGTTCACTTGTCGCACGGGAGGAGGAGAGGAGACGCGTTTGTCAGCGACGTGGACAGCTGATAGAATGAGAGCTTTACGCTCAGACAATAATGTGAATATTATTATTATGAATAATAATAATATAGGTTTGTCACTGGGTTGTTTACAAGTTACTATAGTTCGCTTGCTGCTACTAAATCGAAAGCAGCATTACATCACGGTCATATTATGACAGTCATGACGAAACTTCAACCTGTTTTTTGCACTTTCTCCATTTACAGCCCGTACATCTACATAAACGTTCGGATTTCAAATATAAAGTTTTTATTCCGTGGCCACGGATGTTACAATTTACTTCGGGTGGGTATAAGTACCCGTAACTTCTGTATTGTTCAATGAAAAGCATTTTAATCCGATTGGCGGTCATTTTCTCATAGAGTTATAGTGTATCAGAGTGCAATTACACCTCCCAACCGATAGGGTCACTTAGTTGAAAGCATGGAAAAAATACGGAGAAAATGGCCACCGATCGGATTTAAATGTTTTTTATTGGACAATACGGAGAATATGGGTACTTATGGGTTACCCGAATAGAATTGTAACATCCCTGGCCATGAGGTAAGCACTTTATATTTGAAATCTGAACGTTTGTGTAGATGTATGGGGTGTAAATGGAGAAAGTGCAAACCTTTTGTTAACTTATAACTCGATCTCTTTGTGGTGAACGCTTGTGTTCAAGCATTGTGTTTTGTTCTCCACATCGATGTAGCGAAAATGTGTCCATATCACCTCTTCTCTTTCTCCCGAGCCCCGTGCAAAGCATTTTACCGTTTTATTTTGTAAAGTTTCGCTCTGAAATCTGAATCCTCCTGCCATTCATTTGACGGTGTGACTCTGTGTGTGTGTGTGTGTGTGTGTGTGCGTGCGCGGCTGCAACTTTAAAAGGGGGTGTGTGTGTGAGTGAGGAACAGCATGCCCTGCGCTGCTTATCAAAGGAGACAGGGAGTGACAAAATCATATAATAAATATATGATATAATATTTCGTCTCGTCTTTGTTCGTGAACTAAAATGACCATAGAGTTTAGTCCAGTCTTTATTTAGTGAACTACATTTTCGTCTCGTCTTTATTAGTCAACGAAATTGCATAATGATTTAGTCCCAGTTATTGTTTATTCATGGGTGGTGGTCTCGTCTCGTCTTCGTCCTTTGAAAAATGTGCGTTGACGAACATATTTCGTTTCGTTTTCGTTAACGAAATCAACACTGCATGGAAGTAAAAATGAGATCCCCACATACACAAATCACAAATCATGATGACATATAGGAGACAGATAGAAATAGACACTAGCCTACTGCCTACACTTTCATAGACCTGCCTGCTTATTTCTCTCTCAAAATTTGGCAACCCATGTTCAACTCTCATCTTTTTAGAAGACAATGGAACCCCCCACTGTTTGGGGGAGAAAGTGTGAACTAGTCTGGAGAACAGAGGGAGACAGTGGCCAATAGGATAGCCTGATTTGGGGATCAAAATGATCTTTTTTCAGGCTTGGTGGAGGAGTATGAAACCTCAGTCATGCGAGTGTTAACACACCTACGCAGACGCACATGCGCAGAGAAACGGCGACATACTGTACTTTAACATTGACCTGACTTTTCCTTACAGTTAGTCATGTAAGAAACCCCATGGGAGTTGATTTTACATCCCGTTAAGACAGTGATCCAAGGTGCAGACAACTGCGACACAAGCATTTTAAAGTCTGATCTTGTATTGTTGGGTGAATCCAGCCCAGTTATGTAATACTATGCACTATGGGGTCTGACAACCTCGGAGTGAGGACACATAGTCTGACCCACACACTGTACTGTCTCCAAGGACACACACACACACACACACACACACACACACAGGCAAACACACACAGATACTAGGATACTTGACCCGACATGATAAATATAGCCTGAACGGAAACAGACACACACACACACACACACACACACACACACACACACACACACATGGCTTCAAAGTACATCATAGTAAGTTACAGTATGTCTCGCCATAAGTAGCATACGTAGTTATATACTAATTATAGAGTGCATGTATTGCATATTCTCCAACTTCTTTTCATTTAATATACATTACCTATTCAAACAATCTAAATCACAAAATGTTCTCATTTGTTATTCATCTTTTTAACTACCACTCAACTTTTAATTGTGATATTATATTACATATTTTATATACATACATATTATTTTTATATGTTGCTACAAAAAACCAGGATACAACATTAAATGTTGAGTTGTAGTAGAAAATGAAAAACATTTTTTTTTGTGAATGATATAGTTTGAATAGCCTCTTATTAAATGAATAACAACATTTGTAATGAGAACATTTTGTCAAGTACCATAGTACCATCCATTGTACGTTTCCTAATGAGATCATGTTGCACTCACTCACACACACACACACACACACACACACACACACACACACACACACACACACACACACACACACACACACACAACCCTCTCTCTGCAGACACATGACTCACAAAATGAACTGTAGTTACAAAGTGCTGTGTTCATGCTCATGCATGTGTATGTAATTGCGTGTGTGTGCGTGTGCGTGTGTGTGTGTGTGTGTGTGCGCGCATGCTGTGCTTGTGTGTTGCTCTTTACTGCTATGTAAAGTAGGTTATGTCATATGGTCTAGTTCAGGCGTTTTCAAACCTTAAAATTGGCAAACATTCGGCAAGATTAGCAGCAGAGAGAGAGAGAGAGAGAGAGAGAGAGAGAGAGAGAGAGAGAGAGAGAGAGAGAGAGAGAGAGAGAGAGAGAGACATAAAAACAATGGCTGAGGGAGCTACGTCAGCCATGGTTTTGTCTCACTCTCACTCCCTCAGCCATTGGTTCTGTCTCTCTCTAACTCCGACTCCCTTAGCTATTGTCTCTGTCTCTCTCAGTCTCTCACTCCCCCAGCTATTGTTTCTATGTCTCTCTCTCCTTCAGCCATTGTTTCTGTCTCTCTCTCTCTCTCTCCTTCAGCCATTGTTTCTGTCTCTCTCACTCCCTTATTGCACTCTGTACTGTGTAGTCTGACCCACCTCATTATTATCACTGCTGCCGTAGGTTTCGACCATCACTCAGTGTGTGTGTGTGTGTGTCCGTGTCCTATATTTATCTTGTCATGGTAGAAGAGCCATCGTTCTCATGGTAGTCCAGCTGTCTGCGGTCCAAGGGACAGTATGTGTGTGTGTGTGTGTGTGTGTGTGTGTGTGTGTGTGTGTGTGTGTGTGTGTGTGTGTGTGTGTGTGTGTGTGTGTGTGTGTGTGTGTGTGTGTGTGTGGACAAAAATGTTTCAGAGAGATTCTTTAGAAGCCAGGCAGTTGCGCTACTGTACCTAAAACGTCTCAGGGTATAAGCTAGCTTATGCTATACTCTACTCGGCTAAAACTCCAGCTGTCCTCCAGATGACCCCAGCCCCTCCCTGCTCCCCCGCCCCAAATCTCAGACCCTCTGGCTGTGATTCTCATTCTGGGAACACTGGTAAAGGCTAGGTTCACTGCAAAGACCCAAAGACAAACAATGGAGGTTCACAGAGAGGGCACATTAGACACAGGGTCTAGTGAAAATGGGACTTTAAAATGGCCAAAACAGACCTTGACCACTTCAAAATGGTCATTTTTTTTATTAATCATTTTCAACCTGGTGTCCCTATTTTGGGCATGACATTATAGGTGAAATAGTTTATAAAAATAAAATACAAAGTAAGTCCAACAGCTTTTAGAAAAGCAAAATATTTTTTTTCAAAAGAAATTCACAATTTTTGGCAAATAGCAGATCTACAAGCTCACAACTTGTGTGCTTGCACAACGGCTATTTTCACAATTTGTCGTACGACAAAGTATCTAGGGCTTAAGAGGTTAAAACACAAGTTTGCTGACCTTCAGTTCAGTCTCAGGAGCCACAGCTACATTTTGATGAGGACAGCTGATCTACAAGCTCACAAGCTTGTAGATCTGCTATTTTCAAAAGATCTTTATACACTTGAAAACTTGAAATGAGATATTCTGCACAATGAGTACTTTTAATTTTTAATACTTTTATACTTTTACTCAAGTACATTTTGAATTCCAGACTTTTACTTGTGACAGAGTACTTCTACATTGCAGTATTTGAGTACTTTTTCCACCACTGGATTTAGGCGTAGTTACCGGTAGGCACATTAGGGGCAGTCCTCTGTGCGAAACACTGTGGAAAGAGGGAGTCCCATTGGCTGGAGCGTTTGAAACAGGCTGGGCTTTGATCCTCTGTAATGACTAGCCAGTTCCCTGCCTGCCAGCAGTAGTGGTGGGAAAAAAGGTTCATTTCAGTGAACGAACGATTTCGTTCACGTTCACGACATTGATTCGTTCAAATGATTCGTTCGCGTTCTCGTTCAGTAGCGCTATTTTCTAGTGTTAAAAAATTACTCGAGTAAAAGTACAAAAGTATTGGCATCAAAATATACTTAAAGAACCAAAAGTAAAAGTACGAACATATTTGAAAATAGCCGATCTACAAGCTCACAACGCGTCGCGATGCGACGCGTTGTGAGCTTGTAGATCGTAGCAGTTTCAGAAAGTGAACGAGCTCGTTCACGTTCGCGGCAAATGAACTGGTTCTTTTGAACGAATCGATCATGAGCGACACATCACTATGCATGAGGCAGGGCTGAAGAGTGAAGAGCAGCAGCATGGAGTCTACACACTGTTATGTCCTTAGTGTTCTACTCCTCTCTCTCCTCTCTCCAGGGTCTGGACTGGTCTGTCATTACAGAGGATCAAAGCCCAGCCTGTTTCAAATGCTCTATAGCCACGCACTCCTGGGTTTTAATGCATTAAGGCCTGAGGTTTCCGATTCTACGAATGTCTTCTAAATCCTCTCAGTTTTCTGAAAAACGGTGGTCAGTGGTTCTTTAAAATGTTCATGTCAAGGTCCATCCAAAATTATATGTATTTGGCCGCGGACCCCCACATCTCAAAATATTTTGTTCCAGGGACCCCCCCCAGAAGCAAAGATTTGAGTTAAAAGATGTTCGCTTGAAAAAATATATATTCAAAGATTTGCAAACATTTTCAAGATTTTTCAAAAATATCCGCACTACGAGCTTGTAGACCTGCTATTTTTGAATAGCCAAAAATCTAAAATGACACATGCTTTCCCGGATTGAATGGGTTAATGGCAATAAACGCTGGAACACACACACACACAGGCACTTTCCATGTTCACAGAGTTTACACCTTTAGCTTCAGAAATTAATGACAAATATAATCATTTTCAATTCAAACTTCAGTCTGTGTCTGTGCCCGTTAGCCTGACTCATTAACTGTGATGCAGAGAGACGACTATTATCTGTACCAGTTAAACGTAGCCCGGCCTGGCCTTGGGCTAATGGATTACGGTTAAGTATTATATCATTTGGATGGCTTAAAATTATCCTACTACGTACAGAAAAAGAACAGGTCAGAACCTGTGCAATCCTCAGCTGGTAAGATAAAAACCATTGTACTGTGTAGGATTTAAATGTATTCCAGCTGGATTTGGAAACAAAGAGCCACGTCTTGTACAGACAGTTCTACTTACAGTATGCAATTGCAGACTCCTGCTTGTAGGATGTGTCAGGTACTGTATGATCTTTTTGGTTTGATTCAATGCAATTAAACCCAATTTTTCTTGAGGCTAAGATCATTTAGAGCAATGATGCGTGCAATTTCATAGTGTTCCAGTTCCAATTTTGTCTGCTCATTTCTATGTGTCATCACATCCAATTTCACTTGTTTATCCTATTTCTCTATCCTGATTGGATAACATTGTTATCCTGACCGGAAAATGCATTTATTTTTCTGTACACTAAAGAGCTGGAGACACAGGGAGACCCCTGTTACTGAACAAACATTCTGTCAATAGTAATGATCAGAATATACCAACTACTACTACAAAAAAAGGAGAAAAAAATATAACTATTTAACACGTATTTTAACTCATTGAGTGCCCAAATTATTATTATCTATTTCTGGCCATTACGATTTTTTTTTTTTCAAAGTAAAAAAAAAGTGCTTAGGAAGTGAGATACAGCCTTTTTCAGTTATAAGTTAAACAAGGAGTGGATGGAGCTGCAAATCTTCAGATAATGATATCTTGGTTTTTTTTGTTGAGTTTTTTTCTATTTTTTTCAAAAACACGTGAAACACGTTAACAAAAAAATTATCACTTAGCATACCTTTTTCTTTTCTTTTTTTTTTTATTAGAAAAATATTTTAAAAAAATAGCGCACCTTTTAATTAAAGTACTAATTAGCAATTTGATGTTCTGCCATCAGTAATCAACTCCGTCTCCCTCCTTGTGGGTGGGATGGTTTCCTTCACTGAACCAGTGTACACAGTACTACACACTAGTATGTCAGTCAAAGCAACAGTGGCACAAGTGTGTCTCTAGAATTCCGACTCCATCAGTTTGAGAGGAAAGAAAAATCAAAACATGCCCAAATGCACCTTTTAGTTTTTTTTAGCACAGAGGGGCCTAGTGAGCAGAGCAGCCAAGGAGACAAGCATGCCGGAGGGACTAATGCGCTGTGGGAGAGGTTTATGAGCACTGACAGGCCGTGGAGGAGCAGGGAGAACCAAGGTGCATGGGATGTGACAACACCGCTGTGATGTGCGTGCGTGCGTGTCTCTGTCTGTGTGTCTATGTGAGTGGCGTGCAGGGCAAACTATGTGCAGTGGTGGAATAAGTACTCTTTACTTGAGTAAAAGTATCAATACTGCAATAGTATTGGTATGAAAATGTACTTAAAGTACCAAAAGTAGAAAGTACTCATTATGCAGAATGTCCTGTTTCACACGTTTTTAAATGTATGAAATGTATAAAAATCTTTTGAAAATAGCCGATCTACAAGATCACAATGTGACGCATTGTGAGCTTGTAGATCGGCTATTTTCAAATGGCCAAAATGTATATAGGGCTGAAGTGGTTAATGTGCACTGTTTTGTAATAATAATCAAAATCTAAAGTAACTAGTAACTAAAGCTTTCAAATAAATGTAGTGGAGTAAAAGTACAATATTTTCCTCTAAGATGTAGTGGAGTAGAAGTAAAAGTACTGAAAATTGGAAATACTCCAGTACAAGTACAGTACTTGAGTAAATGTACTTAGTTACTTTACCACTGACTATATGATATCACAGCCACAAACTAGTACACACACACACGCGCACACACACACACACACACACACACACACACACACACACACACACACACACACACACACACACACACACACACACACACACACACACACACACACACACACACACACACACACACACACACACACACACACACACACACACACACACACACACACACACACACACACACACACACACACACACACACTCTCTCTCTCTCTAATACTGCATTATGGTGGTGTGTGTGTGTGTGTGTGTGTGTACACAACCTCCCTTTGCCCTACTTTCTCCTCTCCTCCCGTTCGCATCTCAGATTATGTCAATCCATCTTACACACCTTCTTTACCCAGCCTCAAACCAGACCACAAGCAAAGCTTCACGGCTGTTCGTTCCTCCTCGCGTCAGCCTCTCGTCACACTTCAGGGAGATTCAGAGTTTCGGAGAGGGATCTTATGCTGCCTTCAAGGCAACATGTCCGCTTTATAAAAAAAAAAGCGGATGCACCAAATGAAATGTTCTATACAATAAACATCTTATCTTATCTTAACGTCTAACTTGTGAGAAACAAATCGAATGGTCGTCCACCGCCCAAATTTTGAAATTCAGGGAAGCATTGCAGAGCTCAGATTTTCCTCAAACTGAGCACAACATCGTAGCAAGAAAGACACGGCGGAAAGCATGGCACCCTTCGTGGTACTATAAGTCAGTGGTCCCTCAAAATGAATGCCAGGGACTCTCTGGGTTCCTTTAGGGGGGTCTAAATTGGACCTTAACTCTTAATTGGACCTGTAACTCTGACAGTGTACAAATGGAACCAAATGGACCCGTTAGGGTCCATTTGGTTCCATTTGTATACTGTCAGAGTTGAGCGGAGACCTTGACATTTAAAAGTTTGAGAACCACTGCTATAAGTACTATTATACAACTGTTTGTTTACTTCTACTTTTCCTGCAGGCATCCATGTATGTTTTTTTTATAAATTCGTTCAGAACTGACCCGCTTGAAACTTTTTGGAGGTTTAAAACTTTCTAGTTGTGAAAACTAACGAGTTCAGCGTTTTCTAGAGTGCTTTGCACCCTAAATGTGTTGTACACTGTGGATTTTGTACCCTGCCTTCTGAATTGTCAGCCATTATTCTCCATTAACAAACAGCGCTACTTTTAACAATATGTTCTAATTCGTCATGGATTTCATGTATCGGAGCCATGAAGTGAAGCAGAGAGACTGAACACAGCTCCGTGGCACAAACCACATCAAGACGACGAGGCAGGAGATTAATTGAACGTGAACTTCAAAGGAAAGGGGAGAGAATTAGAATGCAGTGAAGCAAGTCGTCCCCTATGTGTGATACATGCAGCCCCGGCAGAAATTCAACAGCAATCTCATGACTTAAGCTGGGCTTACACTGTGCGATATTTGAGCCTCACAATTTTCATTGAGTCATGCCGAATTTTACATTTCTTTCCTGCAGGGTACAAGGGGTTGAGGGGACAGATTGACTGTTTCCATCTGATGAATTCTGACAAGTCAGAATGTGTGTGTGTGTGTGTGTGTGTGTGTGTGTGTGCGTGTGCTCACATGAGTCAGGGCTTGCGTAAGATGCTGATCCGATGCACACATTCTAACAAGTCAAAATTACCTGTACACGCCACGCCAGGTGTCAGACATTATTATGGTTATAATATTAATGCAAGGTGACATTGGATGTTCCGATGCAGATGGATAATCGCACAGCCCCAACTGGGGACTGTAGGATGCAGACCTCATTCATCGCATCTAAAGTGATGTTTGGCAAGTAGGCCAGGCTATTCAATAACCCACGGGAGGCTTTCTTTAAGGATATATCTTTTAAAGCGTCGTTGATGGCTAGAAGTGAGTGATTTTCCACTGTATCTCTGCCACTGTTGACCACCACATCAGTGATTTATCTTCTTTCTTTTTCAGACCGCATTTTTCTGACTTTATGACACTTTATAGTTTGTTTGATTGTACTTGAGCTGTTATGACTGCGATCGTATATATCTCTGCTGTCCGGCAGAAACCAGCTAACTCCAAAATGTTCATTTTTCAGGAAATGAGAAAAAGTGGAGTTAGGAGGTTTTGTTCAACATCGATAACAGCTGAATGGACCTCCAAGCTCACAATGAGGTTGGAGGTCAAAAGGGGGTGGAGCCTGGAGTTTTAGCAGAAAGTTTGAGGATCCAATGGAGTTAGCTGGATGTAAAAGGGTCAAAATGGAGTTAGCTGGTTTCTGCCGGACAGCAACGATATATTTTTTTCATATTGGTGTTATATTTTCTAATTTGATGTGTGTGCTATGCAAATACGCTTGTGCAGGTATAGAGATGATTGACTTTCAAAACAAATATCATTTGAAAGCACCTTCCTCTGGGCCTTCAAATGAAACTTTATTGACAATTGTCAAAACCCAAGAATGGACAGCAGGGGCAGACAGGGCCGTACAGTGTGAGCGCTCGAGTGGGGCTTGATAATGGGAGTGGGCACAGTGTTAGCACCTAAATCGTGAGCTTTGGCTTTACACCATGAACGATTTACTCGTACAGTATGAGTAGTAAGCGTGCTTTATCAGCTTTATCAGACCTCGAGCTTGAGCGACAGATTCATTGAGCATCGGATCAGCACCTTACACAAGCCCTGACTCATGTGAGCACACGCACACACATTCTGACAAACACACTCAGCTGTACATGCATTTAAATGATGACACACACACACACACACACACACACACACACACACACACACACACTCAGCTGTACATGCATTTAAATGATGACACACGAGAGGCATAAACACACACACACACACACACACACACACACGAACGACTTTAAATGGGGAACCAGCAGGGCAGATGAAAGGCTTTCTGACTGCAGAAAAGACTTGAGTATGGGAGGAATTATGCCGTTCCCAGCTCAGGGATTAAAGCTCATCATGAATATTTAGAGAAGATTTATCCCTCATTTCAAGCAAGTCACTTCTTCATGTACAGAAAGGCTGATGGCGTAGTTTCCTCTGGTAGAAACGTGCTCATCAAAAACAAAGTGAGTTTATATCTTGCGTGTGTGTGCGTATTTCTTCATCACACGTCTCATGTAACAAAAAACAAAACATTGATGATATTAATTCTTCTGAGATTATTTTTCAAACCGTAGCAAGTTGTTTTTATGTGAGAAGATGTGGATTATTTTCCTACACCGCCTGTGTGTCTTCTAACTTTTATTAAGTCACTTATTCTCTAAAAAAGCATAATATTAAGCCCTATACATTTTTGGGGGGGTATTTTTTATTTTCAATGCAATTATGTTTCTGCACTCATTTTTGGTTTCAGACAAGAATTTTCCTTTTGGTCCTAAAAAAACTCTGCTTATCAATTAATCGATCGCTAAGGTTATCAACAATCAATTAACGAATTCATCGATAATTTGCATCCCTATGCTTGATAATAACATTTAAATAACCAAGTCTATTAAACAGAAATGTTAATAGACTAGTCGACTAGTACCTCCTTATTCAACATGACACAAACTTCTCAAGGCCTAGGGATGTTGCTTCCTTCAGGACCATGTAATGGAGGGAAGGTGTGTGCAAGAACCAAGGTCTACCTCCTACGCACGCATCTTATGTACACAAGGCCTCGAGTGTATACCTCTTTATGTCTGTCTCGCTTTGCTTCTCTCTGGGTAGTGGAAGGGTACAGCTGGCAGGGCTGATGTTTGGGGCGTTGTGTAAGGATGTGTGTGTGTGCGCGTGTGCGTGAGTGTGTGTGTGTGCAGTCCCTCCAGTTCCCTGATTTGCCTGGGAAATTGCATGTGCTGAGGTAGAGTTATCCAACATATACTGTACTTGTATGTCTCTCTCTCCCTTTCTCTAACCGCCCCAGAGTGCTGCTGAAAGTTTAAGTAGGGCAGCGTTGCCCCATATAGATTCCCCCAAGAGGGGGGAGAGAGAGAAAGAGAGAGAGACACTTGTGATTCTTCTTCTTCATCTCTCTCTCTCTCTCTCTCTCTCTACATACCAGTAGATACCTAGAGAAAGTGATGCTACCCTTAACATCAGTGTGAAATGGCAGGAATGATGGCTCATTGTCTATTATAGGCAGATCCTCTGCTCCCCTTTTCAAAAAGCCAATAACAATTGTATTTTCTAAGTAGAGAAACACATTTTATTTTGCCAGCCCTCCGTTGCCAGCCCTCCGGCACTCTGATCTCTGGGCTTTACAACACCGCCTTCACCCGCTACAGCCAGAATGCCTGAACGGCCATGATTCTTCTCATAAAAGAAAAGCATTCAAATTAGGAAAAAGAGAAAACAAAAGCTTGAGAGGGCATGCGTAAAGCAGCTTTTAGAGATTAGTGGAGAGGTTTAGTTCAGGTTCAGTACAGAAAGAGAAACTCAACACCAGGTTAAGTGTGTGTTAAACAGCTTTATTAGTACAAGGTGCAGACAAGACACACACAGGGACAGACTAGAAAAAGCACTGAGAAAAATATTATTTGGCCTTGAAAGTGTGCTGTAAAATGGGTAGAATTTAATTATGACAGAAACGTTTCATGGATGTGCGAACAGGAGAATCTGTAATCTGTGCCTAAAAGAGTACAAAACCTAATATGTTAATAATAATAATAATGAATTGCATTTTTATAGTGCTTTTCCAAGTGCTCAAAGCGCTCTACAATGGTTCGTTCATTCATTCATACAAGGGGGGGGGGAACTAAGAAGTTGTTCAAATCAACCAAAATGTTGTAATTTTGATAGTTTATTTGATATGTAGTCTACTACAATATACAATAATATCAACATGAAATATAATAGACTAACAGCATCTGTCCCTTTCACGGCACAGTGAAATGCAACACACAAAAAAAGACAGTTTTAACAACCTATGGGACATTCTTTAAATCAATGATTGTCAATACCTTAAAGGCATAGTTCACCCCCAAAATGACTTTTTTTTCCCCCTATCGATTAGTCACCCCATGGAGACTTGAATTCTTTGATATTTTTTAGTTTTTGTCACATTCCTAAGCCAATAATTTTTGGACCGGCAGCGGTTCCGGTAGGAGACACAAAGAGTCTCCTTTGTGTCTCCTACGGGAACCGCTGCCTACGCTGGCCATCCAATTATTGGCTTAGGAATGCGACAACGACAAAAAAATATCCATTCAAGTCTCCATGGGGTGACTAATCGATAGGAAAATTGTTTTCTTTTGGGTGAACTATCCCTTTAACTTCTACAGCATACCTGTGTGATTCTCTAAGCATGTGAACAGGCTGGAGAAAGGTGCATATTAGCTTCTAAACCGTTAACAGAAGGTAAGCCGGGTGGGTTACAGGTCGACTCAGGGGAGAGCTACTTTCACAAAGTGTTCAAGTTCAAGTTCAAAAGTACTCCTACTGTAAAACAAGGGTTTTGACAGACATGTACTACTACCGGGTGGTGTAGAGTGGTTTACACACTGTACTGTACTGTATGTGAGTGTGGGTTGGGTGTTGACAGATCAGGCTTGCAGCGGTGGCAGGCTCAGTTCAGAAACACTCAAGACAGGGTTCGGCGATGACAGAGGGACTGTTACGCCTGTAGTGCCGTCGTGTGTGCGTGTGTGTGTGTGTGTGTGTGTGTGTGGGGTACTGTTTTCTTGTCTGTTCTCTCCTCAGGTACCGCCCGCATTCCCCCTCTGTGAGCTTCAGACTGAGTTAATTGAACATACTAGTGTTCAATCAACTGAACAGGGCTTGGCTGTTAAAAGCCTGGGGAAGAGCACTACAGACAGGGGCTAGTGGGCCATTCAGCAGGGTTGTCTGTCGGTCATCTCAGTCACAACTAGTGACTTCTATTTCTAAGAGAATTTGTCTATGTGTTATACTGTATGTCTTTGGCACAACCGAGGTAACTCAAGTGTAGTGCTGTACTGGTATTCAGTGTTTTGCGTCTGCCGGCTTATAACTTCTTGTTTTAGACAGAATTTAGTTATCATTAAAAAGTTAAACATACTGTATGTGTTTGGTGGTTAATCCCCTATGTGTGTTAATACATTCTGCTTTAGTTTATACATTTGTTGTCCTCAATTCCTTTTCTTAGTGTTACTCCCCTCATCCCCAAGACATTTTGCGGTTGTGTGTGTGTGTGTGAGCCTGGTCTGATCCGAGTGATTGTGTGCGTGTGCTTGCCTTAAAGTGGGAGGACACAACCATAGGAGCATTCTACTATGTGCTTCGATACAAAGTACCCACCCCATAGTGGGGCCACAGACAGAAATAGTGAAACGGAGAGAAACTACAACTATTTCTCTGTTAATGTGAGTGTATTACGTTTTGGACAGGCTACGGGCATTCAGAAAACTAGGTAAGGATACAAATTATTATTTATTTTCATATTTTTATTACAGGAAACGAACTGAATTTGAACGTAGTTGAAAACATAAGGCTATGCAGAC
Organism: Gymnoscopelus braueri; assembly: GCF_963280865.1. Taxonomy (NCBI): domain Eukaryota; kingdom Metazoa; phylum Chordata; class Actinopteri; order Myctophiformes; family Myctophidae; genus Gymnoscopelus; species Gymnoscopelus braueri. The sequence continues at coordinate 11,221,156 of NC_137623.1, read as the reverse complement.
AGTGTTTCTAAACAGAGTAACATATGTAAGCTAGAGATCTAAAGTGCAGCAACAGAGTGACAACAGGTAACTGGGGGAGGACAACAAGTGATGACTTCCCAAAGTCAGGATGATATAGTGTGTGTGTGTGTGTGTGTGTGTGTGTGTGTGTGTGTGTGTGTGTGTGTGTGTGTGTGTGTGTGTGTGTGTGTGTGTGTGTGTGTGCGTGTGCGTGAGAGAGAGAGAAACAGGGAAGAGGAAAGGTGCAGAAGCTGAAGCACAGCTGATTGACAGTCGGCATGGTGATGGAGGCGGGGTCTAGTCCTCTGAAGCATGGGATTGGAGAAGAGAGGAGGAGGAGGAGGAGAAAAGGAAAAGGGTGGAGGAGAGGAAAATGTAGAGAAACAGACATGAGAAAAAGCCAAATGAAGGAGAATAGTATCGAAGGAAGAGAGGAGTTAAAAAAAGAATGAGGGAAAAGATACAAATAAAGCAACCATCAATAGTGAGAGAGAGAGAGAGAGAGGAAGAGATGAATCGAGAGATAAGAAAGAGAGAAAGAGGGAAGGGGAAGGATAGAGAGAAAGGAGGAAAAGGGAGACAGCAGATTAGTAAAGCCACAACACACACATCCCGTATATAAACCACTTTTTTATACTTCATCATATGATGGTGTCATGCGGAAACAATAGCAGGTCTACAAGTTCACAACGAATCGAAACTTGAAGATCTGGTATTATCACTATTTTTTAAAACAATTTTGAACATTTTCGCCTATCATGACATGCCCAAAATAGCCGAGGACGACAGGTTGAAAGGTTAAGTGTCAAGTCCTTGTAAAACATGCTACAACACACGAGCCACTTCACCAAGGAGAGAAGTGCTTGATTCGTCTTATCTAGAGGGACAACTGTTGAAGTGTCAAGTGTTAACACGAATCAAGTGCACTTTGAGGCAGGGTCAAGTATTTAAAAACGCTACCATTCAAATATAGTTTTCGCTTTACCATGCAGTAGCGTCATGCATCAACGGATTCATGCAGCAGCTCAACACACATACTGTACACACACACACACACACACACACACACAGCATCTGCACTGCCGGCATCCAGCTTACGTTCTCAATTGTCCGACCCAGTTACTACTTGTACGTGGAGCGTCCTGTCCCCAGGGTGTGGTGTGTACAACACTGATGAATGGATTGAACTAGTGCATCTGCATATGAGGCCAGATGCTTTGTCTACTAAAGATGACCTAGCGCTACAGGAGCGTAGTTATAGTTATACAGTAGATACTGGTCTTATATAGTCATAGTTATACTGTCGTGTTTTGTTTTGTTATGTGGATATGATGCACTATATCAGTGGTTCTCAACCAGTGGTCCAGGGACCACCAGTGGTCCTTGGGGGGTGGGGGGGGGGGGGGTACCAGGGGGTGCCCAGCGAAATTAGAAATTAGAAATTAGAAAGCTCATAGCGCGGCACCGAGTGCCGCACTATGAGCTTGCAGATCTGCTATTTTAGAAAAATCTTGAAAATGTGTGCATATCTTTAAATATATATATATTTTTTTAAAGCCAACATTTTTAACTCTTAAATCTTTGCTTCTGGGGGTCCCTGGCACAAAACATTTTCAGATGGGGGTCCGCGGCCAAATGTATATCATTTTAGGGGTCCTTGGCATGAAAAAGGTTGAAAACTTGAAAAGCTAGCTGAGCAGCTACAGCAGATGAACGCAAACTTTTGTCTGTGTCCGGGAGAGGTGAGGAGGACGATCTTTTGTCGCTGTGTGCGCTACGGTGGAGACTCCTACGGGCTGGGAAGGCGCCTGTCAGCGGGGGATGTTGAACGGGGGGGAGTGGGACGGAGGCACTATGTGCTCCCGGTGGGGGATCCTCACTGTTAGGTGAGCCAGTAGGGCAGTGGCAAGACGGAAATGCGTGGGGAATATTAATCCATTGAGACCTGAGGCGATTCTTTAAAAAAATCAAAATCCTAACAGTTTTTTGAAAAAAATATAAAACATATTTTTTCAAGATTTTTTCAAAAATAGCAGATCTACAAGCTCATAGCGCGGCACTCGGTGCCGCGCTATGAGCTTGTATATCTGCTATTTTTGAATAGCCTAAAGAAATCTAAAAGTGACACAGATGCGTTCCAGGTATTAATGGGTTAATTGGCATAACGCCTAAATTGGGGGGAAAAAGGGGTAAATGTGCATCTATTACACACACACACAGTGTAACCATGGTAACTGTGCCACGCTACAGGCAGACAGGCAGCCAGACAGACGGACAGATGGCCATGCAGTTCCCATGCCAGCAGATCACAGACGACTGATTCCAGTGCATAATTACTCCCACTCCCACCTGATCATCTTAAATGGACCATAAAAGGTGCACACACACACACACACACACACACACACACATGTGGCAGACAACTGATCTAACACCATGACAAGCATATTCCACAATCCCACATTGTTGTTGCGATACGTCCGAACGTCCGCTCTCACCGGTCCAGGAACAATGGCTGACATACAGCAACTGAACAGGAATGAGAGAGGACAGAAGATTTGCATCCCTGCTGCCATTTTTTTAACGCCTGGCCCAGTGGTGTAAAGTAACTTAGTACATTTACTTAAGTACTGTACTTAAGTAAAATCAATGTTGAGGTATTTGTACTTTACTTGAGTATTTCCAATTTCCAATACTTCTACTTTTACTCCACTACATCTCAGAGGCAAATATTGTACTTTTACTCCACTACAATTATTTGAAAACTTTAGTTACTAGTTACTTTGCAGATATAAATGATTACATTATAAAACATACATTAACCACTTTAGCCCTATTTTATACCTAGGCTATTTGAAAATAGCCGATCTACAAGCTCACAACGCGTCGCGATGCGACGCGTTGTGAGCTTGTAGATCTGCTATTTTCAAATAGTTGAGTACTTTTACTTTTGCTACTTTAAGTACATTTTGATACGAATACTTTTGTACTTTTACTCAAGTAAATCTTGAATTCCGGACTTTTACTTGGAACAGAGTACTTCTACATTGCAGTATTGATACTTTTACTTAAGTAAAACATGTGAGTATTTTTTCCACCACTGGCGCCCTGGCCCGTGCTGTAGCCGGTAGCCACACCTATTAGCTGAGCAGCTGCTGGCAAAGAGAACATCAGCATGCCGACAGTGTGAAGCCTTCTGCTTAAAAAACATCTTCATGCCGGAGCCATGCGTGAGTACTTTGGGCCGTCAACAATTCGCGTTCAATTCCGGAAGAGGTGATCAAACACAGGTATGCTATTCTGACTCGAGCCATGCTGTAAGTTTGCGTGGTATGCTGTGCTCTGTTGAGTGCATCTCTTCCCCATGCAGAACCCTCTCTGCCATGACATGCCACGGTACCCCGAAGAGCAGAGAATCAGAGAGACTGGGTGTTGATGGCAGAAAAATTAAAGGACTGGAAGAGGAATAATGAATATAGGATGAGGAACTATGATTTATGCACACACACTCACACACACGCGCACACGCACACACACACACACACACACACACACAGTTTCTAGACCCTTTTCAAATTGTCCACATTTTGTTAGGTTTCAGACTCATGTTAAAATGCATTCAATCCATTTTTTCCACATCGAGTGTTTTGTGAATGTATTAAAAATTAAATTCTTAAGTATCTCATTTGCATACTGTGAGTATTAAGAGTCAGACTCTTCACATTGCACTTTGTAATGTGCAGTGTTTGTCCCAAGAAAACACTGCAAATAAAGCAGTTTTAGCTTTGCCATTGTGGAGTATTGTGTGTAAATTGATGAGATTTTTTAAAAATCAATCCATCTGTAGATGAGTTTGAAACATAAGAAAATGTAGAAAACATACATGGTCTCGTATGCACTGTAGCACACACACATACTGTATGACTGCACACACATACTGTATGACCGCGCACAAAAAGTAGCTCCATTCACAGTCTATTTCCCTGTGAGCACTAGGGAGGACAAGAGGGAGGGTCTGTTCATTAGGATGTAATTAATTAATAGCTTCTCCTCCCTGCAGTTAATTACTGTTCCTCCCTGAAGTATTACACACTAACTGAAGCTGCTTCAATCCGATTACTGTGGCCTTACATTTTAACACTCCATTCACAATGTGGAGTCAACAATAAGAACACGTAGCTCAGGGCACACACACTGAGTTACTGAGTACAAATCTAAAATCTATTTAATTAAATGGAGTAGGAAGCAATCTACATTGACTGGGCTTACAATAATGTCCTTTTGTGCGATAATTCATTCAAGGTTTTATTTTACGACAGCAAAGCTGCATTGTGAAACTATCACAGTCCAGTTCTGCACTCTAAAGGTGCGTTAGGATAAGGATAATTCCTTTAACAGGTCCGTTCATGAAAGTCCTTGCGGTCTTGTTTCCAATGAGGGCCTGTGAGCAATTAGGGGTTAAGAGTCTTGCTCAGGGACATATTTCATTTCATCGACACATTTGCTGGCCTGGCCTGGCCTCGTACCTGGGGCAACCAGGGCTTCTGGCTCCCTAGCGGGCTCACTAACCACTCAGCTATGGCCGCCCCTTGGCAGAAACCACAACAAGATAAAATATTTGTTCGAGAGTCACTGTTACATACAAAGTCAATACAAAGACGCGATTTGGCGTGACGTTGCATCGAGCAATGCGAACAGGGCGACCGCAAACAAAGCTTTTTAACAATAAACCCTATGAGAAATGACCAAAAGACAATCGTATGGCAGCGGCTTTTAAAAGGTGCGGGTTGGTGCTCTTTTACCATGTCATAAGCAGATGCATTATAAGTATTTTTATTATGAATCATAGGCATGGGCTTAATATAAAGTGTTGCCGCTAAAGTGTTGCCGCTAATTTCTCTGGCTGAAGAGTTAACTGGGAGGGCATGTAGAGGAAGCGAGAGAATAGTGTAGACGAGGATCTTCCTGGGAGGGTCCATACATACAGTATATAGTAAACTCCTCAATAGTAAATTTTTGACTGTGTTCAAAAGCTTAATTGAAACCCTGCTCTGAAAATAATACTGAACACACACACACACACACACACACACACACACACACACACACACACACACACACACACACACACACACACACACACACACACACACACACACACACACACACACACACACACACACACACACACACACACACACACACACACACACCTAAAAGGGTACAATTGGAAGCTGAGAACACAGAAAAATTAAATTAAGAATGAAAGACTGTGATTGGTGGATGAGGATGACCGGGTGGCCCTAGTGGGCAGATGGGGGAATTGTGGGAAATGTCTTACCAGGCTTTTGTGCCCCCTGAGCCTTCTTCTCTGATCCGCTCTTCAATGCAGTGCCTGTGCACACACGCACATACAACCACATTACTATCAACACCATTACGCTCTCAGCTAATGGATCGTCTACATATAAACAATTTGTGTACACACACACACACACACACACACACAGGCACGCACACCAGTGGTGGAGAAAGTACTCAAATGTTTAACTTAAGTAAAAGTATCAATACTGCAATGTAAAAGTACTCTGTTACAAGCAAAAGTCCGGAATTCAAAATTGACTTGAGTAAAAGTACAAAAGTATTGGTATCAAAATGTACTTAAAGTACCAAAAGTAAAAGTACTAAAATGTTTGAAAATAGCAGATCTATAAGCTTAAAACGCGTCGCGATGCGACGCGTTGTGAGCTTGTAGATCGGCTATTTTCAAATAGCCTAGGTATAAAATAGGGCTAAAGTGGTTAATGTATGTTTTATAATGTAATAATTTATATCTGTAAAGTAACTAGAAACTAAGGTTTTCAAATAATTGTGTAGTGGAGTAAAAGTAAGATATTTGCCTCCGAGATGTAGTGGAGTAGAAGTAAAAGTACTGAAATTTGGAAATACTCCAGTGAAGTAAAAATACCTCAAAACTGTACTTAAGTACAGTACTTGAGTAAACGTACTTAGTTACTTTACACCACTGCATATAAACAATTTGTACACACGCACGCACGCACGCACAAAAAAACCTCATTAATAATACAGACGCATGACAATAGAAAACGTTCCACTCGGTCAACACGCTCAATACCATCACAGCCACATGGACCGCAAATAATTGAGACATGGTAATGACACCGTCCGTCACCAAACACACTGACAGCCACTCGTTTGCCGACAACGGGCAACAATAAAAACCTCAGTGTTTGTCTACATGTAATACACACTGTCTGCGTCACATTTGATCAATGCCGTGCCGCCTGTCTTCCCGACACACATATATACGGTCCTGAAAGAGGCTGTCAGTGACAGTTGCTCAATGCCCCCCCCCCCCCACACACACACACACACACACACACACCTGTCTTTCTGGGACTGAAGTCATTCTCAGTTCACCAACAGCAGCCTATATATCGACTTTCAATTATCTAAGCTGAAATCAATCACTTAAGACTTGAGGCGATTCTTCCATTTTTATTCTAATTGTATTAAAAATAAAAAATAAATCACGATTTTTCAAAAATAGCAGATCTACAAGCTGCGCTATGAGCTTGTATATCTGCTATTTTTGAATAGCCAAAGAAATCTAAAGTGACACAGATGCGTTCCAGGTCTTCCAGGTCTTAACTGTCCCCTGACCTCCCTACAGAACATATTACATATAGTCACTGTGGGGACGAACCCGTTTTTATTATCATTTAAAAAACGATTGAAAATGATGGAAATAGGCGATGTGAGGCGTTGAGAGCTTGTAGATCTGCTATTTTCACAACTTGTATGATGAAGTAGGGCATCAATTTACAAAAAACATAAAAAGTTGATATCTGGAGATACAAGGTTTCTGCCTGCACTGACAGCAACAACATGTAGCTTTCAATCATCCAGACAGAGCTATTGATATACAGACAGTTTATCCATTCATTGATTTATGATTATGTCATCATGGCAGATTTGCTTTCATAGACTGTATTAAAGTCATAAATATTAACGCAACAAAGTTTATGAGCTGCTTTTATAGCTTTTATCACGACATGTGACTAAGGCTAATAGTCAGGGGATATTAAAAAAATCTTGGAATAAATTCCTTACCAAAAAAAATCTTCACCAATGTGTTTGTAAAGGTGTCTAGTAACACATCTCACAAAGACTGAAATGCAGTTTCCCTAGGAGAATTTTTGACAGCTGCTGAAAGTTGGGGTACCCACCATTTCCCTGCATTTCCATGCAGGGAAAAGATATCTAATTTTAATTCTGTTTTAAGTAGCATGTGAGGGGTCAAACTAGGGTGTTTTTATGATTCTGAATCCATTGCAAGCATTTGTTTTGCACCAAAACCACTCCTTGGGCTAAAAACGGCCATAGCCATCCTTTTCCAGGTATACTTTTTGTGTAAAAAGCCCATTGAGATGGAGCTGTTTTTAGCCCAAGGAGTGGTTTTGGTGCAAAACAAATGCTTGCAATGGATTCAGAATCATAAAAACACCCTAGTTTGACCCCTCACATGCTACTTAAAACAGAATTAAAATTTTTTTCCCTGCATGGAAATGCAGGGAAATGGTGGGTACCCCAACTTTCAGCAGCTGTCAAAAATTCTCCTAGGGAAACTGCATTTCAGTCTTTGTGAGATGTGTTACTAGACACCTCTACAAACACATTGGTGAAGATTTTTTTTGGTAAGGAATTTATTCCAAGATTGGAAAATGTTCTGCTAATATCCCCTGACTATAAGCTCACTGAACAAACAAGACACTCCACGTGAACACAAAACAAGAAGACAAGTTCCTGGTACATGTAAACCTCTCTCTCTCTCTCTCTCTCTCTCTCTCTCTAGGTCGTCCTCAGACGAGCCCTCCATCGTTGCTTCCAGTCATCCCGGCCTCCAAGGGCCAATAAAATGACTCTGATTTCAGACAAATGCGTCCACAAAGCTGAACTGCAGACCCCCAAAATGGTGTCCAGTGTTGCAGCTGTACCTGATGGCTTTAAGCAGACAATGCCAGCTGCTGCTGCTGTGTGACATATACAGTAATACGACCCTCTCATCCCCGTTTAGGAATAGATTACATACATTTAATTGGATGCCGAGGGAGAGGTAATTTCATAAGAGTGTTAACGTGATACCTTTGAGGCGAGATTTGGGGCGGAGCACCATGTGAGATAGATTAGATGCTGAACGTACTCAATTTCATTACAACATGGATGATCGTTTTCCCAAAAAACGTATGTTTCTATATCAGTGGTGCTCAAACTTTTTCATGTCAAGGACCCCCAAAATGATGTGTATTTGGCCGCCGATCCCCATCTCAAAATATTTTGTTCCAGGGACCCCCCAGAAGCAAAGATTTGAGATAAAAATGTTTTGCTTTAAAAGAATAAATATTCAAAGATTTTCACACATTTTCGCGATTTTTCAAAAATAGCAGATCTACAAGCTCGTAGCGCGCGCTATGAGCTTGTATATCTGCTATTTTTGAATAGCCAAAGTGTAAAATAATGCTTTTTAGCTCAAATAAAAAACACAGATGCGTTCCAGGTCTTAAGGGTTAAGTAGAGAAGAGGAGGAAGTCACCTCTCTCCACATTATGCACATGTACAGTAGAAGCACAAATACGTGTGGTACACACATGCATACAGTGCATGCAAGCATACGGGCATGCATGCTCTTATGAGCTCATACAAACACACAGAGACAAATACAGACACATACACACTTTCTCCATTCCTCTTTCTTGTTCCATTAACTAGGTCAGGGGTCGGCAACCTTAGTCGATGGCACAATGCAAATGATACAACGTATCATATGTTGAACATAAAAAAGTACAGTAGTAAAAATGCCCTCTAATTTGTTTGCCGAATTACTAAATAAGATGTAGCCACAGTGTTTATTAGGCATTTTGAGGAGGGGTTGACAAGCAAGTAAGATGAAATGGCCTCACTGCACATACTGTACAACGATAATCCTCTTCATTCAGCAGTAAGGTGGCAAAGATGTGGAAAGGTTTTGGAGCGGTTTGTTAGTTGCTTTAATTTGATCTAATCCTTACTGGCTGAAAAAGGCCAAGACTACCCAGATCTCGGGGAGGAGAAGTGGGCTGTGAAACTTAATGTTTCTTAAAGATATACTGGACACTTAAAATTTATGAACTCAATGTGAGACTGGCTGCAGGGGACAGGGGAAACTGTTTTGGACATGTTTGACACGTTTAATTGGCAAGGCTAGCCATCTATTCAAACGTCATTGCGATCTACACTTTCCGCTTCGTCAGGGAGCCGTCCACACAGTACACCAGCTCAGGTCTGACTTCATAACAAGATTTGAGGACTTTCAGAATTATGGACTCATGTTCTCTTTCTTGATCAAGCCAGACATATTTGGTGGGCATGAACTGGATTAAAGCTCTAATAGACTGGCTGAATACACAGGACTTGGATTGAGTTCAACACAGTTTGCAGAGTTGCAGAAACCACAGCACAATGTTGCACAATCACAGAACCTGCAAAATCACCTGCTGGAACAGGGGATGTGTGGGCTTATGTGGGTAGTGGTGTGGACAAACCTACCAGTGTGGGGTCTGAGGTTCATCATCCTCCCACAATGTTAATATAATTCAAAGATGACACATGTAGAACGTGCTCTGCCCCTCCTGCAGTCATTTCATTTGACAACCGAACCGACCCACTCAGAGTCGTGTGAAACTTCGTTAACAATTCTTTTTTTTTTAATATATATTTTTGGGTTTTTTTTCTGTCTTTATTGATAGGATAGTAGACTGACAGGAAATGGGGAGAGAGATGGGGGGGTGACATACGCCAAAGGACGTCGGGATCGGGAGTCGAACCCGCGACACACTGCCAAGCTGGATTACCAGCATATATGGTATGCGCCTGGACCGCTAGGCCAGCGGACGCCCCCCCTTCGTTAACAAGTTAATGCAACCTCCAGATAATAGAGCTCAGCAAAGGAAAACAGGGCCTGAATACCGTATGCATATGTTTATTTGTATTTACTCCTCTAAAGAAGACATGCAGTTTAGACTGAAATGTCCCCATTTGTGATGTGAGTCTGTGTGTTACCCCGCAATGGACTGGGGTCCCATTTTCTGTTCTACATTTAATTTGGATTATTAATGTTGGTTGATATGGAACACCGATTAAAAATAAAACAATAAAACTGACACACAAAAAAGGTTGCCGACCCCCGAATTAGGGAAATAATTAAAAATTCACTTCACTTCTATTTTTCGTCGTCTCTCTTGTTCCCTACCGTTTCCTCGACAACCAGTCAAAACTGAGAAAGGCTGGCAGGAGGTTTTTGATGAGATTACCTGACTCATAGAAGGTCAAGGCAAGCTCATTATGATGACTCAGTTTAACTCCCTCTCAAACCTCCCTTATTCTATCCTTCTCTTTGTTCTCCCTTTCTCCCTCGCCTTCAGTCACCCCTTCAACTATAACTCTCTCCCTCTCCCTTTCTCAAACACACACACACATACACACACACACACACACAACACCCACACACACAGGCCTGTCACAATTATTACATAATGGCCTAATCACAATTAGTTGAGATAATCGTTTATTTTTTTGCACAATCGTCACAATAGTCATAATCATTGTTTTCAAAAAATGACATAGTTGAAGTAGCAGATCTACAAGCTCAAAACGCGTCGCACCGCGACACGTTTTGATCTTTTAGATCTGCCATTTCCACTATTAATGTTTAATTAATAGTGTGATTAATTAAACATGTGTTATTTGTCATATCTGCCCTGTGCAACCTTTGTATACGAAGGCTAAAAGTGAAACAAATCACATTTTTATTCACAATGTTCCAATAATGTTCAACGAAAGAGACACAATTCAATCGTTAAAACGCAATTATTAGTGTGACATTAATCGTCAACTTAAATTTGTAATCGTGACAGCCCTACACACGCGCGCACACACACACACACACACACACACACACACGTGCACACACACACACACACAGAGATCCCTCTCTCACCTGCCCTGGTGTTGTCATTGTCCAGTAGAGGGGTGTAGTCCGTTTTTCCCACGGTCTCTCCCACCTTGTCGTCAAAGGGCTCTGCCTCCAGCTGAGCGATAAAGTCCCTCTTCACCAGACCCTCTGGTCCCGGTGATGGAGTCTTGGCGTCTGTCAGTGCATCGCTCAGACTCAGATCCAACAGATCCGCCATGGCTGCAGAGACACAAGCATTAGAGAGCTTTAGGGATCGACCGATTCGGGTTTTTTCATGTCCGATACCGATTAGTAGTGATCAAAGAGGCCAATCGCCGATATTAAGAACTGATTGAAAAGAATAATGAATTAAAAATATGTATATATTTATCAACTCGAAAACACTTTTTATACTGTAAATATAGCTCCTACATGTATCTATCAAATGCAGCATTATAATTAGCTCCCACTTGTAGCAGCATTTTTTATGAACTGAATTATAAATAAAACATTACAGTTCCCCAAAGGTTTTTTTCCCCTGTAAAAATAATAATTTAAAAAAAAACTGCCTTTTTTTGTTGTTGATTTTTTTCGATATTGATCAAAATTATGAATATCGGCCCTGATAATCGCCCGTTTCGATAATCGGTCGATGCCTAGAGAGCTTGATCACATCCCAATGAATGTATATGAATACTGTACTGTATGCATTGGGGAAAATGCACATCATCTGGGGGAGATCATATTGAAGGGTACCGGATATAATAATGATGTATAGACAAGACATTACTGTTTGACATAAATGAAGCCTTTAAAACGTATTGATTAGCCCTCACAATAGAACAATCTCTCTGCTCCACAAAACGTTTCCTATGAAAGTGGCAAGTAGTTTAAATGAAGTTTAATAGCTGCAGAAAGATAAAACAATAAAAATAGAGGATAGACAGACACACACACACACGAGCGAGCGAGCGAGAGAGCGAGAGAGAGAGCAGTGTGCGACACAGTCTGTCAGTCTGGGAGGTGACAGACAAAGTGTTACTATAAGGCTCATATCCACATACAGACAAGTGAGAGGGAAGTCTGGCAAGAGAGAGAGAGAGAGACTGAGATGGAGAGAAGAGGACGAGAGTGTGATAGACAGAGGGGAAAAGGGGGAAGAGGTGGGCGTGTTTTTGTAGGTACAGAAGAGAGGGATCGGACTTGATGGGGATAATGACAGAGAGAGAGGGGGAGAAAGTAAAACCAAGACGCGAGAGAGAGAGGCAGACATCAGACACAAAATGACAACAAACTGTGTCTGTGACAGCTTTGTTGCCCCACCATTCAGAGACTCACTCTGCTAACCTGCAAGACACAGTAAATGCACAATGTAACACCTCTCCTTTCTTTCACACAACTTCCTCAGTCCAGTCCAAGCCTTCAACTAGCTACAGACTAAATTCAATACCAATGTCTACCTCAGGGGGGCACAGTTTGTGCTAGGCCTTTGCTATGTTATGGTCAAGATGTGTAGAAACAAGGACATTGTGTTGATAAAACATCTATGTACAGAATTTGCTTCTCGATTATTTGATTAATCAAAAAAAGTAATTGATCAAATAATTGTTAAGAAAATAATTGATATTTGAAGTCCTACAGTATTGTTCTACCTGCCTCCCTCTCTCAATTTCTGTCCACTGAACAAAGCAGAATTTTTGGCAGAAATCTCTTGATAAAATCTTAAATAGCCATCTTTATAAATATACTTCAGTTCAACATGATTGTCAAGTGTATTATAATACAATGAAATGCTTGTGATCTGTCTCTCTCTGCCTTGACACAAAAAGGACACACCACTTACTTACTACTTAACCTGCTTTACAACAACAATGTTGGCAGTCTTTTGTCACAAAGGACTGCCAACATTGTTGTTGTAAAGCACTTTTTGTGGCCGGAGGCACTTCTGTTTCATGACGTCATGCACTCAGCAGCAGAAGCTGTGATCGGTCTACTTTTGAGAGGACATACAGTATATCCATGCAAACATACATAAAGTATACTTACACCATAAAAAAAGCACCACACTAATTCATTCCCTTAGTGGGCTAATGAAGATCTAGGACTACTTAAGGGATATTTCACTTTCAAAGAAAAAATTCGGTCATTGTATCATCTCCTCGGGCTTTTGGGAGCACCCCGGACAGTTTTTAAGTTGCTTGATTCAGTATTTAGATATTTGATATTCATTTTATCAGACACGCCCCCTTCCTAAACAAACCCATTGTAACTTCAAACACCATTTTAACCATGTTAGATTAATCGGAAACACCCGCCCTTGGTTCTGGTGACTGATATCGTCCTTCTAATACGTGAGGAGACAATTAATTCTTTCATTTATTTTAAATATTTTTTGGGGAAAATGAAAAAGGTTAAATACAATAAAAAAATGAAAAAGGTAATCGAAAAAACACGGCCCCATCACGTATTAGGAGGGCAGGATGAGTCACCAGAACAAAGGACGGGTGTTTTTGATGAATATAACATGTTAAAACTTTAGTTTGAAGTTACAATGGGTTTGTATAGGAAGGGGGCGTGTCTGATAAAATGAATATCAAAATACTGAATCAAGCAACTTAAAAACTGTCTGGGGGGCTCACAAAGGCCTGAGTAGACGATAAAATGACCCAAATTTGTTTTGAAAGTGAGTGAAATCTCTTTAAACGAACAGACAATGAATAGCCTGTATTCAACTCTTTAAGTTCCAGATCGACTCTCTCCTGCAGACCTGCACTGGCCATAGAGGTATAATATAACTAGAGGGCGGATTGCCCCGCCCCCAGCTATTCATTGCGATGAAAGTGCTCAGTGGCGTTTTGAAGCACCCCGGAAGCCTGCCGGAAGTAGAATTATTGAGACGTTTTTGAGCAACCATAGAGTTATGAGCATGCGCACTAGTGTCCCTTTTGCGTCCTACGTCACAACCTACCTCCATGAACGAGCCCGTGTTTATATTTATATTTATTAAATATACTCGAGATGCATATTTATATGTAAATGCATATGTATTTATGTATAAGATGTTTACATATATATATATATATATATATATATATATATATATATATATATATATATATATATATATATATATATATCTCAGTATGTTTTGCTCGTGCATGTATTTCGCCCCGCCTGCAGTTCCAGCTTTGGCCACTGGGGTGGCAGCTTCAATGTTTCTCAGCAACTCTGGGGGCCTGGCACTGACCAGGACCATTATTCACAGTCCACTCTTCTTGTGTAGGAATCCAAATACTGCACCATACTGCCATCTGCTGGACTGTTGCATTCATTGGAGGAGAAGGGAATAATTTAAGAGGCACAAGAGATGAGCAGAAGTACTATGGCACAGGCAGAAGAAGTAGAATTAATCTTTTGTTCAGTCACCTCTGGTGACCTCTCTTAACTGCACAGCTACCCAGCTCCCATGGGAAATGAATTAACTGCTTTATCTTTGACTTTAGTCACGGAGAACTGATAGTCATCTTGTTCCATATCACTGCTGGCGTTCTATTGGACTATCTAAGATAATAACTTTAGATTATCGTCCAATCAGATTGGCTCTGATAACCCTGCAAATCAGTCAGTCCGTTTGTTTATTACTTAGTCGGCCAGCCACTCAGTCAGTCAGTCAGTCAGTCAGCCAGAGAGACATTCAGTTAACCCATTAAGACCGGGAACGCATCTGTGTGTCATTTTTAGATTTCTTTGGCTATTAAAAAATAGCAGATATACAAGCTCGTAGCGCGGCACCGAGTGCCGCGCTATGAGCTTGTATATATGCTATTTTTGAACATTTTAAATTTGTGGCAAAATCATGGATTATATATATTTTAAAGCGAACAATTGTAAAATATTTAGTTCCAGCAACCCCTATAGAAGCAAAGATTTGAGTTACAAATGTTCGCAAAAAAAAAAAAAAAAAAATATTTGCACAACCTTTCATGATTTTTTTATAGCCCAACGAAATCATAAAAAATGACACACACAGACGTGTTCCCCGGTCTTAAAGAGAGTTAACGAGTCTGTCAGTAGTTAACATGTCAGTCAGGCAATCATCCAGGGATATATTAGTCAGCCTTGTCAGTAAGGTAAGACGGGCAGTAAAATAAAGGTTTACATTTTAAGCAGTCTAAACGATACGTAGTCCACAGCATGGGGGCTGTAGAAGTCACTCTAAGTTGACGTGCCTGTAAGTCATCGGCTGCGGCTGAACCAGGTCAAAACTCAATAGGCCTGATACACACAAAGTCAGCCGGCGGGGAGGCTTATAAATAAACTATAGGCGGCCCGGGCGGGCATATTACATGGCTGTTAGTCAGTGTATCTGTGGTGCAAATGATTCCCCTGTGTACATGCCAGCCAGGGTGTGTCACAGGAAGACTGGCTGCCTACACGCCCGCCTCTCCGCCACAAAGCCATGCTGGTCAGAGACACTGCCCCACTTTCCATATTTAAACCCCACATCTCGTGTGCGTGTGTGTGTGTGTGCGTGCGTGTGCGTGTGTGTGTGTGTGTGTGTGTGTGTGTGTGTGTGTGTGTGCGTGCGTTAGGGTCACTGGAACATATAAATAAAAATTGCATTTCTGTTTGACTTTACCTTGGTTCGTAAACAAGAATTCCACAGGTCAGATACTATGACAAATAACTTAAATTTACAAAGACATGACTTTTAAATAACTTTATATACTTTCAAAATTTAAAAAAATTGGAAATAGGCTAGCCGATCGTGGTTGTGAGCTTATAGATCTGCTATTTCTGCTGACAATTATGTAAAATAATGATTAGGCAATTATGTAATAATTGTGACAGGCCTGTGTGTGTGTGTGTGTGTGTGTGTGTGTGTGTGTGTGTGTGTGTGTGTGTGTGTGTGTGTGTGTGTGTGTGTGTGTGTGTGTGTGTGTGTGTGTGCGTGTGCGCGCGTGCAGCTTCAAGAATCAAGAATAGCATCCAGCCTACTACAGTAGTTCCCTAAACTATGGTTCCAAAAACTCAAAATAGCCCTGGGGCATTTCTTCCAAACAAGTCCTCCTCACATGACAAGAACAGTAGTACGTTTTCATTAGAAGCGATTGTAAAACTAATTGTAATGAGGCTGTCTGTGTGTACGTACGTATGTATGTCACTCAGACTGCAAAGACTCAATACACTGTATCATCAGATCACAAATTCACAACATGCCATTAACCCATTAAGACCTGAGGCAATTCTTAAAAATGTTTTTTGAAAAAAAAAACGAAAAAAAAATGTTTAAAGATTTTTCAAAAATAGCAGATCTACAAGCTCATAGCGCGGCACTCGGTGCCGCGCTATGAGCTTGTAGATCTGCTATTTTTCAATAGCCAAATAAATCTTAAAGTGACACAGATGCGTTCCGGGTCTTAACACCTTTACCGCCGGGCCCGTAGTTCTACGGGCCGTTAAATCCAACGGTTAAGCGCCGAGCCCGTAGTCCTACGGGCTGCGGTCTTTTCGCGCATGCGCGGTCCGGGTGCACTTTCGGAATTTTTTTGATCCACTTCCGTTTCCGGTTTGATGACAGGAAATAGAATTATTTGGGATCCGGTTTCGACGATCACGCCCGCTCCCATTCTACAGACGAAACTGAAACTCAATTCTCTTCCTGTAGTTTTTTCTCCTCGCATTTCACTGTTTAACGTAATCCGCTCTAACTACAGTCATGGAAGTCCGTTTGACATGCGGTCTTCACTGGGAGATACAGGGAGATCTCGCGGATGTAAACAGACCGTTCACGGCTCAATCTTAAGGATTTTAACAAGATCTATGGCGACATGAAAAAAACAAAAAAACAACAAAAACACCTTGGCACTGGTGAGTACATTATGAGATTAACCTCTGGCGGTGGATGTGTTAATGGGTTAAAGCTCATGTCTATCATCTCTAACATATGGTGCCATTAAATGGACAAAGGTCAAGTTCGGCGGTGAGCCTCACAGCTCAACTATGCACACCTCTAGTTTGCCCTTGTACTCTATATCGGGCCGTGGACTGAGAAAGTGTTTAGTGAACACGAGTGTTGAGTAGAATGAAAAGCAGTGCTGGGTGGGTGAGGGGTTGAAATTGTGATGAAAGCAGATTTGGTGTGTCCACTCGGAAACAATCTTGCTTCAACAAAGGAAGGAAATCCAGGGAAAAGGCCGTTTCTATTGTGCTGCCT